>NC_091773.1:37632284-38278743 GCF_029378745.1 Bos indicus | reverse complement strand
GTTTTTATTTTCAGCAATTCACAAGTATAAATATATTAGCAGATATATAAATATAGCAAATATATAAATATTTCTTACACAGACTATCTTCATTATAAACACAACTTTGTAATTATCACAGTCACCCTTTGCATCTTGTTTATACTTAACACCATTAAAAAGAACCCATTTCAGTGCTGTTGGCCACTAGAAAGTCTGTGACCTAAGCAAAACTTCAGTTCACTCCAAGAACAGGATGGCTCTGCTCTAAGTCTTTTGGCAAAGACCAGGATTTTAATGACCTTAAACAAGCAGAGCGGGCAGTCACATTGCCTGAGAACTCCAGAGCTTTTGAACAGTTTATTCTTGTTGAGGCAAGCTCAGGGAAAAGCCTTGGCAGCAAGCTGAACATGGGGGCAAAGGGTTTCAAGTGGTTATTTTTCTGCATGTAACCCTTTATGGCTGGGTAGAAAAAGGAGAGTGTTTACAGAGAGCTTTGCCTAGGGATACTGTCAGATCTCTTTGGATGTGTTGCAAAGGAAAGAGTCCTCAGCTGGCATTTAGTTTCCCTAATTTGTACCTAAGTCCTTATAAGAACATGAAGAGCAAGTGGATGTGTGTTGGGGGTAGGGTATAACTTCTGGCTAAATCTATCTCTTTCTCCTTGAGGAAAGCTGGTGATCTATTTCTCTTTTTCCCTGGATTCCTTTCAGAAGTTAGAAGTGAGGGCAGAGAGAGAATCATACCCCTAACCCCCAAAACTGAAATCTTGGTAACATCATTGACTTCTCTGTCTCTGGTGTTTCCATTACCCACCCTCAAGAAATCCTTAAATGTGAAGTTATCTTCTCTCACATGAAAGTAGCTTTTCCATTCCCATCACTCTCATCCAAAGCACCACCATGTTTAACCCAAGTAGTTTCAAGAGCTGGTCTCCTAACTCTAGTTCTTCCCCTTTAAGTCATCCTCCATCCTGCAGCAAAATAATAATGTAAAATGTAGTTATTCATGGCATTTTCCTGTGTTAAACCCTTCAGTGCTTTTTCCATTATATTTAGCTTGTTCATGTACATCAATAGAGTATACAAATCCTTCTGCTAACTGGCCCCTGCCTAACTCTCATTTCTTATCATTTTCCCTCTCATATTCTAAGGTCAAGCATGTTGCATTTCCAGCAGTTTTTTGAAGATGATACATTCTCACTGGTCTATGACATTTCACTTTGTGTGTGGTGTTCTCCCTCCATCTTTCTCCATCTATTTCTACTCTCGCCACATACTCTCTGGTTAATTTCCTTTATTTCTTCAGATCTTAGTTCAAATGTCATTTCCTCAGGAATGTCTATACTAATTCCCAATTGGTGATGGACAGGGAAGCCTGGTGTGCTGCAGTCTATAGGGTCACAAAGAATTGGACATGACTGAGCAACTGAACTGACTGAAGTACGATCCCTGTGATTTTACATACTTTTGTAACACTCATGACAATTTGTTGCATTTACTTGTAAGTGTCAGTCAGCCCCATAATATTATAGCTCCTTTAAGTTAGATTACAAGATCTACTTTGTTCAAAACTGTTTCCTCTGAGTAAAGCACATACTCTGGCACAGAAGGCATTCCGTGCATTTCTTATTCAATAGTAATGGATAAATATTTCAGTTGGATGGTAAATGGAACATTGAGAGAAAATACATTAAGAGAGCTGCTAGAGGGCTTCCCTGATGGCTTAGTGGTGAAGACTCTGTCTGCCCATGCAGGAGACATGGGTTTGATCCCTAATCCAGAAAGATCCCACATGCTGTGGAGCAACTAAGCCTGTGTGCCACAACTACTGAGCCTGTGCTCCAGAACCCAGGAGCCACAGCTGTTGAGCCCACATGCCGCAGGTACTGAAGCCCTCGTAACCTAGAGCTTGTGCTCCATAACGATAGAGAAGCCACCACCATGAGAAACCCACACACTGCAACTAAGGCATAGACCCTGCTCACTGCAGCTAGAGAAAACCCCACACAGCCACAGAGACCCAGCACAGCCAAAAATAAATAAACTTATTTTTTAAAAGAGAGATATACTAAAATGATTAGTTTGAGCCAAATCATAAAGAACTATTAATGCCATATTTAAAAATGTAGGTCTTGACTGGAAATAGTGGAGACTCACTGGAGAATGTGACAGATTTGAAGCACTCTTCCTAGAAGAATCTCAAAAAGCTTATGTGTGCTTGACAAAGTGATATTCATGAAAGTTCTTCTAAGACTGCTATTTATATATCCCTTACAGACTCCCAAGTTATAAAGTTAAAACGTGGCTTGAGGACAAAAATTCAGTTAAAATTGACTATGTTTGTTCTGAAGATAAAATTGATTTTGTGAGCAAGCAAAATGGCGAGTTTGATCAGGACTCCTCAGATGTGTATATGTGTGTGAGTCTTGTGAGTTTTATTTAAGTTTTGTTTCCCATTTCCTAGCCTACAAACACCTAAATGTGCTTGTATATGTGTACTGTTAGAGATAAACTAAACTTGCTCTCTTTCTAGTCCTAACTCCAACCTCTTTTCTATGTGCAACTTATGTCCCACCCATAAGAATGCCATGGAATCCTATGAATTCTGACATATACCCCTTTTGTCTATTATATACTTCATGCCTGCTATAGCCCTCTACGTCTTCATAGACCCAGTTTAATTAAGCCTCCTCTACTCCGAGACCTTCCTGAACTTCTACTCTTCACAAAATGAATGCCTGTGTTCCCAATGAAATATGTCTATAACTATTTTCAAATCGCTTCATATTTGTTTTTCATGTGCCTCCATGATGCTTCCAATAATGCTCCAAGTTTTATCTTGAGTTACTTTAGTAAAGGAGATATCAAAGAGTGTTGCTATTCAAAGTGTGCCCCCCTCCCGACCAGTATACTTGTGATCCCGATAAAAATGTAGACATTCAGACCACAACCCAAACTTCTAAATCTGCATCATAAGATAGTTCCCAGTTTATTTTTATCACAGCAGAGTTCTAAAAGTCCTGCCATAAAGTATCTAATATGGTTAATACATAAAAGATGTTCAGTACAGTCTGGCTTGATGGATAGATAAAGCATAGACAATCAGAGAGAGGCATTTAATGTATTATCAGTATACAGATGTGGTTTTGGAATTTATCTCAGGGTACACCATAGATAACCTGGATAATATATTAAGTTTATATGCCATGAAACATCACTGAGAGCCATAAAATGATAAAAGACCCTGATGCATACCTGGAGTTTTTGGCAGGGAATGTTGTAAAGTATTCTGCAAGTTGAAGATCTTTTTAAAAATCACTATACCTCGACATATTTTGGCTTAGAACTACTTCACTGCATTCAAATATTTGTTTTCATTCCTGCATATTTTCTTCTGCCTTTCCTTCCTGCATCAATTTATACATGGAAGTTAGTTAACTCAGACTGTCAGCTGGTAAAACTGCCTTCAGAGAAAAACATGAACGTGTACTAAATTCAAGGACAAGAATCTGCAGGATTGTTGGGCTTATTGGGGCACCACACAGTAAAGAACACACTATAGCTGTAACTCCAGCAGGGCTTGGAACAAGGTTAAAACTACAGAAAGGTGGAAGGACAGAAGTCAACCTGTAAACCTTCCAGATTCTTCCTCTAGAAAAAATAAGATTACTCCCAATTATTTTCAGTCCATGTGGCCAAGAGAGTCTTACTAAAGTTCCAAAATGGTGTCTCACTCCTCATGGAAATCAGAAAAGCACTGAATCAGAGGCAGCTGAGGACATCTCAAAGGACAAGACATGAACAAGCAAGGGGGCCTGTCACAGAAAAGGAGATAAGGAAAGAAATGATGAGTTTGTTTTCTTTTTCTGTGAAAGTTTTAATTCCCACATTTCCATTACTTAATGTGTCATTATTTCACTTTTCAGCAGTTGGCAAACAACATTTCACCATTTATTTTAAAATTGGTAGTCAACACACAATACATCAGAATTTTATATTCTCTCAAAGGAAAATTCTTAAAAGAATCAAATCTGGAGCTTTCCTGAGACTTCCCTTGGGAAGCTGACCTTCAAGTTCTTGATATCAGTTATATACTCCTAACCAAAGGTTTAATTTCAGAGATTATGGCGACAGAGACTAAAAAGATGTGTCATGGACATTCCAGCCATAAACATGTGTCAAAACTGATGGGGAAGACTTTTCATTGCCTTTTAAAGGCCAAATTCCCAACCCAGAATTGAGGTTCATTATGATGTGGCCCATTTCAATTTCTAGTCTTATTTCTACCATGTCTCTATACTCTAGCCAAGTAGAACAAGTTGTGTTTTGTATATACCCTTTAATTGACTGTTTTTGAGATTCTGCTTATAGCTCTTTTCACTTATAATTCCCTTGCTTCCCATATCTCTTGATCAAAATCTATCCTATGGCTAAGACCCAGGGCAAATGACACTTGCACTGAGGCTCCAAAATCCCCAATAACTGAAAATGCACTCTTTCAAATATCTCAGAGACACATGAGTTTCATTTAACAATGTATTTACTCATATGCATGTTGAATGTAACTTACTAGACTGAAAGTTTCCTGATAGTTGGAAATTAATCCATCTTTGTGTTCTTTTATTGTACCTGAAATAGTGATTTGCACATATGGAATGACTGAAGTATTCAGTAAAATGATGAGACAATTATAATCGTTATTAGCCCTCAAGTTTTCTAAAATCCAAATTCAGTTGTCCCTTGAATAACATGAGTTTCAACTGCATAAGTCCACTTATATATAGGGTTCATTAATAGTTAATACAGTAGTACATGACCTACAATTGGTTGAATTCTCATACATGGACCTGTGTACAGCAAGAAATTCAGTACAGGAAGGCAGACTATATTTTTTCAGTTATAATTTACCTGTTTATTTGTGTTGCAAGATCTTTGTATTATCTTTCAGATGACTTATGCATTCTTCTGTTTCATTGTTTCATTTAGTCTTCTATTCAATTGTTTTATTGTGTTATTTCAGTTATTAAATTCTTCATTTCTAATTGGATCTTTTTTTATATTTTCTAGTTCCTTATTAAAATTCTCATCATGTTCATTTATTGTTTTCAAAACTCAGTTACCATCCTTATAAATAATATTTCAGATTCTTCATCTGGTAAATTATTTATATTTCATTATTTCTTTCAGGAGCTTTCTCTTGCTCTTTCAATTAAGACCAATACTTTCAGCTTTTCATTTTGTTCAGTTTTCTCTGCCTGTATGAATTTAGGTGAAACAGTTACCCACTGAGGTCTTAAAGGTGTGTCCTTATGTTAGAGTCTCCATATACAGACTGCATGTGCACAGGTCCTTTGATGGGTGAGCTGGATTGGACATGAGTATATATCATATCTTTCTGCTGGGTATACTGGGAGCTCTCATCTTGGTAGAAGATTGAGCAGGACATGGAGGGGCTAGAGCTGGAGCCAGGTGTGAGCAGGGGATTCCACTCTGCTCAATGGTCATTACTGCCCTGTCAGGGGTAGGGTCTGATCCCAAGTTGTTTAAAAAGCCCTGAAGATCAGATCCAACCTTGTTCTGGTGTCCCTTTAAATGTGTGTTTCCCCCTGCCCAGAGCTAAGATGTTTGCTTCAGAATAGAGTAGTGCTAAAGTAAGGCAACCCATGTGGGCTGTTGACTCATGCCAGCCACAAAATTCTGAGCTTTCTCAGATGTACTGCCTGTGTTCATGAAGATCAGGAAGATCCCCTGGAGAAGGGAACGGAAACACACTACAGTGTTCTCACCTGGAAAATTCCATGGATGGTGGAGCCTGGTGGGCTACAGTCCATGAGGTTGCAAAGAGTTGGACGATTGAGCAAATAACACTTTCTTTTCACTTTTTTGTGTTCCTTCTATGCCTAATTTGTTGAGAGAGTTTTCTCAACCTACTGGTTTGATCATATGATTTTTATCCTTCTTTCAGTTAATGCTGTGCAACACATTGGTTAATATGTGGTGTTGAACTGTCTTTGCATCCCACAAATAAGTTCAACTTTACCATGGTGTATGATCCTTTTAATATGCTGATAAATTCAGTTTGCTAATATTTTGTTGTGCAAAAGGAAATGGCAATCCACTCCAGTATTATTGCCTGGAGAATCCCATGGACCGTGGAGCCTGGTGGGCTATAGTCCATAGGGTCACAAAGAGTCAGACATGACTGAAGTGACTTAGCACAATATTTTGTTGAAAATTTTTACATCTATATTCACTGGGGACATTGGCTTGTAAATATCTTTTCCTGTAGAGTCCTTATTTGGTTTTGGTATCAGCATAATTTTGGCCTTGTGATATTAGTTTGAAAGTATTTCCTCTTCTTATTTTTAGAGTTTAAGAAGAATTGGCATTAATTCTTTAAATGTTTGGTAGAATTCACCAATGAAGCCATCTCTTCTAGGGCTTTGCTTTGTCTGGAATTTTGATTATTATGCAATCTCCTTTCTAATTATTCATCTGTTAATATTTTCTAATTCTTCCTGATTTAATCTTGGTAGATTATATATTTCTAATAATTTATCAATTTCTTCTGTGCTATCCAATTTGATGGTGTATACATTTGTTCATATCAGCTTCTTGTGATCCTTTTGATTTCTGAGGTGTCTTTCATTTGTAGTTTTATTTAGCTGAGTCCTCTCTCTTTTTCTTTTATAGCTAAAAGTTTGTCAACTGCATTTATAGTTTCATGAAACCAACTTTGCTTCATTGATTTACTTTCTATTGTCTTTCTAGACTCTGTTTCTTCTCTATTCTTTATTTCCTTCTTTCTGCTTTGTGCTTAGATTGTTCTTTTCTAATTCCATAATGTGTGAAGTTAGTTCTTTAATATCTTCTTTTCATAATATAGGCATTCCTCACTATAAATATCCCTCCTAAAACTGCTTTTGCTGCATCATATAAGCTTTCTTATGTTGTAGTTTTGTTTTTGTTTGTTTTAAGATACTGCATGATTTCCCTTTTTATTCTTCTTTAACCCATTGGTGGTTCAAGAGTGTGTTTTTTAATTTCCACATGTCTGTGATGTTTTAAAAAATTTCCTCTTGTTATTAATTTGTTTAATACCACTGTGGTCAGAAAAGATACTTGATATGACTTCAACTTCTTTTATGCTTATTTTTTTTGACAGTAAGTATGTGAAAGACATCTTTGACTATAGTATTTTTCTTTAGTTTATGTTTATTTGTAATTTTTCTTCTGTTAAAAATTTTCAATTTTAGTCCAGATGTAGAATAAAGGGAGTTATTCATCATGTTGCAAGATTTGCACAGTTAAATTTGTCTTTGAGTTATAATTGACATATAACTTTATATTAATTTCGGGTGTAATTTTTAGGTATAATTTTAAATTTAAAAATCTAGTATATGTATATATTGTGAAAAAATCACCACAATAAAGTCTAGATAACATTTTCACCATCAGATCAGATCAGATCAGTCACTCAGTCATGTCTGACTCTTTGCAACCCCATGAATCGCAGCACGCCAGGCCTCCCTGTCTATCACCAACTCCCGGAGTTCACCCAGACTCACGTCCATTGAGTCAGTGATGCCATCCAGCCATCTCATCCTCTGTCGTCCCCTTCTCCCCTTGCCCCCAATCCCTCCCAGCATCAGAGTCTTTTCCAATGAATCAACTCTTCGCATGAGGTGGCCAAAGTACTGGAGTTTCAGCTTTAGCATCAGTCCTTCCAATGAACACCCAGGACTGAGCTCCTTTAGGATGGACTGGTTGTATCTCCTTGCAGTCCAAGGACTCTCAAGAGTCTTCTCCAACAACACAGTTCAAAAGCATCAATTCTTCGGCGCTCAACCTTCTTCACAGTCCAACTCTCACATCCATACATGACCACAGGAAAAACCATAGCCTTGACTAGACGAACCTTTGTTGGCAAAGTAATGTCTCTGCTTTTCAATATGCTATCTAGGTTGGTCATAACTTTCCTTCCAAGGAGTAAGCATCTTTTAATTTCATGGCTGCCGTCACCATCTGTAGTGACTTTGGAGCAACATTTTTCTTGTGATAAGGATTTTTAAGGTCTATTCTTTAGCAACTTTCAAATATGTAATACAGTATTATTAACCATAGTTACCATGCTGTGTATTGCATAACCACGACTTATTTATTTTATAACTGGAAGTTTCTACCTTTGATTCCCTTTACCCATTTTCCCACACCCCACCCTCTACCTCTGGCAATCACCAATCTGTTCTTTGTATCAGTGAGCTTAGGATTTTTTGTTTTGTTTTTGTTTTTAGATTCCATATATAAGGGAGATCATTTAATATTTGTTCTTCTCTGCCTGACTTTATTTCATAGATGTGCCCTCAGTGTGCACCTGTGTTGTCACAAATGGTAATTATGTCAGTCCTTTTATTGCTGAATAGTATTCTATTATATATATGTGTCGGAGAAGGCAATGGCACCCCACTCCAGTACTCTTGCCTGGAAAATCCCATAGATGGAGGAGCCTGGTAGGCTGCAGTCCATGGGGTCGCTAAGAGTTGGACATGACTAAACGACTTCCCTTTCACTTTTCACTTTCACACATTGGAGAAGGAAATGGCAACCCACTCCAGAGTTCTTGCCTGGAGAATCCCAGGAACCGGGGAGCCTGGTGGGCTGCCGTCTATGGGGTCGCACAGAGTCGGACACGGCTGTAGTGACTTAGCAGCAGCAGCATATATATGTGTATGTATTTGTGTGTACTTGTATGTACATGTGTGTGGGTATGTGTATCCACTTATCTTAAGATTTTATTTTTCTCAAATTTGTTGAGGCTTGCTTTTTGACCAAACATATGATCTATTCTGGAGAATGTTACTTGTGCACTTGAAAATGATGTGTATTCATATGCTGTTAGAATGACTGACATATTTCTCTTAGGTTCATTTGTTCTGTAGTGTTATTCAGAGACACTGTTTCTTTGGTGATGTACTCTCTGAATTCAACATCTCTCCAGTTTTGAAAGTGGATATTGAAGTCCCCTACTATTATTGTATTGAGGCCTATTTTTACACTCAGTTTGGTTGGTATTTGTTTTAAATATATAGACACTCCAATGGTGAATTCATATGCATTTACAAGTATTAAGATCCCCAGGAGATGGAAATGGCAACCCACTCCAGTATTCTTGGCTGGAGAATCCCATGAACAGAGGAGCCTGGCAGGCTATATAGTCCATGAAGTTGCAAGAGTCAGACATGACTTAGGGACTAAAGCACCACCAAGGACTTACTGTCATTTTTCAAATAAGTAATTGAAACCTATTATTGTCATTGTTTTCTGACTAGCTTTTAAATTTCTGTATTTCTTTGTTCTTCTCTTACTGTTTTCCTTTATAGTTTCCTTTGCAGTATGCGTTAATACCTTTCTCTTTTGTCTTTTGTGTATTTACTATATGTTTTCTTTGAGGTTTCCAGGAACCTACATAAAACGTCTTATATTTATAATGGCCTGTTTGAAGATGAAAGTAGCTTATCTTCAGCTGCATATAAACACTACACTTTTACTTTTCCTCTCTCCACATTTTATGCTACTTTACATCATTTATATTGTGCATCAATTAACAAATTATTGTAGTTATTATTATTTTTAATACAATGGTGTTTTAACTATTATACTAGAGATAAAAGCAATTTACACATCACCATTACAGTATTAGGGTTTTTTGAACTAGGCTATGTATTTAATTTTACCAGTGAGTTTTATATTTTTATATGTTTTTATGTTAGTACTTTGTCTCCTTTCATCTTAAACTTGAAGTATTCTCTTCAGTATTTCTTATAGGTTCTGTTTAATGGTGATAGGTTACCTTACTTTTATTTGTGTGGGAATGGTTTTATCTCTTTATTTCCCAAGGAGAGATTTGCCAGATATATTCTTGATTGGTAATTTTTTTTTCTTTCAGCACTTTGAATTTATTATCCCATTCCATCATTGCCTCACAAATTTCCTGTATAGAAATTTGCTAATAGATTTATAGAGGTTTTCTACTAATATGAAGAGTTGTTTTACTTTTTCCTAATTCTCTTTGTCTTTAACTTTTAATATTTTGATTATACTGCATTTCTGCATATTCTTCTTTGAACTGATCTTTCTTTGGGTCCTTTGAGCTTCTTGTACATTAATATCCAAATTTGTTCCAAGACTTGGGAACTTTTCAGCTCAGTTCAGTTCAGTCGCTCAGTGGTGTCTGACTCCTTGTGACCCCGTGAATCGCTGCATGCCAGGCCTCCCTATCCATCACCAACTCCCGGAGTTCACCAAAACTCATGTGCATTGAGTCAGTGATGCCATCTCATCCTCTGTCTTCTCTTTCTTCTACTGCTCCCAATCCCTCCCAGCACCAGGGTCTTTTCCAGTGAGTCAATCTTTGCATGAGGTGGCCAAAGTATTGGAGTTTCAGCCTCAGCATTAGTCCTTCCAATGAACACCCAGGACTGATCTCCTTTAGGATTGACTGGTTGGATCTCCTTACAGTCAACTCTCAAGGGACTCTCAAGAGTCTTCTCTCACACCACAGTTCAAAAGAATCAATTCTTCACAGTCCAACTTTCTTCACAGTCCAACTTTCTTCACGCCCAGCTTTCTTCACAGTCCAACTCTCACATCCATACATGACTACTGGAAAAACCATAACCTTGACTAGAGGGATCTTTGTTGGCAAAGTAATATCTCTGCTATTTAATATGCTATCTAGGTTGGTCATAATTTTTCCTCCAAGGAGTAAACATCTTTTAATTTCATGGCTGCATTCACCATCTACAGTGATTTTGGAGCACCCCCCAAAAAAGTCTGACACTGTTTCCCCATCTATTTCCCAGGAAGTGATGGGACTGGATACCATGATCTTCATTTTCTAAATGTTGAGCTTTAAGCCAACTTTTTCACTCTCCTCTTTCACCTTCATCAAGAGGCTTTTTAGTTCCTCTTCACTTTCTGCCATAAGGGTGATGTCATCTGCATATCTGAGGTTATTGATATTTCTCCCAGCAATCTTAATTCCAGCTTGTGCTTCTTCCAGCCCAGTGTTTCTCATGATGTACTCTACATATAAGTTAAATAAACAGGGTGACAATATACAGCTTTGACATACTCCTTTTCCTATTTGGGACCAGTCTGTTGTTCCGTGTCCAGTTCTAATGGTTGTTTCCTGACCTGCATATAGGTTTCTCTAGAGGCAGGTCAGGTGGTCTTGTATTCCCATCTCTCTCAGAATTTTCCACAGTTTATTGTGATCCACACAGTCAAAGGCTTTGGCATAGGCAATAAAGCAGAAATAGATCTTTTTCTGGAACTCTTTTGCTTTTTGATAATCCAGCTGATGTTGGCAATTTGATTTCTGGTTCCTCTGCCTTTTCTAACCAACTTGAACATCTGGAAGTTCACGGTTCATGTATTGCTGAAGCCTGGCTTGGAGAATTTTGAGCATTACTTTACTAGAGTGTGAGATGAGTGCAATTACATTCTTTGGCATTGCCTTTCTTTGGAATTGGAATGAAAACTGACCTTTTCCAGTCCTGTGGCTACTGCTGAGTTCTCCAAATTTGCTGGCATATTGAGTGCAGCACTTTCACAGCATCATCTTTCAGGGTTTGAAATAGCTCAACTGGAATTCCATCACCTCCACTAGCTTTGTTTGTAGTGATGCTTTCTAAGGCCCACTTGACTTCACATTCCAGGATGTCTGACTCTGGGTGAGTGATCACACCATCGTGATTATCTGGGTCATGAAGATCTTTTTTGTACAGTTCTTCTGTGTATTCTTGCCACCACTTCTTAATATCTTCTGCTTCTGTTAGGTCCATATCAAGGAATCTGTTAGGTTCCATTTCTGTCCTTTATCAAGCCCATCTTTCCATAAAATGTTCCCTTGGTATCTCTAATTTTCTTGAAAAGATCTCTAGTCTTTCCCATTCTGTTGTTTTCCTTTATTTCTTTGCATTGATCACTGAAGAAGGCTTTTTTATCACTCCTTGCTATTCTTTGGAACTCTGCATTCAAATGGGAATATCTTTCCTTTTCTCCTTTGCTTTTTGCTTCTCTTCTTTTCACAGCTATTTGTAAGGCCTCCTCAGATAGCCATTTTGCTTTTTTGCATTTCTTTTCCATGGGGATGGTCTTGATCCCTGTCTCCTGTACAGTGTCATGAACCTCTGTCCATAGTTCATCAGGTTCTCTATCTATCAGATCTAGTCCCTTAAATCTATTTCTCACTTCCACTGTATAATCATAAGGGATTTGATTTAGGTCATACCTGAATGGTCTAGTGGTTTTCCCTACTTTCTTCAATTTCAGTCTGAATTTGGCAATAAGGAGTTCATGATCTGAGCCACAGTCACCTCCCGGTCTTGTTTTTGCTGACTGTATAGAGCTTCTCCATCTTTGGCTGCAAAGAATATAATCAATCTGATTTTGGTGTTGACCATCTGGTGATGTCCATGTGCAGAGTCTTCTCTTGTGTTGTTGAAAGAGGGTGTTTGCTATGACCAGTGCGTTCTCTCGGCAAAACTCTATTAGTCTTTGCCCTGCTTCATTCCGTACTCCAAGGCCAAATTTGCCTGTTACTCCAGGTGTTTCTTGACTTCCTACTTTTGCATTCTAGTCCCCTATAATGAAAATGGATATCTTTTTTGGGTGTTAGTTCTAAAAGGTCTTGTAGGTCTTCATAGAACTGTTCCACTTCAGCTTCTTCAGTGTTACTGGTTGGGGCATAGGCTTGGATCACCATGATATTGAATGGTTTGCCTTGGAAATGAACAGAGATCATTCTGTCGTTTTTGAGATTGCATCCAAGTACTGCATTTCGGACTCTTTTGTTGACCATGATGGCTACTCCATTTCTTCTAAGGGATTCCTACCCACAGTAGTAGATATAATGGTCATCTGAGTTAAATTCACCCATTCCAGTCCATTTTACTTTGCTAATTCCTAGAGTGTCAACATTAACTCTTGCCAACTCCTGTTTGACCACTTCCAATTTGCCTTGATTCATGGACCTAATATTCCAGGTTCCTATGCAATATTGGTATTTACAGCATCGGGCCTTGCTTCTATCACCAGTCACATCCACAGCTAGGTATTGTTTTTGCTTTGGCTCCATCCCTTCATTCTTTCTGGAGTTATTTCTCCACTGATCTCCAGTAGCATATTGGGCACCTACCAACCTAGGGAGTTCCTCTTTCAGTATCCTATCATTTTGCCTTTTCATACTGTTGATGGGGTTTTCAAGGCAAGAATACTGAAGGGGTTTGCCATTCCCTTCTCCAGTGGACCACATTCTGTCAGACCTCTCCACCATGACCCATCCGTCTTGTGTGGCCCCAAATGGCATGGGCTTAGTTTCATTGACAAGTCTGTGGTCCATGTGATCAGATTGGCTAGTTTTCTGTGATTATGGATTCAATGTGTCTGCCCTGTGATGCCCTCTCGCAACACCTACCGTCTTACTTGGGTTTCTCTTAACTTGACATGGAGTATCTCTTCACAGCTTCCCCAGCAAAGCATAGCCACTGCTCCTTACCTTGGACGAGGTCGCCCCTCCTGACCTTGAACACGGAGTAGCTCCTCTCGGCCCTCCTGTGTCCGCGCAGCCGCCGCTCCTTGGACGTGGGGTTCCTCCGCTCGGCCACTGCCCCTGATCTCAGAAAATGCTAGTTTTCAGCTAGCATTTCTTAAAATAAGATTCCTTCCCCTTTCTGTCTCCTTCTGGGATTTCACAGTGTAAATACTCATTCACTTTATGCTCTCCTTTAATCACATAGACTTTCTTCACAGTTTCTTCTTATACTTGGTGTTCCTCTAATTTCAAACGATCTACCTTCAAGTTTTCTGACCCTCTCTTCTACATAATAAAGTCTTTTGTTGAAGCTCTATTAAAATTTTCAGTTTTGTATTGTATTCTTCAGCTCTAGTATTTCTGTTTTGTTCTTTTCATGATTTCTTCTTTATTAAACTGATTTGGGTCATGCATTGTTTTTATTATTTCATTTAGTTATCTGTGTTCTCACATTTCATGGAGTTTCTTTAATATGATTTTGAATTCATTTTGAGGCAAGTCAGATTTCAATCTCCTTGGGTTCAACTACTCGAGCTTTATTAGTTCCCTTTGGGGCGTCATGTTTGCTTAATTGTTCATAATCCATGCTGCCTTGCCTTGGCGTCTGTGCATATGAAGGAACAAACACCTCTTCCAGTATTGTCATTATGGTTTTGGGAGATAAGGACCTCCTTTAAGTTCTCCAGGCTGATGGGATTACCTCCAATGTTGCAGTTGTGCTGAGCTGGAGCCGATTTCAAGGCTATCTCTTGGTCTGCTGTGGAGACACAATTGACAGACTTCTTATCAAGTGTTTGGTTGAGTGTAGATCCTGTTTGGTCCCTCAGTAGATGGGACCATCTCCAGAATCTTATTAAGTATGATGGCACTGGGACAAGGGGATGGCTTCAGAATACACACTTTGGTCCTCATGGGTTCTATTACCAGGTACACAGGTAGATATAGCTCCCACAAGATCCCTGGGAGTACTTTCACTGGGTTGTTGGGTGGGCCCCTGAGTAAGGAGGACTGGCACTGGACTGTGGCTGAGATGAGCTGGAACCAATCACCAGGAATGTTTTAGGTTCCATAGCCCAGATTATGGAGAAGGCAATGGCACCCCACTCCAGTACTCTTGCCTGGAAAATCCCATGGATGGAGGAGCCCTGGTGAGCTGCAGTCCATGGGGTTGCAAAGAGTGGGACATGACTGAAGTGACTTAGCAGCTTAGCAGCAGCAGCCAGATTAAGTTTGCAGATCTGGACCTGGAGGCATTAATGAGCATTTCTCCCACCATATCTCTTGGCCTCAACTGCACCAGGGTTTCACAATCTGTATCCTAAAGTTCCCATAAGACACTTTTGAATGAATGTCAAATCATGGTTGTTCACAGGGAACATGAGAGGAAGATGTCTTATCTGACATTTTGCTGATGCCAGTTTCCTAAGTGGTCTTATAAAGCAGATAAATGCATGCAGAAAACATAATGTTGCTTCTTGAAACATCATGTCCTGTAACCACTCATAATGGTGGAAGTGTAGGTTTTACTATATTGAACTAGATAAGTCTTTAGTGGGATTTAGTCCCAAGATTAGGCACTGAGTAAATGTTACACTAGTTGCCAAACTACTTGAAAATAATAGGACTCAAAAAAACTTGAAGATGAAAATACATTGGGATTATTTTCTAAGAGTTCCAGATTATTTTTGACAGAATATCAGCACCAAGATATGTTATAAACTGTCAAATACTACATATTAGCAACAGATTACTCTTACCTATGGCTCAGCTATGACTTTATGCACAGATTGTGGTATACAAATTTCTACACTGTTTTCTATGCCTAAGTGAACATGATAATGATAATACTGGTAATTTGGGCCTTCTAATTCTGGAAATTGGCCATTCTTGTCAATCCTTGTGTCTTCTCAAATCTGTAGTCCCTTAGCTGAACACTAACTCCAGATAGTATTAGTCCCTGATGTCTCCAATACCATGCACTTCCAATTTTTTAGAAAATTAAAATATAAAAAGCAAGTTGCTATTGTTGTTCAGTTGCTAAGTCATGTCCAAATCCCTGCGACCCCATGGACTGCAGTGTGCCAGGCTTCCCTGTCCTTCACTGTCTCCAGGAGTTTGCTCAAACTCATGTCCATTAAATCAGTAAAGCCATCCAACTGTCTCATCCTCTGTCACCCACTTCTCCTCCTGCCCTCAGTCTTTCCCAGCATCAGGGTCTTTTCCAAAGAGTTGGCTCTTCAGATCAGGTGGCCAAAGTATTAGAGCTTCAGCATCAGTCCTTCCAAAGAATACTCAGGGTCAAATACTACATTACATGGCAAAATGTCAGTCCAGCTTACTACACCTTACTAAAATGATTTATATGCTTGTCTCTCCCATTAGACTTCTAGATCAAGAAAGGAAGTATCTGTTAATAATTCTTTGCCCCTGCCAACTTATTAAAAGGGGCATGGCACATCCAAGATGTTTTGATTGCTTGATGAATGAATTAGTGACTAGCTACATTAACCAGCTTCAGTTCAGTTCAGTTCAGTTGCTCAGTCGTGTCCAACTTTTTGAGACCCCATGAATCACAGCACGCCAGGCCTCCCTGTCCATCACCATCTCCTGGAGTTTACTCAAAGTCACGTCCATCGAGTCAGTGATTCCATCCAGCCATCTCATCCTCTGTCGTCCCCTTCTCCTCCTGCCCCCAATCCCTCCCAGTATCAGAGTCTTTTCCAATGAGTCAACTCTTCACATGAGGTGGCCAAAGTACTGGAGTTTCAGCTTTAGCAAAACAAATCCCAGGGCTGATCTCCTTCAGAATGGACTGGTTGGATCTCCTTGCGGTCCAAGGGACTCTCAAGAGTTTTGTCCAACACCACAGTTCAAAAGCATCAATTCTTTGGTGCTCAGCTTTCTTCACAGTCCAACTTTCACATCCATACATGACCAATGGAAAAACCATAGCCTTGACTAGACGGACCTTTGTTGGCAAAGTAATGTCAAAAAAATAAAGTCTGACACTGTTTCCACTGTTTCTCCATCTATTTGCCATGAAGTGATGGGACCAGATGCCATGATCTTCGTTTTCTGAATGTTGAGCTTTAAGCCAACTTTTTCACTCTCCTCTTTCACCTTCATCAAGAGGCTTTTTAGTTCCTCTTCACTTTCTGCCATAAGGGTGGTGTCATCTGCATATCTGAGGCTATTGATATTTCTCCCAGCAATCTTGATTCCAGCTTGTGCTTCCTCCAGCCCAGCGTTTCTCATGATGTACTCTGCATAGAAGTTAAATAAGCAGGGTGACAATATATAGCCTTGACGTACTCCTTCTCCTATTTGGAACCAGTCTGTTGTTCCATGTCCAGTTCTAACTGTTGCTTCCTGACCTGCATACAGATTTCTCAAGAGGCAGGTCAGGTGGTCTGGTATTCCCATCTCTTTCAGAATTTTCCACAGTTTATTGTGATCCACACAGTCAAAGGCTTTGGCATAGTCACTAAAGCAGAAATAGATGTTTTTCTGGAACTCTCTTGCTTTTTTGATGATCCAGCAGATGTCCAACTTATAAATATACAAACAACCAGCTTATAAATATACAAATCATCTGTACGTTTATAGAATATTATCTCTCCATTATGTTCTTTATCCTTCAAGGCTTGTACTCACATCTCCATGTCATTTTTGTATGATCTTGTATATTTCTTTATATTTCCATTGGGCCTATCAGGACAATCAATAAGAGAAGCCTAAAACAGTTATTCTCATTAGCAAGTAGAACCCCAATAAGCAGTACATGTGCAATCAGATATTCAGAAAGATAAAATAAAATCAGCATACTCTAGACCCAGGAAACAAGTTTTTATACAGTGTGTCTGACAAGTCAGAATGCCTAAGTAATTCCACTAGGGTTATCACAATGAACAGTAATATGCATATGGCCCCAGAGGAAGATATATCAAAGTTGAGCCCAGATTGCACAGATTAATGTTGGGATAAGATAAGAGCCAGGCAACAGACACAGAGAACTGGAGAGTAATTGGTTGCCTCCAAAAACAGACTATTTCTAGATTCCACATATATGCATTAATATACAATCTTTGTTTTTCTCTTTCTGACTTACTTCACTCTATATAACGGCTCTAGGTTCATCAGCCTCACTAGAACTAACTCAAATTCATTCTTTTTTATGGCTGAGTAATATTCCATTGTATATATGTACAAAATTGTGTTAATAAATCTATTTGCAGGGAAGAAATGGAGATGCAGATGTAGAGAACAGGCTTGTGGACACAGTGGGGGAAAGAGAGAGTGGGACAAATGAAGAGAGTAGCATCAAGATGTATACACTGCTGCTGCTGCTGCTAAGTCGCTTAGTCATGTCCAACTCTGTGCAACCCCATAGATGGCAGCCCACCAGGCTCCCCCATCCCTGGGATTCTCCAGGCAAGAACACTGGAGTGGGTTGCCATTTCCTTCTCCAATGCATGAAAGTGAAAAGGGAAAGTGATGTTGCTCAGTCGTGTCTGACTCTTCGCAACCCCATGGACTGCAGCCTACCAGGCTCCTCCATCCATGGGATTTTCCAGGCAAGAGTACTGGAGTGGTTTGCCATTGCCTTCTCTGGATGTATACACTACCATTTGTAAGATAGATAGCTAGTGGGAGATGCTCCCTCAGGTAGACTGAGGGAGCCCTGTCTGGCTCTCTGTAATGACCTAGAGGAGGAGGGGAGGGTGAGGGGAGGAGGCTTGGGAAGGAGCCTGAATTGTGGCTGAATTGCATTTTTGTATGGCAGAAACCAATGCAATTAAAGAATAAATTACACATACACACAAACACACACACACACACACACAAACACACACACACATAAAAGGGCTCCCCCAGTGGCTCAGTGGTAAAGAATCTGCCCACAATGCAAGAGATGCAGGTTCAGTCCCTGGGTTGGGAAGATCACCTAGAGAAGGAAATGGTAACCCACTTCAGAATTTTTGCCTGGGAAATCCCATGGACAGAAGAGCCAGGCAGGCTACAGTCCATGGGGTCACAAAAGAGCTGGACATGACTTAGCGACTAAACAACAACAATAATATATTTTAAAAAGCAGAGACTATTGTGGAAAAAGAGGAAATAGGGGTCTGATTATCAAGAACTCTTCTATGCCATGATAAGAAGTTTGACTTAATAGTCATGAGGAATATTTCTTCCAGTTCCCACCATCATTATCTCACCCAAGGGAATAAGGAGAGAAGAGCACATCACAACCTAAACATTCAGTTTCATACAGAATGTAGGTGAAGGAAAATACTACAGTCCTGTCAAATATATGTCCATTTAGAGGTGATTTTTTTTTTTTTTTTTTTTGCTTTAAAATGTGCAATAAATTGGAGAGAATGTTGAGATCTGATGACTAAAAGCTTTGATTTCCAGAATTAATATAACTTTGCCTCCCTAAGCAAGTTTTTATTTCTAGGTAGGATAACATCAGTCCCCAGTTCCCCAAGCAAGGCTTTAGGAATACGTGAACCAGGAAGAGGCATGCCACTGCTTCTTCTGTAACATACCTGGGGAGAGGTATGCAGGTATAGCTGTCCCTCCCCTGAAAGAAACTGCAGGGGAGCATAAGCTCCAACTACACACCCAGGTTCTGGTGATAACCCACCCTACTGGTGACATCCTGAGACCAAACCTGCTCCTCCAGATCTTCCAAGAAGAGTCTTGGGAGGAAGCTGTGCCTCCATGCCATGATTCAGAAGAAGCCACAGGCTTTTCAAGATGAGACAGTCCTAGACCAGAAGTATAGCCTGCTATGGATCCATGCATGGGAAAATAGCCTCACAGCAGAGCTGCAACACTTAGTAAATAGGACTCTCATCTGCTAAACTTTCTCTTGTTGAGTGTGCTCCATATACTCCTAAAGAGAATAAGGAGGAATGTTAAGACTTTATTCCTACCTGCCCAGATTCTTTCCACCAATTTACAGGAGTCATTGACACCAATAGGTGTTGGAGTATCTTAAACAGGCAAATATGTGACCAGACTTATCATAATTAGATTATGATAAATCTTCTGTGTAAGAGAAGGTTTAAGGATTTTAGCTATTTAAAAGCCAAAATAAGAAAAAAGAGGGAGGAGGGAGGAGGGTTTAGGATGGGGAACACATGTATACCTGTGGCGGATTCATTTTGATATTTGGCAAAACTAATACAATTATGTAAAATTTTTAAATAAAATAAAATTAAAAAAAAAAGAAAATATAAATATCTCTAACTTGTGTCAAAATAATTAAATATATCTATTAATTTTTAAAATAAAACTTTCAGGAAGAAGGAACTAAACTACAGATGGTCCCCTACTTACGATGATACATGATTTACTTACTATTTAATCGTGCAAAAGGAATACACATTCAATAGAAATCCTACTTCATATTTTCAATTTTTATTTGTGATATGCCCTATGACTCTTTCATGAGACTGGGAAGAGCCACAGGTCCCAGTTAACCACACAATCATGAAAATAACCCAATACAGTTATAGCCATTCTGTACCCATACAACCATTCTGATTTTCACCCTCAGTGTAATATTCAATAAATAACAAATTCCATGAGATAATTAACACTTTATTAGAAAATAAGTTTTGTGTTAGATGACTTTGCCATCTGTAGGCTAATGTAAGTGTTCTGAGCACATTTAAGATTAGGCGAAACTATGATCTGTTCCCCTGGTGGCTCAGAGGGTAAAGCATCTGCCTGCAATGTGGGAGACTTGGGTTAGATCCCTGGGTTGGGAAGATCCCCTGGAGAAGGAAATGGCAACCCACGCCAGTATCATTTCCTTGAGAATCCCATGGATGGAGGAGCCTGGTGGGCTACAGTCCACAGGGTCACAAAGAGTTGGACATGACTGAGCGACTTAACTTTCACTTTTCACTTTCATTTTAAACTATGATGTTTGGTTAGTTAGATGTATTAAATCTATTTTTCATTTGTAGTAATTTCAACATATAATGTGTTTACCAGGACATAACTCCATCATAAGTGGAGGAAAATCTGTACTCAGATATATCAAATGTTGTTTTCCATCTATTCTTCTACCCAAACCGTTATTGCTATAATCAATAATGTTCTCCCAGGATTTGTTTTGGGAAACAAAGAGGCATGCCTATTATTTCCCTCCTACTCCACAGATGACCAAATGAAGAGGACAGACTGTAATCTGTAACTAACTAGCCTACCAGGCACCAAAGACCTGTATTTATTTTGAGAGTGCTCTGACTGGGGCAGGAATAGGCTATGATCATTGTACTATCCTCAAATTACCCTAGTATGAAAGATTCTTTTTCATTGACACAATTGAGAAAAATCTGATCCTCCCTGAAATCCTGCATCTGTGGGAAAATGGAGTATGAAATGGGAGTCCACTCCAGTATTCTTGCCTGGAAAATTCTATAGAAAGAGGAGCCTGGTGGACTGTGGGGTCACAAAAAATTTGACACAACTGAGCACATACATATTTTGCTTTAGGTGTACCTGGTTACTTTTATTTTTTCTTTATTAAATTTAATTATTCCTTTATATTGAGGGGTAGCTGATTTACTTTTTTCATTTTTTATTGGTGTATAGTTTATTTACAGTGTATTAGTTTCAGGTGTACAGCAAAATTGTACAGTTATACGTGTAGCCATTCTTTTTTAGATTATTTTCCCATATAGGTTACTACAGAATATTGAATAGAATTTCCTGTGAAATATGGAAGGTCTTTGTGGATTATCTATTTCATATATACTAGTATGTGTACGTTAATCCGAACCTCCTAATGTATCCCTCCCCAACTTTTCCCCTTTGATAACTATAAGTTTGCTTTTGAAATCTGTGAGTCTGGTTAATTTTAAATATAGATGAAAGAATATGAGTAAGTCTGTGAACTCGAGACAATCACTGAATTTCTGAGCCCGTTTTCTCATCTTTGTTTTAATGAAGATAGCAAGATAGTTGGTCTAAGGATCAAATGAGGTGTTGTACATAAAGCACCTCACAGAAGGGCTGACTTATAAGTGCCACCAAATGATAATACCACAACTCTTTCCGTTCTTATTTGTCAACTGTTGGTGTAGGATGAAATAGAGCAGATTGCTAAGAAGATGCAGATGCTATGATACGTTCTCCGTAACTCATTGCCAGGAATTTTCAGCCAACATTTTCTCCTTTTATTTTCAGGCTGCTTGTTTCTGAAAGCTAAGTTGTATGTTTTCTCTAGCTTTCTATCCCTAGAGGATTGCTTATCATCAGAGGTTTGTAAGCTGAAATGTCCTTCGTTTTTTCTCCTAAGAAAAATATTTTTTACACGTTTGTCCTTTCTCTAAAGATTCCTTCCTCTTTTTGCGAAGCAAAGGCTTGACCAGGTTTTCTTAACCACTTCCTCTCAACTCCTCCCGTTCTCTGTGCATGGACTGAAAGGTGGACATTGGCAGATATCAGGATATCCTGACTTGTCCCTGCCCCTACCAACCAGAGCCAGCAGCAGTCTACTGCCTGAGGGAGAAAAGGGGAACTTGATTTTCTGTCAGTTAATTTATCTCTTGGAAACAAAATGGGTAGGGAGGAGAGGGTTCTTGAGGGCTTATCTAGAGTGTCCATTTTGAGCTGCGCAGGAAAAAAAAATAACTGTTTTGATTTATACTAAAAAATTAATGTGTTAATTATTACTATCAGACACAACCAGAACATTTCACCTTTTTATCATCCTGATCAGATTAGAACTGCCATTATAAATTTATTGCCCCAGCTTATCCTCCATTCCTTCATGCCTCTAAACAACTTCTTTCCTCTGCCTATAATGTGCTTTTCCTCCTCCTCCAGCTGGATAAATCCTAGTACGTTTATTCACTCAACAAGCCTTTATTCAGGGAGATGCCTGGCTGGATGTGTGGGCGTGTGAATCTCCAGGACACAGAAGGTAGTGATGAGTTAGAGCTGAGAATAGCAGACATCGCCTGGAGAGAAATGTCAGTCGTGAGAATGAGACCCAGGATGTTTCCTGGGAAACATCCTTATTCAGGCTTCTTGAAAGAGAGGTCAACACTTGATGTCTCTATTACTCATCTCCCTGCACCCCTGTGGTCAACTGATACTGACTTTGCGCATCAGCCAGACCGCCTCCTCCAGGCGGGCGCACTAGCCCTGGATTCTGTGTGTGTTGGCTGCTGAAAGCTCACAGCTGCTTCCATTTTCCAAAGAACTGCCCCCCAACTGACAGGAGTCACTTTGCTCCCTGGGGTGTAAACTGACACCCTCAAGGAGAAGCCCACATCCTGTGACTGATGCTACACAAAAGCTTGGCCTCCTTTCAGTTCCGTGTTTCCAGTTCTGTTTTTAAACTCTCTCATCTTCCTAGACTTACCTTCACCACTCCCTATCCATCCCAGGTATCACAGCTAAAGAACACATTCGTGAAAAGGAACTTAACCACCGAGACTAAGTTCCCTCTACTGTGTTCCTTGGCCCTTCTCTCCCATCTTGTCTCATTTCTCTATGTTGCAATTATCTCATCATGGGTTTGTTTCTATATTAACCTGGATGTGCCTTGATGGCAGGAATGTGTGATTCACCTTGGAATCCCTAAGTCAGGAATACTTCATGGCTCATGCCATTTGTTTAATCAAAATCTGCCAGTGGCACCAGCCCTAAGCCCCTCTCCAGCTGCCCTGAGGCCCAGTCCCACATATCAGCAGGCTAGCAGCCACCACAAAAGGCAGAGTCTCTGTCAGAAAACTGGGTTGGGGGGCCAGACCTGGCTACCAGCATACTCAAGTAGTTGCCTCCTCCATAGCAAGGGCCTACACAGTCTTAACAGGGTACCACTAGAGCACACAGCCTTAGTGATCAGGGGAATGTGCTTCGATTCCCCATAGAATGTTTCCTACATAATGCTACTTCTCCAAGATCAGGAAATGTAACTAATCTTCCTAATACATGTAAAAAAAAAAAAAAACTCAAAAAATTAGGCAAAATTGGGAGACATGGGAATATGTTTCAAATGAAAGTGTTAACTGCTCAGTCATGTCTGACTCTTTGTGACCCCATGGACTGTCGCCCGCCAGGCTACTCTGTCCATAGGACTTTCCAGGCAAGAATACTGGAATGGATTGCCATTTCCTCTTCCAGAGATCTTCCCAACCCAGGGATCGAATCTGCATCTCATGCATTGGCAGGTAGATTCTTTACCACTGAGCCACTTGGGAAGCCCGATATAGGATGAACAGCATAGGGAATATAATCAATAATATTGTAATGACTTTGTAGGGTGACAGATGATAACTAGACTTATCATGGTAATCATTTTGTAATGTAAAAAAAATGTCAATTCATTGTTTTACATCTGAAACCAATATAATATTGTATGTCAGTTATACATCAAAAAATTTGCTGGGTCAAGGAATGAGGAAATAAGTGATTCTTTGCTAAAGTACTGCGTACGTATTTAGTAGCTTACTTTGGGCTAAAAGACACAGAGTCTCCATCATTAGATAAAGTACTTGACAACATCTTTAATTTTTTTAATGTTTATGTGATGTTTAAATGAAAGAGCATGCTAAGGCAGTAAATTAGTTTAATGAAAAAATGCATATGATCACAATGAAGATACTGGCTGACATAAGAACTCAGTGTCAGTTGAATAAATCACTGAACTGGAGGTGATTCCCCATAAAAATCTTTCACAGAATTTTTTTTCAATTAAAATATCTATGGGACTACTGGAAAATTATGTAGCCCCTTTCTATATCATCAAATAAGATATACTTTTTTTTTTATTTCCCACAAATTCTTTGCTTCCTGGGTATCCATAGTCTACTCTGTACTTAATTGAGACAATTTTTAGAGAGAAATCATCACCAAAGATTCCATCACATTTATACATTACCACCATCCCTGAATTGTGCCTATGTTTCTCTAACTATAACTGTACCTTTCTTATCTCACTACTGAACTCCTCGAAAGAAACCTGAATTCTCATAGAGCTGATAATCCTTAATCATCACCCAAGACTCAAAAATACCTTCTAAGCATTTTGGAACCTGAATTGTAGAGATTGAGATAGTGAGGAGATTTGCTGCTGATACCGAACACCTTTCATGTTGTTGTTTAGTTGCTTCAGTTCAGTTCAGTTCAGTTCAGTCGCTCAGTCGTGTCCAACTCTTTGCGACCCCATGAATCGCAGCACGCCAGGCCTCCCTGTCCATCACCAACTCCCGGAGTTCACTCAAACTCATGTCCATCGAGTTAGTGATGCCATCCAGCCTTCGCATCCTCTGTCGTCCCCTTCTCCTCCTGCCCCCAATCCCTCCCAGCATCAGAGTCTTTTCCACTGAATCAACTCTTCACATGAGGTGGCCAAATTACTGGAGTTTCAGCTTTAGCATCATTCCTGCCAAAGAAATCCCAGGGCTTATCTCCTTTAGAATGGACTGGTTGGATCTCCTTGCAGTCCAAGGGACTCTCAAGAGTCTTCTCCAATACCACAGTCCAAAAGCATCAGTTCTTCAGTGCTCAGCTTTCTTCACAGTCCAATTCTCACATCCATGCATGACTACCGGAAAAACCATAGCCTTGACCAGATGGACCTTTGTAGGCAAAGTAATGTCTCTGCTTTTCAATATGCTATCTAGGTTGGTCATAACTTTACTTCCAAGGAGTAAGCGTCTTTTAGTTTCATGGCTGCAGTCACCATCTGCAGTGATTTTGGAGCCCAAAAAAATAAAGTCTGACACTGTTTCCACGGTTTCCCCATCTATTTCCCATGAAGTGATGGGACCAGATGCCATGATGTTAGTTTTCTGAATGCTGAGCTTTAAGCCAACTTTTTCACTCTCCACTTTCACTTTCATCAAGAAGCTTTTTAGTTCCTCTTCACTTTCTGCCATAAGGGTAGTGTCATCTGCATATCTGAGGTTATTGATATTAGTCATGTCCAACTCTGCAACCCCATGGACTGTAGTTCCACCAGGCTCCTTTGTCCAGGGCATTTCTCAGGCAAGAATACTGGAGTGGATTACCATCTCCTTCTCCAGGGAATCTTCCCAACCCAGGGATTGAACCTCTGTTGCCTGCTTTGGCAGGCAGATTCTTTACCACTGAGCAACCAGGGAAGCCTACCTTTCACTTTAAAGATCCACAAAATGGAAACAACTAAATGCAGACTTTCTCTGACCCAAGCAGTTCACAGAGCTAGGTTGACAAGAGGTTCCCTCTACCATTTCAACATTTCACATCCACTAGTTTTTGACAAAATATTTTTTAATTCTGACTTTCATCTGAGCCATGTGAACAGACCTTTATATTTTAAACTTCGTTCAGAGAATATCATGTTTCTCTTCCTCTCATTTCTCAAAGTAGTTTGGTTTTATTACTTTGGACCATCCAAGTCCTTAAACAAGTGCTTAGTTTTACTTTCCTACAAAGGCCATTGTCAAAAAATGAGTTCTTGGGTTCTCCAGATGCCTTATTTCCTTTGGTTTTATGTATCCCTCATCTCTTCTTTCTCCAGTGCCCCAAGGCCAAATCTTTTGTAACAGATATTCGTTCTAATTTTTAACTGATCGTTAATTCAAACATGAGTTATTCTCTCTTTGTCTTGACCGGCAACAATGATAATAAGCAAAACAAGGCAACCTGAAGGCATTACTCTCCCTTTACCAAGAGTCGCATAAATCCCGCTCTAATGGACAGGAAGGGAGCAGTCCTTCTCACCATGTGGAAATTTAAGCCAGCAATCAACTCAATCTCTCCGCAAAGTTGCATGGCTATTAAACTTGATATATCTAAACTTAAAGGCTTTTCAGATCCTTCAGATCCCAGATTGTAATCATGTTAACATGTAAACAGATCACTAGGAAATTGGAAATTTAATAGTTTTACCAGAGGGTTTTAATTTTTAAAATGCTTATTCCATACTTTAATTACATTCAGATGCCACGGTGGATTTCTAGTGTACTTAGACATATCTGAAACAATGAACACAAAAACATTCAGTTACATAGACACTCATAGCGGTAAATGAATAACTGAAACATTTTTCAGGTAGTACCGAACAAATTCACTTTTACCTCTCCCTGTCACTGGGGCTTCCCTGGTAGCTCAGATGGTAAAGAATTCTCCTTCAATGCAGGAGACCCAACTTTGATCCTGGGTTGGGAAGATCCCCTGGAGAAGGGAATGGCTACCAGCTCCAGTATTCTTGCCTGGAGAATCCCATGGTCAGAGGAGCCTGGTGGGCTATGGTCCATTGGGTCGCAAAGAGTCAGACACGACTGATGACTAACACTTTCTCTCTGTCATTAACTATGTCATGTGAAATTAGAATATGACTTTTTTGAAATCTATGATCTGAATTACCCAAGTAATAGCTTCAATTTTCATTTTTGAAATCTGACCAAAAAACAAAGGTGTTTACTCAAGTTTTCAAATGGTCATTAAATATACATTCTACTGGCTTCCCTTGTGACTCAGCTGGTAAAGAATCTACCTGCAATGTGGGAAACCTGGGTTCGACCCCTGGGTTGGGCAGATGCCCTGGAGAATGGAAAGACTACCCACTCCAGTATTCTGGCCTGGAGAATTCCATGGACTGTACAGAGTTACAAAGAGTCAGACAACACTGAACAACTTTCACTTTATTCTACTGGCATTTTTTCAGGATGCTTCTGGAATATCCAAATTATTTATATAATAATTCATTTTGTTTTGGACATTTTGGGAACCTGTATTTTCAGTTATTCAACAACATTCACCAGCCACTGGTAAGGTTATATATAAGTGCCAGTTCTAGAGATAGAATGATGAGTAAAAGAAGAAATTCTCTTGTTCTCATGCAGTTTATAGTAGAGAGTGGGAGACAAATAATAAATATATGATGACACAAATTAATGTATACTGATCAACTGTGATGTTTCCTGAAGAAAAGGCATATGTCTTCTTTAAGACATAAATAAGAGGAACCTGACTAAATTGGGGATTTTTCTAACATGGCATTTGTTGTGAATTCTAAAAGATTATGAGTATTTAAGGGACAGTGGGTTGGGACTTCCCTGGTCATCCAGTGGGTAAGACACTGAGCTCCCAATGCAGGGGGCCTGGGTTCAACCCCTGGTCAGGGAACTAAATCCCACATGCCACAAAGAAGCCCCAGTGAAGCCAAATAAGTAAGAACAAATAAATATTTTAAAAAGGAACTGTGGGTGAAGGGAGAGGCAAAATGGGAGAGCAGGTCATGTTAAAAGGCCTGACCGAGACCACTGTGGCTGTAGAACGAAGAGAAAGAAGAGTGGAATGTGCTTAGCAAAAACTGATGTAAAGACCTTACAGCCATGTCAGTACTTGTAAAAGATCTGGCTAGCTGCAGTGTAGAAGAAATGCGTTGGGGTGCAGGGTAAGATTTGGGATTTGGGTCTGTCAATGTGTGAAATGATGGTGACCTTGGCCTCATTAGCAAGACTTGAAAACACTGATGACTCAAAAAATATGGATGGGGATGTCTCCAGATGGTGACAAGACCTTTCCTATCATGGGCAGACAGTGGTAATATAAGTAGTTGATAGAAAGAAAAAAGTACCTCACCTCAGTGCTTAGAACCCTGAGACTCAAACTTATATTCTGGAACATTTGTAATAAATCTGAATCCAGTTTTCCATACTATAACCTGAAGACATTCTCTACACTCTCAAGGAAACTATACAACTTTGTAGGCGCTTTGCCTGGGAATCCTCTTTATTTCCATCCACAGAGGAGGTATTCCTAATTGGGAATGGCTGGTATCTGTAGTCTAGCAAACTAGTGTGCCATGAATGAGTTGCAGTCTGTTGCAAGGAAATGATCCACTCAGCCCTTCCTGGCCAAACCAGGATCTGGAAGGGTGAGAAGTAAGGGCAAAATCATGTTGACACTAGCACTCTCATCTGAAGATCTTATGGGAGCACCCAAGAGGGGTGGTTTTAAAGGGGTGTCTAATGATTCCTGCTAACAGAAAAGTGGAAGCAAAGTCCAGCATTTGCTGCTTTGTGTTAAGGTTCTGAGTGAACCAAAAGCTGCTATTCTACCTGGCCACCCATTTTGGCAGCCAGCTGCTCAGTATTGCCGTTGTGTACAAGGGGTCATGGAGTTGCTGGAAAAGTTTCTGTTTCAGGTGCCCAAGGAATATGCATACAGCCCAAGAAGTGTTAGTCTGGGGCTAGGCAGAATGAAGGAAGCCTTATTCGGTCCCCTGTAACAATGATTATGGGCTTCTCTGGTGGCTCAGACAGTAAAGAATCAGCCTGCAATGCGGGAGAACCAGGTTTGATACCTGGATCAGGAAGATCCCCTGAGAAGGGAATGACTACCTACTCTAGTATTCTTGCCTGGAGAATCCCATGGATAGAGGAGCCTGGTGGGCTACAGTCCACGAGGTCTCAAAGAATCAGACATGACTGAGAGACTAATGGTTATAGGAGGTGGACCCAAATATGTATCTTTGCATTTTTTTTTTTTTAATCTCAGGTTGTCTCATGAGTGATTCCATCTGGATGAAGTCTTGGTGTTATTCACAGCCTACTTCTCCCCTAAAACACCTTCAATCTTATCCACAGCCTCCATCTCAAATGTCAGACCACCTGGGATATGCAGCTGTCAGGCTGAAAGGGGAGCTGCCTGGGACTGGCCCTGGCCTGCTCATCAAGGAGATGCTGCCACCAGCCAGCAGGCAATGTTAGGTGCACAGGGTGACTGCACTACAGAAAACGGGGGCTCCGCCCAGCTCAGGACTTGACATTTTAAGGAAAAAAATAGAGAATGTAGCTGAAACTATCACTGTGTCTGCCTCAGATGTGACGATGTGATATTCTCTCCTTTAAAATCTTTTCTTCTTTTTTGTCAGTGTTCATGTAGAGATCCATATATTTTGTTTATAAATCAATCAAAATGTATAATAATCACAAGTCTATTTCTTCGCACTTCACATCATTCTTGAGTTTTTGCCATATGTTCACTTATACTGGTATTTATATTTGTCATTATTAACCACATTTACCTTGACCAGTACATGCCTTCTGAGGTGATCTTTTCTTTATTATAACTGTGTTTGTTGGCCTCCTTTCTCCTGTGCTTCCTTACCCCCTCAGTCTCTGCTGGTTTGTGGCTCTGACAGCCTGGCAGAGAGCAGCACCCTAATCCAGGTGGAAATTTTAGTTAAGAAGTGACTAGTAAGAATCCAATCAATTTAATATTTTCATGCTCCCTTCTTCACTCCCCTGAACTCTCCCTTTAAGCAATTAGAAAACACAAAATTCCTATTTCAACTTCAATAATTGCTCTCCTCTTTAGGGGCTGAATTATGCTTCCCTCATTCTGATTCTTTTCCTTTGCAAGGTCTCTTAACCCCACTAAAAATAGACCCCTTTAATCACAAATGATGGTTTCTACAAGAGGACAGATGCCATATCTAGCTTCTTTACTTGTACTTTTAAGTTTCAGCAATGATTCAGCAATGATTCTTGACTAATGGTTATAGGAGGTGGACCCAAATATGTATCTTTGCATTTTACCTAATTTTAGTATTTAAAGTCATCCAAGGCTGATGTGGGGTAACTGTTCTATAATATCTGTGTGAAAATTATGAATTCATCACTAATTTGAAGTATTTGATGTAGAAAAGGTCAGCTGGACCCCAAATCAATTTGTATTAATACAAGAATCTTTAATATGGTGTTCATCAGTGGAAGGAAAAGAACTTATAATAACAGGTAAAATATAGCATCAGGTTTTTTTAATTTTTAGATGATTCCAAGAAAATTTTTTATATGTTAACTGATTTTGCAAACTATTTTTCAATATTGATATAATTGTAGAGATAATCACTGAAATAGGAATTATCTATTTAAAATATCTAAATGGTCTATATAACCTATCTAAAATTTAAACAGAAGAAAGCTCAATTTTCTCCAAAATTTGTGATGTTTTATCAAAATCTCATAGTCACATGTTCCTTAAAAATTTGTAAATATTTTTATAATTATATGTCAGTCAGTTCAGTCACTCAGTCATGTCTGACTCTTTGTAACCCCGTGGATTGTAGCATGCCAGGCTTCCCTGTCCATGACCAACTCCCAGAGCTTGCTCAAACTCATGTCCATTGAGTCAGTGATGCCATTCAACCAACTTATTCTCTGTCATCCCCTTCCCTCCTGTCTTCAATCTTTCCCAGCATCAGGGTCTTTTCCAATGAGTCAGTTCTTCACATTAGGTGGCCAAAGTATTGGAGTTTCAGCTTCAGCATCAGTCCTTCCAGCAAATAATTCAGGATTGATTTCCTTTAGGATCACTAATTATATGTCACCAAACACTATATAGAGGCCTCAAATCTCTTTCAGCTTACCTCAATGTGCTCTATCATTTTATGCACTTCCAAAAGTTTGTTTAGATCCCTTAATGGAAGATGGTAAGGTTAAACAAACAAACAAAAAACAGTTTTTATTCCTGGACCCATATGGTTTGAAAATACGTGTATTTGTCTTTCGCTACTTCCAGCTACACTCACCCAACTTTTGTCGATTTCCTTCCATAGGTCCCTTAAACTCCAAAAAGTTTAAACCCCATAGTTTAAACTCCAAAAAGAAAATTATACTTTGATCTTCCTTCACATTTCTGATCAAATTATATTTTAGTGATTGAGAAAAGTGAATGAAATCCGATTGACAGCTACAATCAGAATTGAAGTCAGAAATATATAACACAAATGCAACGCAAATACAAAAGTTTCATGATGGCTACAAAGGAATTTTTAAGGGAAAATGCTTTATAAATGTGAGTCTAAAAAAAGAAATATCAACAGATTATTCAGATGCTTTTACTAACATTTTTGTGAATGAATAAATAATAGTTTTCAATATACAATATTGGAGTTTGTCAACTATACAAGCTCAAGAAAATTCATCACTCTTACAGAAGTTCAGGTAGGAAATAGCTGGAGATCTGAATTTTAAAAAAATATAAGTGAAGAGCCAGTTGTGTCCTTAACTCATTAGTAGTTGTGGAGATCTGATTAGTAGTAGCTGGAGATCTGATTAGTGGAGATCTGATTAGTAGCAGAGATCTGATTAGATCTGATGTGGAGATCTGATTAGTAGTAGCTGGAGATCTGAATTCTAAAAAAATATAAGTGAAGAGCCATTTGTGTCCTTAATAGGGCACAACTCATTAGTAGCAAATACTTCATTTCAGTAACAGACAGGTTCCACAAAAGTATTCCTGCGCATTTAAAGTGAGCCAATTTAATCACAGCACACTGGTTGCCCAGTAAGAAAGATCAAGAACATGCCTGAAGTGAAATCAACCCCTTGGAACTTTGGTCAAAGTGACATAAGCCCAGGAATTTGGCTGTGGCAACAATGATGTTGAAAAGAATGATACACTTTCAGTGTGAAGAGAAACATTTGGCCATTGGATGGTGCCCTAGAAACTATATAAAATGTTTGTGGCAAATTGTTCCCAGAACAAAATGGAAAATCAGTTGGACCAAAATGTTCATGATTTTCCTCTTTGCCAAAGTTCAAATATATATTAGTTCTCTACTAAACATTGCCAATTAGTCACAAGCTGGATCTTTCGGGTAGTGCTGTAAATAGTTTTTGGAAAGGTAGTACAGCCAGGGTGCCAAACATAATGAGTATAACCAGAGCAGGCAAGGCTTGGCTGTGGTGCTTCTGAGGTGGTTGAAAGGAAGTGCTATTCTAATTTTATTATTGGAAATTGTGCTTTTCTAATTTGATAACTCAAGCAACCTTGAGCAAGATTTCTCTTTCCCTGGCTTGATCAATGTTCATATAGATCACCAAGCAGTTCGTTTAGCAGTTGAGATAAATCTCTCCTATAAAGAATTCTTGGAGAAGGAAATGGCAACCCACTCCACTATTTTTGCCTGGAGAATCCCATGGACAGAGGAGCCTGGCAGGCCACAGTCAATGGGGTCACAAGAGTCGGACACGATTTAGCGACTAAACCACCACCACCACCATTAAGAATTCTATTCCAAGACCCAAAATAAATGAGTCACAGACCCAATTTATTTCTTTTCATATATTTGTGGTGTTAACAACAATCCCTAACTTCCCTCAAGTCTTTGATTACTTATCACGGGTAGAGTACATTGGCCACAATCCTAGAGATACAGCAAGTTTTATGTTAGTACCTAACTTCAGTGAAGGATATGATGTGTATAAGATCCTTAAAGATGAGGAAAATTCTGATGTGCAGAAATGTAGAGGAAAGTTATTCTTAAAGAAAGCTTTGAAACTTATGAACACAAATGGTGAAAAGAGAACCAGTGGTCTTGCTTGGTTCTGTTGGATCAGAAGACTTTGTCTTTGCAAAGGCAAAATTAAGAAGTGAAGATGGAAAAGGAGGATAAAGCTATTTTGAACCAAGTTCTGAAATCACCAGGCTAAGGAATTCATTCCTTAGCTTTGAGAGATAGTTTTTACATAAAAATTAACAATGATTAAATCATATTTAAAAGGTTGATTTGGCAGAGATATGTAGGATAGATAAAAAGATAAACCAGAAGCAAGAATTTAAGTCAGAATGTGTTCTTTAAAAATCCTAATGTGATACAATGAAAGTCTAAATTAGAATAGTGTAAACACTAGAGAACAAACATTGGTTGCAGAAGAGATTTGAAGTAAGAAAATCAACAGGATGTAGCAACTGATTGGATAAGACGAAGACATAAAGAATAAAGCATGATAGGTATTCAGCCTAAGAAGCTGGGAAATTGGTGAAACCATTAATACAATGAGGAAAATCATGGGATCTGGTTTGGGAGATATTAACAAGGTGACGACTCTTCTAGAGACTCTAAATTGAAGGTGTCAGTGCTCTATGAAGGTGCTTAGTAGGTAGCTAGATATTTATACCTGTAGGTCAGAAAAATGATTCTGCTGCATTAAGGTGATGATTGCTGTTTTGAAGTGGAAGGTATCCCTCAAGGATACAACCTTGACAAACACTTACTTGGATCCGGAAAAAGTAGAGCTATGGAACATTACAGAGAAACTGTGATCGGAAAAGATGCAGAATTCCTTGTAGCAATACCTATAAATTCAAGAGGTGATGGACTGAACAGTGAGGAAGCCAGATAGCATGAGGCTAAGCTTAGGTATGTACCAGAGAGTAGTGAAAAATCCCAGATATAGACTCTTCCAGAAGTTTGGAAAAGGGAAAAAATCGGGATAGGGCAAGGTTTGAGGAGACGGCAAGTAAGTGAAAAAGTTTTGGGGTGATTTTTTGGAGAAAGAGAAATAAATAGGGATTAAGAGATATTTTATCATATATCCCAAAAAAAGAGTTGAGAATGTCCAAAATGGGTAGTTCCATCACCTTGTAAACAGGTACTTCCCTCCAGCACTCTGTAAGCCTTGTTGTTTTGTATAACTCCTTGTCTCAATGAAAGGCAAGCCAAAAACCTAGTAATCATTATTGGTATTTCTCCCTCCTTCATTTCACATATCTAACTCCTTATTGTCACATATACCTCTTAGATAGCTCTCAGATTCATCTATTTCCCTTTTTCATCACACATCCCAGTCTCTATGATCATAATTTTTCTTCTAGACCATCTCAGTATTGCCTTAAATAGTTTCCCTATGTTCATTTCTATCCATTTCCAGTCTGTTCTATATACATCAGTCAGAGTAAATATGAAATTCAACTCTAACTGTGTCACTCAGATGCTTAAGATACCTAAATAGATTTAGCTTTAGAGTAAATTCTAAAATTCAAAAAAAAAAAAAAAAAGCAAATTTTAATTTCATCTACAAAGTCCTGAGTAGTGTATCTTCTTGCCTGTCTCTTCAGTCTCATCCCATTCTCCTCTCCCCCACACCCTGTGTGCTCCAGCTACATGGGCCTGCCTTCTGTTATTCATATTGACTATTCCTTTTCTTGCCATATGGCCTTTGCACATCTTCTCACTGCATAGAATGCCCCCAGTTTGCCTGGTTGTTGCCTCTCCATCCTGAATTTAATTATCATTCACTCAGGGAAATTTCACTGACCTTTCCAAGTCGAACATAACTTTTATAGTACCAGAAGCCTCTCCCTTCTGGCCCTTATTGATTATTCATTCTTTTAACAAATCTCTGCTGCTGCTGCTGCTGCTGCTAAGTCGCTTCAGTCGTGTCTGACTCTGTGCGACCCCATAGACGGCAGCTCACCAGGCTCTCCCGTCCCTGGGATTCTCTACAGAGTGCCTAATATTACCAAGTGCAATTCTGAGGACTTGGGACTTAACAGTGAACAAAACAGAGCCCCTGTCCTCCTAGAGCTTTTATTCTGATAGGAGGAAGAAATTAATAAATTGGCAAATTGCTATGTAAGAAGAGATAGTGCTAAAAAAAAAAGCTATGAAAAAATAATAATAGGGTCAAAGGATGGAAAATGATAGGTGCACTTTTGGGTAGAGTAATCAAGGAATACTAACTGATAGGAAACAGTTGAGAGAACTCTGAGGGAAGTGTCTAGATAGTACTTAAAGCTATGGGACTGTGTTATATCACTTGTTAAATAGATGCAGATGAAGGAACAGAGAAGAGGCCCGCAAGGAATAAAAACTAAGGCCCTCCTCTGCTTAGAAATGGAGAACATGAATCTTGAGCAGCAAGTGAAATTGACAAACAGAAAGGTAGGAGAAACAAAGTCATATTCCAGGGCTACTAAAAAAAACAAACAAACAAAGAATTTAATAAGACAGTATAATCAACTTTTTCAAATATTTCTTATGTAATGCAAACTCTATAAGGGCAGGAATTTATTATCTCTTTTGTTTACTTTTCTAGCCCCGGTCTTGAAATGGAGCTGGCACATGGAATTTTGCTCAATAACATTTGTGAAATGATAAACTGTCAATAGGATGAAAACTGAGATGTGGCCACTGGATTTAGCAACGTGGAGGTCAGGTCATGCATGATGAGGTCAAGTGCAGTTTAGGTGATGTAGTAGGATCAAAAGCCTGAATGGAATGAGTTTGAGACACCTTGGGAGGGAAGAAAGCAGAGAAACTGTCTTTATCTGTGATCTTTAATGTGTATTTCCTTCTTTAATTACACAAAGGCTTGCCAGGTAGTCACAGTGCCTGGCACATAATAGGCATTAGATTATATTGATATTTTTATATGAATCAAATACAAAACCCAGAAACAGGGACAGAAAACAAGACAATTCTGTATTTACATAAGCATAAAATACTCAGAACATATGGGAAGGTGATACTGAAAAAGAAAGAAAAGTAAAATATACTACTGCTGCTGCTGCTAAGTCACTTCAGTCGTGTCCGACTCTGTGTGACCCCACAGACAGCAGCCCACCAGGCTCCCCCGTCCCTGGGATTCTCCAGGCAAGAACACTGGAGTGGGTTGCCATTTCCTTCTCCAATGCATGAAAGTGAAAAGTGAAAGTGAAGTCACTCAGTCGTGTCCGACCCTCAGCGACCCCATGGACTGCAGCCCACCAGCCTCCTCCATCCATGGGATTTTCCAGGCAAGAGTACTGGAGTGGGGTGCCTAAGCAAATAACTTGGCAGACATGGTAGACAATTATGTATATGAAGAAAAACATAATAGAGGACATATGAGAATTAAGAAGTCAGTAACATGAAAAAGTGTAAATGAGAAGCTGGTTATTAGGGAAAACATAAATTATGTTTTGAATCACTGAGTTTAATGGATGCCCTAAGATGTGATTTTAAAAAAGAGCATGGGACCAGTTAAAGAGAGGCCTGGATACTATGCCCAGCTCTGTCATTAATTTGCTGTTTGACTTTAGGACAGACATTCTGCCAGACTTCAGGCTTCATCATCTATAACATATGGTGAGGCAGAGTGGAATCTGCTTCTTCTCGCTGCAATTATCTTCAATTCTATGTGTTTGTAAGATGACCTACTCTCAGGCAAAGTTAGTGCTAGAGTGTAAATGTGGGTATAATTAACAGGAAGGTAATAGTTGGAGTTCAGAGACTGAGTTTGGATGGTGGCTAGAGCTCCATGTGTCATTCACTGGCTCCACATGGAGGTCCAACCACACCCTAGGCTTCCTTCCCACCGTTCTCTGACCTATTCACTTGGCCAGTGCTGACAAAGAGGAAACCCACAGTCAGAGAGCAGCTGTTCTCAGGAGGGGTGGGGAGACCACAGCAATGACTGAAGAAAGTAAGGGAATGGGAAATGAACACTACACCTAAAAAGAAATAACATTGAAAATGGTTCTCCCTTGAAAGATTTGAGCTATAGAGGAATTTTTAAACCTTAAGAACTTAATAAGAATATTTAGCCTCATGGCAAAAATCATATTCAATCTGTTCCCTAAAAAAGATGGAAATATCTTTTCTGTATGTGTGTCGTTGAGATACCCATAGGATTTTCTATTACAGAGGATTTGTGGATCTTGGTTTGATGTATATTTCTATGACTGAAAAGGATGTATATTGAAATGTGATGAACACAGATCTAGACTAGAAAATTTTTCAGGTTGTGGCAGCCTGGTTTGCTATCAATAATGGAAACCCAGCTAGTAAGTAAAGTGAGCAGTAAAATGACCAAAAGAAATGAGGACAATAACAAGGATCGAAAGGAAGGGAGATGTAGAGAACACCCCTGGAATAACTAAGGATTGCCTGCGTTACATGACTCCTGACAGTGCATGTTCTCCCGTTCCCTGTGTTCCATTAGTAATTATGTTTATGTATTGAAAATGGAAATAACCAGCTGATAGATAATTGTAACTATTCACTAAAGTATATTTTAATAAATTATATTTTTCATATGTGATACACACACACACACACAAACATAGATTTAACGTTCCACATTCAGAGAAGCAGAACCAGTAGAAATAAAAAGGAATAGAAAGCTTCTCTGGGAAATATGTCATGTAATTTATTTTTTTTTTTAGAAAAAAACTATTGAGTATCTGCTCTGTGGGAGGTGTGTGAAAGATGCTTGTGGGAATTAATATAACAGACTCCGTCCCAAAACATTACCTGCACATATACATAACTGGAAACAGTCACTTGCAATGAGGTTACTGAACAAGATGAGCAGACAGGAGCTTTCCCTATTACAACTTTTATTATACTAGATTAATAACTCATAGGGATTCCCTGCTAGCTCAGCTGGTGAAGAATCCGCCTGCAATGTAGGAGACCCCGGTTCAATTCCTGGGTTGGGAATATCCCCTGGAGAAGGGATAGGCTACCCACTTCAGTATTCTTGGGCTTCCTTGGTGGCTCAGTCAATAAAGAATCTGCCTGCAATGGGGGAGACCTGGGTTCAATCCCTGGGTTGGGAAGATCCCCTGGAGAAAAGAACAGCTACCCACTCCAGTATTCTGGCCCAGAGAATGCCATGGACAGAGGAGCCTGGCAGGCTACAGACTTTCACTATGAAAAGGGGCTTCCTAGGTGGCACTAGTGGTAAAGAACCTGCCTGCCAACAAGAGATATAAGAGATTTGAATTGGATCCTGGGTGGGGGATCCCCCTGGAGGAGGAAATGGCAACCCTTTCAGTATTCTTGCCTGGAGAATCTCTATGGACTAGGGAACCTGGTGGGCTACAGTCCATGAGGTCGCAAAGAGTCAGACACAACTGAGAGACTAAGCACGTTAGCTTATAACTACAAAATAATAGTAAAATGATTAAAATTCAAATGATTATTAAGATTAAAGAGAAATTTTGAAAAATACAGAAATGAGATTAGAGAGAGCCCTGAGAAACAAAGTTATTCATGAAAAGTAAAGATATCAGGATAAAAGAGAGCATGGGAAGATTACAGTTCATTCCAACATCTCTCTTTATTCAGCAAACATTTATTAAGCATATATTAAGTTCTAACCTCTGGCTAGAGGCTGAAGTTGCAAAGATGAACAAGATGCAAGTTCTACACTAAGGAAAATAAGACTTGGTACGTATACTGAGTACAGCCTCAAAAATATTGCTAAGATAGAATTGAGAAGCCCTAGAGAAAGGCAACCACTGTCAATCTTTTTGGACACAGAAGAAAAATCCAGATACCTATAGATTTAAGAACTGAAGATTGACTTCTGAGTAGAATTGGCAGAGTGAATCTGGGTCACAGAAACTCCTTCTCCCAAGAGCTACTGAAAACTAAAACGAAGCTGTCAAAATCCACAAGCAGTTTCTAAACAGTGAGAAGGTCAGAGTCATAGTCTTTGAAGAGAGATAAAAGAGCTTCAGCTCCTTACCCAGCACCTATCACTTTGAAGAAACACTGGAGAGAGAAAGTGAGTTGACAAGATTGAGAAGTTTCACCCATACCCTCTATCTGAAAGAAAACTAATGGTTTGAGTAGAGAGCAGCAGTGTTGGGAAGAAATATTGAAAAACATCATGAGGATAGAAATATCTATAAATCATTCTGGAATCTCAGCAAAGGCAGGAAGGGTACAATGCCTGGATTTCATTTTCCAGGGCGCTATATTAAACAGAGAATTTGTCAAAGCCAGTGAGAGTGGGTTATACCCCACCTTCAGAGAGTGGTCTAGAATATAAAACATTTGAACGGATCCCGAAAGTGATCAGACAGGGACCTTCTCAGTGGGCTCACTCCACACCCCTAGAGATGTGATATGTATAGTCTCTATCCCTAGCATGCCCCGGTGTACCTTGACTTCCTTGAGAGCAGAGATTTTGTCTCTACTTTTTGTTGTACTTGCATTCAGTTAACCTGTTGAATATCACCCCTAGAGTCAAGAAATAGTTACCTACACTACATTGAAACAAATAGTTGGTCTGGAGAATTCCCATTCTTAAAATATGGTAGATTTTTTTAAGTGATGTATATTTTATGCACGGAAAAGAAAAGAAATGAAAGAAAAGAATAGGAATCAAAATAGGAATAAGGAAAAGAAATAGAAATAAAGGGAAACACTACAGAAAGAATGGAACATGCAGAAAAATTACCCAAGGAATAGAAGAAACTTGCCCTTGAGAAGTTCAAGCTATAAATAAACAATGCGAGTGAATTCAATAAAACTGAACTCAGATATATTATTTTTAAAATGATAGGATGATAAATTGAGCATTGAGCATTTAAAAGTACCATTCTATATCAAGTAAATCAATTAGAACAGCAAAGAACAAGATATCCCATAAAAACTTAAATTACTGCCTTGGATAACAGGTGAAAGATGATAATTGTGAATGTGGAGGAAAAAACACAAAATGATCAAAGTCATTAGAGAAAAATGATAGACATAAAATGCGAAGAAAGATTGTCTGACAGTACAATTGATGTTTTTATGGTATAGAGCCCAGTTGCTAGATAAGAAAGATTCAATGATAAAACACATAGTTCTCTTAAAGTTATATTCGCCAGTTTTGAAGCCAAAGAAGAGAAAAAAGTAATTTAAAATGTTAGGCAATTCAGTAAAAACACAAAATTTAAATCGTTGGAACACCTATTTCAATCCTCTATTTCACTTTGAAGAAAATAGGAAATTATTTGTTTAAACGTGTCCAACGCTTTCATGACCCCATGGACTGTAGCCACCAGGGTCTTTTCCATGGTATTTCCCAGGTAAGAATATTGGAGTGGGTTACCATTTCTTCTCCAAGAGATTTTCATGACCCAGGGATCCAACCCATGTCTCCTGCATTGACAGGGAGGTTACCACCAGCCACCAGGGAAGCCCAATTATTTTTTAAGATGTCTTAAATTAGAACAAAAAAAAATCGATGATAAAGATTGAAGACCAAGTACCTAAAACTACTGTCTCCATCAACAAAATGTAAATACCTAAAATTCAGTGACTAACCAATACATACTCAATCACAGGCTGGAACTACTGAATAGATCTGACCAATAGATTTTTTTAAAAACCTTCAAAACCGGATTAAATCCTGTTAATGGCTTGAAAATCAGATTACTACCATCAAGTTTCTTTCCCTCACCTCTTTTCACCCAGCCTAGTGTCCCATATAGATGAGAGAAACATAGTCATGTGCTAACCTAAGCACATGTCCTTTCTCTTCATGAAGGTTAAGGAATTATTTTGTGCTTAAAATAAATGAACACAGAATAATATTATTAATCATCATTTTATTTCTTACAGCTCTTGAGCACTAAACTGAGATTAACGGCTTTCTACAATACTATGTGGCATTCATATAATGAAAGTGAGTCTCTCAGTCATGTCCGACTCTTTGCAACCCCATGGGCTATACTATACAGTCCATGGAATTCTCCAGGCCAGAAGACTAGAGTGGATAACCTTTCCCTTCTTCAGGGGATCTTCCCAACCCAGGGATCGAACCCAGGTCTCCCACATTGGAGGTGGATTCTTTACCAGCTGAGCCACAAGGGAAGCCCAAGAATACTGGGGTGGGTAGCCTATCCCTTCTCCAGGGGATCCTCCCGACCCTGAAATCAAACTGGAATCTCCTGAATTGTAGGCAGATTCTTTACCACCTGAGCTATCAGGGAAGTCATATAGTACCAGTTGTTAAAAAGTTGCTTAAGTGTATTTTGAGACCCAGGAGAAATACAGTTGCTATATTTGAAGATCTCAGTCTCCAAATAGTCTGATATTTGATAGTCCAGATATTTGATAGTCTTTCAAATATCAAACTAACAGTTTCCATCTGAGCTTTCACAGACCTCTGAACTGAACTTTTACCCAAGAAACCAGCCATAGCCTGTTTCATCAGCAGTGGTCTCCTTTGGCTTCCTTTTCTGAGATTTTGCCATCTGATTCCAACAGCTGTTTGTCCTTTATGAGACTTTCCTTCCCACACAGCTCAGCTGGCTCCCAGATCTTTCCAACCTTCTGCCCCGGCTCTGAATCTTTCTCTTGGCTCTCCACTGGACCCAAAGTCTGCACCTGTGTCTTTGGACCTTGGGATCTCACAGGAACTGAAGGGGAACATTTTATTTTTAATAAATACATCTTAAATTACTTTCCTGCTTCTTTTATTCCATTGCATGGGAAAAAATAACAAAGCCATATCAAAAGAAATATGTTTTAATACCTTGAAATGACTCAATACTTAGGTAGAACTAATAATTAGATCATTTAGACAAACTGTTTCTTTTCCAAACTTTCTAAAGGGCAAAGAGGTTAGAAGAAATGATTCTCTCTTTTTTTATGGCTAGCCAGAGCATCATTCATGCTTAAAACTGCATGTTGGTTTTTCCAGACCAATTTATGTATTGTATGTATACAATACATAAATCACCTAGTAGTGAGCATGGCCTGTGTCCACATAGAAGGTAATTAATTAGAGGTGATCACTCATCTACCCAACTATAATTATTCTCAAAACCCAAGCTAAGGTGTTTCAGCTCACCATTAGAACCCCAGCCCTCTCTCTTCAGAGTAAGCTTAGACAGGAATGGCAGAGCCAAAGGCAATAAAATGCAGTGATAGGAGAAATGCTGAAACAGACACCTCAAGAAATATTTTCTGTTGGCTGTCAAAATTAGTTGAAAGTCCCATCAACCACTACAAATTTTCCTAATTTTTGATGATTCTATCAAAACAGCATATATGAAAATATGAATATACAATTTTGAATTTTACTGATTTGAGAAACCCAAGACTGGTGAACTGATTTTGAATCAAATTTGATCAGGCATAAGAACTACCTGGAAGGATATTTTTTTTTCTTTCTTACACTTCTATTGAGATATAACTGACAAACACTGACATGTTTAAAGTGTGCAATTATGCTTATGTATGTATAGATTTACATAAATATGAATACACACACACATATATATACACTTACATATATGTGTCTATGCTGTGCTGTGCTTTGTCTGACTCTGTGGACTCAGCACAGCATAGACATATATATACATATATATATTGTGTGTGTATATATGTGTGTGTGTGTGTGTGTGTGTGGCAACCCACTACAGCGTTCTTGCCTGAAAAATTCCATGGACAGAGGGGTCTGGTGGGCTGCAGTCCATGTGGTCGTAAAGAGTTGATCACAACCGAGCACTCACACTTATTTTACATTCCTACCAGTAATGTATGAAATTTCCACTCTTCCACCTCCTTTCCAGTACTTTACATGATCAATCTTAATACTGGACATCTGTAATAAATATGTAGTGGTATCTTATAGTGTTTTTATTTTGCATTTACCTAATGATAATTGACATTTAGTATTTTAATATGTTTATTTGCCATCAATAGGTCTTCTTTGGTAAAGAGTATATTCAAATATTTTGCTCATTTTTAAATATTTTTGAGTTTTGAAAGTTTTTTTTATATGTATTGAATATAAATCTTTTATTAGATGTGTAATTTGCAAAAAATTTCTCCCAGTGTGTGCTTGTCTTGTCCTTTGAGTCTCTTAAATAGTGTCTTTCTAAGAGCTTCATTCTTCATTTTGTTGAAGTTCAACTTACCAATTTTTTTTCATGGAGCCTGTCTTTGGAGTTGTGTTTAGGAGATCTTTCACTTAACATAATGTCTCCCATGTTTTCTTCTAAAAATTTTAAAATTTTAGGTTTTGTACTTTGATCTATTCTCTGTTTTGAGTTAATTTTTGTACATGGTATAAGGTAGACATCAAAGTATTTGGATTGTTTGCAAAAGGATAGCCCAACTGTTAGTCAACACTTATTGAAGAAACTATCCATTCATTGAATTGTCTTTGCATCTTTGTCGAAAATCAATTAACTATGCATATGCGTGTCTATTTTTGGACTCATCTTTTTTTATCCTGATGCCAGTACCACACTGTTTTGATTGCTATGGTTTTATAAAAATTATTGAAGACAGGTAGTGTAAGTCCTTCAACCTTGCTTCTCCTTTTCAAAGTTGCTTTGGGTATTCCAGCTTGTTTGCATTTTCATATGAATAGAATAAACATGCAAAATTATATTTAAAAAAAAATCCTTCTGGGATTTTGATAGTGATCACACTGAATTTAAAGATTAAACAAAAAAGACATCTGAAAAATATTAAGTCTTCCAAACTATTAACACTATAAAGGTGGCTATCCAAAAAGTTTGTCTGGGTTTTTCTGTAAGATCTTATGGAAAACCCAAATGAACTTTTGGCCAACCTATCTCTCCATTTTTCAGTTTTCTAAAATTTTTCTCTCAGCAATATTTTATAGTTTTCATTGTAAAGATCTTAATTTACAAATATTGGTTCTGAGCATATATAAATTCAATTAAAATTTGAATATTAATCTTGTATCCTGAAAACTTGCTAAACTTGCTTACTAACACCAGTGTCTTTTGTAGATTGTATAGAATTTTTGGTGTTTATTTTGTCTGCAAATAAAGACAGGTTTACAACTACTTTTTCAATCTTGCTGCTGCTACTGCTGCTGCTAAGTTGCTTCAGTCGTGTCCAACTCTGTGCGACCCATAGACGGCAGCGCATCAGGCTCCTCTGCCCTGGGATTCTCAAGGCAAGAACACTGGAGTGGGTTGCCATTTCCTTCTCTAACTCATGAAAGTGGAAAGTGAAAGGGAAGTCGCTCAGTCGTGTCCGACTTAGCGACCCCATGGACTGCAGCCCACCAGGCTCCTCCGTCCATGGGGGTTTCCAGGCAAGAGTACTGGAGTGGGTTGCCAGTGCCTTCTCCATTTTCAATCTTAGCACCTATTAATTTTTTGTTTTAGTATGCCAGCTAAAACTTTCAGTACAATGTTGAGTATAAATGGTGAGAGTAAATATTCTCACCTTTTTCCTGATCTTATGAGGAAAGAATTCAGTCTTTCACTGTTAGGAATCATGTTACCAGTAAGATTTTCATAGATGTGCAGAGCAGGTTGAAGATGTTTCTTTCTCGTCCCACTTGATGAGAATTTTTACTCAGGAAAAGACTTTGTATTTGTCAAATGTCCTTTTGCATCTAGTAAGAGACTATATTGTTCTTTTTTTGTCTGATTATTTGGTAAATTAGACTGATTTTCAAATTTTAAACTAACCATACATTTTTGGAATAAACTATATGTGGCCTCAATGTATTATCAGTGTTACAAGTTGTTGAATTTGATTAAAATATTCTTAACATTTGTTTTATCCATGAGGAATATTGGTATGCAATTTTTTCCTTGTAATGTCTTTGTCTAGTTTCAATGTCAGAATAATGCTAAAATTGTGGAACGTATTGGGAAACTTTCTCTTTTTTTAAAAACTTCTGGAAGGATATTTACACTACTGGTATTATTTCTTCCTCAAATGTCTGACAGGATCCATAGTGAAGCCGTCTGGGTCAGGAGTTTCCTGTGTGGGAAGTATTTTAACTTCAAATTCAACTCTGCTGCTATTTTTCAGTCACTAAATCATATCTAATTTTTTGGCAACCCCATGGACTAAATTCAGTTACTTCACTCATTTTGGGACTATTCAAGTTATCTATTTCTTCTTGAGTAAACTTCTGTAGTTTTGTCTTTCCAGACATTTATTCATTTCCTGTAATTTGTTAAATTGATTAACATACGTTTAAGATGATACTTCTTTATAACACTTTTAACATTGATAAATTCTGTGGTGATGTCATTTCTCTCATCTTGATCCTGGTAATTTGTATCTTCACTCTAATTTTCCTGATGATCCTGCGTAAAAATTTAATTTTCCTCATCTCATACAATCAGCCTCTGATCCCTGAGTCAGGAAGATCTCCTGGTGAAGGGAAGGGCATCCCACTCCAGTATTCTTGCCTGAAGAATCCCATGGACAGAGGAGCCTGGCAGGCTACAGTCCATGGTGTCCAAAGAGTCGGACATGACTAAGTAACTAACACACACACACGTTTTAATTTTTTCACTCTTTTATTTTTGCTCTGGTCTTTATTACTTATGTTTCATAGCATAAACAGTACTTAAATCAGTTTTATTTTCTTTTATTCTTCTATTTTCTTAAAATTAAACCTGCATTTTCATTTTCATTCAGTTAATAACACTTTCTGGTTTCCACTTGTCTTTTTCATTGACACACACTTTTTTGAAAACTGTTTTAAATTTCCAAATATTCAAAGATTTTTAGAGATTTTTATTATTATTGATATCTAATTGTGGTCTGACAACATATGCTGTTATGACCTTAATCCTTTAAACCTATTGAATCTTGACTTATGACTCTTGAAAAGAAGGTTTACACTGATTTTTTTTTTTTTGGGGGGGGGGGGGCATGGAGTGCTCTATAAGTGTCAATTAGGTTGACCTGGTTGATAATATCATTAAGACTTCTGTATTCTTACAGATTTCCTTTTTTCTCTTTATTCCATGAAAATAAAGGAAAAGAATTAAATCCCTGAATGAAATTGTGAATTTCCCTATGTCTCCTTGCTATTCTGTCAACTATGGCTTTCTATATTTTGAAATTCTGTTATTAGGCACATAAATATTTAGGATTATTATACCCTCCTGAAGAATTCACTCTCTTTATCATTCTTATATGGTGATCTTATCCCTGGTATTATTTTTATGCTCTGAGTCTTCTTTGTCTGACATTAATATAGCCACTCCAGCTTTCTTTTTATTAGTGTTAACAGGATAAACATTTTTCCATTTTTCCCTTTTAATCTACTTTGATCATGATATTTAAAGAAGTCATGATAGACTGTATATAATTGAGTTTTGCTTTTTTTATCCATTTTTTTGCCTTTAATTGGGATTTTTAGGCCATTTACTTTTACTGAAATTATTGAAGTTCAGTTCAGTTCAGCCGCTTAGTCATATCCAACCCATGGACTGCAGCACATCAGGCTTCCCTATCCATCACCATCTCCCAGAGCTACTCAAACTCATGCCCATCCCGTCAGTGATGCATCCAACCATCTCATCCTCTGTCATCCCCTTTGATTAAGTTTAAATCTATCCTTTCACTATTTGTTTTCTTATTGTCCCATCTGTTGTTAATTTTTCCTATTTTTCACTTCTTTTAGGATTGATTGAGCATTTTCTTTTTAATGATTTTATTGAATCTCTCTTTTGTTCCAAGTAGCTATATTCTTTGTAATTTCAGTGGTTGCTTTAGAATTTTTGATACAAATTTTTAACTTATCACAGTGTACCTTCAAGGGATATTATACTAATTCACATATAACTTAAGAACCTTATAATAGCATTCTTTCACTGTTCCCCCTTTGACCTCTGTGCTTGTTGTCACACATTTTATTACTATATCTTTTATGAGTAGCACAATACACTAATACAATTTATTCAAACAATCAATTATCTTTAAAGGGATATAAATATTTAAAAAGTAACTTTATATAATTTGTTCTCATTGCTACATTTTCAGAGCTCTTTTCTTTGAGTGAGTCCAGCTTGTGATTCATTCAAATCTTAGTTTTTGACTCTTAAAAATGTTTTTTTTTTCCTTTGTTGGAGCTCTCTTTTGGTACAAATTACTTAATTATTTACAAAGTACTAAAATATTTTCTTCCAAAGTCATGTTGCAGCTATTTTCTTCAGCATGGCTTCCCCAAAACCAAGATGTTATTTTCAAAGTGTCTTATTTCCAAGTGTTTTCTTCTCAAATAGCCCTACTTTAGATTTCCTTATAAAATTCATGGAGAAATCATACTTATAAAATTAGAAGGGAAACTCTTAAATAGGAAACTCACAACCCTATTTCTCTCCCAAATGTCACAAGACCGCAACAAATGGGAAATGTTTCAATGATTCATTGTGAAATGCCCTAAGGAATCAAAGCAGTAAACAGTGATTTTATGCATTCCCCTGCTTAGCTCCAGGTTAACTCCCATCTTTCTTTTGAGTCTCTATTTTGCCAATATTTTTGAAGTGAAGTTCTTGTTTCAGATTACAGGTTTTCTCCTTCAGCAGACTTTGCTGTGTCTGTGTTGTATCATCAGTAATTAATATTAAAATTCTGTCTGATTATATGGTACCTAGTCAATTAAAAATAGTATGTAAGTCATGCTAACCTAAAATGTAGACTATGTATCTTTAGACAGTAGAGAAGTAAGGGTCCTAAGAAGCCCAGAAGGAAGTGTTGTCCTCCAGAGCAATAAAATTAGGATGCAACAAGTATTTCATGTGACTGAAGATCAGGAGAATCAGAATGTGAGTATTAAGTCAAGGTGACAAAAAAAAAAAAAAAAAAAAAAAACTTGTTTCAAATGAGAACTGATGAAAAGATACAAAAGCAAAAATTTCAAAATACAGGTATTCATTTGCAATCAATCTACTTTTTACATAGTAAGTGGAGGATGCTTCTTGATGAGAATATGCTGAGATTTATTCATTTAAATACGATTAATAATGCTCCTGAGTAATACAAGAGAAGTCAGTCAGAACCAAGTCAGAGTTCATATAGCCAGCTAATGCCAGGTTGCAACCAAATCACACATTAAACATATGCTTTCTTGGGCATTTTGGTATGCCCCAAGGGACACAAAAATTATGGTTGAGCTTAGTAGATTAAAAAACAAAGGTTTTATGCATATTGTTGTTGTTCAGTTACCCAGTCACGTCCAACTCTTTGTGACCCCATGGACTGTAGCATGCCAGGCCTCCCTGTCCCTCACCATCTCCTGAAGTTTGCCCAAGTTCATGTCCATTGCATCTGTGATGCCATCCAGCCATCTCATCCTCTGATGCCCTCTTCTCCTCCTGCCCTCTAGCTTTCCCAGCGTCAGGGACTTTTCCAATGAGTCAGCTGTTTGCATCAGATAACCAAAATACTGGGGCTTCAGCTTCAGCATTGGTCCTTTCAATGACTATTCAGGGTTGCTTTCCCTTAAGACTGACTGATTTGATTGCCTTACTGTCCAAGGGAATTTCAGGAGCCTTCTCCAGCACAACTCAAAGGCATCGGTTCTTTGACATTCTGCCTTCTTTATGGTCCAGCTCTCACATGGGTACATGACCACTGGGAAAACCATACGAACCTTTGTCAGCAAAGCAATGTCTCTGCTTTTCAACACACTGCCTAGGTTTGCATAACTTTCCTGCCAAGAAGCAATCATCTTCTGATTTCAAGGCTGCAGTCATCATCCACAGTGATTTTAGAGCCCAAGAAGAGGAAATCCGTCTCTACTTCCACCTTTTCCCCTTCTATTTGTCAGGAAAATATAGCAGGAGTTAAATGTTTGTCAAAAACGTTAATCAACGTTAGCCAATTTTAGTGCAATATAAATTTTGATCAATATCATATCAGAAGATTTATGGGGAAAAAGAAGTGATAGAAATTTATTCCAATTGAAAGCACTGAATTAAATTTCCTGAAGGATATTGAAATGTGGAGTGATTTTAACATGTGTCAAAATAGATGAGGCAGTAGAAGGGGAGATGCCTACCATTCATAGGCAACATTGTCTTGTGGGCATTCTCTACTGTATAGAATAGCAAGAATAAAGGCTCTAAAATGAGAACAAGAAGAACAGTTTCCAGGGATGGGAAATCCCAGTTGGAATCCTTTGAGACATTATAAAGTTAATAAAGTTTGAATGATTGATTACAGTTGAACAGTGGTAGATTATGAATTTAATATGAAAAGATTGAGCCTCTACTCTAAAGAAGCTTGTATAAATACAAATAAATAGGGATAACTGAGAAGAAGAAAACAAGCTGGCTAAGTTGTTATAAGGAACTATAGAGGTGCACATGTAGGATCAAAAATAGCATTTGTTCCCGCCAACCAAACAAGACAAAAATGCATTACAATTCGTGGGACATTGGCTAGAGAGCGCAGAAGTGTCTTACCTCCCTAATGGAGAACAGTTAGGTCTAGACTAAATGCTATTCTGGCTCTTGTTAACAAATTTTAAAAGAAAGACCCACGAAGATCAGATCATTTCTAAGTAGCCTAATTATATATGTATGTATTCTAAGTCACTTCAGTCATGTCTGACTTCAGTCATGTCTGACTCTTTGTGACCCCATGGACTGTAATCTGCCAGGCACCTCTGTCCATGGGATTCTCCAGGCAAGAACACTGGAGTAGGTTGCCATGCCCTCCTCCGAGGATCTACCTGACCTAGGGATAGAACCCGTGTCTCTTAAATATCTTCTGCATGTATAGATCAGTCTTATGGACTCTGTGGGAGAGGGAGAGGGTGGGGAGATTTGGGAGAATGGCATTGAAACATGTATAATATCATGTATGAAACGAGTCGCCAGTCCAGGTTCGATGCACAATACTGGATGCTTGGGGCTGGTGCACTGGGACGACCCAGAGGGAGGGTATGGGGAGGGAGGAGGGAGGAGGGTTCGGGATGGGGAACACAGGTATACCTGTGGTGGATTCATTTCGATATTTGGCAAAACTAATACAATGTTGTAACATTTAAAAAAAAAAAAAAAAAAAAAATCTCCTGCATTGGGAGGCACATTTTTTACCACTAGCGCCACTTGAGTAGCCCCAGGTGTTTAGAGCAAAGCTTAGGATATATGTAAGAATACAAAAATATCTAGCACCCAGAAAGATATTAATAAAAGTCATAGTATGAATAAAATCAGAGATTATCATGTTTATTCTTAAATTTTTAATGAAATTGCTGTTTTTTATAATTACCGTTCATATGAATTTTATGTTGTGCTGACCTCATCTTAAAATGTGTTTAAAGTCTTAAACTTTCTGAAATTAGTGATAGTTTTTTTTAATAATTCCATCTCTCCTTTTCTTTATGATGTCTTTCATTGCTCTATAGTTCTTTTGTCCAAAAATTCCTCTTTAAGAGGTATCCCTTACTTTGCAAGTGTTTTTAAAAATTTTGTTTCTATCAGTAACACTGCCTGTCTTACTAACTTCTTATTACTTAGTTGTCTAAGTCACAGAATGATACAGTAGAAGCTATAACAGTCTCATGCTCACCTCAAACACAAATTCCATTCTTAAAGCAATTGACCCACCACAGTGGTTCCCAAACTGGACTGCACACTAGAATCATTTGGAGAACCTCTTACAATATGCAGATATTGAGACTCTACTCCAGATCAATTAAAATCTGAATACTTTGGAGTAAGAGTGTCATATTTTTTAAAAGTTCCAAAGCAATATCCAACTCTGATTAAGATTCCTGAGCCCTAATTCTCTAGTTCTCAGTTCAGGATAATAGAAGTGATAATACCTGTTCACTTATCTCATAAGCATCAAAAGATAGAATATATGTCATGCCAAAAAAACATTTGAAAGCGTTTCTCATGACTAGTTTCTTGAAAAAGAAAAAACCTTTAGGAATAAGTCATTCCTCTATTTGACAAAAGACATGAATTTTCCTCTTGTCTCCTAAAAACATTCAAGTATGTCTAAGAATAGCCAAAGCAGTGATTCTTAATCCTTGAGGGGTGGCAGAAAATTGACAGATTGGACAGGCAGTAAGCAGTTTGGACAGCAGAGATCCAGTTGAGAATATGAGAAAAACTCTGGATCTTTTTTCAGAAAAAATACATGGACATACACAAAAAGCCTTGGCCTGTGCTTCTGGGGTGTTCACATATTTCCTGAAGCCCAGCTATGGTGCAGATCAAAAAACTTAACCCTGGATTCCAAAGTTGTGATAGCAAATTTTGTTTCGATTTTTTGCTTCCTGAAGGCCTGAACACCTACGGCAAAATGTTAAGACTTCAGGGAATTTTTCACACTTCTCTTATGGTTATTGGAATGTCACTCAAACTAAGCTATTCATAGCTCATTCCTGATGAAAAGAATTAATAAAACATTCCTTCTCATCAGCCAGGAGGAACAAGAACTGACCTACAGAACACAGCACTTTGCTTCTTGGGATTCCTTCAAGCTCTAGTCTTGCAATCTGTGCTGTTTTAAGTATGAGCTCTAGTCAGTGAGGAGAGAGAGCAATTCATCATACAGAAGCTTGCCCTCTGCCTTCTCTAGTCATAAAGCACACCATGCAGGCAGTTCTTTCAGAAGAAGCAACCACCAGTAGCTCATTCCCTCTCCCCCAAGACTAGCAGCTATGCGAACTATGTGTTGGCAGACCTAAAGGCTTTTATGACAAGCTGTTCATGTACCGCAATAACTACTGCTCTTTACTCATGGTCAAAACTGGTCACATTCATATACGCTCCATAGTTAGATTTTTCTATCATGTTGATGCATGCCACACCACCAGTCTTAACCTCTTTTCAATCTTGTGTTTAGTGCAACAGAGGACACTTAATGACTTTTATCTCACCTAATACAATGTTCTTATTTTCAACCAACTTTCTGAATTTAACTCTTGCTTATGTCTAATGATTTTCTTTCTAAAAGAGTCTCCTTCAAAATAATAAAAAGCTGTATAAACACCTAATAACATAAAACGAGTAATGTTGAGCATCTGGTATTCAAGGTCAGATGGATCTAGCGGTATGTTGGCAAATGTTTAACAACCAGCTTCTGGACCAACCAGTTCTAGCCCTGACTTGTAGCACTTGACAATTTCCATGGTGTAAGTACTCCCTCCATCATGGCTGAGTTTAAGCCACCAAAATGATGTCAGCTGTTTAATAAAATTTTCAAAAATTCAACAGCTCTATCAAGCCAATACCAGCCAACTCTAGCACATCTTTGTATTAATCAAATCCAATGTCCTACCTCATCTTCCCATATTTGCTTGAAGATTTTTTCCATATCTCCCCCCCTCCCCCCCGGAGAATTCCATGAAATTCTTTTGCCTATTCTGCTTTGCCCATTCCACTTATGCAACTAGAAATCCTACTTGTCTTATCATCAAGGCATTGTTTTATGCTTCCAGGTGAATTGAAATCCTCTGTGTTCTGATGTCACCTTACATTTTATGTTACACTTCATTATCCATTTGCATTAATTTTACTGGTATAAATTTTATCTTCCCTAAATGCTGTGTACACTTTGAGAGCAGGATCCATATCTAATTAATCTGCAGAGTTCTTAAAATACCTAGAAAAGTGTCTTGTTCATAATAGATGCAACACATATCTTTGTGGTTTTTAAAATTTACTGTGTATTTTATTTTATTTTTTAGTTTCATTTTGTATTAGGATATAGCCAATTAACAATGCTGTGGTGGTTTCAGGTTAACAGCCATACATATACATGTATCCATTCTCCCCCTAATCCCCCTCCCATCCAGGCTGGCACATAACATTAGACAGAGCTCCATGTGCTATACAATAGATCACTGTTGGTTATCCATTTTGAATATAGCAGTGTGTATGTGACCTTCCCAAACTCCCTAACTATCCCTTCCGCCCAGTAAACATAAGTTTGTTTTCTAAGTCTGTGAGTCTCTTTCTGTTTCATAAGTTCATTTGTATTATTTCTTTTTAGGTTCCATATATAAGGGAAATCATATGATATTTCTCCTTCTCTGTCTAACTTAATGACACTCTCTGGGTCCATTCATGTTGCTGCAAATGGCATTATTTCATTCTCTTTAATGGCTGAGCAATATCCCACCGTATATACGTACCATATCTTCTTTATCCAGTCCTCTGTCAGTGGACATTTAGGTTGCTTCCATGTCTTAGCTGTTGTAAGCAGTGCTGCAGTGAACACTGGGGTGCATGTATCCTTTCAGATCATGTTTTTTTTCCAGATGTATGCCCAGGAGTGATATTGCAGGGTCATAAGGTAGCTCTATTTTTAATTTTTTAAGGAACCTCCATACTTTTCTCATGGTGACTGTACCAATTTACATTCCCACCAAGAGTGTAGGAGGGTTCCCTTCTCTCCACATCCTCTTAAGCATTTGTTGTTGGTGGATTTTTTTTATGATAACCGTTCTGACCTGTGTGGGGTGATATCCTACTGTAGTTTTCCTTTGCATTTCTCTAATAGCTAGAGATGTTGAACATCTTTTCATGTGCCTATTGGCCATCTGTATGTCCTCTTTGGAGAAATGTCAGTTCAGGTCTTCTGCCCATTTTTGAGTGAGCTGTTTGTTCTAAGACTGTTAAGCATCATAAGCTGTTTGTAAATTTTGAAGACTAATCCCTTATTAGTCACATCATTTGCAAATATTTTCTCCCAGTCCATAGGTTGTCTTTTAATTTTGTTTATTGTTTCCTTTGCTTAGTTTAGGTAGGTCCCATTTGTTTTTGTTTTTATTTCCATTATCCTGGGAGATAGATTAAAAAAAAAACACATATATTTCTTAAATAAGATAAGTATGCAAACTTTTCCTGGAGGAAGGCATGACAACCCACTCTGGTATTCTTGCCTAGAGAATGCCCATGGACAGAGGAGTCTGGTGGGCTACAGTCGATGGGGTCACAAAGAGTCAAATATGACTGAACAATTAAGCAGAGCACATGCAAAATTTTAACTACTGTAAGACATGGTAAAAAATATAACATTGCCAACTTTGAACATTAAATATAAGGTAAAATTTTGAAGTTTAATTATATAGGATAAATTGAAGTCTAATGAATTCTGAGTAAGATAAAACTGAAACTGTGCTGTTATACTGTTTGACTAACTAGAAAAATAATAAAACCTACTCAAATAATTTTAAAAAATATAAAACTTTGGTATAAAAAATAATATCAGTGTGAAATACCAAAATGAAAGTAGTCAGCACAAAATACAATAAATATACTAAGAAACTAAAAAATGAGACTTTGTCATTTCATTTCATTCAATATTATATATAAAATAATATTTAAATAAATAATACATAAATATTTGTATAAATTATATATTTCCTGAAAATTCCTATTTCAACAATTAAAATGCCTAATACATTTGGAGAGAGGTTATATAATTTTGTCAAAAAGTTCAAATTAAATTTAACTGAATTTTAGAAACTCAACTCATGTAGAAAACTCTTGCATTTTTAGTAATAGTTTATCAGTATAAAGGTTAATCAAGTCTCTTGCTTCTGTTCTTTTTATTTCTTCTGTCTTACCTTCAACAAAATTGACTTTTCACTTTTGTGTTATATTTGTTGAAATCAAAGTTAAAACTCTTAACCAAGATCCAGTCAAATTAATTTTGCTCCTTTACTTTGAATCTTATTATAACAAGAGTTTAGACTGATGGCATTAGCTAAAACAGAAAATAATTTTTCACCATAACAACCATTGAAATGTTGAGAAGAGAAAACAAAGCAAACAAAAACCTTGGAAACAAATACTTTCATCCAGAAGAAATGTTGATTTGGCCAAAGATTAAAATATTATATTTTATATTGTATATTAATTCAACATATTAATATTTTGAACCTAGACGATCTATATTAAGCCCTTTAATGCTGCCTTTCAATAAAGGGTTAAATTCCAAGGCAATGATCCTAACGTAGTTAAAAGACTTAAAGTTGGAGCATTTCAGAAGAGATGATTTACAATGTTTGAAATGTCTTTGTGAAAAATATTTTGTGTACACTTCAGGCATTTCCAAGAATTCTCTTTTGCATAGCTTATTTGAGGAAAATTTCAGCAATCTAGTAGATATTTGGGCCTCTGGATTATTTATTGGTTTGCATTTATCTGGAAAGAAAAGTTTTACAGTTTTAATGCATTTATTGTGCTACATTTACTCTTCCTCTTTTGGATTTCAGTTCAGTTCAGTTCAGTCGCTCAGTCATGTCTGACTCTTTGCAACCCCATAAATCGCAGCACGCCAGGCCTCCCTGTCCATCATCAACTCCCGGAGTTCACTCAAACTCACGTCCATCGAGTCAGTGATGCCATCCAGCCATCTCATCCTCTGTCGTCCCCTTCTCCTCCTGCCCCCAATCCCTCCCAGCATCACAGTCTTTTCCAATGAGTCAACTCTTCGCATGAGGTGGCCAAAGTACTGGAGTTTCAGGTTTAGCATTATTCCTTCCAAAGAACACCCAGGGCTGATCTTTAGAATGGACTGGTTGGATCTCCTTGCAGTCCAAGGGACTCTCAAGAGTCTTCTCCAACACCATAGTTCAAAAGCATCAATTCTGTGGCACTCAGCTTTCTTCACAGTCCAACTCTCACATCCATACATGACTACTGGAAAAACCATAGCCTTGACTAGATGGACCTTTGTTGGCAAAGTAATGTCTCTGCTTTTCAATATGCTATCTAGGTTGGTCATAACTTTACTTCCAAGAAGTAAGCGTCTTTTAATTTCATGGCTTTTGGATTTACCATCTTTGAAATTCAGTAGCATTTTAAAAAAAATGTTGTTTCTAGTTTTTTTGAGATATAATTGGCATATAGTATTATATAAGCTTCAGGTATACAATGCAGTGATTTAATATATGTATATACTACAAAATGATTACCCCAGTAAGTCTGATTAACATCCATCACTTCATAAAAACTACTGTCTTAGCAACTGTTTAAAATAAGTGAATGATGTATATCTTTATTTTGTTACTTATCTGGGTATTACCATGTGTGTGAAAGTCACTCAGTCATGTCCAACTCTTTGCAATCCCATGGACTGTAGCCTGCTACAGTCCTCTGTCCATAAAATTCTCCAGGCAAGAATATACTGGAGTGGGTTACCATTCCCTTCTCCAGGGCGTCTTCCTGACCCAGGGATTGAACCCAGGTCTCCTGCATTGCAGGCAAATTCTTTACCATCTGAACCACTAGGGAAAACTACACTCTGCTATGCCATCAACCAAATGGACCCTCCATAATAATATTTGTGTCTTTGATATTTTGATTTGCAGTCATATAAAAATCAGCTTTGTGCATGCTAAGTCACTTCAGTCACGTCTGACTCGTTGCGACACTACGGACTGTAGCCGTATTTTAAAATTTCATTAGATAAATGTATCAAAGTAGGAAGACAGAACATGTTTTATTTTACAGTTTGATTTGATTTGATTTATTGCTTCTTACTATTTAGACATTCAGAGACTGAAGCTCCCTCCACTTGTGATTTTGCCCTGGGCCCCACCCATATTGAGGTTGGGCCTGTTACTACGAAGGCTGAGGGAATTGAAGAGGGTCTTGAGGCTGAATACAAAAGGAACAACAGCTAGTCTAGCAAGTATTCTGATATTTTGATCAGGCCTGGGCCTGGCGTGCTGCGATTCATGGGGTCGCAAAGAGTTGGACACGACTGAGCAACTGAACTGAACTGAACCGAGCCTTAAATCTGAAACAAGAAATAGAAATAGCATCTAGTCAAGTTAGAAATTTCCCAGTAACAAGGCTAAACATTGTTCCATCATTGGAAAAGATCACCCTACCAGACTGCTAAGTATTAAGTGGAGGGATTCAGAAAATGCAGGGTCAGCATGGCCATGGCAGGGACAAGATCCTGGCCACAGGATCTTCTTATTCTGCCTACTAGAACATGAAAGCAATGGACTCTGAGGTCCCACTCTGGAGAAAAATGTAGTGGTCCTCTCCCATGGGGCTGCATCCTCCTTCCTAGTACAATGCTCTACTACTCTGATTATGAAAAGGGCCAGACAACATAACTGTATCTGTCCTGTAGTTCCCATCTCTGATTAGCAATGAACCAAGACCCCTCAAGAGTATGTCTACAGAAAGCTACAGACAAAACATGGAGGCCACCTGCCTACATTGGGCTTCCCTTGTGGCTCAGCTGGTAAAGGATCTGCTGCGTTGCAGGAGACTTGGGTGCGATCCCTGGGTTTCGAAGATCCCTTGGAGAAGGGAAAGGCTACCCACTCCACTATTCTGGCCTGGAGAAATTCATGGACTGTGTAGTCCATTGGGTCACAAAGAGTTGGACACGACTGAGTGACTTTCACTTTCACCTGCCTAGATTAATGATATCACCTTCAAGTATTCAAGTTGGTACTGAAAATCAGCTGAGTAAAGATGAAATCTTAGGGAACACAGAAAGTAACCTAGGTTCTACTTCCAGTTTCTAGTTTCTATATTAACTAGCTGTGTAATGTTAGATGATTTCTTTTTACACCCCTGTACTTTTATTTTTTTATATTTATATATTGTGAAATGATCACCAAAGTAAGTCTAGCTAACATCTGTCATAATACAGAGTTAGGGAATTTTTTTTTCTTGTGATGAGAACTTTTAAGATCTACCTTCTTTCACATGCAACATGATATTGTCACTGTAAGGCAAGTGCAGAGTAAAAGAGAGCAAGCCAGGCAGTCAGGTAAAAAAAGAAATTTATTAGAAGGAAATGAGAGGGTGACTGGTCCTTAAGGAGAACCAGTGTCCTCCCTTTCTGACAGGGATCTCTCTTGTACCTGCCAGTGAAAAGTTCTCTGAGTTCAGTTCAGTTCAGTCACTCAGTTGTGTCTGACTGTTTGTGACCCCATCAGTTGCAGCATGCTAGGCCTCCCTGTCCAACACCAACTCCTGGAGCCCACCCAAACTCATGTCCATTGAGCTGGTGATGCCATCCAACCATCTCATCCTCTGTCATCCCCTTCTCCTCCTGCTCTCAACCTTTCCCAGCATTAGGGTCTTTTCAAATGAGTCAGCTCTTCTCATCAGGTGGCCAAAATACTGGAGTTTCAGCTTCAACATCAGTCCTCCCAATGAACACCCAGGACTGATCTCCTTTAGAATGGACTGGTTGGATCTCCTTGCAGTCCAAGGGACTCTCAAGAGTCTTCTCCAACACCACAGTTCAAAAGCATCAATTCTTCAGCGCTCAGCTTTCTTCAGAGTCCAACTCTCACATCCGTACATGACTACTGGAAAAACCATAGCCTTGACTAGATGGACTTTTGTTGGCAAACTAATGTCTCTGCTTTTGAATATGCTGTCTAGGTTGGTCATAACTTTCCTTCCAAGGAGCAAGCATCTTTTCATTTCATGGCTACAATCACCATCTACAGTGATTTTGGAGTCCCCAAAATAAAGTCTGACACTGTTTCCACGGTTTCCCCATCTCTTTCCCATGAAGTGATGGGACCAGATGCCATGATCTTCGTTTTCTGAATGTTGAGCTTTCAGCCAACTTTTTCATTCTCCTCTTTCACTTTCACCAAGAGGCTTCTTAGTTCCTCTTCACTTTCTGCCATAAGGGTGGTATCATCTGCATATCTGAGGTTATTGATATTTCTCTCAGCAATCTTGATTCCAGCTTGTGCTTCTCCCAGCCCAGGCTTTCTCATGATGTATTCTAAATAAAAGTTAAATAAGCAGGGTGACAACATACAGCCTTGACGTACTCCTTTTCCTATTTGGAACCAGTCTGTTGTTCCATGTCCAGTTCTAACTGTTGCTTCCTGGCCTGCATACAGGTTTTTCAAGTTCTCTGAAGAGATGGTTACTTTTTAGCCTGTAGTTGAGTCCTGCCGTCATGTAGCTGGAGGTCTGGAATCTGGTGGTCTCGTAGCCTTGAGAAGGTAGGCACCAGTGAGAAAACAATGTTGTTTGGGCAATTTGGTCAGTCTCAAGGATCACTGTGATTTTATTCTTTGTTTGCAGGTCAACATCATGAGCCATTTCTACTATGAGCCCCTATCTAGGCCCTATCAGTCACCATGCTGCAAATGACATCCCCAGGACTTTATTATTTTATAACTGGAAGTTTGTACCTTCACACTTCCTTTACTCATTTCACTCATACCACATCGCCTTGCCTCTTGTGCCTGATTGCTAAGTCACTTCAGTCATGTCCAATTCTTCACAACCCCATGGACCATAGCCTGTCAGGCTACATGCAAGAATACTGGAGTGGGTTGCCATGCCCTCCTCCAGGGCATCTTCCCAACTCAAGGATCTAACCCACATCTCTCATATTCTCCTCCATTGGCAAGTGGGTTCTTTATCACGAGCATTACCTGGGAAGCACCCCCTGCCTCTAGAAACCACCAGTTTCTTCTCTGTGCCTATGAGCTTGTTGACTGTTGGGTTTTTTGGGTTTTTTTTACTCCAGATATTGAGATTGTTTATTTGTCTGTCTTTATCAGACTTTTTTCACTTAGCATAATGTCCTCAAGGTCCATCCACGTTGTCATGATAGGATTGTCTTTTTTTGATATTCCAAATATCAAATGGAATATTTGATAATATTCTATTACATGTGTATGTATATGTGTACACACACCCCACATTTTTGTTCATCCGTCTATGGACGCAAGTTGCTTCCAAGGCTTGGCTATTTAAATAAAGCTACAATGAACATGGAGGGAGGTGTTATAGATATCTTGTCAAGTTAGTATTTTCATCTTTTCAGAAAAATACTCAAAAGTGGAGCTGCTGGATCATATGATCCTCCTGTTTTTTTATTTTTTGAAGTGCTTCCATACTGTTTTCCTTAATGACTGTATGAATTCACATTTCCACCAATAAAGCTCAAGAGTTTCCTTACTCCACATCCTCCCCAACTCTCGTTACCCCTTGTCTCTTTGATGCTAGCCATTTTCACAGTTGTGTGGTGCTACGTCATTATGGTTTTGATTTGCATTTTACTGATGATTGGTGATTTTGGGTATCTATTCATGTACAGTTACATCTGTGTGCAAAAATGTCCCCTCAGACACTCTGTTCATTTTTAATTGGATTGTGGAGGCAGAGGATTGTTTTGTTTTGTTTTGCTATTAAGTCCTATGAGTTCTTTATATATTTTGGATATTAACCACTTACCAGATAAATGCTTTGCAAATATTTTCTCCCATTAAGTAGATTGCCTTTTCATTTTGTTAATGATTTGCTTTGCTGTAAAGAAATACTTTGTTCTGATGTAGTCTCAGCTGTTCATTTTTGTTTTTGTTACCTTTGTTTTTGATGTCAGATACCCCCAAAAAATTTATATATATATATATATATATCATCATCATCAAAAATTACAGCCAATGATTCCAACAAGCTTACTGCCTATGTTTTCTTCTAAAAGTTTTATGGTTTCAGGCCTTAAATTCAAACTTTTAATCCACTTTCAGTTAATTAAGTTTCCAGTATCATTCTTTTGTATGTAGTTATCCAGTTTCTCTACTTATGGAAGAGCCCACCCTTTCTCCATTGTATATTCTTGCCTCCTTTGTCATAAGTTAATTGGCAATATATTCATGTGTTTCTTTCTGAGCCTTCTATTCTGTTTCATTTATCTGTTTTTATGCAAATGCCATAATGCTTTGGTTACTGTAGCTCTGTAATACAGTCGGAAATCAGGGAATGTGATACCTCCAGCCTTGTTGTTCTTTCTCGAGATTACTTTGGCTATTGGGGATCTTTTGTATTTCCATACAAATTTTTGGGTTGTTCTATTTCTGTGAAAAATGCTGTTGGAATTTAGATAGAGATTTTTATTGATTTTATCAGTAGATTGCTTTGGTTAGTATAGGCATTTGAACAATATGAATCTTCCCAGTTCATAAGCATGAAACATCTTTCCATTTATGTATTCTTTAATTTCCATCATTAATGTCTTACAGTTTTCAATATGGAGATCATTTTTACCTCCTTGATTAAATTCACTTCTACATATGCTATTCTTTTGTTGCAATTAAAAGTGTTTTTTTTCTTAATTTCTCCCTCTGATAGTTTGTTATTAGTGTATAGAAATGTGAGAGATTTCTGGGTATTGAGATTGTATCCTGTAACTTTGCTGAATTCATTTATAAGTTCTAAAAGTTTTTGATAGATTCTTATCTATCAAACAGATAATTATCAGGTATTATATTATCATGATATAATAATATCAGATATTATCTGACATACTATCATGACATGATAATAATATCAGATATTATCTGACATGATAATATCTTGTCATCTAAAAATAATGACAGTTTTACTTATTCCTTTCCAATTTGGATGCCTTTTTTTTCTTTTTCTTGCCCAGGTGCTCTGGCTAAGACTTTCAATAGTATGTTGGATAAAAGTGATGAGAGTGGACATTTCTGTCTTGTTCTGGAACAATTTTTCACCGTTGAGTATGATGTTATCTGTGGGATTATCATATCTGGCTTTTACTATGTTGAAGTACATTCAATCGATACTCACTTTGTTGAGAGTTTTTGTTATAGATAGATGTTGAACTTTGTCAAAAGCTTTTTCTTCATCTATCGAAATAATCTTAAAATTTTTGCTTTCATTTTGGTAATGTGGTGTATCACATTTACTGATTTGGAGATATTGAACCATTCTTACATCCCTGGAGTAAATCTCACTTGATCATGTTTTATGATCTTATTAATGTATTGTTGAATTCAGTTTGGTAATATTTTACAGAGGATTTTTGCATCTGTGTTCATCAGGGATATTGGTCTGTAATTTCTTTTTGTTGTGGAGGCCTATCTGGTTTTGATATAAAGGTAATGCTGGCCTGGTAGGTGAGTTTGGAAGTGTTTCTTCTTTTCAGTTTTTGGAAGAGTTAGAGATGGATTGATATTTATTCTTCACTGAGTGTTTGGTGGAACTCACCAGTGATGCCATCTGGTTCTGGACTTTCGTTTCTGGGAATGTTAATTGAAGTATGGTTAATTTACAATGCTGTGTTAGTTCTGGTGTATAGCAAAGTGATTCATTTATACATATTTTATATATATTTTTTCAGATTCTTTTCCCATATAAGTTGTTACAAAATACTGAGTATAGTTCCCTGTGCTGTACATTAGGTCTTTGTTGCTTATCTATTTTATTTATAGTAGTATATACGTGTTATTCCCAGATTCCTAATTTATCCCTCCCCCCTTCCCTTTTGATAACTATAATTTTGCTTTCTAAGTCTGTTTCTTATTTAAAATAAGTTTATTTGTATTATTTTTTTAAGATTCCATGTATAAGTGATACACATAATATTTTTCTCTCTCTGATTGACTTCACTCAGTATGATCATCTCTAGATCCACCCATGTTGCTTCAAAAGGCAATATTTCATTCTTTTTATGGCTGAGTAATACTCCATTTTGTGTGTGTTTGTGTGCATGTGTATGGATATATATTACACCTTTATCTATTCATCCATTGATGGACACTTTGGATTTTGTCCATATCTTGGTTATTGTAAATAATGCTAAATGAACATTGAGGTGCATATATCTTTTTTAAAGACATGTTTTCATTTTCTTCAGGTAGATACCCAACAGTGGAATTGCTGAATCATGTAGTAGCTATGTTTTTAATTTTTTGAGGAAACTCCATACTGTTTTCAGTGGTAATTGCACCAATTTACATTCCCAGTGTTGATCTGAAACAAATAGATTGCCAGATATTTATCCAGCAAAGAAGGGTTTACTGGGAATCAGCAGAGAATTGTAATTCAGGGTCTGCAACAATGGCCACATCCCCACATGCAAAAAGAAGCAGAGAATTTTTATAGAGAGGAATAGGATGTTGGGAGAGTTATACTAAATAAAGAGTCCATGGCTTATCGTTGGCTGAGTCCTTGTCAGGAGAAGAGAAGCTTGTCTTATCACAGGGCATGAAAGGTCCCCCTTCTGATCTCCCAATGCTATTTAATTTAAATTTCTGTTTATTAATATTTTATGCCACCAACAATACAGGGGAGTTTTCTTTTCCCTACCTACACTGAAAAAGAATAGAAGAAAAATAAATGAAAAAGAGAAAGAATAAGGCAGCATGCATCAGCTTAGCAAGTCAGAGGAAAAGTATAGAAGATTGTGCCTGCTGACTGGAACATAAAAAAATAGTACCTGCCAGAGAAGGAAACAAAAGTACCTGCCAGCTTTAGGAAGGGAGAGGGAGATCAGGATGATGGTGCCTACCAGCTTCCATTGCAGAGATTATCCCAGCAGGCCTCTGCCACTCAACACCTTAAAATTAACAAATGAGTCTCTTTCCCGAAAAGTCTGGGCACTTTTCAAAAGGCTGTTTCTAGCAGGGCCCTAGGGTGGGTGAGTCTACAAACAAGTCCTTTAAAGAGTTCTCAGATTGCACAGTTTGCAGTTCTCGTGGGCAGAAGTTCCATTGATCTTTAAGGCAGATGTGTTAGAGGCTCATCCTTGAGTGCCAGTTTAAAAGTAGTGGTGGCTAATGTGAGGTAGCCCTCACTTCTTGGGGAGAAGCTCTGATTTTGAGTTTCTTCTAGATTGTGGGTTACTGCATCAGGAGTTGGGTTTATGGCTGTGTCCTAGTCCTGCCTAGCCACTGTATGTGGTTTCCCTCTCTACTGCCCAGTGTGAGGGGGTTCTATGACAATTCTTAGGTTCCTTCAGAAGATACTGTTCCATTCACAGCTATAGATTCAGTCTGTCTGTGAGAGGATGTAAGTTCAGGATTTTTCTACATTTCCATCTTGAATCAGAACTAGAAACTTTCACATATACAATACAGGAGTGTTAACTATTGCCATATTGTACATTACACCCCCAGAGCTTATTTCTTACACATGGAAGATGGTACCTTTTGACGACCTTCACCAAATTCCGCTACCTCCTTCAACCACACATCTGAGCTCTGTTTTATGATATAGATTTTAGATTTCACATGTAAATAAGATCATACAGTACTTGCTTTTCTCTGTCTGACTTTTTTGACTATGCATAATTGCCTCAAGGTCCACCTGTGTAGCAGGACTTCCTTCTTTCTATGAATAGATGTATATCACATTTTCTTTAACCATTCATCCATTGGTGAACACTTAGGATTGTATGTCTTGGGTACTATAAATACTGGTGCAGTGAACTTAGAGGTGCAGATATTTGGGACAGAGATTTTATTTCCTCCAAATATATTCTCAGGAATGAAATTGCTGTATCATATGGTAGTTCTATTTTTAATATTTTAGGAACCTCCATTTTATCCTCCATAGTAGCTGTACCAATTTACATTCACACCAACAATGAACAAATGTTCCTTTTTTTCACATCCTCAGCATTTGTTATCCCTGTCTTTTGATGACAGCCATTTAACAGATGTGAAGTGGTGTCTCTCATGAAGCTTACTCTTTCATACCTAAATTCTAGATTATCTACAGTATTTTATCATTGGAATTTTTCACAGAATAACATAATTAGCTCTGTATGCCTGGCATGGGAAATCATGACAGGCTGGAGCAGACATTTTCTGTAATGTACACAGACAGTTGTAAAACCCAGACTGACTGAAGGGTAAAAGAAATTGAGGGAAAAAAAGTAGAGAAGAGCAGTTATAAATAATCATGTCACAGAGAAAGTAACTTTGATTCTTGACAGCTTCCAGTTCCTAATGCTAATCCCTTGCGAAACAGATGGTCTTTCTTGAGTCTGATGAGGTCGTTCTCATGGATAAATCTTTGCCTCTTCCCTCAATTAAAAAAAAATGTTTAAGCCAATCTGAACAAATTTCTGTGATTTACAAGAAGTTCAGTGTGGCAAATATATCAAAATTATATATATATATATATATTAGAACTTTGATTATGTTATATATTATAATAAAATATAATATTTTAAAGTTCTAAAATAATTTTCAAAAATTAATTTCCAAAGAAGAGTAGAAATAGATTTTAATTAGAGAAACTGTAATTACCACTTAACAAAATCCTCATTTTTGAGGTACTTTACTTTTTAAAGATAGGTATCTTTATCTCCAAAAGGCTAACAAAATAAAGTAATAAAATTTGAAAGACTAAATCCTTAGTGAGAACTTGACCTTACCAGATAGGAAAATGACACATTTCCTCTCTCAATTAGTTTTTCTAATGATGGTTCTGTTTTCAATATGATATTTAAGGAAAGGACGTAACTTAGTGACTCAATTCTAAGTGACTAAAGTCCAAGTTAGATGAAAATTGGACACATGACAAAGTGACCCAAACAAGTAGAAAGCCATGGGAAAAAAAACAGAAGGAATGAGCTGAGAGAGCTAGCAGTAATAGAATGGAAGCATAAGTAGGTGGATATGTGATCATAAGGAGGGAATGGAGAATTCTTAGGGAATATTCAAAACTCGGGGGACAAATTAGAATGAATATTTTTCTGGAAAAGAAAATCAAAATCACAGATGGTAGACAAGATGGTCTTGTTTCTTTGAGAAATGGACTCCGGTTTAATATATAGAATCTTCTGAGACTTGAGGGGGAAAATTAGTAGAATAGGAATTATACAGTCAACACAGGCAGGGATTTTAAGTACAATGTCTGCCACCTGTTAGATACATGATGCAGCTTAACAAGATTTCATAGGACTTTTTTCAGACATCAAGTAAAGACATTCTATTTGAACTGTTTCATGGGAGCTACTGTGAGCAGCCGCACAAGGAGAAAGCATTCTCCATAGTAGTTGAAATTCATTTTTTGTAATTTAAGTATTTTTTCTGAAAAGTCCATAGTTTTCATATACATGTGCTGTGTTCTTAGTTGCTCAGTTGCGTCTGAATCTTTGCAACCCATAGAGTGTAGCCAGACTACTCTGTTGATGGGATTCTCCAGGTAGGAATACTGGAGTGGGCTGCCATGCCCTCCTCCAGGGGATCTTCCCAACCCAAGGACCAAACCCAGGTATCCCATGTTTCAGGCAGATTCTTTACCATCTGAGCCACCAGGGAAGCCCTTTCACATATATATCTATGGAAAATTAATAACTTAAAAATAATTTTAGTTCATCTCAGTTCAGTCACTCAGTCATGTCCAACTCTTTGCAACCCCATGAACCACAGCATGCCAGGCATCCCTGTCCATCACCAACCCCCAGAGTCTACCCAAACCCATGTTCATTGAGTTATTGATGCCATCCAACCATCTCATCCTCTGATATCCCCTTTTCCTCCCACCCTCAATCTTTCTCAGCATCAGGGTCTTTTCAAAAGAGTCAGCTCTTTGCATCAGGTGGCCAAGTATTGGAGCTTCAGCTTCAACATCAGTCCTTCCAATGAACACCCAGGACTGATCTCCTTTAGAATGGACCAGTTGGATCTCCTTGCAGTCCAAGGGACTCTCAAGAGTCTTCTCCAACACCACAGTTCAAAAACATCAATTTTTAGGTGCTCAGCTTTCTTTATAGTCCAACTCTCACATCCATACATGACTACTGGAAAAACCATAGCTTTAACTAGATGGACCTTTGTTGGCAAACTAATGTCTCTGCTTTTTAATATGCTGTCTAGATTGGTCATAACTTTCCTTCCAAGGAGTAAGTGTCTTTTAATTTCATGGCTACAATCACCATCAGCAGTGATTTTGGAACCCCCAAAAATAAAGTCAGCCACTGCCTGTTTCCACTGTTTCCCCATCTATTTGCCATGAAGTGACGGGACCAGATGCCATGATCTTAGTTTTCTGAATGTTGAGCTTTAAGCCAACTTTTTCATTCTCCTCTTTCACTTTCATCAAGAGGCTTCTTAGTTCCTCTTCACTTTCTGCCATAAGGGTGGTGTTATCTGTATATCTGATGTTATTGACATTTCTCCCAGCAATCTTGATTCCAGCTTGTGTTTCTTCCAGCTCACTATTTCTCATAAGGTACTCTGCATATAAGTTAAATAAGCAGAGTGACAATATACATCCTTGACGTACTCCTTTTCCTATTTGGAACCAGTCTGTTGCATGTCCAGTTCTAACTGTTGCTTCCTGACCTGCATACAGGTTTCTCAAGAAGCAGGTCAATAAAGCAGAAATAGATGATTTTCTGGAACTCTGTTGCTTTTTCAATGATCCAGCGGATGTTGGCAATTTGATCTCTGGTTCCTCTGCCTTTTCTAAAACCAGCTTGAACATCTGGAAGTTCACGGTTCACATACTGCTGAAGCCTGGCTTGGGGAATTTTGAGCATTATATCTTTTATTCATCAAAGCAGTCTTAAGAGACCCTACCCATAACTTCTTACCATATCATGAAATTTATCCCAAATCTCACTCTTTACACTATTGGTTGCCATTCAGAATATATCCAGAGAAGTTAACTTATTTTTTTTTAGTTCTTTTTTTTTTAACTTTTTATTATTATTTTTTTTTACTTTACAATATTGTATTGGTTTTGCCATACATCAACATGCATCCACCATGGGTGTATACATGTTCCCCAACCTGAAACCCCTCCCACCTCCCTCCCCATACCATCCCTCTGGGTCATCTCAGTACACCAGCCCCAAGCTTCCTGTATCCTGCATCGAACCTGGACTGGTGATTCATTTCTTATATGATATTATACATGTTTTAATGCCATTCTCCCAAATCATCCTCCCCTCCCTCTCCCACAGAATCCAAAAGATTGTTCTATACATCTGTGTCTCTTTTGCTGTCTTGCATACAGTGTTGTGGTTACCATCTTTCCAAATTCCATATATATGCGTTAGTATACTGTATTGGTGTTTTTCTTTCTGAAGTTAACTTAAAATCAGTATACTTTATGAGTGCTCATAAAGAATTCATTACCTACAGATTTTTTTCCTTAATATTGTCACTAAATCTATAGGAGCTTTCCCAATGGCTCAGACAGTAAAGAATCTGCCTGCAATGTAGGAGCCCTGGGTTCAATCCCTGGATCAGGAAGATCCCTTGGAGAAGGGAGCAGCTACCCACTCCAGTATTTTTGCTGGAAAATGGTATGGACAGAGGAGCCTGATAGGGTACAGTCCGTGGGATCTCAGAGAGTCAGACATGACTGAGTGACTAACACTTTCACTTTTCATCTGTTTATTCAGTTCAGTTCAGTCGCTCAGTCGTGTCTGACTCTTTGAGACTCCATGAACCACAGCACGCCAGGCCCCCCTGTCCATCACCAACTCCAGGAGTCCACCCAAACCCATGTCCATTGAATCGGTGATGCCATCCAACCATCTCATCCTCTGTCATCCCCTTCTCCTCCAACCCTCAATCTTTCCCAGCATCAGTATCTTTTCTTTTTTTTTTTTTTTAATTTTTATTTAATTTTTAAACTTTACATAATTGTATTAGTTTTGCCAAATATCAAAATGCATCAGTATCTTTTCATTGGGCACCTACTGACCTGGGGAGTTCATCTTTCAGTGTCCTATCTTTTGCCTTTTCATACTGTTCATGGGGTTCTCGAAACAAGAATACTGAAGTGGTTTGCCATTCCCTTCTCCAGTAGACCACATTCTATCAGACCTCTCCACCATGACCCATTCGTCTTGGGTGGCCCCACACAGCATGGCTTAGTTTTGTATCTGATACAAATTAGTCAAGAACAGAAAACCTACACGTGCAGTCTTGTACTTCTTCTAATGAACTATGTCATTTCATGCATATACACCTTTGTAAGATTATTCTTGTAGAAGAATCTCTGTCAATACCACCTTCATTTCCTTCTGTCTGGTAACAACACCTACTCAGATCACTTTCTGTAGAAATTCTTTCCTGTAGTCTACAACTGAATGATCACTTAATGCCTCTATGGTCAATTGTATCCTTTTCACACACATTTGCAGTAGGTTGCTTTTTACATGTTTATTTCCATATACACAGACCATATAAAATCGTAAACTTTTAGAAGGCAGATATATTATTTACATTTGTTTATACTAAGTCTGTTAATACTAGCACAGTGCTTCATAGATGTTCTACAAATGCTACTGGGTGAAAAAAAAAATATATATATATATATATATAACATCATGATTTGTCAAACACATCATCACATTTTGACCTGTAATACAGGTAACTAGGAAAGATGCTTTTCATGTTGACAGTTAAAGAAATGAAGGCTCAAAGTGTTATCTCCTGTCCAAGGTCCCAGAATTAATATGAAGCATTTTGCAATTATCCCAATGCACACTCTCTCCCTCCCTCTCTCTAACACACACACAAATTGTTTCTCATTGTTCTAAATCACCTCTCATTGAAGGGTTACATACTTTTTAAAATTGTATTTCTTTTCATTGCAAATGGTTTGGACACAGCTGGCTGTATATCATCTCCTACATACATTTGGATCTGTAAACATGCCTTTTAATCCTACATTTAAGGTAAGCCTTGCAGGTTCCAACCAGTCACATGTCCATGAATTAATCTCCATGTAACTTTGCATGCTACATTATCTCATATATGTGAAGGATGTGTACTCCAACCCAAAATGCTTCATCTGCTTTGTTTTGACTTTTGGTTTGTTTCGAATTTGCAACAGATGGTTCCTTTGTTTCCACTCTAGGTTGAATTCCATGTGCCGTATAAGAGAAAAGAGATCCCAAGACATGGTTGTTAGATTTATTAACAGACCCAGCACAAAATGAATAAAGTTCATATTCCTGAATCAGAGCTCAAGCTTTGACCAAAGACTGTGTCTTGAGTAATGAAGATTTGTTTTAGAAAGTAATAAATCAGAAAAGAAATGTCTCAACATATGAAAACCATTTCATTATATAAGTGGAAGTTAAACTGTGCTTCACCCAAATAAACGTATGCCATACTGACCTTAACTGATTGTGGTGGGTACACAGAGAGAGGATCATTAGCAAACTACTTTGAAAGAAAAAAGTTTCTTTGTGACAACTTTCTCCCTGGAACCTGGTATAATTTGGCCCATGAAAATGAAGAGATAAAGAACAAATCTGGGAGTTGCTGATCCAAGTAATATACTGTAGATTTGTGTTTAGAGGTAAATTCCCAACTAACAACCCAAGATTATCAGAAGTGTTTAGTTTTCTGAAATTTAAGGCTGAAAATTATTTTAAGCACAAATTAGAAAACTTAATATGAAAGGGTTCATTTGTTATTTTCTCCTTTTAAATGTTTTCTCTGCTTAAACCTCACCCTAAGACATGCAACTGATAATGGGAAAGAGAAAAAGTAAAAAGAGTGGATAGGTATGCCTCAACTGAAGAATATCCAATTCAAAAAAGGTCTATAGATGGGAAACATTCAAAATAGGTAAACTAGAGGGCTTGATTTACTTCCCAAGTGAATTTTCTTTTTTACTCTTTTAAATATTTTGATTGGAGGAGAATTGCTTTACAATGTTGTATTACTTTCTGCTGTACAACAATGCAATTCAGCCATAATTATACATATATCACCTCTTTCTTGAGCCTCCCTCCTCTCCCCCAACAAGTGAATTTTCTGAAGAATTAATCCTTAAATTACTATTCCTCTAGTAGATTTAAGCACAAAGTTCCATTGACTTAGGTTTTTTGGTATAGGAATATACTCATTGAATAACATGAAATCCGTAGAGAATATGAGCAAAGAAACAAGAATAACAGCAACAATTTAGAAGATAGCAAAAATTTTATGGACATGAATTGCTAGTGCTCCCATATGTTTCTGTCATTTATCTACCCCAAGTATGAAAGCATATTACAAAGAAAAAAATACCTACTCAAAAAATTTCTCATCTGTAGGCCTTCCCTGGTGATTCAGAGATTAAGAATATGCATGCCAGATAGGTTCAATCCCTGGTGTGAGAAGATCCCACATGCCATGGAGTAATAAGCCCATGTACCCACAACTACAGAAGTCATGTGCCTAGAGCCTGAGCTCTGTAACAGGAGAAGACACCCCAGTGAGAAGCCCCTCTCACTGCAACTAGAGAAAGCCCATGTGCAGCAACAAAGACCCAGCACAGCCCAAACTAAAAACAAAAAGATCTCTCAGTTGAGACAGCTTAGATAATAAATCTAAAAACAAAATAAGAAAAAAATATTTGCACTTAAGAATTTCCTTAAATAAGTGGCACCCCAGCCAGACCCATGATCTTCCTGAGAGAAACCAAAATCCGTGCTAGGATGCTTGGCCTTTAAAATAAAACAAAAACACCCAATATCCACTTATCCCTAAAATGTTAGTTTCTTAAAAAGTATATCCAAAAAAAGAGTCTGAAATAAATACTAAGCTGAAATAAAATTAGTAGTCTGTATATCAGTTTCTCTCTTCCTTCCCTTCCCTTCAGTCTTAGAAACTATATTTCCAAATGAAGCCTAGACCATGTACTGTGTGCCCTTCGTCTTTCTATCAGATTCTTCTGTGGTATCTCAACTTAATTACCACCTCTCATACATAAAATCATAAAACTCTTCCCCAGACACTGATTTATCTTCATAACTACTGTATTTCCTTTGTAATTGCTGAACATTCTTTTTACCTTTATCCAGAGATCAATAAACAATGACCAGTAGCCTGAATTCTACCTTCTATCTCTTTGTACATGAAGTCTTACAGAAACACAGGCGGGGCTGTTGGTTCATGGATTTTCTATGGCTTATTTCACACAACAATGGCAGGGTTGAATAGTTTCAGCAAGGACTTTGTAGCCCACAAGGTCTGAAATATTTTCTATCTAGTCCTTCCCAGGACAGTCTTGAGCCCTTAGAAATCAAGCATCCTGAAAGAGTAGTCTAGACACTGGTCCTGCTTCTGTGCCTCTCATCAGTCTTCCACCCACTGTGCCCTGGTTTCCATGACAACCCTTCAAAAGTAACACTACATTAAAAACATCAACACCCTTCTTCTTGAGACCCTCCAGAAATAAATCCTCTTGTTTCTCAACCTAAATTTTAAGCACCCTTTTATCTCTGGCTTCTCTTATTCTTCTCATTCCTCAGTGTCATTATTTTCTTTTTTTGCAGGGGAGGGTGCACATGCCACAGGGCATGTAGGATCTTAGTTCCTGGACCAGGGATCCAACCCACACCCCCTGCATTGGAAGCGCAGAGCCTTAACCACTGGTCTGCCAGGGAAGTTCATCGGTGTCATTATTTTATTTTATTTTTTTCTGTTGCTGTCTTCTTTCTGTATATTCTAGTTCTAGTCAATCTTATCTATTTTAATGACTTTGATTGTTTAGTCTATGTGGACAATTTCAAATTACTCTCAACCCTGATCTGTCTCTCAAGCTCAACTTTGGTTAAGTCAACAGGACACTGAACATCACATGGAAAATTCTAAATGTCAAAACAGAACATTTTATTCTCTTGTAATCCCTAGTTCCTCTTAATGATATTACTGATCTCCTGGTTCCCAAGGCTAAAAATTTTGGAAATATCATGCTCTTTCATTCTGACCATCTAAATGCTTACTAAACACCATGACACTGATCTATTCTGCATGCACAACTGCTTTTACTCCTATTTCCCCTTTCCTTCCCACAGGCTTGCCTACAGCTTTTCCCAGGGTGGTTGTGGAGTCTCCTTATGGTCTCATGCCTCCTCTAAAACAGTCTATATATGCCTCCCATTCTAGTCTTCCTACAACAGTTTAGTTCACAGCCCTCTCCTGACATTTTTTTTGTTGCCTAATAAATGAAATCCCAAGTCCTTAACTGCATTAGTCAGAGTCCCAGCAGGAAATATATGACACAAACTGAGGAGAGTTCTAAAAAATTTTGCTAAGTGTGGAAGGAATATAAGGACACCAACCAAGTGTAATGTAGGAACTTAAACCTAGCAAGAATGGAAAACCTCGCTGTTTCTAATCCTGAAAAGGCAAGAGGAAGGAGAAATTACCAGAAACTAGACTTAGTAACATGTACAAAGGGTTGCTTTACATGTGACCTTTTGTGGAGAGACTCAACCTGTAGGGAAGGAACCCAGAGAATAAACCCCTGACATCGCTCCCTCCCCCATGCCCATCACCCCCTGTGCTTCCTGTTGGCTGAACCCAAATAGAACCCAGAGACCAAAACAGAACAATCCATACACTGCAGCTTCCTGGGGCAAAGAATAAACAAAAGTAGAATGAGGATTTGGAGGGAAAATATCCAGCACATTATCTTAATATCGATGGCATTCTGATCTAGCCATTTTACTTTATCCACCATTGATCCCCTTTATACTTTCTTTAATGAAGACAAACAATCTTCTCCAAATATTGAGGGTTTTTTCCCCCTCTGTGGCTTTTCTCCTTATGTTCAAATTTTAAAATCAAATTCCATCATCTTTCCGTATCACCAGAAACTTAGATGCCATTAGATGTGGATTTCATTACAACCTAACAGCTCTGCTTCCAAACTTGCCCATCATTTTGGTATGTTGTATTGATGGGGTCAGTTCTTCATCACCTCCACATCTCTGTGGTGCCCTTGTCTCTGATACGGGGCTAGACATGTGGCCCATCTAGGGGCAGTAGAATAAGGTAGAAGCGGCAGTGTGCCACTGCCTGTGTATCTTGTTTGTGCTCACGTGCCTCTACTACGTCACCGTGAGGAGGACTTGCCTGGGCTTTCCTACTACCGGGAAGAAAACAAGACAAGTGTGGAGGAGAGCCAACCGCAGACACGTGACTGACTGGGCCAACTGAGCCACAGATGCAGGAAGGAGCCAGGCCAAAACCAGCTGGACCCTGCAGCTGCATGAAAAATAATTTTTTTTTTTAATGCACCACAAGTTTTGAGGCTGTTTGCTAAACATCAAGTAATATAGTGAATATATGTTCTAACCACCTTTTCTACTGTCTTAGAAATGTCTCTGCTCCTCCCCAGTGTTAACCCATCCAGCTCTGTCCTCAGTCCCATGTGTAACCATTTCTTTTCAAGCCATTACACTAGAAAAAAAAATCATCTTTGTTTTCTATTGTCTGTAATGTCTCCTTCTCCACTGGTTATTTTCTCCTTAACCTTCAAACATAGCAACCTAACCCACACAAAACTTAAACTTCTAGACTGTGACAGGCAGAGTTTCTAAGATGAACTCTAATGTCCCAAGCTTTCTATACAATCTCCCATCTGTGTATGGAAGAGACCTGTGACCTGTGGACCTAGGATCCATTTATGTTATACAGTTGACTTTAAGAAAGGGAGATTATCCTTGGTGGGCATGACCTAATCAGATGAGCTTTTAAAATTAAGGGAGCTCTTCCATGAAAAAGGGATTTGAAGTGAGAGAGTTCTAATGTATGAATTCTCTATTACTGGCTCTGAAGATGGAGAAGACCACATAGCTAGGAGCTAAGAGTGGCCCCTGCCTGATAGCCAACAAGACAAGAAGAACCTTAGTGCTTCAACCACGAGGACATCAATTCTGACAACCTGAGTGACCTTAGAAGTAGATCCTTCTCCAGAGCATCCAGAAAGAAATGCAACCCAGCCAATGCCCTGATTCATAATTGAAAGAAATAGAGTAGAAAACTCATTCAAGCTCCACCTGGCCGCCTGACTTTCAGAACTGTGAGATAATAAGTGTGGTGATTAAAAACTAATACACCTCTCAACTTTCCAGGTTTAAAATGTAATCATGAAAACTGCTAACATTTTTACATGTAACACTTAACTACAGGCCAGGTACAATTCTGTTTTACATACAAAATAACACATTATTCCTCATAACCATGACTACTGCCATTTTCCAGATGTGAAATTTGAAGTTCAAAGTGGTTAATAACTTGCCCAAGGACACAGCTACCAAATGCAGGGCAGAGATTCAAATCTAAGCATTCTGGTTTTTAAATCTATACTCAAAACCCTTATATACCACTCCTCTCCTTCCCCACTTAATTATTTGCACATGTACCACCAGATTGGGAGAAGGAAATGGCAACCCACTCCAGTGTTCTTGCCTGGAGAATCCCAGGGACAGAGGAGCCTGGTGGGCTGCCATCTATGGGGTCTCACAAAGTCGGACACAACTGAAGTGACTTAGCAGCAGCACCACCACCACCACCAGATTGCAGATTTTGCCCTCAAAACTCTACTGAAATTTATCTGGCAGAAACATAGGATCTCACTTTCAAATCAAAAATAATTCTTCTCATCCATTGTCTTAAGTTCCTCATGGTATTTAGCATTGTTTATCACTTTCTCCTCTTTAAAACTGTAAATTTTGATTGTCTTCATGCCCTGGAAATGCTTTGTGTCTGATACCACTTCCTTTACTCACCTGGAAAGTGCTGCTGTTACTCATGTTTATCCCTCAGGAATTTCTTGAATGCCTCAACTTCTTTCCTGACCTTAGCTGCTGCTTTGTACCTGTGGTAGCTACTTAGTATGTCTTTCTCTCCAGAATTCAGGGCTCACTTTTCCAGGGAGCATTTTAGACAAACATAATTTGATGTACCACCTAAAACACACGATATTCAAGATACCCAAAAGCCCCTTTTCTCTACCCAAATGTCACTCTCATCTGCACCACTTCATCTTGCATCTTTCCCCAGCCCCCTCCTTTTGAACCTATGGATTTCCTGTCTTTTCATGACTCTTAGTTTTTTCTCAGAACCTGTTCTTACCTCCAAATGATGTCCCACTTCAAAACTTCCAACTTCCACAGAATAATTTTCCCAAGATGTATCTTCAAGATCCTTAATTCTATTAGGTGGGTGTCTATAAAACATTCAGATAAACTAATTTCTTCAAAAATGATAACTAGCTACCATTCTCCAAGTTAGCTACACATTAAGAAAATAATAAAATTCAGCCTTCCCATTAAACATCCCAAAGAAAGAAAAAGGATGCTAAGTTTTAATAAAGTAGAGATGTATTTGGGGAAAAAAAGAATCTTTAGTATGTGGTTCTGAGATCAACCTCAGTGATCCATTTGCAGCCTGCCTTATCCAACAGTCCAGCAAGACTAAGCAGCCTAGAGCTTGGAATTCAGCTTCTGATATGCCCATGTGTGTGCTAAGTTGCCTCTGTCTTATTTGACTCTTTGCAACGCTATGGACTGTAGCCTGCCAGGCTCCTCTGTCCATGGGATTTCCCAGGCAAGAATAGTGAAGTGGGTTGCTGTAACTTCTCCTCAGGATCTTCTTGATCCATAGATTGGACCTGTGTCTCTTACGTCTCCTGCTTTGGCAGGTGAGTTCTTTATCACTAGAGCCACCTGGGAAACCCTAGATATCCCCAGATCCCTGATCTCTTTTACCTTGTTACAGCCACTATGAAGAAGGCTAACTGAGATTAGTTAAACCCAAACTTATCTCTATTGCCACCTGGTAATAACAGTTTAAAATCACTTTTTCCATTTGTAGTTCCAGGGACATCTCTGCCCTCTCAAAATTCTCTATGTCTGGTATCAGGCCTAAAAGCATATATCTAATTTTTTTAATGAAATTACTAGAGATATGATTTAAGTTATTTTCTCAGCGCTCAGATATGCCACTGTGATAAATGCAATGAAGTCATTGCTTTTACTTCTGGCCTTCCCGCAGTGCACCCACATGTTCATTCTATACTGCCAAAAGAGAATCCACATCCTCCCATAACAGCAAACTCTTGACAGCTCAGAATCCTTGGGCTCTGACTGCATGTCTCAAGTAAATGACGCTCCTCAAGATACATAATAAACTGAAACCAATATTGGTGTGTGCTGTGCTAAGTCATTTCAGTCATGTCTTTGCAACCCCATGGACTATAGCCCGCCAGGCTCCTTTGTCCAAGGGATTCTCCAGGCAAGAATACTGGAGTGGGTTGCCGTGCCCTCCTCCAGGGGTTCTTCCCAACCCAGGGTTCAAAGCCAAGTCTCTTACATGACCTGCATTGGCAGGTGGGTTCTTTACCACTAGCACCACCTGAGAAGTCCCATATTGGTTCCCTGCACTTTTAATACTACTACTACTACTAATAACAATATTGGTGACAGTAGTCTTAAAAGTGCAGGAACCCAAATCAGTCAACCATGGACATAAACTGGTGTAAGCTCATTCATTCTTTCAGAGCCTCAGGTGAGCCCTTGGTATATAACGATACATTGACCAGGGAATAAAATGTTTTTTTAAACAATTATTAAAGATTATAATTGTGAAGTATTGAGAAGTATAGAACAAAATGAAATTATTGGAGGATAATTCCTCTACAATATCATGTTGGCCTCTGCCACACATCACAATGTGAATTAAATGTTAACCAAATGCTTTCAAAGGACTTTAAATCACTACTTGACTCTAAGAAATTTCCAACTCTGTAGGAAGTAGGCTAAGGAACTACAGGCTGAGGATTCTGCTTGATAATCTGTCCTCACTGAAAAATTATAATATTTAGGTTCTTTTTTCACTTTCTCTCACAAACATCTTTTTGAAGTATAGTAAAAAAGGGAGAGAAGGAACAACTAAAATAAGTATATAAGACAAGCCAAGATATTGTAAGGAGGTTGTCTTAAAATTCAGAAAACGATACATTTTCTTTATTGTAATCAAAATGAAGTACTGGATTCTAGTCCTATGTCTATTATTTATTAGCCCAGTGATCTCATCCATAAAATAAGCCCCATCTATTAAAACAGATTGATAATAATAGTTCACAGTCTTACTAGGAAAAAATGAGGTCATGGAAGTGAGAACATTTTAATCCTCTGTAAAGCACTCTACAAATGAATGGCATTATTATTATTATTGGTTAACCCAAAAGCAATATAATCTGTGTACCTGTCAAAAGTTAAGGACTACAGAACAGTCCTGTTGTACTACCCAAGAACAACACAAACTAGAGTGATTATGGCTGGGCAAGTCTGTTTTTTCACATCAGTGGAAAAGATTTTTAAAGTCAGATTTCCTTTCCACTTCATCAAAGTATAGTTGAATTGAATGGTAATGGAGTAGTTAATTCTAATCCACACTTTAAGTTACTGCCTAACTGAGGTCAGTTGTAATAATACTCTTGAATGTACAGATAGGAAATTTTGGTTTCTGAGTTGATGTTGCCTGCACACCTTGTTTAAGCCTCCATTCCTGTCTCTCAGTCCCCTACTTGCCACATAAACATCTCCACTTTAGAAGGGACTAAAATCAGAAGCACCTTCTGTGTTCACAGCATCAGTCTAAAACCATCTGCGACCTCCCTGATTCAAGCTCAATACTCATCTTCGCAGTTTCACTTTCAATTTGACCTTCAGTCCTCCTGGACACCCATCCTCAATTACACTTCAGATTCTTTTCCCCATTTTTTACCTAGATCACCGGTCCAGGTCAGTTCTGACCTCAGAATCCCTCCATAGCACACGCCAGTTGGCAACTGCCTTCCTTCCAGATGACAACAGACTTGGGAGTGAACCTAAGCAGGTCAGCCAAGCTACATGAATGGTGTTGCTAAGTGGTGCTCATGGTTTTCATGAGAAAACTCATCTTATTCAGTCTCACGTACCCCAACTTCTGGGTTTCCCAGTTAGCTCAGTGGTTAAAGGAAAAAAAAATAATTCACCTGCCAATGTAAGAGACATGCAGTTCTTTTCTTGGGTCAGGAAGATCCCCTGGAGAAGGAAACGGCAACCCACTCCAATATTGCCTGGGAAATCCCATGGATAGAGGTGCCTAGAGGGGCTATAGTCCAAGGGGTCGCAAAAAGTCAGACATGGCTTAGCAACGACAATGACAACAACACCACCCCGACTTCTGCTTCCCTGTGCTTTTCCCAGGCCTCTGTATGCACTTGTTGCATACACACTATTACAGCCAAAGTACACAGGTGGCCACAGAATTTCCCTCTGTTGACGTGGGCTTTCTGCAAGCTTAACCCCAAGGCCAATGTCTACGATTGCCAAAACACTGTAAAGCCTCCAAGCTAAGGGTGAGGTCATAACTCTCTTCTGTTTCCCTTATGAGATAAACCACATCAAGCCTTCCTGACCCGCCCTTCTGGCCTACACTTGTAAGTTACATTCAGGCTTCTCTCTGCCAGAGGTATTGGTGTCAGATGTTGGCTTGGGGAGAGTGGATCCTGTAAGCTTGCCTCATCAGTAGGCTTTGAGGAATTACCCCAGGGAGCCAGCTATTTAACTTGCTGCTAGCTTGTTTTTCACAATTATTGTCCTCCTGAGAACATCCAGGATTTCAGCCTCAGAGATAAGACAACTCTGTCTCTGACTGCACTCTGTGCTGACAGTCCTAGGGAAAGCAGAGGACAGTATGGCCATCCCCTCCACCACCTACTAGTCACCTGAGGCAATGCTTATAAGTGATGTCTGAAAATCTAAAGGGAACTCTTCTCTTTTAATGACATAAAGACTAATCTTTTATTGTGATTTATACTGTTAACTTATTGTTGTAGGCAATTCGGTCACAAGCTTTCTCTTTTTCCTGACTTCTTTACTGCCCTGCCTTGAATTCACCATGGTTAAGTGTTGCTGCTGTCAGAACAGGGAACATCCCTGTGCTTTGAATGAATGGATGTGATCTCACCCCAGTTCACCTGTGATCTGATGTACCAAGTTGATAACATGGAGCCTGAGTACACTGAGGTCACTCAGAGGCACTTGGACGCAAAATTACCTCGATGGCTCTTGTAGTTCCAAATTAACACAGTCCTCCCAGAGATTAAATGCTGCTTCAAATAGTACTGCATGTCCAGAGACTTTTGTTTTCTTTGGAAAGTAATTTGAAGAAGTTCTGGATATATTCCCTGCTTAATACACTGGCTTAGGGCAGAATCTGTTAGTTTAGAGAGAGCCCCAGATAAATATTTAGGTCTCTTAAAGAAGTATGAGAAAGTGTGTAATGTTCCCCAATTAATAAAAGGAAATGACAAGGGCTCCTCAGTAATCCAGACTTAGCTTAATTCCCAGGTAAACGTTTACAGAGGTTCTAGAACTCCTTTGTATAACAATATTTATGGAATGTTCATCATGTGCTAGACATTGTTTTACATGTTTTACATGTATTACCTCATTTAAGTCTCAAAAAATCCTTTTAAGTTACCATAACAGTTTTAATGAGTAGGTACTACCATTGCTCCATTTTACATATGAGAAAACTGAGAAGTTGGGTTAAGTAAGGGGTCAACTTACATACTTAGCAAATATGAAATCAGGATTTGAATTACAGAAAGGCTGAGTCAAGAGTTAGCCCACTTAACTAAGCCATACCTTTGCTCATTACATCTACTTTTCACATCAGTCCCTTTGCCAACAGTGGAGTACCAGGTGGCATAGATTTTCCTTCCTTGAGGCCAAAGATAACCCACTGGATTCAGAAATATTAATAGTAGGGAAGCAAGATTATTTCCATAGTCCAATCAATGAATGCCATGGGTGCTAATAATAGGAGAAACCGATAGGTATGGTTTTATTTTTAGTAGAAATTTATAAATTCAAAATTTATCACAGCACCCAATCATAATTGCTGTTTCTTCACATGAAAAAAAATAACTTCTTTCACTTTACCCCAACAATGTTTAAATATCACAATCCCTATAGCAAAATATCTTTACTGTCAGCTTCAGATTGTTTCTATATTATTCACCAAGACGAAGATTACCAGCCTGGAGATAAAAGGAGGGCACAGTGTGTGCCTCTCACCAAGCTGAGAAGACCAGAGCTCAAGAACCCTCCTTAAACAGTCAGAGGGTACTGATTTCCACCAACAGGGCTTCCCTGATAGCTCAGTTCGTAAAGAATCTGCCTGCAATGCAGGAGACCCAGATTCGATTCCTGGATCAGGAAGATCACCTGGAAAAGGGAAAGGCTACCCACTCCAGTATTCTTGGGCTTCCCTTGTGGCTTAGCTGGTAAAGAATCCGCCTGCAATGCAGGAGACCTAGGTTCGATCCCTGGGTTGGGAAGATCCCCTGGAGAAAGGAAAGGCTACCCCACTCCAGTATTCTGGCCTGGAGAATTCCATGGACTGTATAGTCCACGGGGTCGCAAAGAGTCAGACATGGTTGAGCAACTTTCACTTTCACTTCACTTTCCACCAACGAATATCCTCAGAGTTCCTTCACAAATAAAAGACTGTCTCCCAAGAGTGGTGAAGGGGATCCCAAGCAGTCTTCACTCTCCCACCTCATTCATTTTTTAATTTAGTTCATTTTTTAACTTAGAATATAGTTGATACACAATATTGTATTAGTTTCTGCTGTACAGCAGTGAGTCAGTTACACATATAGCCACTGTTTCTATTCCCAATATAGGTCATTACAGTGTATTGAATAGAGTTCCTTATACTATACAGTAGGTTCTTATTAGTTCTCTATTTTATACATAGTAGTGTACATCAGTCCCAGTCTCCCAGTTTATCCCTCCTACTTCCCCTCGCTTTCCCCCCTGGTACCCATAAGTTTGTTTTTACATCTGACTCTCACTCCATTCTTGAAGAGATCCATCACATGTGAGAGAGGCAGGGAGAATGGGATGCTTTGTTTGGGTGAAAGTGTAAAATTTGATACTGCAGGAAATCCTAGAACAATCCTAGGAAAAGAATTATCATATTGTGATCTAAAGTTATTAGGAATTCTTTTTTAATTTTTTGTGGTTATATGCCAGGTACTGGGCATACCTAAGAATATGTAAACAAATCCCAAAGAGTATTTTTATTGTATATTATATATATTGAAATGTTCAGCTTCAGCTTCTTCAGCATTATTTGTCAGGGCATAGACTTGGATTACTGTGATATTGAATGGTTTACCTTGGAAATGAACAGAGATCATTCTGTCATTTTTGAGATTGCATCCAAGTACTGCGTTTCACACTCTTTTGTTGACTATGATGGCTACTTTATTTCTTCTAAGGGATTCTTGCCCACAGTGGGAGATACAATGGTCATCTGAATTAAATTCATTCCAGTCCATTTTAGTTCGCTAATTCCTAAAATGCAATGTTCACGCTTTCCATCTCCTGTTTGACCACTTCCAATTTGCCTTGATTCATGGACTTAACGTTCCTATGCAATATTGCTCTTTACAGCATCAGATTTTATTTCCATCACCAGTCACATCCACAACTGGGTGTTGTTTTTGTTTTGGCTCCATCTCTTCATTCTTTCTGGAGTTAGTTCTCCATTGATCTCCAGTAGCATATTGGGCACTTACTGACCTGGGGAGTTCATCTTTCAGTGTCCTATCTTTTTGTCTTTTCATACTGTTCATGGGGTTCTCAAGGCAAAAATACTGAAGTGGTTTGCCATTCCCTTCTCCAGTGGACCATTTGCAGAAATCTCCACCATGACCTGTCCGTCTTGGGTGGCCCTACACGGCATGGCTCATAGTTTCCTTGAGTTGGACAAGTCTGTGGTCCTTGTGATCAGATTGGTTAGTTTTCTGTGATTGTGGTCTTCAGTCTGTCTGCCCTCTGGTGGAGAAGGATAACAGGCATATGGAAGCTTCCTGATGGGAGACACTGAGGGTCTTGTTCTGATGGGCAGGGCCATGCTCAGTAAATTTTTAATCCAATTTTCTGTTGAAGGGCGGGGCTGTGTTCCCTCCCTGTTATTTGACCTGAGGCCAAACTATGGTGGAGGTAGTGAAGATAATGGTGATGACCTCCTTCAAAATGTCCTATGCATGCACTGCTACACTCAGTGCCCCCAACCCTGCAGCAGGCCACCGCCAACCCACGCCTCTGCCAGAGACTCCTGGACACTCACAGGCAAGTCTGGGTCAGTCCCTTGTGGGGTCACTGCTCCTTTCTCCTGGGACCTGGTGCACAAGGTTCTGTTTGTGCCCTCCCAGAGTCTGTTTCCCCGGTCCTGTGTAAGTTCTGGTGGCTCTATAGGGGTTAATGGTGATCTCCTCTAAGAGGGCTTATGCCACACCCAGGTCTACTGTACCCGGAGCCCCTGCCCCTGCAGCAGTCCACCGCTGACACGTACCCCCTCAGGAGACGTCCAGACACAGTTCTGTCTCGGTCTCTGTGGGGTCTCTGGGTCCTGGTGTGCATAAGGTATGTATGAGCCCTCTGAGCATCTCTGGTGGGTATGGGGTTTGATTCCAAATGCTATTTCCCACCTCCTACCATCTTGCTGGGGCTTCTCCTTTGCCCTTGGACGTGGCATATCTCCTCAAAGTCGCTCCAGCACCACACAGCCACCACTCCAGCGCCTACCATCTTGCTGGGGCTTCTCTGCCCTTGGTCGTGGGTTATCTCCTCAAAGTTGCTCCAATGCCATGCAGCCACTGCTCCAGCACCACTTTTTCATTTTAGGGGACTGGAATGCAATCGTAGGAAGTCAAGAAATACCTGGAGTGACGGGCAAATTTGGTCTTGGAGTACAGAATGAAGTAGGGCAAAGGCTAACAGCTTGGCCAAGAGAACGCACTGGTCATTGCAAATAGGCTCTTCCAACAAAACGAGAAAAGACTACACATGGACATTCCCAGATGGTCAACACCAAAATCAGATTGATTATATTCTTTGCAGCCAAAGACGGAGAAGCTCTGTACAGTCAGCAAAAACAAGACTGGGAGCTGATTGTGGCTCAGATCATGAACTCCTTATTGCCAAATTCAGATTTAAATTGAAGAAAGTAGGGGAAACTACTAGGCCATTCAGGTATGACCTAAATCAAATCCTTTATGACTATACACTAGAAGTGACAAATAGATTCAAGGCATTAGATCTGATAGACAGAGTGCCTGAAGAACTATGAATGGAGATTTGTGACTTTGTACAGGAGGCAGGGATCAAGACCATCCCCAAGAAAAAGAAATGCAAAAGGGCAAAATGGCTGTCTGAGGAGGCCTTACAAAAAGAAAAAGAAAGATAGACCCATTTGAATGCAGAGTTCCAAAGAAGAGCATGGAGAGATAAGAAAGCCTTCCTCAGTGATCAATGCAAAGAAATAGAGGAAAAAAATAGAATGGGAAAGAGTAGAGATCTCTTCAAGAAAATAAAAGATACCAAGGGAACTTTTCATGCAATCATGGGCACAATAAAGGACAGAAATTATATGAACCTAACAGAAGCAGAAGATATAAAAAAGAGGTGGCAAGAACACAAAGATCTATACAAAAAAGATCTTCACAATCCAGATAATCATGATGGTGTGATCACTCACCTAGAGCCAGACATCCTGGAATGCAAAGTCAAGTGGGCCTTAGTAAGCATCACTACAAGCAAAGCTAGTGGAGGTGATGGAATCCCAGTCGAGCTATTTCAAATGCTAAAAGATGATGCTGTGAAAGTGCTTCACTCAATATGCCAGCAAATTTGGAAAATGCAGCAGTGGCCACAGGACTATAAAAGGTCAGGTTTCATTCCAATCCCAAAGAAAGGCAATGGCAAAGAATGCTAGACTAGTGCACAATTGTACTCATCACACAAGGTAGCAAAGTAATGCTCAAAATTCTCCAAGCCAGGCTTCAGCATTACATGAACCATGAACTTCCAGATGTTCAAGCTGGATTTAGAAAAGGCACAGGAACCAGAGATCAAGTTGCTAACATCTGTTGGATCACTGAAAAAGCAAGAGAGTTCCAGAAAAACATCTATTTCTGCTTTATTGACTATGCCAAAGCCTTTGACTGTGTGGGTCACAGCAAACTGTGGAAAATTCTTCAAGAGATGAGAATACCAGACCACCTGACCTGCCTCCTGAGAAATCTGTATGCAGGTCAAGAAGCAACAGTTAGAACTGGGACATGAAACAACAGACTGGTTCCAACAGTTAGAACTGGGACATGGAACAACAGAGTGGTTCGGAAAAAGAGTACGTCAAGGCTGTATATTTTCACCCTGCTTATTTAACTTATATGCAGAGTACATCATGAGAAATGCTGGACTGGATGAAGCACAAGCTGGAATCAAGATTGCTGGGAGAAATATCAATAACCTCAGATATGCAGATAACACCACCCTTATGGCAGAAAGTGAAGAAGAACTAAACAGCCTCTTGATGAAAGTGAAGAGGAGAGTGAAAAAGTTAGCTTAAAACTAAACTTCAGAAAACTAAGATCAGGGCATCTGGTTCCATCACTTCATGGGAAATAGATGGGGAAACAGCAGGAACAATGACAGACTTTATTTTGGGGGCTCCAAAATCAGTGCAGATGGTGATTGCAGCCATGAAATTAAGATGCTTGCTCCTTGGAAGGAAAGTATGACCAACCTAGATAGCTTGTTAAAAAGCAGAGACATTACTTTGCCAAAAATTTCTGTCTAGTCAAAGCTATGGTTTTTCCAATAGTCATGTATGGATGTGAGAGTTGGACTATAAAGAAAACTGCTAGCTGCTAAGTCATGTCAGTCGTGTCCAATTCTGTGCGACCCCATAGATGGCAGCCCACCAGGCTCCTCTGTCCATGGGAGTTTCCAGGCAAGAAAGCTGAGCACTGAAGAATTGATGCTTTTGAACTGTGGTGTTGGAGAAGACTCTTGAGAGTCCCTTGGACAGCAAGAAGGTCCAACCAGTCCATCCCAAAAGAAATCAATCATGAATATTCATTGGAAGGACTGATGCTGAAGCTGAAACTCCAGTACTTTGGCCACCTGATGTGAAAGGCTGACTCATTTGAAAAGACCCTGATGCTGGGAAAGATTGAAGACAGGAGAAGAAGGGGATGATAGAGGATGAGATGATTGGATGTCATAACCGACTCAACAGACATGAGTTTGAGTAAGCTTCAGGAGTTGGTGATGGACAGGGAGGCCTGGTGTGCTGCAGTCCATGGGATTGCAAAGATGCAGACACAACTGAGAAACTGAACTGGACTGATATGTATTGAATATTTTATTCAATTTATTAATTGAATATATATATTGAATATACAATATATATTATATATTTTTATTTTCATTGATGAAAAATATATTTTTTCATTTTGTTGATGGTTTCCTTCATTGTGCAGAAGTTTTTAGCTTGGTGTAGTTCCACTCATTTGTTTTTGCTGTTCTTTTTTGCATCAGATTCAAATATCAAAACCTACATCAAGGAGTTTACTGCTTCCTTTTTCTTTGAGAAATTTAAAGCTTTCAGGTTTTACACTCAAGTCTTTAATCCACCTTGAGTTAATGTTTAGGTATGGTGTAGAATGGTCCAGTTTTATTCTTTTGCATGTGGCTGTCCAATTTTCCCAACACCACTTATTATTGGCTCCTTTGCCATAAATTAATTGAAATATATGGGTGGATTTATTTCTGGGCTCTCTATTCTGTTCCATTGATCTGTATGTCTGTGTTATGCCAGTCCTATACTGTTTGAATTACTATGTTGTTGTTCAGCCGCTCCGTTGTGTCTGACTATTCACAACCCCATGGACTGCAGCACAGCAGGCTTCCCTGTCTTTCACCACCTACCAGAGCTTGCTCAAACTCATGTCCATTAAGTCAGTGATGCCATCCAACCATGTAGTCCTCTGTCACCCCCTTCTCCTCTTGCTCTCAATCTTTCCCAGCATCAGGGTCTTTTCCAATAGCTGGTTCTATGCATCAGGTGGCCAAAGTATTGGGGCTTCAGGTTCAGCATCACCCCTTCCAATGAATATTCAGGGTTGATTTCCTTTAGGATTGACTGGTTTGATCTCCTTGCTATCCAAATGCAGATTTTATAAATTTTTTTAATTCTACTTCTCTGAAGTGTCATTAGCATTTTGATGGAGATTGCATTAAATCTGTAGATGGCTTTGAGTACATTGAACATTTTAACAACATTGATTCTTCCAATCTGTGAGAATTGAATATCTATTGATTTGTATTTTGCTTAATTTCAATCATTAATGTCTTTTAGTTTTCAATATGCAAGTGTTTCACCACTTTGGTTAAATTTATTTCTAGGTATTTTTTGAATGCTGTTATAAATGGGATTGTTTTCTTGATTTCTCTTTCTGAAGGTTTTTTAGTTTATGGTAACATGACAGATTTTTGTGTATTCACCTTGTAGCCTGCCACTTTATTGAATTTATTATTTCTAACAGTTTTTGATGGGGTCTTTAAAGTTTTCTATATGTAATTTCATTTCATCTGCAAATAGTAATAGTTTTATTATGTTTTTATAAATGAAATGAGATTGAAATAACAGATAAATTTGTACACAAAGTGGGTTAGGTACTATCCCATTCCTACATGGCTTTAAATGTGAAGGACACCTCACATATCCTCTATCTTCTGTTGTTTATTTTATTTCCCACTAAACTCTTAAGCAGGGGGCCCTGTTCATCTCTGAGTACTAGACTTTGCACAACATTCAGCATCTAGTGAGTGCTCAGTAAACATTTTGTAATAACATGTCTGTGTCCCCCCAACATTCATATAATTGAATCCTTAACCCCTAATGAAATCGTATTTGGAAGTAGGACCTTTGGGATGTAATTCAGGTTTGTATGAGGTCATGAGGGTGGGGTCCTCTGATAGGATTAGAGTCTTTATAAGAAGATGAGACATCAGTTTCCTGCTACCCTCTCCCCTCTTCCTTCTCTCCACAATTGAGGATACAACAAGAAGAATGCTGTCTGTGAGCCAGGAAAAGGGTCCTTACCAGGACTCTAATAGGCTGGTATCTTGATCTTGGATTTTTCATTCTCTAGAATTGTGAGAAATAACTGTTTTATGTTTAAGTCCCAGTCTATGGTATTTTGCTATAGCAGCCTAATCAGGCTGCATCTGTATTCACTTATTGTCAATGAATGAATAAACAGTAGCTTCTGAAGAGCTAGGTGAAAAATGAAGGTGAAGATAACTATGATTATTTCTAAATGATGTCCAAGAAAATGCTTCAGTTCCTTGCTCATGCTTTACTCTACCCTGAAAATAATACTATACGCATCCTTTGAAATACTGAATTGTAGGAAAGAAAGTGTCCAATCTGAATTTTAAAAGAAGATGTTTAATCTTCAAAGTAGTCATTCATATGAAGAATAAATGGTGGTGGGTGTTTAGGACAAGATGCAATGAAATGGTAACATTTATTTACAAGTTCATCAGTCTTTGCTGCTGCTGCTGCTAAGTCGCTTCAGTTGTGTCCAACTCTGTGCGACCCCATGGACGGCAGCCCACCAGGCTCCGCCATCCCTGGGATTTTCCAGGCAAGAACACTGGAGTGGGTTGCCATTTCCTTCTCCAATGCATGAAAGTGAAAAGTGAAAGTGAAGTCACTCAGTCGGGTCCGACTCTTCACGACCCCATGGACTGCAGCCTACCAGGTTTAGTCTAAGCCAAAACATTTCTCTGTTTTATTTTCAAATGGATCTATTTTGTTAACTAAACATTTTAAATAACATTTGAAAAGTTACTTTGAGTCTGCTTATTCATGAGATTTGTTCCTCATGAACCAGCCTGATAGTTATTGCATCTAGGGACCTACTAACAAGAACCACACATCAAATGGACAGAGGAAAGTGAGCAAATGGCTCTACTCTTTATTGTAGATGAAAAGCATCTGATTTGTTTACTTTGATTAATCAGTATATTATAGCTTTCCATAGAGTTGTGCAGAGTGGTCATTCCCGATGTACAGGCAGTGATGAAAAAATATTTAAGTGGCTTAGGGGCATATACTATGATGCCCAGTCAGCATATATTTATTTCTTTAAATGTTTTTCTTTCTCTTAAATTAACTAAAAACAGTTTTGGAAAAAAAGAAAAAAAACTCCAGAGACACTTTCTGGCTCATCAACACAAGGGCAGCCTGGAACCTACTGTCAGAAATGTCATAGGAAGTTTACATTCATTATTCTGTAATTTGGATCAACTAATTAGAATAACACAGGGGACTTTTTCAATTAGGATAGAATGCCCAAAGCTATCTGTTGAGTAGAAAATTTTAGAATTCATTTTTGCTGCTGCTGCTGCTGCTAAGTCGCTTCAGTTGTGTCCGACTCTGTGCGACTCCATAGATGGCAGCCCACCAGGCTCCCCCGTCCCTGGGATTCTCCAGGCAAGAACACTGGAGTGCGTTGCCATTTCCTTCTCCAATGCAGGAAAGTGAAAAGTGAAAGTGAAGTCACTCAGTCCTGTCCCACTCTTAGTGACCCCATGGACTGCAGCCCACCAGGCTCCTCTGTCCATGGGATTTTCCAGGTTTATCACGTTGAAAAGAGAATAATTTCCCTTTGGAGATAAAATAACACAAAGAGACCTTGTTTCCAAATTGAACACAGATCTGCTCACCTGACATATAGCAAAGCCAATCTACTGACACTGGGTGAAGAAAATACAGTGTGTATTGCAGTATGCCAAGCAAGGAGAATGGGCAGCTCACGCTCAAAAGACCTGAACTATGGCTTCCAGACATGGGTTTTCTAAGATACTGTTAAGACAAGGTTGTAGGATGCATGATGAGCTCATGAAGAATTTTATGATTGGTTAGTGGTGAGGTAGCAGGGTGCTATTTCAGGAATCTTGATCATCAATCTTCTGATTCCTATCAGTCTAGGGCCTGCATGTTTGTGGCGGGCAGTTTGTATTTGGTTGGGATCTAGTTCCCACATAAACAAGTTCAGAATGTATGTCAGACACTGTTATCTGTTTTCCTCAAGAAGAAATGGGGTCTTACAACCCTATCCACAGTTTGACTTATTGCTTTTTTATCTCTTTCCTTGTTGGATTGCCTCTTTTTTCCTATTTCTCTCTCTTATTAAACGATTAACAGGTTGAACTTGTCCTTTGGAACTCAAGAGAGGCCTAGGAGACTAAAGTTTTTTTCACTAATGAAGAGATAGGAGACAGAGAGAGGTTTGTTCCTGGGTGTCCCACAGGGCCCTGCTTGGTTTTACCTTCGGAGTATAAGAGGGAAAAACCCTCTTCCACTGCCCTCCCCTTTCCTTCCCTGGAAGTAGGAAGATAGCTTGCTTGAAAAATAAATGAATGAATGAAGAACTATCCTGAAGCCAGAAACTTCTGGAGCCATAGGTAATGAAACACCTTATCTCTTTCTTAAATCAACCCAAGAAAACAGACTTGAGAAAGTAGTTAAATGAAGGGAACAGGGCAGTCAGTTGAGATAGATAGTGCACAAAAGGAAGAACTATGTCAGATACACTTTCTCTTTCATCATCATTTTGGTCCTTTTTACCCTTGAAAAGAATTTTCTCCCTGTCAGTGATTTTTACTCTATGTACTGGGTCAGGAAGTATTGAAAGTAAGGTGAATAAACTATTGGTAAGATGATGATTATTTCCATTATTAACAATGGAAAGTCACAGAGAAAGTAGGAAATATAATGTCTATTTATGAGGTTAAGTATATATGATGCAGCTATTCAGTAAATCTATGTGATTTAATATTTAAATTTTTGAAGGCATTATGCCAGAGTGAAACACTGCCAGGCTATTATCCAACACCATGAAAAATGAAGCAGACAGATTTCTACCCTCCTAAACAAGGTGTAACATAATGTATGTATGTTTTCATAATAACAGGATGCTACATGTAGTGGAATAATCCCTCTGACACTTTGCAAAGCCAAAGAAGTGATTTATGTTCATGTTACCTTATACCTGGTACCTAGGCCCTCAGTCAAATGTATCATCTGTTTTAAAAAAGGCGGGGCACGTAAGTGGGAAGAGTTCTCTCCTCCCTCTTCTTTTGATCTTCATTTAGTTTCATTCCACAAGTCAGCAGCCATTTAAGAATTCGCTGTACTAAGAACAAGGGAGAGTTAAAACGGAAAGTGAAGGTTCAGTTTTCCCCCAAAGGAGTTTAAAAATAATGGAATTAAAAGGACAAATGTAAATGCAGTATTTTTGCCTTCATCAACTGAGCAACTACAAATACAACTGTACAGGTAGAGAAAGCAGCGAGCATCTGCAAAAGAACAGATGAGAACTGAACTACTGCAGAAAACCTTCTCAAGGTGGGGAGAAAAAGGCAAAGAGAAGAGATGAAGTTGACTCTTTTGAGTCTGGATTCAATAAGAACTGTGTAACTATATAAAATGGATGTCACAGGTTCTTGCACATGTTAGGCACTCAATAGATAGTATAGACTATAAATGCCATGTTATCAACTTCTCAGTTAGTCTTCACTACACCACTCAGATAGCCTCAGACTGCTATGATTGTTGACTCATACTGCCATCCACTGGAGCACTTGATTCGCCTTAACTCCCATACTGGTTTCAAGGTCTGCTCCTTGGTGCCATGCACAGTCAGTCTATTTTTCACTACACAATAATAACTCCATTATGTCTTATTGTCAATTTTCCTACACTTCAGCACAAGAATTTAGTCTCCTTTGTCCACTGATGTACCCTAAGCACGTGGAACAGTGACCAGCAGTCACAGTTCTCAACCAGGGTAACTTGCTTGGTCAATGAAGCAACCACCTTGATCAAACTCTCCTATGAAGAGTACATCTCACAGTCGAATATACAGTGATGATGCACGTTGAATAACTTAATGTTTAAATAGTGAAGATTACAAGGATAAGATAAAAAGGAACCCATAAGTCACATCCTCCTTAGACCATGATTGTTAGATGCATTGTAAATAAACACTCTCTGCCCCTTCAGGATCCACAAATTGTTACTAGTCCTACTCTTTACAGCATGTAAAGTTAATTCACTTTCTTCATGCACATGATTAATCAATCATGAGGTAAGAACCTTAACTCCACTCCCAGAGCCTCAAAAATAATTCATTCTTTAAACTATTTGATAATAAAGTTTTAAGCAAAAATAATCATGTACTCCTCTCTAATGGAAAGGCAATTTGCCACCATCTGTCTTTAAGAGTGCTGATAAAAATTAACACCAGAAAATACCTATCCCACTCTATACATCACAGATTCCTCCAGTAGGCAAAAACCTAAAGAAAAGAAATTTTTTATAATATTATCCATCATTTTAAGGAATATCAGTACATGCTGGGCACATAAAGAATGTAACTTCACTCTGTTTGCTAGATGATGGGGGGCAGCGGGCAGGGGGTGGGGGAGTTCCTTACACAAATTAACCAAAAAAGATTCTAAGGAAAGAAACTGATCATTAATTAGAACAAAGGGATATCATAAGAGAAGTATTTGCTCACAACGTGTTAATTCTAAATGTCCACTGTTTAATTTTTGCCAGCCTTGTAGACCATTAGTTTGTATTCCTCCATTGTTTAACATGGGTTTTCCTAGTGGCTCAGAGAGTAATGAATCCACCTATAATGCAGATGACACCACCCTTATGACAGAAAGTGAAGAGGAACTAAAAAGCCTCTTGATGAAAGTGAAAGTGAAGAGTGAAAAGGTTGGCTTAAAGCTCAACATTCAGAAAACGAAGATCATGGCATGCGGTCCCATCACTTCATGGGAAATAGATGGGGAAACGGTGGAAACAGTGTCCGACTTTATGTTTTGGGGCTCCAAAATCACTGCAGATGGTGACTTCAGCCATGAAATTAAGAGACGCTTACTCCTTGGAAGGAAAGTTATGACCAACATAGATAGCATATTCAAAAGCAGAGACATTACTTTGCCAACAAAGGTTCATCTAGTCAAGGCTATGGCTTTCCCTGTGGTCATGTATGGATGTGAGAGTTGGACTGTGAAGAAGGCTGAGTGCTGAAGAATTGATGCTTTTGAACTGTGGTTTTGGAGAAGACTCTTGAGAGTCCCTTTGACTGCAAGGAGATCCAACCAGTCCATTCTGAAGGAGATCAGCCCTGGGATTTCTTTGGAAGGAATGATGTTAAAGCTGAAACTCCAGTACTTTGGCCACCTCATGCAAAGAGTTGACTCATTGGAAAAGACTCTGATGCTGGGAGGGATTGGGGGCAAGAGGAGAAGGGGACGACAGAGGATGAGATGGCTGGATGGCATCACTGACTCGATGGACTTGAGTCTGAGTGAACTCCGGGAGTTGGTGATGGACAGGAAGGCCTGGCGTGCTGTGATTCATGGGGTCTCAAAGAGTCGGACACGACTGAGTGACTGATCTGATCTGATAATGCAGGAGACCTGGGTTTGATCCCTGTATCGAGAAGATGCCCTGGAGAAGGAAATGGCAACCTACTGCAGTATTCTTACCTGGGGAAATCCCATGGACAGAGAAGCCTAGCAAGCAATAGTCCATAAGGTCACAAAGAGTTGGACACACTGGGTGACTAACACTTTCACTTTCTTCACATATTGTTTAATATGTCACAAGTTTTTATTTCATACTCAGTGGCACATACAATTATTGACAACCTAATTACAATAAAAGTTCTGATATCTGTGCTGAGTCCTGAACTGAATCAACCTAATGCAGTTATGTCTTTCAAAATTCCAGGTCATTTAGACTCATTATCCTTGAGCCTGCAGAGGTGCCTGAACATAATCAAGAATTAGCAAGATCATTATTTCCTGCTACAGATATGACTGCTCTAAGAATGGAAATGTCACTTTCTCTGAGTTCTTGCAGATTCTGACTCCATGAATTCATCCTCTTTTTTTGCTTCTCACTACCTCTTTCTGAAGGGCCTCCCAGGTGGCACTAGTGGTAAAGAATCCACTTTTAAATGCAGGAGACACAAGAGACTTGGATTCATTCCCTAGGTTGGGAAGATCTCCCAGAGGAGGACATGGCAACCCACTCCAGTATTCTTGCCTGGGAAAGCCTATGGACAGAGGAGCCTGATGGGCTACAGTCCATGGGGTTGCAAAGAGTCAGACACGATTAAGCTGACTGAGCACGCACACCTCTTTCCTAATTCAAACCACCATCATCTCTTGCCTAGAACACTGCAACCACTTATAACATGTTCTCATTGTTTCTAGTCTTGTGCCTTCAAAACATTTTCTACATTGCAACCAGAGAAATATTTCTAAGAGAAAAACCTGACCCTCTCCCTTAAATTCCTTCAAATGCTTCCTGGTTTTTGTTTGTTCTGAAGATGATTCGAAGCCCCTCAAGTAGCTGGCATGGCCCTGGATGATTAGGTCCCTGCTTGTTAGTCCCACTGCCTTTATGCGGGGGTCCATAGACTACCAGTTCCTAAAAACACTGTGCTTCTTTTTGTCTCCAGATCACCATTCAAGTAATTCTCTCTACCTAGACCATCCTCTCCCTGCCTCAACCTAATTATCCCCCATTAAGTGTTAATCCCTATTCTGCCTTTAGTGCTCAGCTGGGTCTTCATTTTCTCCTGACCATCTCAGGTCTGAGTGTAATTACCCACTTCTGTGTTCTCAAGAATCCCAAACTTCTATGATCACAGTGCATTTTATATTTTCAATGTTCACTTCTCTGTATCTTGCACTAGATCATGAGCTCCATGGAGGAAAATGTTATTTCTATTTCACCATGAAACCTATAGAGCTTAGCAATGCACTTAATAATATTTGTTGAGAGAATCAATGACAGATGAGAAAATAGAAAACAAAGGAAGTCCAATTTCACAGGACTCATAAAGTACCCTGCCATTCAAACTCAGGTCTATTTGTCCCCAAACCCATGCTGCTTTTCACTGTACCATAGTACTGAAATCAATCATCAATCCATCCACTGGGTTGGGACTAGCTATTAGGAGTAGATCAATCTTCAGGCTTTGAGAACAGGAAATCCACTGAGCAGATAGGGGAAGGGTAGCCTCTAGAGCAGGTGGTGGTATCTGAGTTGTCAGTCCATGGGAAATATAAAGGTCCTGACAAATGGCCAAAGCCAGAATGTTAAAGGTTCCCAAAAGTCTGAGGTCCTGGTTGGAGGTTATATTTGGAAATATCTTGCATGCATGTGGGATGGTAGGACCTCCACTTCTAGCTTGGAGCCAGAATCCAAGCTAAAGATCCAGCTATGGAGCCAGGCTGAGTTGCAGTGTCTCCTCTTTTATTTATAATACTATTGATTTGACTACCTCCTTGTTTTCTATGTTAGCCTATCTAATTGTTTGTCAGTATCTTAGGGGAGAGCAATGTATGGCTCCAATCTTAAAGGAGCCAGAATGACAGGCAAACCTTTGAAAGAGAAATGGGGGAACAGAGGAATAAGGCAGAGACCCAGAGGTGAGAATTTATAAAGAAACTAAGGATTTGATAACTAGAACAATACCTTTCCTTTCTTCTGTTTACAGTTAATATTTTTTCTACACTATATCCCCATTGAATATCAGATATTCGATGACAATTAACTAGACTAACAAAGAAAAAAAAAGGAAGTAGTCAAATCAATAAAACTATAAATGAAAGTGGAGACATTGCAAATGATACCCAAAGAAATAAAAGGATCATAAACAGCTAGTATGCCTACAAAAAGAAATGAATAAGTTCTTAGAAACATATAACCTATCAAAATGGAATCAGGTAGAAATAGAAAATCTGAACAGACCAATTACTAGTAAGAAGATTGTATCACTAATCAAAAATCTAATTGCTTGTATTAGAATACTTTTTGTTTCATCATAGTTTAAGCAATTATCATCATTATTGATATTTCTGCTTATAAACTTTTTATACTCTAAGTCTTTAAAAGCATATATGTACGTATAAACATGTACACACTGCCCATGTTAAAAGTTTCAATAACCCTACCACAACCACCTACTAGTCCCGTCTAGTTAGTTGCTCAGTCATGTCCTACTCTTTGTGACCCCATGGACTGTAGCCCGCCAGGCTCCTCTGTCCCTGGGAATCTCCAGGCAAGAATACTGGAGTGGGTTGCCATTTCCTTCTCCAGGGGATCTTCCCAAACCAGGGACTGAACCCAGGTCTTCCGCACTGCAGGCACCAGGGCTCAGTCCCCTCTTAGGTAAACACTACTCAAACAGAAATTTTTCCATGAGATATGATCCTTTTAATGTGCTGCTGAATTCAGTGTGCTAGTATTTTGTTGAGAATTTTTACATCTATATTCATCAGGGATATTGATTGGTCTACAAATTTCTTGTAGTATCTTTACCTGGCTTTATTATTTAGGGTAATGCTATCCTTGTAAAATAAGTTTGGGCATGTTCCCCCCTCTTTGATTTTTTTTTTTTTTTTTGATGAGTTTAAGAGAGACTGGCATTAATTTATCTTCAAATAGTTGACAAAATTTACCAGCAAAGCCATGTGCTCCTGAGATTTTCTTTGTTGGGAGATTTTTGATTAGTGATACAATCTTCTTACTAGTAATTGGTCTGTTCAGATTTTCTATTTCTACCTGATTCTATTTTGATAGGTTATATGTTTCTAAGAACTTATTCATTTCTTTTTGTAGGCATACTAGCTGTTTATGATCCTTTTATTTCTTTGGGTATCATTTGCAATGTCTCCACTTTCATTTATAGTTTTATTGATTTGATTACTTCCTTTTTTTTTCTTTGTTAGTCTAGTTAATTGTCAATATTATCTTTTCAGAGAACCAACTCTTAATTCTGTTAATATTTTCTTTGTTTTCATGCTTTCTATTTCATTTATTTCTAGTTCTAATCTTTATCATTTTCTTTCTTCTGAATTTGGAGGTTTTTTCCTACTTACTTGAGGTGTAAAGTTAGGTTTTTATTATTTCTAATTTCTTAATGTATTAATTTAGAGCTCTAAAATTCCCTCTTAAAACAGCTTTCTCTGCATTTCATAATTTTTGGTAGATCTTGTTTCCAATTTCCCTTGTCTCAAGACACCTTTTTCTGTCCACTTTTAATTTCTTTTTTTGATCCACATTTTTATCAGAAGAGTGCTATCTAATTTTCATGGATTTATGAACATTCTAACTTTCTTCCTGTTGTTGAATTCCAGTTTCACACCACTGTAAATGAGCTTCTCAGGTGAGGTGACTCAGTGGTAAAGAATTTGCCTGCCAAAGAAGGAGCTGCAAGAGACGGGTTTGATCCCCGAGTCAGGAAAATCCCCTGAAGGAGGAAATAGCAACTCATTCCAGTGTTTGCTGGGATAATCCCCTTGGACAGAGGAACCTAGCAAACTATAGTCCATGGGGTAGCAAAGAGTCAGACACGACTGAGCACACATACACACACCATTGTAAGTACACTCAGTATGATTTCAAATCCTTGATTCCTTACATTGATATCTGTGCCTTTGAGCAAGCAGTCTCCTCTTCCAGACTTTACAGGCTTGCTTGGGCAGAGTCAGTTCTTTACCAGTCAGCTCAGCTTTGGATTCCAGAGGTCAGTGGGCACTGTCCTTGGAAAGGACACTGAGCTCACTATGACAGGCTCTGGTTTTGAGTGAGGCCTCTGCCTGACTTCTGCCATGGGCTGGGAGTGGCACTAGCTGGAAACAGCTGTAAGGGACTGGTGGCTTAGCTCCCTGCCTAAGCAAAGCTGCAGTATGGGTTCAACTGTTGTCCAGATTCTCTGGTCAGGCTTCACCAATGGTCAGAACTGGGCACTACGCTCAGCAGTAGGCAGAGCTGTGCCTGCATGAGGCAGCAGAAACATCCCCAAGGCCAGAAAGGCTCATGTTTATGGACTCAAATCACAACTGCACACTGAAAGCACACTAATTTCCTGGCCTGATGGGACCACTCATTTCGTCCTGCAAATGGGGAGAACCACTAGCTTTACTCTCTGCTCAAGCACCACTGTGAGTGGGTCTATAGAATGGGGTACATGGCTTCCCTGGGACTCTAATTAGGTTCCCTGTTCAGGCAGGCTGAGGGCTGGATTCAACCATGGGCAGAACTACAAATCAGTTTCTCCGCCTGGTAGAATCAGGTCTGATTCTGAAGGCCATGCTCCCAAGCTCTATGCCATGCTGCCTCAAGCCATAATAAATATAAAATAAATAAATAAACATTCACTTGTGCAAATTCATGTTTAAAACCAAGTATCGTGTCTTGCATGAAACCTTTATGAGAGTGAAAAGTCATTCAACAAAGAGAAAAAAATGGCAAAGGCCATAGAACTGAGAAAGCACTGCAGAGGATAGATAACAAAGGCAGGTGGAGGGAATGATGGAGAAGGAGACTAGAAAGGCAGGTTCTACTCAGGTCACAGGGACCATGAGGGTCACTATAAAAAGGAATACATTGGAGGGAAATTACTATGGGCTGTGATTATAGCATAACATTATCAGCATGTCCTTAGGAAGAAGCAGTGGGGAACAGAAAGAGATGTCAGTGTAGATAAGAGCTATTTTGTCATGATCCCAAAGAAAGGAAATTTAGAACTGAGCAAGATAAAGACATTAAGAGTAAAGATTCAGCCTGGGAGATGTTTAGAAATAAATTGAGGAATTCAGCTGCTGGGGAGATGTGAGAAATAGAGAGCAGTCTAAAATGATGGCAAGGGTTAGAATCTGACTGTCAGAGAGAATGTGAGGTTATAAACCCAGATGACCAAAAAGCAGAAAGGGATCAAAAGGAAGATAATGAGTTCAATTTTGGAAACTTCTATTTCAAGTATGAACATACAAGTGGATTGCAGTGGCGAAGTCTAGGATAGTCACTAACACACCATCTCTTATTACAGCAGGAGACAAATAGAAAATAAGAAAAATCAAAGATGCAAATATTTAATGCCCACTCTGTGTCAGTCCTCTGTTAGGTACTTATAGCCTATGATAAAAACTGGCACAAGCTGATCAGATCACATCAGATTAGTCGCTCAGTCATGTCCGACTCTTTGTGACCCCATGAATCGCAGCATGCCAGGCGTCCCTGTCCATCACCAACTCCCGGAGTTCACTCAGACTCACGTCCATCGAGTCAGTGATGCCATCCAGCCATCTCATCCTCTGTCTTCCCCTTCTCCTCCTGCCCCTAATCCCTCCCAGCATCACAGTCTTTTCCAACGAGTCAACTCTTCGCATGAGGTGGCCAAAGTACTGGAGTTTCAGCTTTAGCATCATTCCTTCCAAAGAAATCCCAGGGCTGATCTCCTTCAGAATGGACTGGTTGGATCTCCTTGCAGTCCAAGGGATTCTCAAGAGTCTTCTCCAACACCACAGTTCAAAAGCATCAATTCTTCGGCGCCCAGCCTTCTTCTCAGTCCAACCCTCACATCCATACATGACCACTGGAAAAACCATAGCCTTGACTAGACGAACCTTTGTTGGCAAAGTAATGTCTCTGCTTTTCAATATGCTATCTAGGTTGGTCATAACTTTCCTTCCAAGGAGTAAGCGTCTTTTAATTTCATAGCCGCAGTCACCATCTGTAGTGATTTTGGAGCCCAGAAAAATAAAGTCTGACACTGTTTCCACTGTTTCCCCATCTATGTCTCATGAAGTGGTGGGACCAGATGCCATGATCTTCGTTTTCTGAATGTTGAGCTTTCAGCCAACTTTTTCACTCTCCACTTTCACTTTCATCAAGAGGCTTTTGAGTTCCTCTTCACTTTCTGCCACAAGGGTGGTGTCATCTGCATATCTGAGGTTATTGATATTTCTCCCGGCAATCTTGACTCCAGCTTGTGTTTCTTCCAGCCCAGCGTTTCTCATGATGTACTCTGCATATAAGTTAAATAAGCAGGGTGACAATATACAGCCTTGACATACTCCTTTTCCTATTTGGAACCAGTCTGTTGTTCCATGTCCAGTTCTAACTGTTGCTTCCTGACCTGCATACAAATTTCTCAAGAGGCAGATCAGGTGGTCTGGTATTCCCATCTCTTTCAGAATTTTCCACAGTTTATTGTGATCCACACAGTCAAAGGGTCATGGTAATTGCTAAAGGTGACAATGAGAGCTAAGAGGAATGAACATTAATTGATTTCCATCACTCTTGGTGTCTCCATAAAGACATTTGGAGAACAAAGTACCAGAGAACAGAGAAGGGCTCAGTGTTACTTAACTCTCCAGGCTTCTCATGGTGGCAGAATGCCCTGACCCTGTCTCCCTTCTGTTCAACTTTGTTATCAAAACCTAAGATAAAGGCATTGACAACAGCTTATCAAATATGGACCAAATAAAAAGTTCCTTAGTTTGAGAGGCTGGGTTGGCAATACCAGAATTCAGAAGTATCTCAAGCGACCAAAATAACAGAAGCCCAAGAGATATTGTTAAATGATAAATGTTTGGAAACTTGGTAATATTTCACTTGAAAAATAGACTTGAGGTTTTCATTGAACCCTAAATTTAATAAAAAATCAATGTGTAAACCTGGGCCACATTAATAAAAGTCAAGTTTCAAAATCTTGGCAGAAAAAAAAAAAATCCATCATACTTTTTACTGGTCAGGACACATCTGAGTAGTTGACTAAACTTTAGATATTAGATTTTTAAAGAGAAACTGGGAAACAAGCAAAATAAAGAGAATAGCAAGAAAAAGGAAGGGTGTGAAAAATTATATCATGTGTAAAAAGAGCTAGAGAACAAAGTAAATTCTCCCAGAAAAGGCTCAAAGGGGAGAAGGGACTTAGTATTGTCTTCAAGGATTTTATGGATGGTGATGTGGAAGGGTAGGTGAGCTTTGGTCAAACTGACCCAGAAGGCAGAACTAGATGAAATCAGCTGGTACATTTTACTTTGTTTAAGAACAAACTTCCTAAAAAGTACAACTGTTGGATAAAATGGGCTACCGTGCAAACAACTTTACTGCCGTTGTCATGCATGTATCTCTACTGTGGAGGGAAGTCAGGTACTATGTGGGAGTTCGGTTACAACAACCTTGTGTGTAAGACAATGGCCTTGCACCTTCCGGAAAATTATAGGACTCCTGACTTTCTGCAAGGGAAGGGGTGTATTGAATTTGTACAATGAAGTGAAAGAAAATTCAGAGTTTAGAATCTTGGATTTGAGTCTCGATTTTGAGAATTTAAGCTGTGTTATTTTACAAGACTCAGTTCCTCATGTAAAATGATATGATGACAGTACCTGCCTAACTGTATTCTTATGAGAGGATTAGATGAGACAGTACATGTGAAGTACCCTGCATTATTTTTGAAAAGATGTGATAGATTGCTAGTTTTAATTTTAAATAACTGTCCAAAATTAGTCTCAAATCTCCTAATTGGGAAATTGAAACCATTCTGCCCTCATTAAACTTATATTCCAGAGAAAAATGGATTTCTTCTGCTCCATTCAAACCAAACATCTTTTTAAAAATCAAGTAAATAACATGATTTCAGGCAGTAATTAAAACCTTGTGTAAATGACTTTTTCCCATAAGTCATTCAGGACCCATTTCTGGATTTTTCCTACTGCTATACATCTTATCTCACTATAACTTATCAATTGCTCTCCATAAAAGGAACAATAGTTGAATATCATTATGTGCAGGAGAAGAGTTTATATGTAGAATCTATTTTTCTATTACCATAAGTACCACATTTTTCCATTTAGTCAGTTTTGGCATTGATGTTTTATAATGTGCTTATAAAGATCAGGTCTCAGACACAGTGCTGACTTGAAGTCATTCTGCTTTTTCCTCTTTCCCTTAGAATTACCTTGCTTCTTTAATGTTTTCCAGACTGAAGTAGCTTTTCAAAAAAAAGGAGTGAGGGCTCCAATACTGGTTTGCTCATAGCAGATCCCATACTAAGACAAGCTGTTGAGCCAGCAATGGGTGCCAAGACTGTGATGCAAGATCTTTGCATATACTTTCTCCAGCAAATTCCAACTCCTTTTCTGCTGTTTCAAGTGCACAAGTCGCTTGCCAAATATTCCTAATATACTGCTGTCTTGTTTATCTGTTAATTGGAGATAGCTATATTTTACCATCAGGGTCAATGGGTGACCTCAAACTCCAAAGTTAAACAAGCATTTAATCTTCTAGTTGAAAGATACAGAATTAAAATGCAATTTGAGAGTATAGTGTCAGCATCAACCAAATACCCAAATGCATTAATGCCCTTTCAAGTGGCAGAGGTAATCATTCATGTTTAGATTTAGTCCTATGATTATAAATAGCAGGAGGAGTAAAATTATAATCAAAATACTAACTAAAATCAAGGCACTAGTACATAGTCTCTTTCCAGGAAGCACAATTAGGTGTTGTGTTGCTTTGCTTTGCTGTGGACTTCATCACTCATCTTGGAACTAAAAAAAAAAAAAAAAAGAGATAAACATGAAACTATTATATTCTTCCAAATATCTAGCAACTATCTAATTTTTTTCCAGTAAGTGCAAGCTTTCAAAGTTTCTATCCTTTAGGGAATTAACTTGGTTTAATGGAATGATGAATTAGGAGTCTGTATACCTGTATTCTATTCCAAAGTCTGTTCAGTAACTGTGTAAATGTGTGTAAGTACCTTGACCCCTCTATGACTAACTTTCTCATCTATATAATGAGGGAGTAGGTTAGTTTATTTACAAATCCCCACCAGCTTAAATGGTCTAGGGTTTTCTCTCTTTGGAATTTCTCGATAACCTGCTGAAAATAATAATTTAAGTCATTATTTCAAATTAATATCTGTTATATAAATAAGCCAAATTTGAGAGCAGGGGGAAAAAATGTTTTGCAGTTGGCACAGGTCAAAATGAAGCCAAATACAGAGAATTTAAACCATGTAGGCATCAAATAAAATAAACAGTCTCCAGTATTCAGCAGAAGATTGTCTGTCTACCTAACTACTTAAGTGAATGAGATAATATACAGAGTACATCTCTTCCTAAGAAAACTAGATTCACAATTGATATGGTCTGACATGACACGTACATTAAATGGTGCTATTAAAATAATCCTCCAAAATAGCTCTCTTTCATGCATATTATGAAGGAGGCATCTACCAAGATTTTCCCGACTGCCATAACTTTTAAAACACCAATTATATCTTCATCTGAATAGCACTTTCTGTTTTATAAAGAGCTTTGCTACATATGAGGACTTCCCTGGTGGCTCAGTGGTAAAGAATCTGCCTGCAATGCAGGAGATGCAGGATGGATCCCTGGGTCAGGGAAGATCCCCTGGAGTCCATGGGGTCACAAGAGTAGGACACTACTGGGCAATTAAACAGCCACAGCAACTTGCTACATATTACATCATTATTCCCAGTGACCATCCAATGAAGTAAGTTGTCTTATCAACCCCATTTGCCAGCTGAGGAAACTGAGATTCAGAGAAATTAAGAATGATAGGGAATGAATAGCAAACCTTTGAATATCTTGAGGTTTCAGGCTCTTCAGAAAGTATGTTTCTTCCTTAATGCTCCCCCTTTCTTTCTTCCTAATGTCCTCCATATAAAATCTTTCAACAATATCTATTTAGTGCCTAGAAATTGGGAATTGTATAAGGTGATGGGTTGGTAAAAAAGAAAATAAAGTATGAACCCAACCGCATAACATTATAGTTTCAATAGTTTCAATGAGCATCAGAAAACATCTCCCTATTCCATTCTTGATTTGGGGGCAGTAACTATGCATCCTTTCTTCCTACCCACCCCCATCATACATAATTCAAGAATTTTAAGCAACTATTTTGTTAACAAAATTAATTAGCATATTTCATTGAAAACCTCCGAAATATTTGGTTTCTTTGTTATTTCGATCTAGAAGACAGGCAATCAAATGGTTTGGACCCCATCTAGCATCTTGATTTTGTGCCTCTGTTCAATCTACAACTATGAATTGGTTGGTAGATCAATCAAACTGCTACCATTTAGCCAGTGCTATTATCTATAATTATCTCATTCTGTTAAATAAATCAATAAATACTTATTGGGAATGTGTGATTAAGACAACAGGTGAAGTACAGATGTTTATTTAATCTGTTTACTTAAGTTGAAGCCCATGATGTTTCCCTTGCCTCTGAAAATAAGTTCTTTGCTCTTTGTTCACTATTAATCAAATGATCAGTTCATTTTTAAGCTGTTGACTAATTTACACTATTTTGGTGAGGGGAAATAGTAGTGTTCAAAAAGTATTTATTCTACAAGATAGCACACATTTTTTTTTAATTTTATTTTATTTTTAAACTTTACATAATTGTATTAGTTTTGCCAAATATCAAAATGAATCTGCCACAGGTATACATGTGTTCCCCATCCTGAACCCTCCTCCCTCCTCCCTCCCCATACCATCCCTCTGGGTCGTCCCAGTGCACTAGCCCCAAGCATCCAGTATTGTGCATCGAACCTGGACTGGCAACTTGTTTCTTACATGATATTTTACATGTTTCAATGTCATTCTCCCAAATCTTCCCACCCTCTCCCTCTCCCACAGAGTCCATAAGACTGTTCTATACATCAGTGTCTCTTTTGCTGTCTCGTACACCGGGTTATTGTTACCATCTTTCTAAATTCCATATATATGCGTTAGCACACATTTTTAAATGTTAGTGATTAAACAATAACTTCAAAGATTCTGTAAGATTTCTGGCCTCATCATCTTTCTGTATATCTGAAGCTAGTGTTTCAGATAGAATTATGCTTCTTGTTTATAGTGTGTAGACTCTTTGGAGAAAATCAAGCCCCTTGAAGAAACAAAAACAGAGCAGGTTATTCTCTTAATACAACCAAATGGGCCAAAAATGACCTAATTTCTCCATAAGAGAGTCCAATAGTAATAACTTCCAAAAGATTTGCGTGCCAAAAAAAAGTTTTGGTTTTTTTAAACTATTAAAATTTCTTAATATTATCTTCTCTGAATATATTTAAAATATAAATTGATTTATAGCCAGTAAGTGTAGAATTTGTCTATAATCTAAATCTAACTTCAAGGGCTGGAAAAGTTTTGAATAACAGTATTTTTTGATAGATCTAAAATATTTTTCCCTCCAACAGTACACATCCATTTACTAAAATAGTCACATCAGCATAACTTACTAGTCTAAGGCTTGAGTTACTCAAGCCAGTAACAACAAAAGTCAATTTTATTCCAAATAGAACTGTTGTCACCATAAAGGAAGTTGTGCATGTGAGTGATAAACCATGGTTCAGTCAATGCTCCCTGCTCTTAGAGATATGACAATAGAAAGGGCTTATTACTTTTATGTAACTTTGAATCTACTAATTATTTCTGAAATAAGAAGTCACCATAATTTATGAGATTATCTTTTAACATCTTCAGAATAGGCTATGGTATAAAAGTTCACTCTGATAATCAAGTTGTTGTACCAAGGAAATATTTACATCATCTTTTATGTGCCTTTTACTCTTCACTGCAAAAACCTAGACTTCTAAGCTAAGTGTATTCAATTGAAATAAAAGGTAGAGTGGGAAAGAAAAAGGATGGCATCCTTAATTATTAATATATTTGATCCTCAAAAAAAAAAAAAAGGCCAACCTAATACATCATGTGTTGGCCAGTTCTTCCATATCCAAAAGCATTAGATCAGAATATGACCATTTAGGCAGCCTGGTTCATGGAAAGACATTGTAACAGCCCTTCATCAGAAGAGTCCACTCCTGATCACTGATTATAAGCCAGCAACAAATAGGAAAATGAGCAAATTTCAGTGTCTAGGCTCTATGAAGCAAACAGAATTTCAAGAGACTGTTACTAGGCCTGGCTCCCTCATCAATCCTTACCTTAGTCAGTCAATGGCCTTGCCCAGCTCTAGCTATGACAGGTGGCACAGATGGTTCTATTTGACACTTTTTTTGGCCAACTTCTAAATATAATTCCAAAATAAATAAACACTGAGAATGTGTTCACTTTTAAACTGCTCAGAGATAGTATTTCAGCTAATCAACAATTTTTTAGCATCTCCAGAACCTTCCTCTTATTTTGGTTATGTAATCATTATCCCACATCATTATTCAGGTACTAAAAGTGAGAAAGTTGTCCAAACTGTAACTTGAAACTTATGAGCAGAAATGTTCTCAAGATAAGAATATGGAAGACATTCACTGAATTACAGTAAATATACAGCTAGGTATTTGGGAGTTTTGTTTAATTTTCAGAAAAAAAATTAGAACATTCTAGAAGTCTTTATTTTCTCCTGTCTTTTACCTCACTCCTTTTAAGTATGAGAGCCTGGCAAGGTAGGACACCTCATTCGTGCACTCTGATGGTCTGTATCATATGCATCACCACAATTCCCAAATAAAAGTGTATCTGAGATTTCAAAGCAAAAGTTGACGTAACCCAGCCCTTCTTTTCTAACTTAGTGGAAAGAAAACCCTCTCTGTCAATGTTCAAAAACTTCCCCAGGTGAATGTTAGGCCAGAATTAGTACATGTTAATCATCTTGAGAGCAGGGGCTATATCTTGTCTATGTGTGTATCTCAGGGCCTTGTCTAATGCCTGCCACCTTATAAATACTCAGGAAATATTCACAATTGAATAGAGAGATAAACATTCAGTTCAGTTCAGTTCAGTCACTCAGTCGTGTCCGACTCTTTGCGACCCCATGAATTGCAGCACGCCAGGCCTCCCTGTCCATCACCAACTCCCAGAGTTTACCCAAACTCATGTCCATCGAGTCAGTGATGCCATCCAGCCATCTCATCCTCTGTCGTCCCCTTCTCCTCCTGCCCCCAATCCCTCCCACCATCAGAGTCTTTTCCATTGAATCAACTCTTCGCATGAGGTGGCCAAAGTACTGGAGTTTCAGCTTTAGCATCATTCCTTCCAAAGAAATCCCAGGGCTGATCTCCTTCAGAATGGACTGGTTGGATCTCCTTTTAGTCCAAGGGACTCTCAAGAGTCTTCTCCAAAACCACAGTTCTAAAGCATCAATTCTTCAGTGCTCAGCTTTCTTCACAGTCCAACTCTCACATCCATACATGACCACTGGAAAAACCATAGCCTTGACTAGATGGACCTTTGTTGGCAAAGTAATGTCTCTGCTTTTCAATATGCTATCTAGGTTGGTCATAACTTTCCCTCCAAGGAGTAAGTGTCTTTTAATTTCATGGCTGAAGTCACCATCTGCAGTGATTTTGGAGCCCAAAAACATAAAGTCTGACACTGTTTCCACTGTTTCCCCATCTATTTCCCATGAAGTGATGGGACCAAATGTCATGATCTTCATTTTCTGAATGTTGAACTTTAAGCCAACTTTTTCACTCTCCACTTTCACTTTCATCAAGAGGCTTTTTAGCTCATCTTCACTTTCTGCCATAAGGGTGGTGTCATCTGCATATCTGAGGTTATTGATATTTCTCCCAGCAATCTTGATTCCAGCTTGTGCTTCTTCCAGCCCAGCATTTCTCATGATATACTCTGCATAGAAGTTAAATAAGCAGGGTGACAATATACAGCCTTGACGTACTCCTTTTCCTATTTGGAACCAGTCTGTTGTTCCATGTCCAGTTCTAACTGTTGCTTCCTGACCTGCATACAGATTTCTCAAGAGGTGGGTCAGGTGGTCTGGTATTCCCATCTCTTTCAGAATTTTCCACAGTTTATTGTGATCCACACAGTCAAAGGCTTTGGCATAGTCAATAAAGCAGAAATAGATGTTTTTCTGGAACTCTCTTGCTTTTCGATGATCCAGCAGATGTTGGCAATTTGGTCTCTGGTTCCTCTGCCTTTTCTAAAACCAGCTTGAACAACTGGAAGTTCACAGTTCACGTATTGCTGAAGCCTGGTTTAGAGAATTTTGAGTATTACTTTACTAGCGTGTGAGATGAGTGCAATTGTACGGTAGTTTGAGCATTCTTTGGCATTGCCTTTCTTTGGGATTGGAATGAAAACTGACCTTTTCCAGTCCTGTGGCCACTGCTGATACATACATGATATTTTACATGTTTCAATGCCATTCTCCCAAATCATCCCACCCTCTCCCTCTCCCACAGAGTCCAAAAGACTATTCTATACATCAGTGTCTCTTTTGCTGTCTCACATACAGGGTTATCATTACCATCTTTCTAAATTCCATATATATGTGTTAGTATACTGTATTGGTGTTTTTCTTTCTGGCTTACTTCACTCTGTATAAGAGGCTCCAGTTTCATCCACCTCATTAGAACTGGTTCAAATGTATTCTTTTTAATGGCTGAGTAATATTCTATTGTATATATGTACCACAGCTTTCTTATCCATTCATCTGCTGATGGACATCTAGGTTGCTTCCATGTCCTGGCTATTATAAACTGTGCTGCGATGAACATTGGGGTACACGTGTCTCTTTCAATTCTGGTTTCCTCGGTGTGTATGCCCAGCAGTGGAATTGCTGGGTCATATGGCAGTTCTATTTCCAGTTTTTTAAGGAATCTCTACACTGTTCTCCATAGTGGCTGTACTAGTTTGCATTCCCACCAACAGTGTAAGAGGGTTCCCTTTTCTCCACACCCTCTCCAGCATTTATTTTTTGTAGATTTTTAGATAGCAGCCATTCTGACTGGCGTGAGATGGTTAGATTCTTAAATCATCAATTTAACTATTGTTATCATGGTATGCTAAACTAATGCCAGATGAAAATAGTAATTTTGTGAATTTTTATCACAGAATTTAGAACAAAAAATGGTTTACTGGAGTTATAAAGATCAGTTCTTAAGAAATACTATTCTAACTCTATTTTCAAGGAAAAATTTTAATGTGACTTCCTATTTAAGTAGAAACCTGGCAAAACACTATGAGAAACTAATATGATGCAGAATAAATAAAAGAACATTTGACTGCCTTAGTATTTTTAGCCAAAGCACACTTTACACACAGAATCCCTGCTTGGAAGAATAACTTAGATCCTCACTGGGAATGCTGTTGGCAGATGGCCTTCCCCTGTCAGTTCACCTTGGTCGAGGTCATGCCTCCTTCCCAGGAGAGCCCATATCCAATGACTGATTGACGCAAAGCCCTTTACCCCACCTTACACAACTAAAGAATCACTCCAGTTTCAAATCTCCTCACTGTGTTATCTGAGGCCTCCATAGAGACTGTTTCACTGGTCAGCTCCTCCCTCAGCCCAGTCCTGCTTCCTTCCTTTCCATGGTATGACCCCAAGAGCACTCCCCAATAAACCTCCAGCATGCTAATTTCCTCCTCACAATCTGTTGGGATTCTCATGGAGCCCTACCTACAGCAACTCTTATAATAAATGTAGTAACTTTTGCAAACAGAAATTACTGCGTATTCCCTAGACTGTACAATAGAAGAAAAACTATAGTCTTACCTTCTTTTTGTACAGCACTTCAACATCCACAAAGCATTTGTACCCTCCTGCTCTAGTGTGGTCCCTCAAACAGCCCTTGGTAGAAGGCAGGGCTTATAGAATAACTCACATACTAAATATGAGGAATTGAAGATCAGAGAAGCTGAAAACCTTGACTGGGGTAACTTCGATATATAAGTAGGTAGGTGCATAGGTAGCTAGTCAATCATTCAGTTAAGTGATAAACTTGGATTCTAATCTTAATTTTTGGATTTCTCATCCAGGCCTTAACTTGTCCATCCATTGTTTTTCCTCATGAAAACTTGTATGTCTGTGGTTCTTATCCTGTGTTAACTGGTATTTAATGATTCACCCATGGACAATTTTAGGACACTTTAAAAATATCTCAAAACCCCTGTCAAATCTGCTGGCATCCTGAAGTATCAAGATCGTTGAATTGGGAATAAGTGTTCTAAGGTTTGAGATAATTATTTCCCATATTTTTTATTGTTGGAAAAATCTTGAAATTGTTTTATTTCCTAAGCCTTACCCATGATAAAGTGCTTGTCATGTATAGGGTGTGTTTCTAAAATGAATAAGGAAAACTAATATTAATTTTTCATTTTGTGAAAGATTAACCTGTGTTCTCAATTGTACATATGATTATTTGACTCCCAAGTAATCTCATATTTGCTATCTTAATCATATAAGCAGTGTCCTAATCTGTATCTGACACACACACTCTTCTTTAGAGAAAATAATCAGTCTTTTTATTTCTTCAAATTCCCTTAAGAATCTAAACCAATTGGAGGTTCTGTTTGTTTGTTTAGGGGCTTTGTTTTTGTTTTTTAATGGCCTTTCTGGAGTATCCATTAGGAGGATGCAGCCAACTAAATAACAGCTTTAAAAAGTAAAAATTAATCTCAGTGGTACAACAAAAAGACCTGGCCTAAAATTCTTCATTCAGTGATTAGAATCAAAAGTGAATTATCTTCTCCAGCAGATATCCTGTGGCAAGAACTATTTTAAAGATAGAATTATCTTGTTTTTGTGAGATTCAGCAGGGAATCTTTTTTCCAGAACTATTTTTCAGACACAAAACTTTGACTTGGTTTTCAATTTCCAAAAGTCTCAATCTTTCTGAGTAATTCAATCCACAATGGAATATTGTGTATCCCTTTTAAGAGAGGAAAAAAAGTGGGACAACAAAGAATCATAGTGGTGTGGATAAGTAAAGTCACTCATTGTCCTGTAACTAATTTAGTAAACATAAGTTGGAGATATCCAGGGAGTATGAGGACACCAGCTGGCTGGTGATACAAGAGAATGTGAGGTGTTTATAGAGACTGAAATGATGTGATCAGATTGAGATGTTCCACACCTTTTTCCAATAATGACACAATTAAAAGTCATTATAAAATTAAAACTGGTTTCCCAGGCAAAATCTAAATATCTTAGACTGAAAGTGTTCATTTTCTGACTGTTTTATGAGACCTAGGCAGGTAGCCTCCATCTACATAAGACATAGTTTAAAAACAAAGTTCCTTCATTGTTTCAGAGCCCAAAAGTTCATTTCCAAAGAAAATATCTCATTTTAAATGATGTCACTTGTCTTACATTTAGTCTGTTAGTTTATAATCATTTGCTGGAAGATCTTGATAGAGTTAATTTCTATAATCATCTGAGGCTAAGCAAGTTTTTTATGTTAATGACAACATTCTTAAAATGACAATTCCCTAAAATCCAGGATATTCAGCAAGGTTAAATAATTTCCCCTGTATCACAAAAAGCCAAAAAGTGTTAATACAAATGCAAACTTACAAAATCTTGAGCCTTTGCTCAGTGCATAAAGTCCTTGCTACTCAAAGCGCAGTCCATGGGCCAGAAGCTTGACAGGGAGCTTAATAGAAATGTAGAACCTTAGGCCCCAATCCAGACTCACTGAATCAGAATCTGCATTCTACCAAACTCCCCAAATGATCTGCGTGCACATTCAAGTCATGAAGCCCTTCAGTTAGGCCATTTTTTTCACAATACCCATTACATACGACTCAATTAAGTGTTCACATAGTCCTTGTACCATAGATTGGTCCCCTGTAAAAGTCTGTTAAAATCATACTGTCAACATGACATAGGTGCGCCTTAATCACAGATATTCCACAAGCCCGAGGCTTCAATTCATAGTCATTGTTTGTGAGATGCTTAAGTCCTAATAACTACATCTGCCCCTACCCTGAGATTTCCCACCAAAAAGAGCCATAAACATAGATAGGATCTGATATTCAAGGACTTAAAACTGGTCAAGTACACCATGTTCATTTCTCACTTCCTCCTAAGAGTTTTATAATCTCATGACAACAGCTTTCTACCATTTCCTCTAAAAGTCTTGTATCACTACGCCACTGGGCCTTTACTCATGCTATATCCTTCACCTGGGATGCTGGTTATTGTTTGACGAAATCTAATTCATCCTTTAAAGGCCAGATTGTGTGTCACCTGTAAAATGAACCCGATCCTGCCAAGTAAAATTAATCCCTCCTCTCTAGTTCACAGCATTTAGATTATACTTGTCATTTAACAACTGTTGAATTGTGCAGTTAATTACTTAGGCCACTTTCTTCTAAAACTGTGTATTTCCTAAAGACACAGAAGGTGCCTTACTTATGCTTGTAAATGCAAAGTCTACTTTAATCATATAGTGCTCATGGTTTTGTTAAAATGACTTGAAATCTTCTGACTCTAAACTCAAAGGAACTGTCAAACTCTATTACTATCTCAGCAGTTAGTTGTGATAAAATTTTCCCAAAACCAATGTATAGCCTGTTATCTGGAGATTTTTAGGATTATGAAATTTTGGGTGAATAGATGGCGTCAAGACATATAATGGAGGCCATTAGATTTTATATTAAAGGAGTAGGTTGTATAGAGAAGGGGCAAACCCCCATGACATCACCAACTTGACCTTCTCTGTTGAGAGCCACAGAAGTAGGACCATGATCCCCAATGCCCCTTGTGAAGAAGCACATTATCGTGAGTAATTTATCAAAGCCATAAACCATAGATTCTCTCCAGAAGGAAGCCTGGGGTTTGGGGAAGTATATGGAATTTAGAGTCAGAAGGTCTGCATGACTTTGGAATTTTTTTTTAAACTTTGGCAGGAAATGGTCTGTCACTCTGCCTCCCACCTACATAAACTAACAATGATGATACTAATACCAGTCTCACCTATTTCATAGGGATTTTATACAAATCAAAAGAGGTTGCATGCAAAACCACTTTGAAAAATATAACCAACAATTGTTTACTGAATGATTGCAAAAACACAACTTTGTCCTAGGTGAAATCATGCCTAAAAGTGAACAGTTTTCTCACCACTAGAAAAGTTGCCTCAAATTGTTAACACAAATGTAGAAAGGAAATGCTTTTGCTAGCCTCTCTAGGGAGATTATTTAAACTGTATTTATTCTAGACCTGAAAAATGTTTTATGTGTTCAGATATTTTAAATGCACGCCTAAGGATTTACTAGCTTTCAAGGCAAATAGTTAAAGAAAGGCCTGTAAAGTGCACCAGCATTTCTTGAGGACTTACTATGTGCCAAGAACCAGGAATACAACAGTGAACAAAATAATTCACTCTATCTTCAGGAAGTTTTACAGAATAATGGGGACACAAACAAGTAAATAGAATTTTTAAATCCCTGAATTTCCTGTTTTAATTTTACTGAAAAAGAATGAGTGATTAAATATTGGTAGTCCATACATTCGGAGAAGGCAATGGCATAATGGCACCCCACTCCAGTACTCTTGCCTGGAAAATCCCATGGACAGAGGAACCTGGTAGGCTGCAGACCATGGGGTCACTAAGAGTTGGAAACGACTGAACTTCACTTTCACTTTTCACTTTTGTGCACTGGAGGAGGAAATGGCAACCCACTCCAGTATTCTTGCCTGGAGAATCCCAGGGATGGGGGAGCCTGGTGGGGGGTCGTCCATGGGATCGCACAGAGTTGGACACGACTGAAGCGACAACAGCAGCAGCAGCAGTCCATACATTTCTAAATTAACAATTAAAGATGCATGAAAAAAATCAGAGAGATGGCAGCCAGGATTATAAATTATGTCCAAAGGAAAATCTGGAGAAGATCAAGGTCAGCCAGAGGTGACCATTATTGATTTTGAGTGTAGCATTCTGAGAAAACCTTGTACTTCAAACACCATTTTCTGTCTTACTTTTTACCTGCTTTATGAATGGTTTCCACTCAACATGTTTATTTGGAAATGCTCAAGAAAAGAGAACAAACAGGAATAAGAATCCACTGCATATTTTCTTTAAGTCCTAGATCTGACTCTAGATATGGGACTTTCAGCTAATCACATAACTTCTCTGATCCTCAGTTTACTCTCTGAAAAATAGGGGTTTGGGCTAAATATATTTTATGTCCTCTTGTTTCTAATGCCTCGTCATCTCTCTCATTTAAATCAAGGAAAATGTTATCAAAGAATTAGAAGAAAAAATATTAAATACTAAAATAAATATCTGGGAGGCCTAGAACCCACCAAAGTGAACTTTTTAACACAATTATCAAGATGCTAATGCTAATGCTAATGCTAAGTCACTTCAGTCGTGTCTGACTCTGTGCGACCCCATAGACGGCAGCTCACCAGGCTCCCCCATCCCTATGATTCTCCAGGCAAGAACACTGGAGTGGGTTTCCATTTCCTTCTCCAATGCAGGAAAGTGAAAGTGAAGTCGCTTAGTCGTGTCTGACTTTTAGTGACCCCATGGTCTACAGCCTACCAGGCTCCTCCGTCCATGGGATTTTCCAGGCAAGAGTACTGGAATGGGGTGCCATTGCCTTCTCCAAATTATCAAGATAACTGAAAATATTATTTCTCTCATCTGTTTGTCTTATAATTACCAAAAATGTTATGTTTATGGTTCCATAGCATATCACCTCCAACAGCATACTGTACATATGTACATATTATCCCCCGATAATATGAAAATATGTTTTTCACCCCTTTACTGGAACTCCGGGGATAAATTTAATTAAGATGTTTTAAGGTAGATTAGTTCAAAATAAGTTAAAGTAGACAGCTATAAGCAGAGCCTAAGGAGGAACTTTGAGATTACCTACTTATTTCCAGTCCTGGAAACACCCTATTCCAGATGACAAGGGATACCTGATACCCACTGCCAGTTACACCCCACTCTTCTCTAGAATTCCTTTGCAGCTGACTTTCTTCCTTCTAAGACACACGGCACTTGCATCTCTTTAGATGGTACAGGTGATATTTGGTCCCTAGATTAGATATTATGCTCACACATATTAAGAACTTAGAGCCAAGCAAGAAAACCCTCTCAGATCCTCTCCCCTGAGCCTTCCCTCACCACCCCTGTTAGTACTGCTTCCTTGCTTATTTTTCTTTTAGGATCTATTTGACCACATGCTTTTGGGGAAACCTACTAGCCAATATTTACTACCCACTCATGGGTATGTGTGATACTGTCTGTTTTCCACCTTGGCTTCCTTTTGCTTAAGTGAATGAAGTCCCTTAGGACCCCTATGTAAACCGAGCTCCTCATTTGAGAGCTTGACTAAAAAAGAGATGTACAACTTGACAGTTGTGAGTTAAGTATTATTTGGAGCAAAATGAGGACTGCAGCCTAGGAGGCAGCATCTCAGATAGCTCTGAGAGACTGCTCCAGAGCAGCAGTGGGGGAAAGTCAACATATAAGGTTTTAGTGAAGGGGGAGTTCAGTGCCATGACATACTCATTTTACAAAAGGTTTTTGTTAGTCGTGAGGATCTGAAGGGAAGTCACCTTGAAGGGATTTAGTGCTTCTCTAAATGGCTCAGACAGTAAAGCGTCTGTCTGCGATGCAGGAGACACAGGTTCGATCCCTGGGTTGGGAAGATCCCCTGGAGAAGGAAATGGCAGCCCACTCCAGTATTCTTGCCTGGAAAATCCCATGGATGGCGGAGCCTGGTAGGCTACTGTCCATGGGGTCGCAAAGAGTGAGACACGACTGAGCGACTTCACTTCACTTTAGATATGAGGAGATGTAAGGATTGAGATCATAAAATCTGTTCCTAAAAACATCCAACTATCTAGAGACCTGTCCCACCAGATTCCCTGGAGCAAGGAATGGGTGGCTCATTGTAAAAAAAAAACCTGAAAGGTTATAACTAGAACATCTTTGAGGACTGAGGCTGATTTGGGATCGCAGAATAATAGCACAAATACAATCAAAACCACTAGCCAAGGGGCTATAACCAGGCTTCTAAATAGGAAGACTCAACTTCAAAAATAACTATGTAAAGAATTTACATGTCATGAAGTCATATTTTACCTGGGCTTCCTTTGCACAAGATAATGTATCCTGACATCCCCAATGCTAGCTGTTTCCTGCTGTTAAAAACAAAACATATTAATAACAAAGTTCCATAAAATTGGTGAAACATTTAAAAGTGCATTTGACTGCCAAGGCAAGTCCCTTAATATCACTAAGCCTCAGTTTCCTATCTGTACAGAAGGACTGGCAAAATCTGCTCCAGAAACTTTACAAAGCAAGTTGTGAGAAATAAATGATAATATATAAAATTCTTTGAGAACAATCAATTCAGTTCAGTTGCTCAGTCGTGTCTGACTTTTTGCGAGCCCATGGACTGCAGCACACCGGTCTTCCCTGTCCTTCACCAATTCCAGGAGCTTGCTCAAACTCATGTCCATCCAGTCAGTGATGCCATCCAACCATCTCATCCTCTGTCATCCCCTTCTCCTCCTGCCTTCAATCCTTCCCAGCATCAGGGTCTTTTCCAATGAGTCAGTGCTTTGCATTAGGTGGCTAAAGTATTGGAGTTTCAGCTTCAGCATCAGTCCGTCCAATGAATATTCAAGACTGATTTCCTTTAGGATTGCCTGGTTTGCTCTCCTTGCAGTCCAAGGGACTCAAGTGTCTTCTCTGACACCACAGTTCAAAAACATCAATTCGTTGGTGCTCAGCTTTCTTTGTAGTCCAACTCATATCCATACATGACTACTGGAAAAACCATAGCTTTGACTAGACGGACCTTTGTTGACAAAGTAATGTCTGCTTTTTAACATGCTGTCTTAGCTTTTCTTCCAAGGAGCAAGCGTCTTTTAATTTCATGGCTGCAGTCACCATCTGCAGTGATTTTGGAGCCCAAGAAAATAAATATTGAGAACAATAAATCATGATAAACATAGACTTGTCACATCCATTGCTCCAGTCAAATTATGCTTCAAAGATTAAAGTAGTTCAAAAGGAAACCAGGATTTTCAGTTTTTAAAAACTTCTCCCCTGAGAACATTGTTAAATAGATAGCTTTTAAAGGGACTGAAGGGAGAGGAAAAGGGGAGGAGCTGTTTGAGTTTTATGAGCTGTCTCCAAGAAGAATGAAAACTAAAAGGGTTATGTCTCATTAGCCCCAGGTCTTGACTGGAGAGCAGCGAAGGAACAGCTTCTCCTCTAGACAGCAGCATTTGCTGATCAACGTATCAATGGTGCAGCTGCAGGCGAATGGTCACCAGCACTCCTCAAGAGCTCTTGGTTTTGCTTCCGATTCCTCCAAAGGTGGCTCAAGCAGCCCAAACACTGAGGGTGCAGCCAGGGCTGCCATCGGCTGGCTCAGTGTCCAGTGCGCATGCCTCCACTGCACGCATGCTAATAAGGAGCAGCGGGAGGAGCAAAAGGCTAGTGGGCCGAGAGATGTTTCCTCATAAATGAATGAGTAACCCAGTCGGTGTATATATATGCAATTCATTGGCTACTTAAAAACAATTCTTTGCCCCAAATAACAATTTATAATCATGAAAATGTGACTAAAACGTGAAACATTAAAAGCACATGAGAAAAGGCTGTGTCCATTCCGCTTTCCAAATGTTATCCCTTCTCTTCAATGTTTTGGCCCTGAGAATAACTGCTGAAGAAAGAATTGAGTTCGTTTAGAACACTCCTCCTGATTCGCTGGAATAATCAAGCACCTTCCATAATTTCAGTCTTAATAACTAAATAAGATGGGGTGCATAGCAATTCGATTGACAGCTCAGTTAGTTCTGAAACCAACTTGCTGCTGTCTGCAGTGAATGGCTTAGTGCCTCCAGAAGGCAGTTAGCTTATAGAAGAGAGGAAAAAGTAGCAATTTTTAAGGGGATTAAACTTGATCGGGCACTGAGTATTATTTAAACAAGTTCCTGCTGTTACATGTTAAACAAGGAATGGGGTGGAAGCTTCTATTTGTTAATATCATTCAGACATCTGCTATAGACATTTTACTGGTTGGGCTGCCAGTCAGAGGACTAAGTTGTGAATGCTGCTAACAGTCAAAGGGGCCCAATAAATTGCCTTGAGGAAATGTCCTGCCACAAACATCTGTAGTTTTTCTTCAGTTGAAAGGTCAGTATTTCTGGGGCTGCTGGCTTCCACTAAGACCATGGTCCAGAGTCCCAGCTGTACCCAGAATTCACCTAGGAGCTTTAAAAAAAAAATGCTAACCTCTCACCCCCTGCCGCTCAAAGCTGGCATTTCATTGTTCTGGGGTGTGCACTGGCCATCAGGTGCCTTGATTTTTAACCACCTCTCCTCACCCCCAGGTGGTTCTCATCTTCAGTTTGGCTTGAGAATGCCTGTTCTAAACTGATAGGACTTGGTAGCTGGAAGATGTGAACACAGAGCTTCCCGTTATAATTTAATTAGCACAGCAAATTTAGACTCCTTTGTTCTGGTGAGTTCAAACAGTCCTCTGGGCAATGGAAAATTTCTCACCAATCCACTGCCCTTTTGCCTCCAGCCTGCCATTACTTTTCAAACATATCATTCCCTTTTGTTACAGCCAATAACTTTCTGTACATGCAAACGTTCTTTTTCATGCCTTAGGGGAGAATACCATCATATTTGATATGATTTCCTTCACATTTTAGTTTGGCTTCGTTGATATGTTTTTTCCTCGTGTTCTTTCTTTGAAAAGTGTTTCTTGGACGGTCCTTATTCTGCTAGATTCGGATCATTTGCTAACACTGTGCACAGTATCGCTTTAGGGAGAAGAAGGGGAGAGGAAGCAGAGCAATCTTATTTTCTCCAGGCCCCCACCCCTTCCCACACCTCCCAGGGTCACTAGACTTCAAATATGAAAAGCATGAACCAGCTCTGCCTGTTGTGTGGACAGCATTGTGAAAGAAAGTCAGCCTCTGGCCCCTCTGTTTTCATCCATCTGAGCATGCACAGAGTACACCACATGAGGTATTATTTAGACTTTGATGTGATACTTGGCAGTAAAGGAGGAAACACATATCGCATGTTAGATAATAATCTGGCGCAGAAGTACATACGAAGTCAATTAGAAGATTAAAAACCTGATTCCAGTGCCCATTTTAAATATACCCAATGCCCTGCTTGAGTGTACACCTTGGTATCCACTTTAACAAGTACAGAGCTAAGCTACCTCTCCTGGTGTTTTACTGGTCTTTTTATAAGGACCTGGGGTGCAAAGGTTGATTTCAGACCACTAATTGCATGTGGGACCCAGCAAGCTCAGGATCAGAGCCCTGGCAAGGAAATAACAGAAAGAGATTAGGCCTTAGACGCAGGAAGGGGCCCTTTTTCTGTTGTTTTTACATTCACTTGCACTTGAACAAAAGTTGTTTATTGTTTTAATAAAACTAGACTCACAAATGTTGCCATGGCACGGACTCTGTCAGCATTTCCATTGTAACCTTTGCTTTTAGGGGGTTTTAACTCAGCCATAAAACTTCCTCTGGGTTAAAATCTGGCACCAAAAATAACTTGGAATCTCTCAGACACAGGCATGAAGGAAACAGTTGTGTGTGAGTGTGTGTTTATGTACCTTTAAAAAGAAACTCATTTGACAGTTCTTAAAGAGACACTGTAAAATATGTTCCCTCTGATTTGTGTTCTTTTTAACTTGAAATTTCACCCCCATTAAGGTGAACTCATTTAAAATACTTGACCTATCCAGTGTAGTATAGTGATATCTTTACCTATTTCTCTCTTTTCCAGCTTCTCCATAAATATACTTATTAAACAGATTGCTACATTTTTTGCAGTTAAACGCACTGCTCTGTGCCAACAGCTTATCTTTTGTGTAACACAAACAAACTGTTTATCTAGTAGTATCCTTAACAATTGGAGAAGGCAATGGCACCCCACTCCAGTATTCTTGCCTGAAAAATCCATGGACGGAGGAGCCTGGAAGGCTGCAGTCCATGAGGTCGCTAAGAGTCGGACACAACTGAGCGACTTCAGTTTCACTTTTCGCTTTCATGCTTTGGAGAAGGAAATGGCAACCCACTCCAGTGTTCTTGCCTGGAGAATCCCAGGGAGGGGGGAGCCTGGTGGGCTGCCGTCTATGGGGTCGCACAGAGTCGGACACGACTGAAGCGACTTAGCATAGCATAGCATCCTTAACAATGTGGGCTTTCCCAGGTAAAGAAACCACCAGTTAATACAAGAGATGCAAGAGACAGGAGTTCAATCCATGGGTCAGGAAGATTCCTCTGGCATAGGAAATGGCAACACAATTCAGTATTCTTGCCTGGGAAATTCTATAGACTGAGGAGCCTGGTGGGCCTACAGTCCATGAGGTCACCAAGAGTCAGACACAACTGAGCGACTGAGTGCATGCACACATCCATAACATGAACCATAAAATGGCACTGGCTTTTAAAATCTACCATCTGTTCATCTTTTCACTTAAACATCTGTAAAAAGCATGAATTAAGTCAATGAAGGAAAAGTCTTCAAGGGATTCTAGAGATGGGACACGGTGGAAATTGGAAATAATCTGAAAACAATAGACATTTTTTTCCCCACTAACTTTATGTGAAATCTTTAGCCAATTTAATAACATCTCTGGAATTTACATTTTTCATTTATCACAAGGATGCATCTTTGAACTATATGGCCTTTTGTTGCCTATCACCTATGTAAGACTTAAGAGTGTAAATGACACTTGCCATTTTGGACTATCGAATACCAACATCCAAATACCTCTCCTAGTTGTGGGGAATTCCAAGACAAGTAGAACCTTGAAGGAAGGGTACTTTCAGCAACAAGAGGAAGGATTCCTATCTCAGTGAATCAATGTCTCAAGCCTACAACTTTGAACCTATTTAGAGAATAAGGCAAAGTTTCAAAGCCAAAGGTTATCTTCCCAATATATGACAGCCAAGAATCCAACACCACTAAGGGGAGAGTCTAGCAGAGCTGGTGTTAGCAGCACAGTCCTGGGCAGATGGTCCCTGAGATGATCTTGACCGTGCCTTTTTGAATCCTGCTCATTTTCTTGAACACATTTCCCTAGCATCTCCACTGATCAGTTCAGTTCAGTCACTCAGTCATGTCCAACTCTTTGTGACCCCATGAACTGCAGCACCCCAGGCCTCCCTGTCCATCACCAACTCCTGGAGTCCACCCAAACTCATGTCCATTGAGTCGGTGATGCCATCCAGCCATCTCATCCTCTGTCGTCCCCTTCTCCTCCTGCCCTCAATCTTTCCCAGCATCAGGGTCTTTTTCAAATGAGTCAGCTCTTCGCATCAGGTGGCCAAAGTATTGGAGTTTCAGCTTCAACATCAGTCCTTCCAATGAACACCCAGGACCTTTCTCCTTTAGGATGGACTGGTTGGATCTCCTTGCAATCCAAGGGACTCTCAAGAGTCTTCTCCAACACCACAGTTCAAAAGCATCAATTCTTCGCGCTCAGCTTTCTTCACAGTCCAACTCTCACATCCATACATGACCACTGGAAAAACCATGGCCTTGACTAGACAGACCTTTGCTGACAAAGTAATTTCTCTGCTTTTTAATATGCTATCTAGGTTGGTCATAACTTACCTTCCAAGGAGTAAGCGTCTTTTAATTTCATCACTGCAATCACCATCTACAGTGATTTTGGAGCCCAGAAAAATAAAGTCTGACACTATTTCCACTGTTTCCCCATCTATTTGCCATGAAGTGATGGGACCAGATGCCATGATCTTAGTTTCCTGAATGTTGAGCTTTAAGCCCACTTTTTCACTCTCCTCTTTCACTTTCATCAAGAGGCTTTTTAGTTCCTCTTCGCTTTCTGCCATAAGGGTGTTGTCGTCTGCATATCTGAGGTTATTGACACCCTTCTAATAAATCCCTTAACATTACCAGAGTTATGTTGCCACTGTTTGTAGTGAAGTACCCTAACTGGAATAAATGAAACTTCATAGGAACAAATTACTTTCTTTAGAAGGTACATCGGAGCTTACTTTTTAGACTGTGGTCCTTAGACTAGAAGCATTAGCATCACCTGGGAGCTGGTTAGAAATGCAGAATATCAGGCCCTAGCCCCAGACCTATTGAATCAGAATCTGCATTTTAACAAGATCCCCAAACGGTTCATAAGCACATCAATGTTTGAGAAGCATTAACGTAATGTAGCCCTCCATTTGAAGCATAAAACTAAGTTCAGCATGCACACACTGAATTACAGATTATCATTCTGTCAGATATTTTTGTTGTTGTTTAGTTGTGGGCAATTCTTTTATGACCCCCATGGACTGCAGCCCACCAGTCTCTTCTATCCTTGGAATTTCTCAGACAAGAATACTGGTGTGGGTTGCATTCCCTTCTCCAGGGCATCTTCCCGACCCAGGGATTGAACCTGCGTCTCCTGCATCTCCTGCATTGGCAGGTGGATTCTTTACTGCTGAGCCACAAGGGAAGCCCCTGTCAAATATTTCTGCCTCAAAAATTTGTTTCTGTTTAATGTAACACCTAGACTCTGGGAAAATGAAACAACGTTATTATAACATTCTTGAGGGGATACCCTGCCAGAGTCCAGCCCCGGTGGATCCAGGGAATTCGAAGCAGGGACGGCGTCGCCGAGGATCAGGAAACAATTGCTTAATTAAACATTAATTAAGGATATAAAGAGTGGTTAAATAAGGATAGCTCAGTGAGGAAATTCAGTGGAGAAAAGAGGCTGAATAATTCAGCCAGAAGGTGAGAGAAAGAACGACATGGGGAGACCAAGTTTCAGTGAACAAGGCCCACACTTTATTTTCCAAAGTAGTTTTTATACCTTAAGTTATGCACAGAGGATAATGGGGAAAGGGGTAGAGTCATGCAGTAAGCCAGACTTTCTTCCTGCAAACTTAATCATATGCAAAAGTTTAGGTGATTTGCATCATCTTCTGGCCCAGAGGCCTGTTAACATTTTAAGACCCTTCAGAAAACTTATTTTTCTCTAAAGGTGATTATTCAGGCGCCACCCTCCAAAAGCATTAGATAAAGTTGCATTCCTACAGGGCAAAGGTGTGGTGGGCTATAACAAGAAAAAGAATTAATTCAAGGGTTCAAGGTTACAAACTTTAAAGCTACTACTTACATTCCTATACACCAATTATATTAATCAATACACTGCCAGGGACACAGTAGGTAAAGGATATGGAAACTTAGCAGCAAACATTGGTCCAACAAGTGAAAAACCCTTCACCAATACAATTTCTAATCAATCTTTTAACTGCTCAAGATCAGATCAGATCAGATCAGTCACTCAGTCATGTCCAACTCTTTGTGATCCCATGAATCGCAGCAGGCCTCCCTGTCCATCACCAACTCCCGGAGTCCATCGAGTCAGTGATGCCATCCAGCCATCTCATCCTCTGTCGTCCCCTTCTCCTCCTGCCCCCAATCCCTCCCAGCATCACAGTCTTTTCCAATGAGTCAACTCTTCACATGAGGTGGCCAAAGTACTGGAGTTCAGCTTTAGCATCATTCCTTCCAAAGAAATTCCAGGGCTGATCTCCTTCAGAATGGACTGGTTGGATCTCCTTGCAGTCCAAGGGACTCTCAAGAGTCTTCTCCAACACCACAGTTCAAAAGCATCAATTCTTCAGCACTCAGCCTTCTTCACAGTCCAACTCTCACATCCATACATGACCACAGGAAAAACCATAGCCTTGACTAGACGAACCTTTGTTGGCAAAGTAATGTCTCTGCTTTTGAATATGCTGTCTAGGTTGGTCATAACTTTCCTTCCAAGGAGTAAGCGTCTTTTAATTTCATGGCTGCAATCACCATCTGCAGTGATTTTGGAGCCCAGAAAAATAAAGTCTGACACTGTTTCCACTGTTTCCCCATCTATTTGCCGTGAAGTGGTGGGACCAGATGCCATGATCTTCGTTTTCTGAATGTTGAGCTTTAAGCCAACTTTTTCACTCTCCACTTTCACTTTCATCAAGAGGCTTTTGAGTTCTTCTTCACTTTCTGCCATAAGGGTGGTGTCATCTGCATATCTGAGGTTACAAAGGAATCTGTATTTAGACAGTTTAAACACTCTTATCACGCCCAGGAACTTTGTTAACTGAAGCTGTAAGTTAACTCTTTTTCAGAGAGAGGTGGTGGGGGACAGCCCCCCGTAAAGTCAGAGGTGTAGGTGAGAGCGCAAAGCAGAAAGTAGGCAGACTCTGGTTTTGGGGGTAGATGCTCAAGAATTTCCAGGGGGACTCCTGAGGCTCTGTCCCGCCTTTGTGTATGCCGAGCCTCCTTCCTCATGACCTTTGCCATGGGCGGAGTTCCTCACGCTGGCTCCCGGTAATACCCAAATATTATTTATTTTTGTATCCTAGTATCTAGACACTAAAGAGGAATTCAATATTCTCTTAGTACATTGCTTAGAATTCACAAATTATTTTCATATACAGCAACTTAAAGTACAGGTTTGTTAACTATCAACCATTTGTCCTATATTTATTATGAGTTATTTTTTCTTGACTTTGAATTATATCTTGTTTCTTCATATAATCATGCAATTCACTTGAACTTCTTGCTACAGTGTATCTAAAGCTAAATAAATTATCTGTAGGCTAATATGTATTCGAATTTTAGTCACAGCCAAATTAGTTAATTTTAGAAGAGCTTAATCTCTAGTTTCAAAGCATACCCTTATGTAATTTCTCTAATTGATCTGGAAAAGTCTACCAAATTCATCTATTATATGTATCCTTTCTAATTTATGTTCTCATTACCAATAACTGGGAGGAAAAGCAAATATTCTGCAAATGTTACTTTCAGACTTTACCTCAGCATTATTTGCTACCACCTTATATATGTTTCCAAATGATTCATCTATTTTTTTTTTATTCTAGACTCTACCCCATCTTTATTTTCTTAACAAATACAAATAAATATCTACCCGCCGAACATCCCTAACACTATAGTGCACAGAAAAAGACCTAGAGTTAGTGTTAAAGTAGATTTTCACTTTGGGAATAGAAAATTTAATTGTTCTTAATTATCCTTCCTCTTATGTGAATTATTATTAGCACTAGAGATCTTATTTTTTTAATATAAATTTATTTATTTTAATTGGAGCTTAATTACTTTACAATATTGTATTGGTTTTGCCATACATCAACATGAATCCACCACAGGTGTACATGTGTTCCCCATTCTGAACCCCCCTCCCACCTCCCTCACCATACCATCCCTCTGGGTCATCCCAGTGCACCAGCCCCAAGCACGCTGTATCATGCATCGAACCTGGACTGGCGATTCGTTTCATATATGATATTATACATGTTTCAATGCCATTCTCCCAAATCATCCCACCCTCTCCCTCTCCCACAGAGTCCAAAAGACTATTCTATACATCAGTGTCTCTTTTGCTGTCTCACATACAGGGTTATCATTACCATCTTTCTAAATTCCATAGATATGCGTTAGTATACTGTATTGGTGTTTTTCTTTCTGGCTTACTTCACTCTGTATAATAGGCTCCAGTTTCATCCACCTCATTAGGACTGATTCAAATGAATTCCTTTTAATGGCTGAGTAATACTCCATTGTGTATATGTACCACTGCTTTCTTATCCATTCATCTGCTGATGGACATATAAGTTGCCTCCATGTCCTGGCTATTATAAACAGTGCTATGATGAACATTGGGGTACATGTGTCTCTTTCAATTCTGGTTTCCTCGGTGTGTATGCCCAGCAGTGGGATTGCCTGGAGAATCCCAGGGATGGGGGAGCCTGGTGGGCTGCAGTCTATGGGGTTACACAGCGTTGGACACGACTGAAGCAACTTAGCAGCAGCAAGGCGGTTCTATTTCCAGTTTTTTAAGGAATCTCCACACTGTTCTCCATAGTGGCTGTACTAGTTTGCATTCCCACCAACAGTGTAAGAGGGTTCCCTTTTCTCCGCACCCTCTCCAGCATTCATTGCTTGTAGACTTTTGGATCGCAGCCATTCTGACTGGCAGGAAATGGTACCTCATTATGGTTTTGATTTGCATTTCTCTGATAATGAGTGATGTTGAGCATCTTTTCATGTGTTTGTTAGCCATCTGTATGTCTTCTTTGGAGAAATGTCTATTTAGGTCTTTGGCCCATTTTTTGTTTGGGTCGTTTATTTTTCTGGAGTTGAGCTGCAGGAGTTGCTTGTATATTTTTGAGATTATTTGTTTGTCGGTTGCTTCATTTGCTATTATTTTCTCCCATTCTGAAGGCTGTCTTTTCACCTTGCTTATAGTTTCCTTTGTTGTGCAGAAGTTTTTAAGTTTAATTAGGTCCCATTTGTTTATTTTTGCTTTTATTTCCAATATTCTTGGAGATCTTATTTTTTATCATTTGAAAAATATAAAAAATATACCAAGATCCTTTCCTGGAGAAAGAGAAGAAGTTCTCCAACCCAATCCCTTTAGCACACAAAATCGACTTTATAGTGCCTAATCTGATTCCCTACAGTTACCTATCTTTCCTCTTTCAAAAACTGACCTTTGTTTTATAAAAAAAAAAAATCCCTGAGAAAAGTAAAGAATGCAGTGTTATAGGGACCATCACTGAATATCAAGGCCAATGACCATGATATAGAAATCCACATTTGATGGCAAAGTTCCTTATGAACCAGTCTTCTGGCTCATTTGTTTTCTTTCCATTTAATCTCTGTCATGAAACTTCCTCTAATTTTTTTCCAATTTTGTCTTTATCTCAAATTAGTGGGAACATCAGACTTTCTAAGTTTAGGATCTCACATTTCATTCAGCCTTTCATATACACAGTCCTCATTGTGAAGAGAGAGTAGAATGGGTCATTGCCTTGGACTTTTTGCTTTTAGGCAAATAGCCAGAACCTGGAAACTGTCACCTGGCGCTCCACAGTCCCTCCTTTAGAGTAGGAGACAGCCTGACCTGTTCCCAGGCATGCATTTGCCTCCTCCTCCTCCTGCACTCGAATTCTTTTTCTCCATTTCTCCTGCCACCATTCTGAATTGCAATCACATTGTGTCTTCTATCTCACACTGTTACTCTGTCAAACTCACATTTTCATACTTAACCAATGTGATGAGTCTTTTTCCCATTTTATAGTCTATCTGCTGTCTTCCCTTGCAAAGGGGTCTGTACAGATAATCAGAAGCTATGCTGATTGTTTCTGCTTTCTAAACTTTTTTTTTTTCTCCTGCCTTTCTGGTTCTAAATCTGAGCAACTAGAGCAAAGATTGCCTTCCTTACCAAATTACCCAGCATATTTAAATTTTACCTATATGTGTATCTCACTAGATGCTTTCTAGGGCCAACATAGCAACAAATTTGAGGTGCTCAATAAATGTGTTGAGTAAATAATATATTTTTCACTCATAATGGGTATATAACTGCCTCTACTACCCCAGAAAAGTATGCTGCTGCTGCTGCTGCTAAGTCACTTCAGTCGTGTCTGACTCTGTGCGACCCCATAGACTGCAGCCCACAAGGTTCCTCTGTCCCTGGGATTCTCCAGGCAAGAATTCTGGAGTGGGTTGCCATTTCCTTTTCCAATGCATGAAAGTGAAAAGTGAAAGTGAAGTCGTTCAGTCGTGCCCGACTCTTAGTGACCCCATGGACTACAGCCTACCAGGCTCCTCTGTCCATGGGATTTTCCAGGCAGGAGTACTGGAGTGGGTTACCATTGTCTTCTCCGAAAAGTATCTTAGGCAATAGCAAAAGATTTGGATCTAGTCCCTCTGACTCTCTCACATTTACCTTCACACCTAAAATTTGCCAATATGTTATTCAACTGAATTGTAATACTTAATTCTTCTATTAGTGAAGCCATCTCAAGCAGCCATTGAATTTCTGGATGGTGCAGTTTCCTCCCTTGGCCTGCAGAGACATATTATTTCAAAATAAGCCATCTGTTCTCAATTCCATTCCACATTTTTTTTTTCCATATACAGCATCGATTGCTTCAGTCCTAAAGTTTACATCATTTACTTTATTCCTGACACCTGCCTCATCTCATATGAAGCCATCCCCCGTGTATCTCGTTGGCTAGCAAGCAGTCCCTGGTATGGTTTTCAGTCTTTCTTTTTTACCTATGACTATTCTGTATGGTCTGTTCCTCTTTGAAACTTCCTTTACTTTTTCTGATTACTTAGAAAAATGTAATATATAACCAAATACTAAAATGTTATTCCTCAACATATGATTTTAATACCAATGCTAAGGAAGCCCATATGCTTTATTTTTATTTTTTAAATTTTTTAAAATTAATTTATTTACTTTACTTTACTTTACAATATTGTATTGGTTTTGCCATACATTGACTTGTATCCACCATGGGTGTATATGTGTTCCCCATCCTGAACCCCCTGCCACCTTCCTCCCCATCTCATCCCACTGGGTCATCCCAGTGCACCAGCCCTGAGCACCCTGTATTATGCATCAAACCTGGACTGGCAATTCATTTCACATATGATAATTTACATGTTTCAATGCCATTCTCCCATATCATCCTGCCCTCGCTCTCTACCACAGAGTGCAAAAGACTGTTCAATACATCTGTGTCTCCTTTCCTCTCTCGCATACAGGGTTATCATTACCATCCTTCTAAATTCCATAGATATGTGTTAGTATACTGTATTGGTGTTTTTCTTTCTGGCTTACTTCAATCTATATAATAGGCTCCAGTTTCATCCACCTCATTAGAACTGATTCAAATGTACTCTTTTTAATGGCTGAGTAATATTCCATTGTGTATATGTACCACAGCTTCCTTATCCATTCGTCTGCTGATGGACATCTAGGTTGCTTCCATGTCCTGGCTATTATAAACAGTGCTGTGATGAACATTGGGATACACGTGTCTCTTTCAATTCTGGTTTCCTTTGTGTACACCCAGCAGTGGGATTGCTGGGTCGTATGGCAGTTCTATTTCCAGTTTTCCCACATGCTTTAAATAAGATCAGGTGAGACAATATATGTAATAGAACAATTGACTATAATGTGCTACAAAACAATGTTACAGTTATTACCTGTTGAGAAGAAACCAAAACTCAGAACCTCAAGACTTTCTTCAGGAAACATGGTAGGAGTAGTAGTTTCCTCTAACATACTAGCATCAGGAATACCCACTAAAATTACCTCTTATCTAATGGAGTTGTTGTGGTTCAGTCACTAAGTCATGTCTGACTCTTTGTGATCCCATGGACTGCAGCACGCCAGGCTTCCCTATCCTTCACTATCTCCCGGAGTTTGCTCAAATTCAAATCCTCTGAGTCACTGATGCCATCCAACCATCTCATCCTCTATTGCCCCCTTCTTCTCCTGCCCTCAATATTTCCAGCATCAGGGTCTTTTCATCAGTGAGTCAGCTCTTTGCATCAGTTGGCCAAACTATAGGAGCTTCAGCATCAGTTCTTCCAATGAATATTCAGATGGAGAGCAAGAGCTTATTATAATCTACCATTCATTGTGTATTTACTCACTATCAGGCACTCCTAATTCATATATTTTTTTTCTTGTTTACTCCTCCACAAAACCCCAAGATATAGGTGTAATTTCCATTTTATAGTTAGGTAAACTGAGGATTAGGGAAGTGACTTACTTAACATCCAAGGAAGTGACTTGCTTAACTTAAAAGTTAAATGATGAAACTAAAACTTGCTCACAGGTCTGTGTCTATATATGGTACCTAATAAACACTTACTCTTAACTACTGTGTTATGATACTTAAAGAAAAAAATTTTTTAATGTATTGATTAAATTTTAAGGAGTGAAGAAGAAGAATAGAGAGATTGAGCAACTAGAAGGCACAGGTTCCTGGGGATCAGGGAGAACCTTACAGACTTGGAAAACTTCATGTTCCTATATATAGATCCACTAATTGTGGTTTTTTGGGTTTTGTTTTCTCTAAAATTAAAACATCATTTTTGATATCCATCATTGAAAGCACTTTGTTGGGTGAGTTGGTCTTTTGCTCTGTGCTTATGGACATTATATTTGAAGAACAGAAGGAAAACAACTCATCAAAAAAATGTAGTTCACTGAATAACTACAAACTTTTTTGACAGAGTTCTTATTAGATGTTAAAAAAAAAAAACCCACAACAAATTTGGAGTAGCATGTATTCACAAGTTGGCTAGAGTATGAAATGTTATATGGATAAGAGAGAAACCTTATAAAATCTTATCTTCAAATGGCTGCTGCTGCTAAGTTGCTTCAGTCGTGCCCGACTCTTCACGACTCCATGGACTGCAGCCCACCAGGCTCCTCCATCCATGGGATTTTCCAGGCAAGAGTACTGGAGTGGGTTGCCATCGCCTTCTCCACTTCAAATGGCTAAAGCATGTAAAATGACTATTCTTGTTCTTTTTACAAAACCTCATTGTTCCACAATAGCTCTGTGAAATAAGATACAATGTCTGGATATTAAAGTAGACATTCAAATCCTGACTCAAAAGAAAGAATTAACATAACCTTGCCTCTAGTAACTGCTTACCATAGACATACTTCATTGTTGTCCTCATTTTATGTATTTTGAACTCACTGGACTCTGAAGACAGTACAGGTATATTACTTTCTGCTAGGGATATGTAATTCTTCCCTGGAGGAGGGCATGGCAACCCACTCCAGTATTTGTGTTGGAGAACCCCATGGACAGAGGAGCCTGGTGGGCTATAGTCCCTGGGGTTGCAAAGAGTCAGACACGACTGAGCAACTTAAGTAGTATGTAATTCTTGCTACAGTAAGTTTTCATCCAACCACAAAGGCAGCATGAGTAACTTTTATATGAAGATTGCAAGGAATACTGTTTCCAAAGTCAAGATTTAATATTATCTTCTACCTATGTTAACTTCCCTGGTGGCTCAGATGGTAAAGCATCTGCCTACAATGTGAGAGACCTGGGTTCAACCCCTGAGTCAAGCAGATCCTCTGAAGAAGGAAATGGCAACCCACTCCACTATTCTTGCCTGGAAAATCCCATGGGCAGAGGAGCCTGGTGGGCTACAGTCTATGGGGTCGCAAAGAGTCAGACACGACTGAGTGACCAAACTTTATACCTATGTTAACCCAGAAACCTTCAACCCATGTGAAATTCCAATTCATAATTTAGAAAGCAAAGGTTTAGCTTAAATATCCTTTTCCAGAACCATTAACCTTACAAGCATAATTTACAAAATAAGAAAAAGGTCCTCTCTTGTGGAAACAGTAGATCATTTTTCCAAGAAAGTTGACTCTGTCTTGTAGTATTCTAATTATCTGTCCCTTCTAGTCATATTGAACAAGAGAGCGTGTCTCTCTTCTAATGACATTCTTTAGTTTCTTTATCTCGAACAAAAGAAGAAGTAATTTGAACACACTGAACCAACAGAAGAAAATTTTAAAGAAAATTGTATTTCATTTATTTTATCCTTGCCATGTCTTAAACTGAGGCAGTCAAATATGAGAGAACTGGCTGGAGATTACGCCTTGAACTGCAAAAACAACATCTTCCGTTTTAATTACTTTACTCATAAACTTTATTATATCTTCTCAAGTATCTACAATTTAAAAGCAAATAACCACTGCCTTACTGATTTCTTTTTATCATTGTTCATTATTTTCCTTAGTGATTTCTTGTGCTTCAATTCCTTGGCAGCCTTTTAAAAACGTGTTAAAAATCTCCTAACCAAACTACACAGTGTTATTTTATACCTTTCTAGTTGGGGTAATAGTCCTTAGCAGCAACTTTGCATAAAAATTAGCCTGTTCCATATAGAAAGACCTATTATGGTATGGCTGGAGCATGTTTTAAAATAACTTTCTTCTAAGTTTGTCTTTTTACCTGTGTTCAGTTCAAGAGATGGAATTCCCACACACATACATAACTAGGCAAATGAGTTTCTCCTGAGCCCAGACACAGTAACTTTTATTTCAGTCATGTCTGCACACCTAAATTATGCTCTCACCTATCCCTATATGCTTTCTTTTTCTCACCTCTTTATTAGCCAAATCAATTCATAAACAAGTCCTTTCACTTCTACCGCTAAAGCATGAAGTCAGGAAACTTGAAGGGGCAAAAAATTACATCTTTATTTTCAGTATCTTCTAGTGAAAATTTAACATTTCCTTCCATTATGAATGCGGTCAGCATAGAGCAGTGTCTTTGATTTCATCACCCACAGAAATAATAGATATTTGTATGTCACATTATTATTAAATCAGTTATATCACATTAATGTTTATGTACACCACTACTTTGAAATTATGTGGTTATCAGATTCACTACCAATTCTTATCATTTAATGTATGACTAAAGCTCTACATATATCAGTATTTCACAAATTTATATTTAAATGTTTTGATGACTACATTTAATACAGTTGATTTTCTTTGTGTTGTATATTATGCATTTTAAGCCATTCTGAAATGTTCTTATTAGCTTCACCAGACTGCTAAAAGGAGAAAGCTCTTTTTTTATGAAATCAGAACTATATAATTTGGTAGCTACTTTTTAATTTATTTTTAATTGAAGGATAATTGATTTATAATAATGTGTTGGTTTCTGCCATACATCAACATGAATCAGCCATAGGTATACATATGCTCCTCCCTTTTGAACCTCCCTCCCACCCCAAGAAAGCTACCTTGATCATCAAGCTTTTTCACCTTTTCTACCCCAACCAGTACACTGTCATCTCCAGCCTGGATTGCTGTGAGAGTAGACTTTGCTCCCCAGAGAGTCTGTTTCCCATAGAACAGCCAGATTCACATTTTTAAAATATTTTAAAAATATAAGTTGAATGACAGAGTGCTACTATTTAAAACTTCAAATAACTTCCCAATGCACCTTACCATGATGTCCAGGCCCTATAGTGACCTGACCCTGCCTGTCTCTTCCACTTAATTTTAGTTCTCTTCAAATTCATTCACCTCTTTTGAGAGGTTCACTCTATCACAGCACCCATGCCATTCAGGCACAGAGATGGTATCGCACTATGGTATTCTCTTCTGTGAAACACTTGTCTCTATCTGCATTTAAATTCACTTGTTTATTATTTGGCTCCACAAAAAGCATATAAACCAAATCCTCCATGAAAGCAGAAATTCTTGTGTGTCTCTCTTTCTTTTCTCGTGTACATCAACATGGTGTGAACTCCATACGTGTGTGTGTGTGTTACAGTAAGAACAAAATGAGGATATCCTGGCTGTAAGCTTTTAGAAGCAGTACAGAATTCTAGAACAATAAATGCACAGAGCAGATTGTGGCCATAAGACATGACACTCTAGAAGGTAGGCGTCTGAAATACAATCTGTGTGCATCTGTTTATATGCTTTACTTCTGTGTCTGTTAGTCACTCAGACATGTCTGACTCTTGCAGCACCACGGACTGAAGCCCACCAGGCTCCTCCGTCCATGAAATTCTCCAGGCGAGAATACTGGAGTGGGTTGCCATTCCCTTCTCCAGAGGATCTTCTTGACCAAGGGATCGAAGATCCTGGGGTCGGGTCTCCTGCACTGCAGGCAGATTCTTTACTGTCTAATGATACCCATAAACTCTAAAAGCAACATCTTCTGTTTGGTCTTCTCTTCCAACCTACGTGTTGGTGCACCAAAAACATGAACCAGTAGAGGGCAAGCTAGGACAGGCTGTAGTTATAAAAATAAAACTCATTGTGTGGCCAGCAAAACAGGAAGCTATGGGATGAAGATCAGCCCTGCATAGGCTTAGATTCAAAAATTCAAAGTAAGTGGAATTGCTAAAATAGATCTATAATATTATATGCTTTATTTTCTTTTAACTGGCTTAAACCATGCCTCTGTACTTTTCTTGTTCAAAATGTTTTCATAATATGAATAAATATATAAAATATATTTGAAAATCAATTTTACAAAGCCACCAAAGTGTGGCGTGTAATTTAAATGGAGATTTCTCAGTTGTCTATCCTCATTAGGTAAAGAGTTGGGCCAATATGTAAACCTCATGTATATTGTTCTTTACAGTGGATGACGTTCTAAATGGAGGGATTGTAACAGATTTCTTTTCCCAAGAAAATTCCATTTAAACCAATATTGTAATTTAAACCTATATATTTAAACCTATATATTAAAATGTCATTATATTCCCAGCTAGTGCACATATAGGCATTTGCTGGGGGAGAAGGCATGTAAATAATTTCATATAAAATGCCAGATTTTTACTTATAATTCTCAATTATAAATTTTTTTATTCTCACAAATCCATGGAACATAGATTATTATGATTATCAGAGACTCATGGAAATTAAGTAACTTGCTCAGGCTAATGCTAACCCTTGGGGAAGCTGAGATTCATGTTCAATCTACCTATGCTTCCTACTACAGCATATAAAAATACTGAGGTCCACTAGATTTCAGACACATAGAAGCACTGGCTAGTTGTAGTATTAATAACATGAAAATTGAAATGAGAGGGAAAGGATGTAATTTACGGTTGATTTAAACCAGAGATTGTAAATAAGTGGCAACAAATAATCTCCCTTTTCCATGCCTTTTTCAAACATGGCTAATCATTCACAACACTTCCGTACCCCACCCCCAAATCTAGATACAGCCTCAAAATCTTCCAGAATGTACCATGCAAAATGACACATTACTGGGAGATGACAAAGAGAACTGAAATATTCACCATGTCTTTTCTAGGTAACAGTTATACAGCTGAATAAAACTGCATTGCAGCTGATTAAAGATCACCTGTTTACAAACAAAAATTGGACATGCCTCAAACACACAGTGGAACTCACCGCCACTTCACCCAGTGCTGGCTGTTTCTCACCAACACTTCAAACGCTTTATCTCATTCAACTTGCAGAAAAAGCCCCAGATTTGTAATTAAACCATTTAATGAAATATAAAGTTAAAGTAATTGCCTTTTCTTTTTAAATGTATGGGCTTCCCTAGTGGCTCATCTGGTAAAGAATCCACCTGCAGTGCAGGAGACCTGGGTTGGGAGGATCCCCTGGAGAAGGGAACAGCTACCCACTCCAGTATTCTGGCCTGGAGAATTCCATGGACTGTATAGTCCATATGGTTGCAGAGTTGGACATGACTGAGTGACTTTCACTTTAAATATATAGTTCTATTTATTTCCAGTCTAAATAAACAAGTTGTCTAGCATTCCGGAGAATCTAAGTACTTAATAAAAATGTATTCTCCAAAAATCAAAGGTTTATAATTTTAAGGACCAATATTTAAGTTATTGAAAGTCATGATTATAAAATGTATTATATGTTACCAATTTAACAGGATGTACTGAGTATACTTTGTGTTCTTTGTGTTGAAACTAATCAGTATTATAAATTGCATATTTCACATGTGTGTATGCACAGAATCTTTTGATTTTCTTACCATTTATCCATTAGCCATCAGGTCTCTCCCTTTTTTTTGGCTATGCTGGGCCTCCCATGCTGTGTGAACTCTGTCCAGTTGTGGAGAGTGGGGGCTGCTCTCTGGTCACCACGCATGGTCTTCTCATTGTGGTGGCTTCTCTTGCTGTGGAGCACAGGCTCTAGGGCGCACGGGCTTCAGTAGTTGTATCTCCCGGGCTCTAGAGCAGACTCAGTAGTTGTGTCACAAGGGCTTAGCTGCTCCATGGCATCTGTGTCATCTTCCTGGATCAGGGATAAACATGTGTCTCCTGCATTGGCAGGCACATTCTTTACCACTGAGCCACCAGGGTAGCCCAGCTATCAGGTCTTACTATTGCTACTGTTTCTACCTCTATCTCCACAAGATGAATGCCTCTAATTGGCTTATTAAGAACTGTATTATTTTCTCAATAGTTAGTGGGAAGTTACTATATAACACAGGGAGCCCAGCCTGGCACTATATGATGACCTAGAGGGGTAGGATAGGAAGAGGAGAGGGAAGTTCAGGAGGGAAGGGATATATATAATATATATATTATTATAATAATATGTTTTATGCTACTGAGTCTGTGCTCTAGAGCCCAGGAGATACATCCTCCCATCATATATATATATATATATATATATATATATATACATATATATGCTTTATCTCATTCAACTTGCAGGAAAAGCCCCAGATATTATATATATTATATTATATATAATAATAATATATATTATTATATAATAATATATATTATACTACTGAGTCTGTGCTCTAGAGCCCGGGAGATACATCCTCCCATTCTCCTCTCCTCCTCTCATCCTAATATATATATATATATATATATATAATATATTATATATAATTGGAGCTTCCCTTGTGGTTCAGTCAGTAAGGAATCTGCCTGTAGTGCGGGAGACCAGGGTTTGATCCCTGGGCCAGGGAAGATCCCCTGGAGAAGAAATTGGCAACCCACTCCAGTTTTCTTGCTTGGAGAATCCCTGGGCAGAAGAGCCTGGTGGATCTCATGGGGAAGTTGCTATATACACAGGGAGCCCAGCCTGGCACTCTTTGATGACAGAGGGGTAGGATGGGAGGAGAGGAGGGAAGTTCAGGAGGAGAAGGGGATGACAGAGAATGAGATGGTTGGATGGCATCATCAACCTGATGGACATGAGTTTGAGCAGGCTCCGGGAGTTCGTGATGGACAGGTAAGTCTGGCATGCTGCAGTCCATGGGGTTGCACAGAGTTGGACATGACTAAGCAACTGAACTGATACTCAGTCAGCCCTTAGTATATGGAAACAGTTTGTACATGACTACAAGAAAAGCATAGAGTATACAGTCCTGCCAGGTGAACGAAGTTTTGGACAGCAAGTCCCTTCCCATGGTTAAACTGGAATTTCAATTTGAACGGACAAAGAAGCAGTTTAAAAATAGTTATATAGAGAAACCACTTTTCCCAATGTGAAAGCTGGATTTAAAAAAAATACGTTTTACAGAGAGGAAATTTTTGACACAACCTCAAGTTTGATCAAAAGTATTTAATAAAATTAGTGAATGAAGAGCTTACTTTTCTTTAGGGAGAATATGACAAAATAATTTACTTTCAATTCAGGCTTAGTGAAAATGAAGTGAAGTCGCTCAGTCGTGTCCAACTCTTTGCAACCCCGTGGACTGCAGCCTACCAGGTTTCTCTGTCCATGGGATTCTCCAGGCAAGAGTACAGGAGTGGGTTGCCATTTCCTTCTCCAGGGGATCTTCCCAACCCAGGGATCAAATCCAGGTCTCCTGCATTCTGGGCAGACGCTTTAACCTCTGAGCCACCAGGGAAATCTCACTATAGTCCAACGCAGGCTTAACAGGTGATAAAAGAGAAACTGACACATTGTTTCCCATAAAACTTTAAATATTAACGTAAAACACTTTTTGTTTTTGATCCAGCTAGTAAATAGCATCATAGACAGATTTAGACCGTTCATTTCAGTTCAGTTCAGTCACTCAGTCGTGTCTGACTCTTTGCGACCCCATGAATTGCAGCACGCCAGGCCTCCCTCTCCATCCGACTCTTTGTGACCCCATGAATTGCAGCATGCCAGGCCTCCCTGTCCATCACCAACTCCCAGAGTTCACTCAGACTCACGTCCATCAAGTCAGTGATGCCATCCAGCCATCTCATCCTCTGTTGTCCCCTTCTCCTCCTGCCCCCAATCCCTCCCAGCATCACAGTCTTTTCCAATGAGTCAACTCTTCGCATGAGATGGCCAAAGTACTGGAGTTTCAGCTTTAGCATCATTCCTTCCAAAGAAATCCCAGGGCTGATCACCTTCAGAATGGATTGGTTGGATCTCCTTGCAGTCCAAGGGACTCTCAAGAGTCTTCTCCAACACCACAGTTCTAAAGCATCAATTCTTTGGCACTCAGCTTTCTTCACAGTCCAACTCTCACATCCATACATGACCACAGGAAAAACCATAGCCTTGACTAGACAGACATTTGTTGCCAAAGTAATGTCTCTGCTTTTCAATATGCTATCTAGGTTGGTCATAACTTTCCTACCAAGGAGCAAGCGTCTTTTCATTTCATGGTTGCAGTCACCATCCGCAGTGATTTTGGAGCCCATAAAAATAAAATCTGCCACTGTTTCCACTTTTTCCCCATCTATTTCCCATGAAGTGATGGAACCAGATGCCATGATCTTCGTTTTCTGAATGTTGAATTTTAAGCCAACTTTTTCACTCTCCTCTTTCACTTTCATCAAGAGGCTTTTTAGTTCCTCTTCACTTTCTGCCATAATGGTGGTGTCATCTGCATATCTGAGGTTATTGATATTTCTCCCGGCAATCTTGATTTCAGCTTGTATTTCTTCCAGTCCAGCATTTCTCATGATGTACTCTGCATAGAAGTTAAATAAGCAGGGTGACAATATACAGCCTTGACGTACTCCTTTTCCTATTTGGATCCAGTCTGTTGTTCCATGTCCAGTTCTAACTCTTGCTTCCTGACCTGCATATAAATTTCTCAAGAGGCAGATCAGGTGGTCTGGTATTCCCATCTCTTTCAGAATTTTCCACAGTTTCTTGTGATCCACACAGTCAAAGGCTTTGGCATAGTCAATAAAGCAGAAATAGATGTTTTTCTGGAACTCTCTTGCTTTTCGATGATCCAGCGGATGTTGGCAATTTGATCCCTGGTTCTTCTGCCTTTTCGAAAACCAGCTTGAACAACTGGAAGTTCACGGTTCACATATTGCTGAAGCCTGGCTTGGAGAATTTTGAGCATTACTTTACTAGCATGTGAGATGAGTGCAATTGTGTGGTAGTTTGAGCATTCTTTGACATTGCCTTTCTTTGGGATTGCAATGAAAACTGACCTTTTCCAGTCCTGTGGCCACTGCTGAGTTTTCCAAATGTGCTGGCATATTGAGTGCAGCACTCTCACAGCATCATCTTTCAGGATTTGGAATAGCTCCACTGGAAGTCCATCACCTCCACTAGCTTTGTTTGCAGTGATGCTTTCTAAGGCCCACTTGACTTCACATTCCAGGATGTCTGGCTCTAGGTCAGTGATCACACCATCGTGATCATCTGGGTCGTGAAGATATTTTTTGTACAGTTCTTCTGTGTATTCTTGCCACCTCTTCTTAATATCTTCTGTTTCTGTTAGGTCCATACCATTTCTTTCCTTTATCGAGCCCATCTTTGCATGAAATATTCCCTTGGTATCTCTAATTTTCTTGAAGAGATCTCTAGTCTTTCCCATTCTGTTGTTTTCCTCTAATTCTTTGCATTCACTGAGGAAGGCTTTCTTATCTCTCCTTGCTATTCTTTGGAACACTGCATTCAGATGCTTATATCTTTCCTTTTCTCCTTTGCTTTTCACTTCTCTTCTTTTCACAGCTATTTGTAAGGCCTCCCCAGAGAGCCATTTTGCTTTTTTGCATTTCTTTTCCATGGGGATGGTCTTGATCCCTGTCTCCTGTACAATGTCACAAACCTCATTCCATAGTTCATCAGGCACTCTATCTATCAGATCTAGTCCCTTAAATCTATTTCTCACTTCTACTGTATAATCATAAGGGATTTGATTTAGGTCATACCTGAATGGTCTAGTGGTTTTCCCTACTTTCTTCAATTTAAGTCTGAATTAGACCATTAGCATCAGTCAATAACATGTCCTCTAGAAACCCTCCAAAGGCCAGGGGAGCAACAGGAGCCTTTAAGGAAACCAGAAATCCACAGACATGCTTTAAATTCTACCAGGTATCACTGAATCAGCAAGAGCAGTAGGTTGAGAAAATAATTATGTTGTCCACAGCTATATTGCCCAGGGCTAGGTTCTTTCCAACCTTTCTTTTTATTTGTTATGTTGTTTAGTCGCCCAGTCGTGTATGACTCTTCGTGAACCCATGGACTGCAGCACCCCAGGCTTCCCTGTCCTTCACTATTTCTTGGAGTTTGCTCAAACTCATGTCTATTGAGTTAGTGATGCCATCCAACCATCTCACTGTCTGCCTCCCTCTTCTCTTGCCTTCAGTCTTTACCAGCATCAGGGTCTTTCCCAGTGAGTCGGCTTTTTGCTTCACATGGCCAAATATTGGAGCTTCAGCTTCAGCATCAGTCCTTCCAATGAATATTCAGGACTGATTTCCTTTAGGATTGACTGGTTTGATCTCCTTGCTGTACAGGGGACTCGCAAGAGTCTTCTCCAGCACCATAGTTTGAAAGCATCAATTCTTTGGTGCTCAGCCTTCTTTATGGTCCAATTCTCACATCTATACATGACTACTTGAAAAACCATAGCTTTGACTAGACAGACCTTTGTCGGAAAGGGACGTCTCTGCTTTTTAATATGATATCTAGATTTCCCATAGCTTTTCTTCCAAGGAGCAAACATCTTCTAATTTCATGGCTGCAGTCACTGTCCGCAGTAATTTTGGAGCCCAAGAAATTAAAGTCTGTCACTGTTTCCATTATTTCCCCATCCACTTGTCACAGAGTCTTAGGACTGGATGCCATGATCTTAGTTTTTTGAATGTTGGGTTTTAAGCCAGCTTTTTCACTCTCATCTTTCACCCTCATCAAGAGGCTCTTTAGTTCCTCTTTGCTTTCTGCCATTAGGGAGGTATCATCTGCTGGATTTCCAATGAATGGACTGATTGATAGACTTGTAACTGTTCCACTTGTAGTTATGTTTGGCATAACTCTGTGCTTTCCTATAAGGTGTACCATTAAGTTAATCTCTCACTGTCATTGTTTAGTTGCCAAGTTCTGTCCTACTTTTTGTGACCCAATGGACTGTAGCCCCCCAGGCTCCTTGGCCCATGGGATTTCCCAAGCAAGAATACTGAAGTGGGTTGCCATTTCCTTCCCAAAGTCAATCTCTAACCTTACCCAAAACCATAACAAGGAAAGGAATCCTGCCTAGAATCATGCATTCAAACAAAGATCTTATTTCTAATACACATACCAATATATATTTGGCATCCTAAAGGATGCTGCCCCATCCCCACATAGTATCCTTCAAGCTGTGCTCCAACAGTGCTTTTAGCAAACCATTACAAACCTCTAAACCGCTGACAACTTCTGGATGGTATGGTATGTGATATAATGAGTGAATCTCATGGTCAAGAGTCAACTTCACTCCCATACCTGTGCTTCTGTAAAGTGGGTCTCTTGGTCCAAAGCAATGTTCTCTGGGATTCCATGCTGGTGGATCAAGCACTCTGTAAGTCTTCAGTTAATGGTGCAGCAAAGATAACTCCACACCTCAGTGTGCCTCTTTCTGGGAGAACAAATCACTAACTCTTCCAAGCTAAAAGGCTCTGTTGTACTCAACTTCTCATCAGGGGCCAACTGGTCTCCTCAAGAAATGCTGCCATAATGGGGACTGAGGAAGATCTCTGCTGCCAGCAACTTGAACATTTCACAATAGCAGCAGCTAAGTCAGTCTTGGTAACTGAGAGTTGGAGAAAGAAATGGTAACCCACTCCAGTATTCTTGCCTGGGAAATCCCATGGACAGAAGTGCCTGGGAGACTACAGTCCATGAGGCTGCAAGAGTCGGACATGCCTGAGTGACTAAACCACCACCAGCACTGGGAGTGTGTCCTGCTGGACCCAGCTCTCTCCTCCATGTCTGCCATCTCAGCCTCCAATTTCATGAGCCCATCCTGACAGCACTAGGTGGCCAATTTCAGAGGCTGGCAAACACCAGTTAGTCAGGTGATTTTTGTCTACTTTATTGGTGACTGCCTCTTCCAAGAAAGATGTTCCCTGGTGGGTGTAACATACAAAGATCTCCACACTTTGTGCCCACTCCCATATGTTAATCCACTTGCCTTTACTCCAGACTTCCTTGGCCTTCATCTTTCCTTTTTTCCCCTTCCAGATCCATAACCAGACATCTATATATCTTCTAATCTCCAACTATTTTTCTTTCCCCACAAAGTGGTTCACCAGGAGGATTTTTCCTTACCACCATATTTAAGACCACCCTGAAGCCTTAGTGCAGCTGCCGTTTATTTTCATCTTATACCCACACATTAAGCCAGCCCTTCTGCAAAATTAAGCTCAGGCTTTTTACTCCTGTGTCAGGACTCCTCGTATGGCCATAGGCCCAAGCTGAAGAAAGGACACTGGTGCAACCAAGGTGGATGACGGCTGGGCTATCTGCTCATGCAGTTTACTTCCAACCCAAAAGAGTTTGTGCCCATTCTTCATGGCAAAAGGATCAAGACACACTAATTTGTCATTTATTTCTGCAGATATGTCCTGTCATGACCACCCCCCCACCCCCACTGCAGATATCTAAACATTTTTCAGAAATGGATGGCCCCTGATTCTGCAATATTTATCTTCCCACTTTCTGGAGCTTATGTTTCCTCTCTAAGCTTCCCATGTGGCTACCATTTACTCATCTCACTAATCAGCATAACTAATCATCAATACAATGAATGGATACGATGATCTACAGGATGCTAAGATGCTCCAAGTAAGTTTGGACTTCAAGAAGATCCCCTGTAGAAGGGAATGGCAACCCACTGCAGGATTCTTGCCTGGAGGATTCTGTGGACAGAGAAGCCTGGCAGGGTATAGTCCATGGGGTCACAAAGAGCCGGACACAACTGAGTGGCTAACACATGTTACAAGAGAGGGTAGAAGACAGCCCTAAGGCAAATATGCAAATGTACATTGTTCATTCATTCCATTTGAACACAGTTTTCTGATTATGATTTAACAAACAAAATAGCATGCATTTGCTCAAATCAGTGGCTGCATAGCACTGCCTGATGTCCTGTTAATCTGTGCTAGCTAAGACACCAGTCCTGTCTGGGATGAGGACTGATCAGAGCTATAACTTGGTTGATCTTGCTGTAGTTTGCAGTCAATCTATAGGATCCATTCATTGCTGGAGGGGTCAATCAGGTGAAGTAAATAAATGTGATGGGACCACCACCCCTTCTTTCTTTAGATAAGGAGACAATGACCTTTGGCTATGAAGACTCAGATGGCAATTATTATTTAAGATTTTTCAGACCAAACATGGTCTCTGTGATATATTTTTATTTATAACACCTTAAAAATAGAAAAACTGTAATCAGCTTGCAGACTGTACAAAAACTGACCACACACAAATTTTGCCCAGATGCGTAGTTTTTCAACCCCTTCTTCAGATCCTTCAGTTCAGTTCAGTTCAGTCGCTCAGTCACGTCTGACTCTTTGTGACCCCATGAATTGCAGCACGCCAGGCCTCCCTGTCCATCACCAACTCCCGGAGTTTGCTCAAACTCACGTCCATCGAGTCAATGATGCCATCCAACCATCTCATCCTCTGTCATCCCCTTCTCCTCCTGCCCCCAATCCCTCCCAGCATCAGAGTCTTTTCCAATGAGTCAACTCTTCGCATGAAGTGGCCAAAGTACTGGAGTTTCAGCTTTAGCATCATTCCTTCCAAAGAAATCCCAGGGCTGATCTCCTTCAGAATGGACTGGTTGGATCTCCTTGCAGTCCAAGGGACTCTCAAGAGTCTTCTCCAACACCACAGTTCAAAAACATCAACTCTTCGGCGCTCAGCTTTCTTCACAGTCCAACTCTCACATCCATACATGACCACTGGAAAAACCATAGCCCTGACTAGACAGACCTTTGTTGGCAAAGTAATGTCTCTGCTTTTCAATATGCTATCTAGGTTGGTCATAACTTTTCTTCCAAGGAGTAAGCGTCTTTTAATTTCATGGCTGCAATCACCATCTGCAGTGATTTTGGAGCCCAAAAAGATAAAGTCTGACACTGTTTCCACTGTTTCCCCATCTATTTCCTATGAAGTGATGGGACCAGATGCCATGATCTTCATTTTCTGAATGTTGAGCTTTAGGTGACACTAATATCTGTCACTCTTTCACACTCAGGTGTGATACAGTATGTTATTGATTTTTCACCTGGGTTCTGGTAGTAGGTAGTTTCAGAGGTTTTCTCTCTGTGACCTTTCCATCTATAATAGATTTTATCACTCAGAAGAAGACCCAATATGGGGATTGTGCTAATTGCCAAGCATGTTAATCCCAATTACACATTTATTTGAGGACTGGAGAAATGGGTCTCTGGGAAGGTCTTCAGACTCACTGAACTCGGTCCAAGTTTCCATTTATTATCTGATCCCTATGATTTATTAGCCTTGTATACTTTTGATTTTTAGTCTACAATTTTGTATTTTTAGTCTACGATTTTTAAGTCACTTAGTCATGTCCAACTCTTTGCAACGCCATGGACTATATAGTCCATGGAATTCTCCAGGCCAGAATACTAGAGTGGGTAGCCTTTCCCTTCTCCAGGAGATCTTTCCAACCCAGGGATTGAACCCAGGTCTCCTGTATTGCAGGTGGATTCTTTACTAGCTGAGCCACAAGGGAAGCCCAAGAATACTAGAGAGGGTGCTGCTGCTGCTGCTGCTAAGTCACTTCAGTCGTGTCTGACTCTGTGCGGCCCCATAGACGACAGCCCACCAGGCTCTGCTATCCCTGGGATTCTCCAGGCAAGAACACTAGAGTGGGTTGCCATTTCCTTCTCCAATGCATGAAAGTGAAAAGTGAAAGTGAAGTCATTCAGTTGTGTCCAACTCTTCGTGACCCCATGGACTGCAGCCTACCAAGCACCTCCGTCCATGGGATTTTCCAGGTAAGAGTACTGGAGTGGGTTGCCATTGCCTCCTCCAACTAGAGTGGGTAGCCTATCCCTTTTCTAGTGGGTCTTCCCAACCCAGGAATCGAACTGGGGTCTCCTGCATTGCAGACAGATTCTTTACCAACTGAGCTATGAGGGAAGCCTGATATAAATATTAAGTGTTGGTAATTTGGATTTTTTATTGGTTTGTAACATTATACATTTCATGTGAACAATATTATACTTTGATGTCTGTACACACTACAGTATGTTCACCGTCAAAGGTCTAGTTTCCATCTGTCATCATACAGTTGACCACCTTCACTCATTTCCCCCTTTTTCTACCCTGCTTCCCCTCCGGTAAGCACGACTCAGTTCTTTGTATCTACATTTGTTTCTGTTTGTTTTGCTTTATTCATTTTATTTTTTTCTGTTTTTAGAAAGGAAATCATATGCTATTTGTCATTCTCCATATGACTTAGCATAATACCTTTAAGGTTCACTCGCGTTGTTGCAAATGGCAAGATTTCATCTATTTTTATGGCTGAGAAGTAGCCCAATGTATGCATACACCACATCTTCTTTTTCCCTTAGAAAGACACTTAGGCTGTTTCCATATCTTGACTATTATAAATAATGCTGCAATGAACATAGGATTGCCAGTATTTTTTGGAATTAGTATTTCTCATATTCTTTGGATAATACCCAGAAGTGAAATAGCTGAATATTATGGTAGTTCTATTTTTAATTTTTTGAGGACTCTCCACATTAGTTTCCATAGTGGCCACACCAATTTACATTCCCACCAATAGTGGGACTATACCAACAGTGTATAAGGATTCCTTTTGGAGAAAAGGATCATCCCTCTCCAACACTTATTTCTTGCCTTTCTGCTACTAGCTATTCCAATAGCATGAGGGGATATCTCACTGTGGTTTTTATTTGCAATTCCCTAATAACTAATGACATTGAACATCTTGTCATGTACTTATTGGCCATCTACATGTTTTCTTTGGGAAAATTATTCAGCACCTCTGTCCATGTTTTTTTGTTGTATGAGTTTCTATATATATTTTGGATAGTAACCACTTTTTCAGATATATCCCTTTGCAAATTTCTTCTCCTGTTCAGTATTTTGTCTTTTTGTTTTATTATGGTTTCTTCTGCTGTGCAGAAGATTTTAGTTTGATATGGTCATATTTATTTGTTTTTGCTTTTGTTTTCCTGGCCTGAAGAGACAGACTAACATCACAGGGTATACTTCTTATGTTTTCTACTAGAAGTTTTGTAGTTTCAGGTCTTGTATTTGATTTGATTTTTATGTATGGTTGTAAGATAGTGATCTGATTTTATTATTTTTCATGTGACTCTCCAAGTTTCCCAAAGCCATTTATTGAAGAGATTATCTTTTCTTTTTATGTTCTTTACTCCTTGGTCATAAATTACGTATCCATATATTTGTAGTTTTATTTCTGGGCTCTCAATTCTGTCCCATTAATCTAAGTATCTGTTTTCCTGCCAATACCATGCTGTTTTGATTGCTATGTTGTTATTTAATCACCAAGTCATGTCCAACTCTTTGAGACCCCCATGGACTGTAACCTGCCAGGCCCCTCTGTCCATCGGATTCCCCAAGCAAGAATACTGGGGTAGGTTGCCATGCCCTCCTCCGTGATCTTCCCGACCCAGGGATCAAATCTGCATCTCCTGCATTACAGATGGCTTCTTTACTGCTGCACCACCGAGGAAGCCCCTTAGCTTGTAATCTTCTTTTGTTGTTGTCCTTGTCTGGTTTTGGTACCAGGGCAATTTTTGCTTCCTAAAATGACTTATGCATTCCCTCCTCTTCAATTTTTTGGAAGCATTTGAGAAGGATAGGTTCTAAAATTACATATTCTTTGAATGTTTGGTAAAATTCACCAGTGAAGACTTCTGGTCCCAGATGTTTCACGAGATTTTTATTATTATTTTAATCTCGTTACTAGTGATCAGTCTATTCAGATTTTCCATTTCGTCATGGTTCAGTTCGGAAGGTTGTGTGTTTTTAAAAATTTATTCTTTTCTTCTGGATTGTTCTATTTGTTGTCATATAACTGTTCATGTCTCATAATCTTTTGTGTTTCTGTGATATCTGATGCTATTTCTCCCCTTTCATTCCTGATTTTATTTTATCAGAGTATTCTCTCTTTCCCCTAATGAATCTAACTAAAGTTTTGTCCTTTTAAAAGACCTAACTGTTAGTTTCATCCATTTTAAATTGTCTTTTAAATCTCTATTTCACTTATTTTCACTCTGATATTTATTATTTTCTTCCTTCTTCTGACTTTGGGCTTGTTTGTTCTTCTTTTTATAGTTTCCTTAAATGTAAGTTTATATTGTTTATTTGAGATTTTTCTTGTTTCTTGAGGTAGACCTGTATTGCCGTAAACTTCCTTCTTAGTACCACTTTTACTGCATTTGACAGATTTCGGTGTATTTTTATTTTCCTTTGTCTTCAGGTATCTTTTAGTGTGTCCTATGATTTCTTCATTGACCCCACAGTTGTTCAGTAACATGCTGTTTGTCTCCGCATATCTGTAACTGTTCCAGCTTTCTTCTTTTTAGTTAATCTCTAGTTTCCCATGATTGGGAAGGATGCTTAATATAATCTTAGTCTTCTTAAGTTTATTGACTTCTTTTGTGTCCCAACACACGGTCTCTCCTCGAAATTATTCCATGTACACTTGAAAAGAATATATATTCTGCTGCATTTGGATTGAAATATTCTTTATAATTTTCTTCCTTGGAGAAGGCAATGGCACCCCACTCCAGTACTCTTGCCTGGAAAATCCCATGGATGGAAAAGCCTGATAGACTACAGTCCATGGGGTGGCAGAGTCAGACACAACTGAGCGACTTCACTTTCACCTTCATTCTTTATAAATCTTTCAAGTCCACTGGTCTAAAGTTTGTTTAAGGCTGCTCTTTGCTTGTTGACTTTCTGTCTGGATGAGCTATCCACTGATGTAAGTGGGGTGTTAATGTTTCCTGCTAGTATTGTGTTGCATTGATTTCTCTTGCTAGGGTTGTTAATAATTGCTTTATTCCTTTTGATGCTCCTATATTAGGTGCATATGTATTATTTACTGTTAAGCTTTTTTGATTAATTATCCCCTTTATCATTATATAGTATCCATCTTTGTCTCTTATTACATTTTTGGCTTGAGGTCTATTTTTTCTAATATGAGCATGCCTACCATCTCTTTCTTTGGGCAGCAGTTTGCTTGGAAATTCCTCTTCCATTCCTTCACTTGGAGCCTATACTTGTCTGTAGAGTTGAGATGAATCTTCTGGAGTTAACATATAGTTAGGTCTTGTCTTTTAATTCATCCAGCACTCTGTGTCTTTTGATTAGTGGATTCAATCCACTTACATCTAGGGTGATTATTAATAAATGAGGACTCAGTCTTGCCATTTTATCTTTAGTTTTTATGTTGTTCTATACCTCCATTGTTTCTTTTCCTTTGTATTTCCATCTGCCATTTTAGTTTGGTGGTCTTCTATAATATTTTTCTTTCCTCTTTTTTTTAATGTTTCATATCTTTGTTCTAAATTTATGTTTTATGGCTACCATAAAGTTTGTATAAAATATCTCATAGATAAAATAGTCCTCTTTATACTGATAGCATCTGTTCTTCATTTGCCTGTAAAAGTTCTATCTTTTTCTTCTTTTATGTCTTGTTGTCTCAAATTATCCCATTTTATGTTGTGAATTTGTTACCTAATTGAAGTATCTATAGTTATTTTTACTGCTTTTTTCCCTATAATCTTAAGCTATAATTGTTTAACAACCTATGCTGATCTAGAGTTGTAACTTCTGATTCTATCTTTTCATCACCATACTCAAAGTTTTGTGTACTTCTGCCTTTTCATTTCATGTAAGAACAATTCCTTCATGTTTGTCTGTTTAAGGCTTTATTTCTTCTTTTTATCTGAATGATAACTTTGCTGGATAAAGTATTCTTGGCTGACAGTTTTTATCTCTCAACATTTCAAGTATGTCATTCCACTCTCTTTCAGCCTGTAGAGTTTCTGCTGAGAAATCTGCTGATAGCTTACTGGAGATTCTCTTATGGGTTATTATTCTTTATCCCCCACTGCTTTTAAAATTCTTCCTTTGTCCTTGACTTTAGACAGTTTTAATATATGTGTCTTCAAGAAGGTCTTTTTGCATTGAAGTAATTAGGTGTTCTCTTAGCACCATGGATCTGTATATACAGTTCCTTCTCCAGGTTTGGGAAGTTCTGAGTTATTATTTCTTTAAATGAATTCTCTCCTACCTTCTCCCTCTCTTCTTCTTCTAGAATACTCATTATCCTAATATTTCCCTTCCTACTAGAATTTGGATAATTCCTGTAGAATTTCTTTATTTTTTGGATCTTATTCTCTCTCCTCTTTTACCTGTATGGTTTCTAGGTTCCTATCTTTCAGCTTATTCATTCTGTCTTTCATATGTGCTCTGTTTCCAGTATTTTCTAATACATGCTTCATCTCATTTATTCAGCTTCAGAATTCCTATTTGGATCTTCGAGTTTTAATCATCTTGTTAAAGTATTCATTCTGTTCACTAACTTTATTCCTGATTTCACTAAACGGCCTTTCTGGGTTTTCTTGCAGCACCTTATGTTTCTTCATGACAGCTATTTTGAATTCTCTAGCAGTTAGATTGTAACACCCCACGAGTTTAGTTTGATTTCTGGAGAATGATATTGTGTTACTGTGGTTCTTCATGGAGCTTGAAGAGTTTCTCCTCCTTTGGTGCATTTGAAGTAGTAAACACCTTCTTTTTTTAAATTTTTATTTTATTTTATTTTTAAACTTTACACTATTGTATTGGTTTTGCCAAATATCGAAATGAATCCGCCACAACACCTTCTTTAAGCAAAGCTTTTTTCATATTCTAATAATTCAATGGGTTAGTGATTAGAAACCTTTCTTTTATTTTCCAGTAGGTGGCGCTACAGCACCAAGGTTTTGGTTTTTGTTTTCTCTTACCTGAGTTGCCTCTGGTTGTATTTGAGTCAGCACTTTCTACTCTCCACCACCTCTGACAGAGGCTTCACCCAGTACCTTAGCTGCCATCACTTGTGCCTCTGGGGTTATTGGTACCTCTCTGCTGTCTCTGTCTGAAGCACACGGATGAGAGTCACTTCCACTGTGTCTGGGGTCTCCTGGGTGACAGACTGTAAGGTGACATACTGTATTATGTAAGGAAAGAGCTGGTTCTAGCAGAGCCCTTGGGTGGGTGAATCTGCGTACAAGCACTCTAAGAGTTTTACTCTCACAGTCCCACAGGTCTCATGGCAGGAGTCCTATTGATTGATAAAGCCAGAAATTTGGGGGCAGGCTTGTGTTTCAGTGACAGTCTTAAAAATTGTGGTGGTTGATAAGGGGTATAAACCCTTTGATCCTTGCAGAGAAGTTTTGGAGCTTGGGTTCCCTCCCAGGTGTGTTACCATGCCAGAGGCAGGGTTTATAGCAAGTCTGTGTCTCAGCCTCTCCTATCCACTTTATTGTGGTTTCCCTTTTGTTTACCTAATGAGAAGGGATTGTTTGTCAGTTTTTAGGGTTTCCTTAGGGGCTTCCCAGGTGGCACAGTGGTAAAGAATCAGTCTCCCGCAGGAGATGCAGATTCAATCCATTGGTCTGGAAGATCCCCTGGAGGAGGAAGTGGCAACCCACTCCACTATTCTTGCTTGGAAATTTCAGTCCTTGGGATCTCAAAGAGTTAGACAAACAACTGAGCATGCACAGGATCAGAGCCAAGCTTGACTGATTTAACAACCAGACTAGGGCACAAGGCAAAGATGGCTCACAACAGATAGGACAGCCAGGCCACGTGGAGGGTCAGCTGTCACTCCCAACCCCGAGCTTCAGCAAGCTGGTTAACGCCTCTGCATTAGAGCCATTTCATAGAAATGACGATCAGCCTGGCCATCTTTCCAGGGAGAATACGGGTGTCTACTTCCTCAGCTCTCAATCAGAATCAGGATTTTTTCTGAGGAAGTTATAGTATATATAGATGTAGATTCCATGTGTCCATGGGCAGGGATTTCTCATGTCATCATCTTGAATCAGAACAGAACTTACTTACCTTATTAATCCCTTCCCTGATGTAGCAGGTTCCCCGTTACCACTTGATCGCACAACACCTTTCCAGACTCTAACATGAATCACAAAACTATCGTTAACTTACAGAATCTCAACTCTGAGAGAGGGTTATAGTGATGAAGAGGCAGAAAGTCTTCAGATGTTTCTCCCCCATAAATGCACGGGATGGTTCTCACTGCATGCTTGCAGTGTCGCGTGCCTGAATCTGCTGACACGTGCATGTCTTTCTAGACTGTATGCCACTGATATTATACAACCTTTAACTGTCATTTGACAAAAGCATTTTGCCAACTGCTTTTCTGCTTTCTCTCGTGTCATAGACATTGGCATTATTTTTGTGGCAAGTTTTAAAGTTTTCTCAGAAATGGTATCTTTAATATCAGATTTTTCCATGCATGTGTTACTCTGTCATGTGCGACTCTTTGTGACCCCATGGACTGTAGCCCGCCAGGCTCCTCTGTCCATGAGGATTTTCCAGGCAAGAATACTGGAGTGGGTTGTCATGCCCTCCTGCAGGGGATTTTCCTAATCCAGAGATCGAACCCAAGTCTCCATATTGCAGACAGATTCTTTACCATTTGAGCCACTAGGGAAGCGCTTTGCCCTGGTGAATATAATTATGGCTACTTGGAAATCTGGGGGGTCATCACTATCTTTAGCAACAAAGTTTATGCATTTCTTACTGCAAATCAATGACTTGTATTTGTTTTGGACTAGAGAACCCATCCTACCTTGGTTTATAATTACACAAAGGCTTCCAACACATTATTCCTGTATCTGACAAAATTTATAACAGCACTCAGAGAACAAGGGTCTCCTCCTGTAACAATATCTCATTTTTAGATATCTACCCTGCATCCTATTTACATTGTTTTGTGCTGAACGGTAACAACTTGCAGATCTACTCCAGTGTATAAATATTCATATTTACTATGGATATCAAAATCTGTTTATTTATGTAATGTTTAAATAATATTTAAATCTTATTAATCATAGGGGTTGCTATTTTTATCATTACTTTTACACCTTAGAAAACAGCTTTTGAGCCATAAATTCATTTTTGTGGATAAGGACTATCATAAAAATAATACTAACAATAATATATATGCAAATATAGCTAATAAACATGATTATATTACATGAAAATAATAGGTAAAATAAAGTGACTGGTGTGATCTTTATAGTAGATAGGGATCTTAAAAACAAAATGATTAAGACTATTATAATTTTTCTGGAAAATACCCATTCCCATGTTTCAAATATGGGTAAGTATGTGACTAAAATTTTATAATCACCCTTTGCTCTAAAACTGCTAAGTTTCTTGAAGAACATATAATACATAAATCACAGGCAAGAACCCCAGTACTGTCCGGACCACATGGAGCAATACAATATTAAGAGAACAGGAGAACAGATGATTTTTTTAAGTGTCTGTGAAAAGGAAATTCTACAGTTGAATTTATAAAACTGTTTAATAGAGGCAGTGATGTTACCAAAGAATTTCTGTAATTCAATGTTTGCATTCATCTAAGAAATACATATTCAGACTATATTCTTTGCCACACTATGGAGTTAGAGATGAATAGCCATTATGATAAGGCAATGGCACCCCACTCCAGTACTTTTGCCTGGAAAATCCCATGGATGGAGGAGCCTGGTAGGCTGCAGTCCATGGGGTCATGAAGAGCACGACTGAGTGACTTCACTTTCACTTTTCACTTTCATGCATTGGAGAAGGAAATGGCAACCCACTCCAGTGTTCTCCCTGGAGAATCCCAGGGACAAGGGAGCCTGGTGGGCTGTGGTTATGGGGTCGCACAGAGTCGGACACGACTGAAGTTACTTAGCAGCCATTATGATCTAATAAGACAGCATGTATGGAAATGAATGGTTTGAGTGAATATACCTCAATAGAAATTATTGTTTGGAAGTTGGATCTTATTTAGAAATCAAACCAAGTAGAGGTCATTTAGTACCTATGCTTATAAGGACTTAAAAACCCAGAACTTTAAAGGGCATTTGGAGATCATGTAGTGAAAACTCTGTGACTGTTACATATCTATGCTCTTCTTTAATACCTCACAAGTAATCATGGAAATGCCTCCTGAAGCAGCCTCGTACAGTTTTAGACAAATCTGATTTTCAAGAAATAAAATTAAACATCCATATCACCTAGTATAAAGTATTTCTTTATATAAAGATAAATATCAGTCTCCACCTCTAATGTCCTCTTGTTGATCACGATCAACCATCCAAGTGCAGGCTATATCTGTTCTAACTTCTGTATGGCAGCCCTAGAAATATTTAAAAACAATTACTGTGTCTGCCTTTAGTCTTTCTATCTACAGGTTAGTCATAGTTGCCAAGCCTTCCTCGTCTAGTCTTCATCCTCCAAAAGCACTCTACTCTGTCAGTTTCCCACTTAAGCCATGATAACCGAAGTGAGCAGATCCAAGCGTGGTCTTAACTTCACTTAGCAAAATGGGAACATCCCTTGCCTTTTTCAGAACAAAAATGTTTTCATTAATCTGTTTAGGATTTCACTTTTCTGATACAGCCACATCATACTGGTGATTCTGAGTTTTCAGCTAACTATAACCTTTTTCACATGCATGGCTGGTAAACCACATCTTCTCCAGATGGATAAGGAAACCTGTACCCTTTTATATTCACGCAAAAGTAAAAACATGTACATCCAAAATGATCACTGCATATATGTTTTGGACATATATGTTTTTACTTCTGCATGAGTATAAAGGGGTATAGAATTTCCTCCTTAAATTTAATTCTAAACATTTCACCCTCTCATTTCATGCTCATAAGAACTCTCAAGATTCTGATTCTGACATTGGCTGTAATACAGCCCCAATTTTGTGCCATCTGAATACAGTAAAAGATCAGTTCTTATTCCATATAATTATCTAACCAAAAATAATGATCCTGATATGAAAAGATGCCATAATGATGTTGCAAAAATATAATGAATATGACTGCTCAGAAAATGTCTACAGAGATCTTCCTCCCAGTCAACAAAAGTTTATCAGCACTTTTCCATAGCATCTATTCAGCAGAAACTAATGCGCCTTACTGTCCCATTAACTAATTGTTTCTTGTCTTACAAGAGGTCTTGGGAGATGCTGACAGAGCATTGTTATAAAATCCAGCTATTCTGAATCTACCTCATTCCCTAATTCAGTAAATTGGTAACACTGGTGAAAATATGGGTTTCTAGATTGTAGAAAAACATAGTTCTTCACTAAGTTGAAGAATGAGCTCAAAGAAGGTTTGAGAGTACCTTAAAATCATAATATAGATGGTAAATTTGTTTCATTAAAATAAAAGAGAAAATGAAATACTTATGAATCAATTCAAAGAATTAATTGAAACTGTGGTTATGACCAGTAAGCAATGCCCTGGCTGGACTTGCAGACAGCTTACTTTTCCTTTACTTTAGAGATATAGTTGACTGGAATTTGGAGTTTGTAATAAAGAAAGATAAGAGTTTGCCAGTTCTGAAAGGGCACTTTTTTTTTCCACTGTATATGTCTGGTTTATTTCACTTACATAATGAAATCCAGGTCCATCCATGCTCTCCCAATTGGAATAATTTCCAATTGGAATGATTTCCTTCCTTTACATAGATGAGTAATATTCCATATTATTATATATTATTATGTTTATATATATATGTACACACATACATAAACATCTGTGTCACACTTTCTTTATCCATTCCTCCATCTATAGACATTTATGTTGTTTTCTTGTCTTGGCTGTTGTGAATAATGTTGCAATGAACAATGGGAATTCAGCTATCGCTTCAGGATAATTCCTTGAATTATTCCTTAAATTCCTTTGGATAAATACCCAGAAGTGAGAATGCTGGATCACATGGTAGCTCTATGTTTAATTTTTAAGGAACTTCCATAGTGGCTGTAGCATTTTCATCCCATGAACAGTGTACAGGGTTCCCTTTTCTCCACATCTTTACTAACACTTGTCATTTTTAATTGTATTTTATATGGTCATCCTAGCAGGTGGGTAGGTACTACTGTACTGTCTCATTGTGATTTTGATTTATATTTCCCTGATGATTAGTGATGTGGAGCACCTTTTCGTGTACTTTTTATGTCTTTTTTGGAACAGTATCTATTAAGGTTCTTTGCCCATTTTAAAATTGCATTATTTGTTATATTGCTGTTGAACTATAGGAATCCTTATATAGTTTGGATATTAACTCCTTAGCAGATACATGGTTTGCAAATATTTTCTCCTGTTCTTAGGTTGCCTTTTCATTTGGTTTATTGTTCCCTGAAAAGGTACTTTCTGTTTCACACAGCAGATGTGGAAGTGGCATTCAAACTACAATATCTTTCTATAATTAAAAGAGTGTGTATTGTCTTTTGACTGTCTCATATCTGTGTCATCCAGTCTAATTTTCAATTGACTCCTACAGCCCCTGCCTTTTTACACTGAGACTCTATTTAAGCTTTGGCAGAGGCCTCAAAGCTTAGATGATGTTTAACCATTAAAGAGAAGGAAGGCAGCAGGGAGGGGGTGGCCCGTTCTTTCCCCCGTCACCCTAGCCTTCAGCACAAAGCACACACAACAGAACAAGAGAGTTTTAAGAAGCCACCAGGAATCACAAGATTAAATGACAAGCAAGTAACATAAATGAAGAAGAAGACAGGTTAGGAAACTGGAGAATAAAACCTCCCACTAAAAAGAATGTTTACACAGATCCGCCAACCAATGCCACATAGGATCACAGGCTTAACATTACCAAGTCTTTTGATTATTTTCAAGACAAGCCAGAAATCTGTGTTTTTATGTGCTAGGTACCACTGCCTGATGTAGCACCAAAAAGGGTAGCAGACAGCTGAGTGCTGAGGATTTGCTCTAAGTACTAAGTCATAGGGAGTGCTAAGTCACTTCAGTTGTGTCTGACTCTTTGCGACCCCATGGACTATAGCCCATTGGGTTTCTCTGTCCGTGAGATTTCCCAGGCAAGAATATTGGAGTGAGTTGCCAGCCCTCCTCCAGGGAATCGTCCCAGCCCAGGGATAAAACCTGCCTCTCTTATGTCTCCTGGCAGGCAGGAGACGTTTACCATCTTTACCACTTGCACCACCAGGGAAGCCCATGTCCTAGGGAGAGGGGATAGAAAACCATGGTTTCCCACACTATGGGCTTGGCTAGTAACCACAGTTCTCCAAGATAAAATGAGGCAAAAACTCAGACTGGTAGTACAGAGTGTGAGATTAACTGAGAGTTGTGCTTAGTCGCTAAGTCGTATCTGACCCTTTGTGACCCCCTGGACTGCAGCCCTCCAGACTCCTGTGTCCATGGGGATTCTCCAGACAAGAATACTGGAGTGGGCTGCCATGCCCTCTTCCAAGGGATCTTCCCAACCTAGGGATCGAACCCAGGTCTCCCACATTGCAGGCAGATTCTTTACTGTCTGAGCCACCAGGCAAGTTCCTAGTACAGCTCACAGTTTAGTAAGAAGTTAGAAAATAAACACAACACGATATGAATAATGATACTTGTGCACATGAATTTGGAAATTAAATTTCCTGAGGGACTTTTTGAATGTCAATATTATGTATTCATTTTTAAATGATCATGCTGAAATCATAGAGTGTAATATATGGATATTTATATCAAGCAGTTCTTGAGCCTTCTCTCAAGTATTTAATCTATAGAGTATTTTCCTTTCTTCCTATTATTAGTACCATCTTATTCTTCATTTCCAATTATTAGTCACTTTGCTGTATTTTGTGTGCCATGTTAAGCCACTGTAAATCATATTCTGAAAAAAAATAGATTGTACAAGTGAGTAAATGTGGGGAGATTGGTGAAAGGAAGAGAAATAGAGAATAAAAAAAAAATAAAACATGTCTTTTTATTTCTTTCAGTGGCCCTTTAAGAAGTAAAATAGATTTGATAAAATCTGTCTTTTTCTCCCACTTACGTTATGTGTGGTTTCCTGAATTAGTAAGGAGATATTAAAGGATTCTTCTTTCAGGGAAATATTTGTTCACCCCTAAGAGAGTTCCTCTTAAATAAGTCAGTAGAGAGTAGACAGCCTTACTAGAGTATCTGGTGAAAAGTTCATACTAGGTAGAAAGGATTTAGAAAACTTCACAAAGATGGCCAGACAAACAAGTATCATGAGTCATTTAAATGCTCTGGTTAGAAATATTACGTAAAAAGAGAAATGTTGAGAAGTGTTGAAAAATTGTTTCATGAACCCAGAGGAATGATGACTGAAATAATACAGACAGACTTGGATGAAGAGCTCTGTTTTCTTCCCAGAACTATCTTGATATACTTGGAGGTCTGAGATGGGTTCTAAATGAAGATGAGATTTCTTTATGGAAAAAATAAGAAAATTTCTTAAGGGAGAAAACTTACAGGACTGATTCAAAGCATGTGCCTATTTGTCAACGACAGTATAATTTTTCACAACTGTTTATGCAACTGTCCGCTGAGACAGACGATAATGATTACAGAGAAAGGCATAACTAGGCAGTGAAAAGAGTGCATCAGGTCAGTTAAAAGGCAGGTTCAAGTCCCAGGACTGTCACCTACAACTATCTGGGTGACTTTGGAAAGGTCATTTCACTTTTATAAGCCCCATTTCTCAATCTTTAAAACAAGGATAGTAACAATAACTAGGATTTTGGATGACTACAATAATCAAATGATATAAAAAGGTACAAAAGTAATACAAAGAATGGTAGTGAACATATTTCCACAGTGTCAAATTAGTCAATGAAATGATCATTTGTTTGGGGTCCTATCATGGTTATCATAAGAGAACATAAGATTATATCAACCTTTATATATTGTCTGTATCTTAATTTTATCCCTGTGAAACTATTAAGTTTTAATAAGTAAAAGTAGATTGAGCAGTAGTGGTTGTTCTCACCACAATAAAAGCCTGTTTTCTAATACCCTGAAATTAGTACAGGATTAATATCTGAAATGTTTCTGGTGTGGGAAGAGCAATTTCTTTTCTGTCAGCTGCACATAATAAATAAGTGTGTATAAATGTGTATTTGTTTATCAGATTCAAGGTATGTGGTTTGATAAAATCTGTCTTTTCCTTCCACTTACATTGTGTGGTTTACTGAATTTGTAAGGAAATATTAGAGGATTCTTCTTGCAGGGAAACATTTGTTTTCCCCTGTGAGAGTTCCTCTGAAATAAGTCAGTAGAGAGTAGACAGCCTTACTTAAGTAATAGATGAAAAGTTCATACTAGGTAGAAAGGATTTAGAAAATTTTACAAAGATGGCCAAACAAGTATCATGAGTCATTTAAATTCTCTGGTTAGAAATATTATGTAGAAAGAGAAATGTACTGTATCACAACCTGAAGCATTGTTCTGTTGTCAAAAAAAAAAAGATGCTTGGCGTGGTCTGGCATAGTCTTAAGAAGACTTAGAGCCTCTGTGATTGCATGCGTTTAAATGTGCCAGGACAATACATCACTCGGTAGATGTAGGTCTCTACTGAGAAGCAAACTATCTGGTCAATATCCCTCAAGTTACGTGTTTTACTACCACTATCTCTCCTGAGCCAAACTGTTTCAGTTTGAATTTATCATATATTTGCTAAGTCCAAATAACCAAGCTTTTATGCTTGAGCTTATTGGCTTCCTACTCAACTTTCAAAATCACATCCATAACCCTCTCTTTTGGAATTCTCCAGGCAAGAATACTAGAGTGGGTAACCACTGCCTTCTCCAGGGGATCTTTCTGACCTGGGAATCAAACCTGGGTCTCCTGCATTGCAGGCAGATTCTTTACCATCTGAGCCACCAGAGAAGCCCAATTAAATAATACAGTTCGATTCAGTTGTGAAGATTCATTGATTACTTTACTTTGAAAACACTAATGTGAGATCAGAAAGACAGGAAAATTTCACACAATGCTGATTACATAAAATAAGATAGAGGGAGAGGGAAGCTCCAAACCTATTTATTCATCATTGGCTAATAACATTTTAATAATGGATTTGCTGAACTGAACCCAACCATCAGTTGCCAGATCAGCTCTCTTGTAAATACACTGTCAAAGCCGTCAGCTCTTCCAAGTGCTCCGTTATCTTTGGCACCAGGTGAGATGTTCTTCTATTGGTATACTGGATGTAAGAAACTGGGAGTAGAAAGCAAATAAATCAGTTGGATAACTGCATCAAAATAAATCATGGTTTTCAAACATCTAATTAAAATAGTTGGTAACCAAAATACAACTCAATATGTACTGTGTCAGTCTCAACTAACTCACTCTATCCACAGAATTGCTATTACAAACCATAGCCACGGTGACTTTATTGAACTCCAAGAAATATCCTCCTTGTACCCAAGTATAAGTAGAGAGTTACACTGAAAACTGATGAGTATAGGACATTTCCCAAACTCCAACGGGGAGGGAAAAGTTCCTAGAAATTCTATTTCTTAAGAGCTTGACAAAAATCCAACAGTCATTGTATGTGTGGATATATATACATATCTATACATATACACACATATACACATACATATACATGTATGCCTTGAGTTAAAACCATATATTCTTTACAATAGTCTTCCCAGGTGGCTCTAGTGATAAAGAACCTACCTGCCAATGCAGGAGGCATAAAAGACGCAAGTTCGATCCCTGGGTCAGGAAGATCCTCTGGAGGAGGGCATGGCAATCCACCCGAGTATTCTTTCCTGGAAAATCCCATGGACAGAGAAGCCTGGTGGGCTACTGTCCATAGGGTCACAAATTGTTGGACATGACCAAAGCAATTTAGCACAGCACATTCTTTACAATAACTTCTGGAGAGAAAAAAAGTAAAATCTCTTCTGATTATTAATTGGTCAAAATGTTTGTGGATAATGGTAGAGGAATGAATGAGTGAGTTGAATAATTTTAAATTAAAACAATTAGATCCTTATTCTACTCCGGTACTCTTGCCTGGAGAATCCCATGGACAGAGGAGCCTGGTGGGCTGCAGTCCATGGGGTGGCTAAGAGTCAGACACGACTGAAGTGACTTAGCAGCTTAGCAACAGCTTCTTTTTCTAACATTTTACCAATAGAATCGCTAGAATGACAAGAAATGGAATATATGTTGAAAAAACTGCTGCAAAAGCAGTACATTTCAAAGGAGTATTCTCTCTGAACTAGTGCTGAAAAGAAAATGACCTAAGTGAGGACTGGCATATTTACAAGTTCACTGAGTTTGGATGAGTTATTTGGCACACAAATCCCCACTGTTATCCAAGACCCTGGGGTGTTTGGATCAAGATGGAACTTCTTAGAAAAGTCCCAGGCAAGTGTAACTTACAGTGATGCCTCCCAGCTTATAGTCCATGTCCTGCAGTGAAGATGTACTTTCTTCCTTTCAATGCACCTCAAAGCTTAGTCCACACTTGATTCCTAAAATGAAGTTAAAGAGGCAAATCTAATGTATATCCTTTGGGCTAAATGACCTACTAATGACCTACTCTACCTCTCTACCACTTGAATTCCCCAGAAAATTGTTCATAACCACAGTACTTCTCACTCTTGGACCCAGTGAAACATATGGACCTCACATTTGGCTTCAGTCTTTCAGATCTACCTCTAGCAAACCTATCATATTTAAAAAGTACTAAATATTCAGTTTCCCCCTTTTCTCATTTATAGTAAGCCAAGCAAGCTATCTAGGTCCAGAGGACTTGCCCACATTTGCCAAATGAGACAGAGAAGTCCTAATTCCATGCAGTCAGTATATCCTGGCTCCATGAGATACTGGAAGCCAGAATGGAAGAAAAAAGTTCTAAGAATTAATGTTTTAGAAAACTAAGAACATATCTTAGTTTTCCTGCCTTTCCCCACCCTTGAATTTACATTCATTTTCCTTAAGGTATATTTTTGCATTGTTTCCTTCATTTTCAATGCCACATTTCTAGAACAGTTGAGAGATTTTTTTGGAAAAGTCTGTTTTCATAAATAGTATCAACACCATAGCTAACATTAATTGAGGACTTACTGTGTGCCAGGTACTATACAGCATTCTTTTTCTCAAGCTTTATTGAGATACAATGGACATACAATGTTGTGTAAGTTTAAGGTATATGAAATGATGATTCAATGTATGTATATATTGTGAAATGATTACTACAGTAAGGTTAGTTAACACATTCATCACCTCTGATAGTTATCATTTGTGTTGTGTGTATGTGGTGAGACTTTTTAAGATATACTCTCTTGCGGGGAGCTGCCCGTGAGAACGGGGTCCTTTGTCTGAAGGACACAGCTCTGGGAGCTGCCTCAGTCCTTGAGGGTTTGCTTGCAAACATAGCTCTCTGTCCCGCCACCCCAGAGATTAGGCGCTTATTTACTGCAGGCACCTGGAGTTCTGTGCAAACTTCTCACGCACAGAGAAATGTTATCTGGTGTAAGAAATAATAACAGGGAGCCATTCCCATGCTCTCAAGATTTCTTGTGACTGTTTGTAAGATGTATAGGCTAACCAAGAAAAAATGTCAACTGTTTTGTCTCTCTCACGCTTTTCTGTATAAATATGAGATGTTGAATAAAGTTGGTGTCAGACTGCATCCCTTCGTGGTGACGTGTCTGAACCTCTCGACCCCATCTTTGTAGTCTCTTGCTTTAGTTTCTTTCTTAGCCCCGCCGTGCACGTTCTCGGGACCTGATCGCCTTTGCCGGCTGGCTCCGGCACTCTCTTATCAACTTTCAAGTGTATAATACGGTGTTGTGAACTATAGTCAACATGTGGGTTCATTAGAGCCCAGAACTTACTCCTCTTTTAACTATGTTTATACCATTTGATCATCTTCACCCATTTCTCTAAACACCCACCCCAAGCCCTGGCAACCCCCAATCTAATATCTGTTTCTGTTCTTTTTTTTTCCCCACATTCCACATACAAGCGAGATAATACAGTATTTGTCTTTTTCTATCATACATAATTCCCTTAGCCAAATACCCTCATAGTTCATCTATGTTGTTGCAAATAACAAGATCTCATTTTTTATTGTTGAATAATATTCTTTATATATATAAAGCAATTTAGATTGCTTCCGTGCTTAGTCACTCAGTTGTGTCTGATTTTTTGCAACCCCATGGACTGTAGTGCGCCAGGCTCCTCTTAGCATGGGATTTTCCAGGCAAGAACACTGGAGTGGGTTGCCATTTCCTTCTGCAGGGGATTTTCACAACCCAGGGATCATACCCAGGTCCCCTGCATTGCCGATGGCAGGCAGATTCTTTACTGTCCTAGCAACCAGGGAAGCCCAGCTTGCTTCCATGTCTTGACTATTGTAAATAATGCTGCAATGAATGTGGGGGTGCAATATTTCTTCAACATAGTGATTTCATTTCCTTCCAATGTATACCCAGAATTGGGATTGCTAGGTCATATCGTAATACTATTTTTAATTTTTTGAGGGACTCCATACTCTTCATAGTATCTGTGCAGGCTATATCCCCACAGAGTACACAAGGATTTCTTTTCTCCAACACTTGGTATATCCCATCTTTCTGATTCTAGCCATTCTAACAGGTGTGAAGTGATATCTCATTGTGGTTTTGTTTTGCATTCCCTAATGATTACAGACGTTAACCACCTTTAAAAGTGTAACTATTAGCCATCTGAATATCTTCTTTGGAAAAATGTTTATTCAGCTGTTTTTAAAAGTTTGGGTGTTTTGTTTTTTTGCTATAGAGTTGTATGAGTTACTTCTGTATGTTGGATATTAACACCGTATCAGATACATGGTGTATAAAGATCTTCCATTCTGCAGGCTGTCTTTCACTTAGTTGTGTTTTTTGCCATGCAATAGCTTTTTAGCTTGATGTAGTCCCATTTGTATCTATTTGCTTTCTTTGAGTGTGCTTTAGAGGACTTCCCAGATGGCGCTAGTAGTAAAGAACCTGCTTGCCGATGCAGGAGACATAAGGGATGTGAGTTCAATCACTGGGCTGTGAAGATCCCCTGGAGAAGGAAACGGCAACCCACTCCAGTATTCTTGCCTGGAGAATCCCATGGACAGAAGAGCCTCGAAGGCTACAGTCCATAGTACAGAGTCATTCATGACTGAAGCAACTTAGCATGTATGTTAGAGTCATATCCATAAACTCATTAACAAAACTAATATCAAGGAGGCCTTTCTTTTGTTTATTTCCAAAGGTTTTATGGTTTCAGGAATTACATTCAAGTCTTTAATCCATTTTGAGTTCATTTTTATGAGTGGTATAAGACAGTGACCTATCTTTCTTTAGCATATAATATAGTTTCATTCTTTAGCATATATTTATCCAATTTTCCCAACACCATTTATTGAAGAGATTCATCTTTTCTCCACTCAGTATTCTTGGCTTCTTTTTATGGCTAAGTATCATTCGATTTTCAGTTCATTACAGTTCAGTTCAGTTCAGCCGCTCAGTCACGTCCAACTCTTTGAGACCCCATGGACTGCAGCACGCCAAGCCACCCTGTCCATCACCAACTCCCAGAGTTTACTCAAACTCATGTCCATTGTGGAGAAGGCAATGGCACCCCACTCCAGTACTCTTGCCTGGAAAATCCCATGAACGGAGGAGCCTGGTAGGTTGCAGTCCATGGGGTTGCTAAGAGTCGGACACGACTGAACGACTTCACTTTCACTTTTCACTTTCATGCATTGGAGAAGGAAATGGCAACCCACTCTAGTATTCTTGCCTGGAGAATCCCAGGGATGGGGGAGCCTGGTGGGCTGCCGTCTATGGGGTCGCATAGAGTCGGACACGACTGAAGCAACTTAGCAGCAGCAGCAGCAGCATGTCCATTGAGTAGGTGATGCCATCCAACCATCTCATCCTCTGTCATCCCCTTTTCCTCCTGCCTTCAATCTTTTCCAGCATCAGGGTCTTTTCATATGAGTCAGTTCTTCATATCAGGTGGCCAAAGTACTGGAGTTTCAGCTTCAGCATTAGTCCTTCCAATGAATATTCAGGACTGATTTCCTTTAGGGTGGGCTGGTTGGATCTCCCTGAAGTCCAAGGGACTCTCAAGAATCTTCTCCAACACCACAGTTCAAAAGCATCAATTGTTCTTTATAGTCCAACTCTCACATCCATACATGACTACTGGAAAAACCATAGCTTTGACTAGACAAACCTTTGTTGGTAAAGTAATTTCTCTGCTTTTTAATATGCTGTCTAGGTTAGTCATAGCTCCATAATGGCTGTATTAATTTACATTCTCACAAACAGTATAGGAGTGTTCCCTTTTCTCCACATCCTCTCCAGCCTATATTGTTTGTAGACATTTTAATGATGATCATTCTGACTGGTGTCAGGTGATAACTCATTGTAGTTTTGGATTTCTCTAATAATGAGTTATGTTGAGCATCTTTTCAGGTGTTTGTTGGTTATCTGTATGTCTTCTTTGGAAAAATGTTTAAGTCTTTGCCCATTTTTTTTATTGGACTGTTTGTTCCTCTGATACTGAGCTTCTTGAACTGCTTGTATATTTTGGAGATTAATCCTTTGTCAGCTGCTTTGTTTGTAATTATTTTCTCCAATTCTGAGGATTGTCTTTTCATCTTGTTTACAATTTCCTTTGCTATGCAAAAGGTTTTAAACTTAATTAGGTCCCATTTGTTTATTTTTGGTTTTATTTCCATTACTTAAGGAGAGGGGTCAAAGAGGATCTTGCTGTGATTTATGTCAGAGTGTTCTGCCTATGTTTTCCTCTAAGACTCTCAGAGTTTCTAGCCTTACAAAAATTTATTTTTCATCCTTCACCATATAGTGACTACTGTTTACCCATTTGCTCTCCCATCACCTCTAGTAAGCACTATTCTATTCTGCTTGTTATAGTTTAGTTTGTTTGGGGGCTTTTTTTTGTTTATTAGCTTTTTATATTCCACATATGAGTAAAATCAAACTATTTGTCTTCCACCATCTGACTTATTTCATTTAACATAGTACCCTCAAGATTCATCCATATTGCCACAAATAGCGAGAGTTGTATCCTTTTTATGACTGAGTAGTATTCCATTACATTTATATACCATATCTTTTTTACTCATTCATCTGTCCATTGAAGGGCACCTAGCCTATTTCCGTATCTATGTTATTATAAATAAATCTACAAAGATTATAAGGATGATCTATCTTTATGGGATTGTACTCTAACATCCTATGGGTAAATATACAGAAGAGGGATAGATCAAATGGTATTTTTTTTTAATTTTTTATTTTTAAACCTTACATAATTTTATTAATTTTGCCAAATATCAAAATGAATGGTATTTATATTTTTAATTTTTTGAGGAATCTCCATTCTGTCTTCCACAGTGGCTGCACCAATTTACATTCCCATCAACAATGTTTGGATGTTCCATTTTCTCCACATCCTCACCAACACTTGTTAATTCTTATCTTTTTGATAATAGCCATTCTGACAGGTATGAGGTGATATCTCACGGGGGTTTTAATTTTCATTTCCCTGGTAAGTAGTGGTGAAAATCTTTTCATGTGCCTGTGGCCATCTGTATGTCCACACTGGAAAACATGTCTATTCAGCTCTTCCACCCATTTTTTAGTCAGGTTGCTTTGCTATTGCTGTGTTATATGCGTTCTTAATATATTTTGGATGTTGACTCTTTATCAGACATATCATTTGCAAATATTTTCTCCCATTAGTAAACTGTATTTTTGTTTCATTGCTGGTTTCCTTTGCTGTGCAGACGTTTTTTAGCTGGATACGATTTCATTTGTTTATATTTGCTTTTGTTTACTTGCCTGAAGAGATATATCTAGATAGATATTTATAAGATTAATGTCAAAGAATGTGCGCTTATGTTTTCCTCTAGGAGTTTTTTTATTTCAAGTCTTAAATCTTTAATCCATTTTTAGTTGTTATGTGTGGTCTAATTTTATTTTTTGCATGCGTTTATTCCATTTTCCCAACACTAAGTATTGATGAGATTCTTCTTTCTCCATTGTACATTTTTTGCCTTTATTTTAAATTGTCATATAGGCATGGGTTTATGTGTGGATTCTCAGTTACATCCTACTGATCTATGTATGTAGTTTTCTGCCAATACCACATCGTTTTCATTATTATGACTTTGTATTATAATTTAAAACCAGGAAGTATGATACCATCAAAATTTCAAATGACCTAAGTTCATTGATTTTTCTCTGCTTGTTTGAATCTGTTGTTTACCTCTCAGTTGAAGTTTTCAGTATAGTCATTGTTTTCTTCAGCTGCAGTATTTCTATTTGATTTTTTTATTAATGGTTTCTATTTCTTTGTTGAACCTATTTTGTTCATGTATTATTCTCTTAAATTGATTTAGTTGCTCGTCTGTATATTCTTGCAGTTCACTGAACTTCTTTAAGAGGACTATTCTGAATTCAGACATCTCGTAGATCTCCATTTCTTTAGGATCAGTTATTGGGCCTTTATTAGTTTCCTTTGATGGTATTATGCTTACCTGATTCTTTGTGATCCTTGTATCCTTGCAATGACCTATGCATTTAAGCAATTTCTTCTTCCTGATTTTACAGGTTTGCTACAGCAGGAAAAGACTTTGCCTTCACTGTCAACTCAGAGTGGAGTTCTGGATGGATCAGCTGGTGGCATCCAAAAGTAGGTGTAGTTTTATATAAGGGTCTCTGGTTGGGGGAGGCCACTGCCTGTGTTCTGAGGTGGAGGGTGTAATCTAATGCTATTGTCTGGGTGCCGTGCTTGACTGGACCTGATGGCTGGGCTCCGTGTTCCAGCGGGGCCACTGGATGAACTCTCTGATTTGGTAGGGCTGCTGGTTGTGTTCTGTACTCAGTTCTATAGGGCCACTTGTGGATTCCAAATTCGCCTCTTGTTGGGTGAGATGGCAGACTGTGTTTCCTGGCAGGGCAGTGCCATGGGCTAGAACCTACAATTGGATAGGGATACAAGTTGGACTCCACATTTGCTCTTGATTAGGTAGAGTCTTAGGTTCTGCTGCCACACTGAATGGTGCCACTGGCTGGACTCTGTTCAGGCAGGGCCAGCCACGGTCAGGGCTTTGTCATCAGACAGAGCCTCAGACTGTGCTTTCTGATCAAACAGGGTAACAGACTGTGACCCAAACTTGGGTGGGGCCACAGCCTTTGCTTTGAGATCAGATAGGCCACTGGTTTTGTTCTGTTGTAAGGCAAGATCACTGGCTAGGCTCTATGTTCAGATGGGGCCTCCAGCTGTATCCCACAGTTAGGTGGGGCTACAGACTGTGCTCTGCAGTTGGGCAGGGTCAGTCAAGGCTTCCTGGTTGCATGGAGCCATGACTGGGGGCCAGGGGAATCGCTGGCTAGGCTCCCTGCCTGGGCAAGGCCACAGGCTATGTTCAGCAATCAAATAGGGCCATAGGTTGGACTCCACTGCTGGGCACCACAGTAGCCTGGACTCCATAGCTAAACAATACCATAGGCTGGACTTTGAGGCTCCTGTTGTCACTGTTTAGGTTCCCTAGTTATGCAGGGATAGAATTTAAGCTCAACCATTAGATATGGCTGGCTCTTGACTGGGGACTCAATCAGAGAGAATTGTCAACCAAGCTCCCTGGCCTGATGGGCATACCAGCTCAGCTCAACACTGGGGCAGAGCTGGAATCTCTGCTTAGGCACAACGGCAAGCAGGAATGCTGTCCACCAAGATATGAGTCCTGATTGCTATAAGCCCCACCCCTTTTCCATCTCTAGCTGGTCCCTGGTGGTTGACTCTTACATATTCCCCCTCTGATCGTGATACCAGAAAAGCTTTATCAAGTCCAAGCTCTTGTTCAACTTGTCCAGAAGAATCTGGGCAAGGAAAACAAATAGAGAGAGACACACACACACAGACACATACAAGCTGAGGAGCAGAGAGGAATAAGGTAGTTTATTTAGGGAAGACATGAGAGGACACACTCAGAGAAGAATGTGGCTGTCCTTCTTAATGAGGGGCATGCAGCAGAGCTTTCTGATCCTTCTTTTATCTTATTTTTAGCCCTTTGAATGGGTGGGGTCTTTTGATTAGGGGTGGAATATTCATTGAGGGGGTGGAATATTCACTGAGGGGATGGTTGAGATGTGGCCTGGATTGTACCAGGTTGCCTCAATTCCCAGTCCTATGCATTTGTCTCCTGAAGCCGACAGCACAGTAAGAGCTGTTTTCCCTTCAATTTTCCCTTACCAGTCAAGCCCCAAACAGCAAAGGTTGTACAGTGTCATCAGCAACCTGTGCATTTTTATTGAGTCGCCTCCAGTTTTCATGGTTAGAGTTTCTTGTTCAGAAGTTACAAAGTTTCTCTTTTTGATGCCCTTCTACCATGTGTCATGGCCTCATTAAGTGGCAAACACGGAGGTGGCTTTGCCTTCTGCCTATGCGTGAGGAGGCTGTCCTTGGGCCTGGCCCTGTATTTCCTGCCTCAACTGCTATGAAGCAAAACCTGAATAGGCCCCCCAGGAAGTGTCCCACAAGGACCAGGAAGCTAGGTGTCCACCCTGGGCTCTCTTTTCCCACTGGAGAAGCCAAAAGCCCAGAGAGGTCCCTGGATGAAGCACTGTGCTGGCCTGAGGGAGGGCAATGCGCCCAAAGCGAGACCACCCCCCCTTACCCTTTGCCTGCAGTCCTTCTAGCTCCCCGTGTCCCAGGGTGGTATTTCACCCTTACCCCCCAGTTCTGGGGTTTTTGCAGTGGTGGCTTGTCTGGATAGTTGCTAGTATATCTCCTTGTGAGGGACACTAAAATCAGGAGTAACCTATGTCACCATCTTAATGATGTCACCTTCCTAAATATTCTTTTAAATACATACATCATTTAATAATGACAACAACCCTATGAGAATATATTCTACTGCTATCCCTATTTTAAGGAATAAAAATGGAGGCTTGGAGAAAAGAAAGAACCTACACACTAGTTAGCAAAATAGAGTAATTTAAGCCAGGTCCATCTGACACCTGTTAAGGTTCCTAAGACAACTATCTGTGATCTTACTGCTCTAATTAGCAATAAAAGGCATTAAGGATGTGCCATAAAGGACAAATTGTATATCCGTCAGTTTGGTTTATTTCCTCCCTCAGTTCTTGTCTGATAACAATAAAAATTTGGAACTACAGGGGGACTTCCCTGGTGGTCCAGGGGTTAAGAATTCACCTCTCGATGCAGGACTTGCAGGTTCAATCCCTGGTCGGGGAGCTAAGATCCCACATACCTTGTGGCCAAAGAGCCAAGACAGAAAACAGAAACAATATGATAACAAATTCAATAAAGACTTTCAAAATGGTCCACATCAAAAAAATCTTTTAAAAAAATTTAGAACTGCAGACTAAAGGGTTTTAAACAACAGGCAGGTTACAGCTCAGTTATAGCTCAAGCAAACAGGTCTTTTATTAAACAGACACTCCTAAGACATGGGAGCAGACTGACCACAAAGAAGTCATTATAATGATCTCTCTTGGTTTCCCCCCTCTTATACTTCCCGTCACCTCCTTTTGGTTGTACCCTGGGCAAAACAGGGCTTGTACCTACCAACAATCAAGAAAGGGAATGCAAATGGGCATATGCTCAAGATTGATTGACAGTTGCAAGTTACAACACCAGGCTCTATTGTACATGTATTCCCATAATTCAGTCTATTATAATCAGATGTATATATGTATAGAATATTTATGAACCCCAATGGCACCCCACTCCAGTACTCTTGCCTGGAAAATCCCATGGATGGAGGAGCCTGGTAGGCTGCAGTCCATGGGGTCGCTGAGAGTCGGATACGACTGAGCGACTTCACTTTCACTTTTCACTTTCATGCATTGGAGAAGGAAATGGCAACCCACTCCAGTGTTCTTGCCTGGAGAATCCCAGGGACGGGGGAGCCTGGTGGGCTGCCCTCTTTGGGGTCGCACAGAGTCGGACACGACTGAAGCGACTTAGCAGCAGCAGCAGCAGCAGCAATGTGCTCCTGGCTGCCTAAGGTTACTTGAGGAAACCCCTGTTGTTAGTTTGTATCCACTGTGTGCCCAGGGCATATGTGCAGGAGTTAAAAAGTCTCTGGTTATTTTTGTAGCCTATCTGTGAGCTCCCCTAGGCATGTCTGAGGTAGGGTTTAGAGATCAGCTTGCATCCTTTTGGCTAGGCCACCCCTCATTTGTCATGCCTAACTTCCTACCTAATGTATCTAAATGTTAATATTTATTGATTGCTAATTTAGGTAGTATTAGAAACTAATATTATGAGAAAGAGTAAAAGAAAAAGCAGAAAGAGTAAAATACATTAACATCCAAGCAAGGACCATCATGCATCTTTAGTTGAGAGGAAAGATGTCTTATGGTTATCATATACTCTCAAGTTCATAACAAAACCACAGCAGCCTGCATTAAATAGGAAAGACATTCATGTTTCTTGATCATGCTTAGCCCTCTAGAACACACTGCATTCCTTTCTCTGGCTTTTTTTTTTTTTTTTTTTTGGTTCTTTTTTGTTTTTTTTGAGGATCTTTTAACTTCTTTGAGTGAAAAATGAATTATCTAAACAGAAATTCTAGCATCATCTTCCTAGTCACTAATTTATTCATGAATGTATTATGCAAAACACTGAAGATAAAATATTATTAAAATGAGATCCTGACTACACAGAATTTGCAATGGGAGCTAGAAGAGTAAAAGAAGCATTTGCCATGTGTGTGATAAGTGTGCAAAATACAGCCAAGGCAAGGAAATAAACTGATATTCTGTAGTGCATTGTAGAACATGGCAGTAAGCTGTATGATATACATGATTGTATTTTTAGTTCTGTTCTCCCTCTCATTAAAAATGTGTTAATAACTCTATAGGTTTCATGCCCAGAAAAGAGGCATGTCATATTATGCAAAATTATTTCCTTCAGAAAATGAGTTCCTGTCCGATTAGTCCTATGGTAAGAGTGCCATCAATCTGGGCCATGCAACTGTGTCCCATGGGATGACAGAAGCCCACGTTGAGCATTGTTTATGGATTTCCCCTTCAATGGGATTCCCTCGACTGAGGCTCTGTAATGGGAGAATTTCTGCCCTGAACTCAGGATCTCAGCAATTTTTTCCCCACACAGGAAGTGTCCATCTCCCACTTGGGGGCCAGTTTTCCAAAATCATTGTTGCCATGTTTTCTCATTCATATGTACTGAATGCCAAGGCTTCCCTGGTGACTCAGTGGTAAAGAATCCACCTGTCAATGCAGGAGTCTTGGGTTTAATCTCTGAATCCAGAAGATCCCCTGGAGAAGGAAATGGCAACCCACTCCAGTATTCTTGCCTGGGAAATTCCATGGACAGAGGAGCCTGGCAGGCTACAATCCATGGGGTTGCCAAAGAGTCAGACACGACCTGGCAACTAAGCAACAAATAGAAACATACTGGAGGCCACAGGAGTTTCTCTAGTTCAGGCAGAGTCTACACTTTTCCATCAAAAGGCACACCTTATCCATCAAACCATTTTCCCCATTTCATTCAAGTTGGTTTCCTTAGTGGGACACAAAATTGTTACCCATATTCCCACCTCTATGATGTTTTCCTCTTCCTCCCTCACTTGGAAGTCAGCCTTCCCGCTTGGTCTATCCAGCCTGCAGATCCTTCCCATTTAAACCCTTTCCTAATGACATCAGCTTCCTGTCTGTCCCTTCTGAGTATAGCACTTTAGGCTCTATTAGGAATTAAGTGCTTGAGTGTATCAAATCTTAAATTACTCTCTAGTCTGTTCTGTTGTGCCTTTCCAAGTGGCGCCTTCACAACAGCAAGATCTGTGCCTTTTATGCTGTGTGGGTACTCCTAATTTACCACCCAAGTTGAGAGTGGAAAAAGAATATTCACAATTATTTTGGGATTTCAGACATAAACAGTGGCTGTCCCAGACAAACCAGCACTAATGGTCACCCTATATTACTTGTATCTGTCACAGTCCCTAGTGTAGCACTCAAGAGGTCAGTAATCACCTCTTGATTAAAACGTCTACACTGTTCTCCAATAGGACTTTATCTATAGATCTTTGGGGTAAAAAAAAATTTTTTGGTTGCACAATTGTATCACAAGGATTGCTGTCAGTTTTGTATCACTGAAAGATAGTAAGAGAGAGATATATAGTACTTTAATTTGTGGAAACCAAGAGAAAGAAATTATAAAGGGAATATTAAAGAAAATATTAAAATATTAAATTAAAGAAAATATTCAGTAGATGTGGGCTTCACTTAATATGGCAATCTCTAGATCCATGCATGTTGCTGCAATTCCTTCCATTATTTCCTTGGCAAGGCCATTATTTCCTTCTTTTTTTTTTTGACTGAGTAATAGTGGGCTTTCCTGGTGGCTCAGTGATAAAGAATCTGCTAGCCAATATAGGAGACTCAGGTTTGATCTCTGGGAAGATCCCCTGGAGAAGAGAAAGGCTACCCACTCCAGTATTCTTGCCTGGAGAATCCCATGGATAGAGGAGCCTGGCAGGCTACTGTCCATGGGGTCAAAAAACATTAGGCAGGACTGAGTGACTAACCCTTTCACTTTCACTTTCAGTATGTGGTGGAGTATGCCTGATGACTTTTAAGTAGTATGGTGATTTGGTCAACTTGTGTATGAATGTATATATGTTTAAAATGATAAGGCATCAACTTGAAAAGTCTGAAGATAAATTCAAGGAGACATTAGACAATTGCCACTATAGTCTAAGAAATGATGAGGGCTTGAACAAAGTCAGTGGCAATAGGAGATGGTACAGATTTCATAGATTGCATGGGTGTTGAAAGAATCAAGATGCAAGATGACTAACTTTCAGGACTCAACAGAAAAAATCAATGAGTGTGTTCAGGATAATAAAGTTTGCCTCACAGAAATAATGAGCAGAAATCCAAAGAGCTACTGTTCCTCCATAAGTTGTCTTCTTAGCAAGTTCACATTTGCAATTTTCCAGTATTTATCGGAAGGGCTAGCGATTCTTATACCAGGAAGCAAGTACAGGAATAATATCTATTCCAAAAAAAAAACAAACTAGGAGCAGGAATGTGGCTCCAGTTTCAGGTATCTTCTAGACGCTGTCCATTGATAGATGTGGTTCTTCTAGGGTAGGAGAAGTGTATTCTCATTTCATGATTCAGGCTCATTTCGTGGCTAATTTTGCTTACCCAAGCCAACCAGAAGTCTCTCTCTTTCAAAACTGCTTATCATAAGACTATGCAGAAATCAGTAATGTGTTCTGGGATGTTAAGTTGGTATTCTTTTCTAATATCCTTAAAAGAAAAGACAGTGCACACAGCAGAATGCTTCTGTATGCCTAGCAAGTGTCTATTATAGTGTCCAGCCATGTATGAATGAGTCGTGTGTGCTCAGTCTACAAAGCAGTGTACATAGATGTCTAAGCTGACTGATACCAACACAACCTGCCAGTGTTCCCCAGTGAGAAACAACATCCAAAATTCAACCTGAATTTAATTGGAATATTCAGCTTATGGTATAATATTAGGTCCCTTGACTTCATATTTAAGAATCTTCCAGTTTTTATGAGCTGTTTCTATAGAAAATTTCTATATCCAATAATTTTAAAACAAACGTTAGTGCATATTCTACATACCATCTTGCACAATTGCCTATTGATCTGAATTTTCTTTACCCTCCAAAGTAAAAGAGACAACACAGCTATGCCCGAGCATTTGTGAACAGAGTCATGCACTCCTCATAATAATAGACCCTAAGTCACTTCCTGCTATTGAAACCTATGACCCCTGTGAAAGAAAGAAGCCCTATTATCCCTTAACATGGTCTCAAGACAAAGACCCCTCAGCAGAAGGAGCAATCAATGCATTTCAAGGAGAGCCTAGCTCTGGTTCAACAAAAGGGAAGAATTATCTTACCAACTTCTAAGTGGAAGCCATTCTTCCTATATGACTGGGGCTAACTAACCACACTCCATATATGCTGATATATTATATATTTATATATAATGTATTTTATACAGTATTTATATTAATATTAATATAATGTATACATACGTGTATGTGTATATATAGATAGATATATAGATAGATAGATATAGGTAGTGGAGAAAGAAATGCGATCCACTCTAGTATTCTCGAGTGGGAAATCCCATGGACAAAAGAGCCTGGTGGACCATAGTCCATGGGGTCACAAGAGTTGGACATGACTTAGCGACTAAACTACCACCACCACCATAGATAGATAGATATCATTTCAGGAATTCTAGAAAGATCCTTCTACTGCAAAACTATCTCTATCCACTATTCAGTAATGCCTCTGAATATGAAGTTTCTTACAACATAACTAAAGACGGTGTTTTAAAGGTAAGTAATTCTATAAAGATGTTTTTCAAAAAACACATACCAATCTAGGTGTTTATATAACACTCTGGAGAGTAGACTTTAGTAAGGAAGAAAAAGGGATGCTTTTTAAAGGGTACTTAGGCTTCAATACTCAGCATAAGTTTAGATTCTATGTAAAGCCTTTTCTTAAAAAACAATCATTTAATTGTCTATTTCCATCATATATTGTTATTGAGTGTATATCTTGTTGCTGTTGTTTAGCTGCTAAGTCATGTCTGATGCTTTGTGACCCCATGAACTACAGCATGCCAGGTTTCCCTGTCCTTCACTATCTCCCAGAGTTTGCTCAAACTCAATGTCCATTGAGTTGGTGATGCCAGCCAACCATCACATTCTCTGTCTCCCCCTTCTCCTCCTGCCTTCAATCTTTCTCAGGATCAGAGTCTTTTCCAATGAGTTGGCTCTTCACATCAGTTGGCCAAAGTATTGGAGCTTCAGCATCACTCCTTCCAATGAATTCAGAGTTGCTTTCATTTAGGATTAACTGGTTTGATCTCCTTGCAGTCCAAGGGACTCTGAAGAGTCTTCTCCCGCACCAAGGTTCAAAAGCATCAATCCTTGGATGTGGAACCTTCTTAATGGTCCAACTCTCACATCCATACATGACTACTGGGAAAACCATAGCTTTGACTAGAAAGACCTTTCTCAGCAAAGCAATGTCTCTATTTTTCAATACGCTGTCTAGGTTTGTCATAGCTTTTCTTCCAAGGAGTCTTTTAATTTCACAGCTGCAGTCACCTTCCACAGTGATTTTAGAAGCCAAGAAAATAAAATCTGCCATTGTTTCCATTTTTCCCCATCTATTTGCCATGAAGTAATGGGACTGGATGCCATGATCTTAGTTTTTGGATTGCTGTGTTTTAAGCCAGCTTTTTCACTCTCCTCTTTCACTTTCATCAAGAGGCTCTTTAGTTCCTCTTCACTTTGTACTATTAGGGTAGTATCATCTGCATATCTGAGGTTGTTGATATTTCTCAGGGCAGTCTTGATTCCAGCTTGTGATTCATCCAGCCTGGCATTTCTCATGATGTACTCAGCATAGAATTTAAGTAAACAGGATGACAATATACAGCCTTGAAGGACTCCTTTCCCAACTTGGAACCAGTCTGATGTTTCACGTCCATTTCTAACTGTTGCTTCTTAACCTGCATACAGGTTTCTCAGGAGAGAGTTAAGGTGGTCTGGCATTCCTATCTCTTTAAGAATTTTCCAGTTTCTTGTGACCCACACATTAATTTCTGACAATAATTAACATTAATAGAGCTTTAACTATCTGTCCAGCAGAATGCTAGTTCCATAATCTCATTGATCTATTGTTACCAATGTCATGAAATAGGACTATCTTCATTTTCATTTCAAGATTAAGATGCCGAGGCCTAGGGCAGGTAAGTAACTTGTTCAGGTCACACAGCCAGGAAACGGCAGAACAATTCAAGCCCAAGCATTCTGACTGCAAATTCCATTCTTATAAGTATCACAACATACTGACTTTATGAGTATTTATTAAACCAGAAGAAAGAGTATAAAAGCATGGAGTACTTACTTGTGGTCACAGCGTGCAGAAGAACAGCTGGTTGTGATGAAAAGTGGATCATCTCAAACCAAAGTTCTGTTAAGAGTTGGCCCTGCCCAGTGGCACAGTCCCAAAGATATTACTCTGTTCTGTGAGATCATCTTTCTCAGGATGAAAGAGAGGCCACCATATGCACATGTTGTAGAGAGAGAGAGATCTTGAAACCATGCTAACAAAGGAGAAACTTTGCGAAGAAGGAAGAAAAATTAGACCAGATAGTGTTTTTGGATGTATACCTATTAAAGGGATATTCATTCATCTAAATTATTTTTTTTCATTTTGCAACCATGCCTCATAACACATTTTAATACGTAAGTCGTTGATGCCCTGTCCATCCACAGACACAGAATCTGAAATACAATGTGAAAATAAGTAAATGAAACAAAACCTCAGTGACTCTTCAGGAACAAGAGAGGAAATGTGGAGGGGAGTGGATGTGCCTCTGGAAAACCTATTGGATTGCTGCTTACGGATAATTTGCTAACATATTCATGGAGGCCAAGTATCAGGGAAGTATTTCTAGTCAGGTGGGCTCTGCCACTTTTACCCAAAGGGATCCTGGCCTCCCAAAGTTTGATGTTGGAATTGAGAACCACTTAAAAATACAAGACAAATTGTATCAATATTAAGAAGCTTGATCCGGGAACAAAAGATCATTCCCGGTACACCTCAGTTTAGTCTGGAAAATCTATGAAAATTCCCTTCACCTCCACCCCTATCCTGCCCCTTTTTTCCCCTTTCACCACTTGATAAACAAAATACAACCTCCATGACATTAACTTTCTTTTCTAGGCTCCCCTGATAGAGATCAACCTCCCATGTTTAAATCCCCATTGTTTTGCTACTTTTTATAGTCTGTTTGAAACAAATGATAGCAAGTTATATAATCAGTTTCCACCACCAAACATAACAAACAAAAGATTGGGTATTTATCCAGCACTTTTCAAGCTTTCTTTTTCCTCTTCTCCTTATTGTGCATTCATGTTTTGTATTATTGAGAGAACAATTATTCAAAAGAAGAAAAGCTTATTTTATTTAATAGTATGCTAAGGAGCCAATTTCTAGTTTCTGCCTCCAGAATAATGAGCAAATCTGAACTGTGGCCTAAATATAATCTGACCAAAACAAAGCCACAGGGGTGAGCAACTCATCAGAAAAACAGATGTTATTGCCCAGAATGAATGTTTGTTTGGAGAATAGCAACACACACACATACACACACACATACACACACACACATACACACACACACACACACACACACACACACACACATACACACACAGAATTAGAGATAAAAAGACAGAAATGTTTTAAACTGGTACAGGTGAATAATCATTTTTAGTTAAGAAAAATACCTCAAATAAGGCATGAACTTTACCGGGTAAGGCTGACATAGTCAAAGAGTAGATTTTTTTATTACTTATTTACCTTTGGCTGCTCTGAATCTTCATTGCTGTATGCAGGCTTTCTCTAGTTGCAACAAGCAGAAGCGACTCTCTCCTTGTGGTGTGGGCTGCTTCAGCTGCCACTCAATCCATCAGCTTGTTGCAGAAGGACAAGAGACCCCCAGCAGCATCAGCTGAACTGGCCCAGACAAGAATCAACTAACTGACCCACAGAATGGAGAACTAAACAAATAGTTGTCGTTTTAAGGCACTAGTTTTTAAGGTAATTTGCTCTGAAGCTAAAAAGAATAAATGGGGATTCCATGCAATGCTTTAAAAATTGCACATAATAATATCAATTAACATAGAAGCAACACTTCATAAAGGAGAAATTGTAAAGGATACAAAGATAAATAGAAACACTTACAAATAGGAGATTTTAATTTCCTCTTCTCTGTCCATGAAAGCCAAATAGGGGGAAAAAAGGGCATAAAATATCACCTAAGAAACATAATTATAAGGTAGACTTGATTAATATTTACTGAACTCTTCACCTTAAAAATAGAGAATACACCAGGACTTTCCTAGAGGTTCAGGGATTAATTTTCCACACTGCCAATGTAGGGAGCAGAGTTTTGATCCCTGGTGAGGGAACTAAGATCCCACATACCCTGTGGTACAGCCAAAAGACTTTTTAAAAAATAGAGAATACACCTTGTTTCAAATGCAAAGAAGACAATTAAATACAAAACAAAATAATGGAAGCCTTTTCTACCTGAAAAATGTAAAATTCAGAATTTCTAGAAAGCAATAAAAATAAAAACACTATAAATCAAGTATATAAAATGCAGCTAAAACATTGTTTAGAGGAAATTTTTGAGATTAAGAATTTATGCCAGTGAAAAATAAATTGAAAATCTCGCTCAAACGTTCACAAAAAGGATATCAAAATAAACCAAAAAAGCAGAAGGAAAAAAATTAATAAAAATAAAAGGATTTACTCTCATCTAGGAAACAAAAATGATTTTAAAATAATCTTTTAAATATCAATAAATAAACTACTAGCAAAGATAATCAGGAAAAAGATGAACTGAGAATATTGTTAAATGAAATTATAAAGAGTAAAACTATAAAACCATTGAAAACAGAAGAAATTAAAAGAATTTTAATAAGCTACTCAACACTAGGTAAATAAATTTTAAAACTTGGATGAAATGAGTAATTTTCTAGGAAAGCATAATTTCTTCACAATTGGAGAAAAATCCTAAACAGATAATATCTATAGAACAAATAAAGATGAGAGCTAAAAGCTACCTGCAAACCCCTCAAATAAAGCTCAAAATGTTTCCCAGGAGAATTCTAACAAATCATCAAGACCAAATAATTTAAATGACACAACTGTTCCAGAGCATTAAAAAGGAAGAATATTCCAAGGATTTTTTTAATGAAACAAATATAACATTGATACCTAAACCCACTTCCCAGGTGGTGCGGTGGTAAAGAATCTGCCTGCCAGTGCAGGAGGCAAATGTTTGATCCCTGGGTCAGGAAGATCTCTTGGAGGAGGACATGGCAACCCACTCCAATATTCTTGCCTGGAAAATCCCATGGACAGAGGACCCTGGCAGGCTCAGGTCATCAGGTCACAAAAAGTTGGACATGACTGAGCAAACATACACAGCAAAACCTGGAAGATACTAAAAAAAAGAAAAGAAAAAGGATTAAACTTCCTTATGAATATAATAAAATTACCTATGTAATATATTAATAGCATATGAGAAGCATGACACTTAAAAGAGTGATAAGGCAGGATGTTAATTCCAATAATGTAAGAATGGTTCAGAATTAGAGAAATCTGTTAATATAATTCATCTAGTAATACAATTTATATTAATTATCTGGGGAGAAATTTTTTAGAATCATCTCCTGGGATACTAAAAAATGAAATTCAAAACTATTCTTTGTTCTTAATAATTCATAAGTATGGATGAGAATATATTCTTTGCCTAAACCCAGCATTATGCTTAACTGTGTTCCCATTAAAGACAAGAGCAAGAGAAATATAATGAGGATGTCTATTTTTTAACATTGTACTTGAATTAGCAGCCACTGCAATTAGATATAAGAACAGTATGGAGAAATATAAAATTTGGAAAAGAGATAAACTTAGTTTTTCAAAGTTTATTATTATATACCTTGAAATGGTCTTCCCAGATGGTGCTAGTAGTAAAGAACCCACCTGCCAAAGCAGGAAACGTAAGGGACACAGGTTCAATCCCTCCTCCAGGAAGATCCCCTGGAGGAGGGTATGGTAACCCACTCCAGTATTCTTGCCTGGGCGATCCCATGGACAGAGGAGCCTGATGGCTTACAGTCCATAGGGTCAGCAAGATTTGGACACGACTGAAGCAACTTAGCTCGCACACACATACCTTGAAATACATGGGAATCAACTAAAAATTATTACATACAAAAAGAGAATTGATTAAAGTAGCTGGGTAAAAAATTCATATATAGGAATTAATTGTTTTTCACATTTGCAAAAGCCAACCAGTTAGAATATATAATGAGCAAAACGACCACAGTCACATTAGCACAAAAAAATGTATTACTTAATATAAATTTAACAAAAAATTTATCAGGCCTATGCCGTTAAACTAGTGCATCGGCAAGGGCCACAAATGGACATCTTAAACAAGAAGACTCAAAATCATAAAGATGTCAATTATTCATAATTCATAAGCATAACACAACTGCATTTAAAATACTAATAGTTTTCTAAACCAAAGTATATGGGTAAATTTATGTAAGAACAGCAAGAAATCACTGAAACAGAAGAGCAATGAGAGTGGGAAGGTTAGCTTCAACAGATATTAAATAATAATAATTTAATTTAATTCAATAATTTAAATAAATGAAACAGTGGCAAAATGCAGTACATGTCTGTGATTCAGTCGCTAAGTAGTATCAGACTCTGTGACCCTCTGGTCTGTAGCCCGCCAGGTTCCTCTGTCCATCTCCAGGCAAGAATACAGGAGTGGGTTGCCATTTTCCTCTCCAGAGGTTCTTTCTGACCCAGGGATTGAACCTGCATCTCCTGCACTGGCAGGCAAGGTTCTTTATCACTGAGTCATCGGGGAAAACCAAAATGCAGTTCAGTTCAGTCGCTCAGTCGTGTCTGACTCTTTGCGACCCCATGGACTGCAGCACGCCAGGCCTCCCTGTCCATCACCAACTCCCGGAGCTTACTCAAACTCATGTCCATTGAGTCGGTGATGCCACCCAACAATCTCATCCTCTGTTTTGGGCCTAGTGCACTGGGACGACCCAGAGGGATGGTATGGGGAGGGAGGAGGGAGGAGGGTTCAGGATGGGGAACACATGTATACCTGTGGTGGATTCATTTTGATATTTGGCAAAACCAATACAATTATGTAAAGTTTAAAAATAAAATAAAATTAAAAAAAAAATAATTTAAATAATATTGTACTAGTATACAAACAGACCCAAAGACTATAATAGAATAGTTATTTCCAAAAGTAGGCCCAAATACGTATGTAATTTTAATGTATGATAAAGGTGTTAAATCAACGGTAAAAGGACTGTTCAATAAATGACATTAGGGCAACTAGGTATGTGTCTGGAAAAACTAAGTATTGTCTCAAAATCATGTTTCAAAAAAAAAAATCCTAAAAGATGAATAATTCAGTGTAGAAAATGAAATCTTAAAAGTAACAGAAGAAAGCATAGAATTGCTTTTATAACAGTGGAATGCAAAAGGCCTTTCTAAGAATGGCCCAAAAAATCCAGAGATCATAAAAGCAAAACTGATTAGTGATCATCCCAACACCCTGATTTTACAGCTCCCTGATGCCCCTCTTCTAAACACCCTAGCTTAGCTATCACTCCATGGATATACCTCTACCTTGTAATTGTCAATAATTGCAAATTTTCCATAATCTCAATTTCACTCCGACCAGAAATACCTCTAGTAACCTTTACCCCAACAACTCTTTGAACCCATCAGGTCCTACAAACTATTGATTCTACCATCTTTTCATTGATCCTTACCTCCCTAATATCTGCTGCAGCTGCTGCTAAGTCGCTTCAGTCGTGTCTGACTCTATGCGACCCCATAGACGGCAGCCCACCAGGCTCCCCCGTCCCTGGGATTCTCCAGGCAAGAACACTGGAGTGGGTTGCCATTTCCTTCTCCAATGCGTGAAAGTGAAAAGTGAAAGTGAAGTCGCTCAGTTGTGTCCGACTCTTAGCGACCCCATGGACTGCAACCTACCAGGCTCCTCCGTTCATGGGATTTTCCAGGCAAGAGTATTGGAGTGGGGTGCCATTGCCTTTTCTGCCCTAATATCTTCACTAGCCTTATTAACCAGCTTAAAATTATAATGACCAACCTAGAACTGATCCTTATAATTGCTACCTTAGATAAACCCTCAATTCCCTTGACCTCTTTTTCTTCATCACGCTTTAAAAAACACACACAACATTGGTTATATCTAGCTGTCTACCTGTCTAGCTGTCTACTCCAGATTTATACCAGGGAAGCTGAACCTGGCTCAGAAAACTCTACAACCCTGCTTAATGTTCTCGTTTTAATTCATGATCACAAACCTCCAGTAGACCATTAATATTCCCTGACAAGGCAACTTGACCTATTTTATTTGTTGTTCCACTCTCTTAGAAAGCTGTTCCATAAATTCTCTCTCCTCAAACTTCCAACTCAGTTCCCACCACTGTTACTCTCACCTGATGACTTTGCTTATATTTTTTTCTGAAAGATAGGAACAATAGAAAGAACTCTTCCAGTCTTCATATATAGCCACACTTTTGTTTATCCACATATCCTCTACCTTCTCCCCTCTTACTATGAATAAATTTTCTGTGCTCCAAACTAATGCCAGCCCTTAACTAAGACTCTGGACTAGACTGCATGATCTCTCATCTCCTATATATTATTGTTCCAGGAATTCTTTCTTTTCAGCAGCAGCAGCATGAGTTTTCCCCTCTATCTGGATAAATATATATTTAATTTATATGTAAACATGCTGTTCTATCTTCTGAAACTCTTATCTATATAATTTATTCCCTTGGAAATCTCATTTGTTCTCTTGCCTATAAATATATGATAAAGATTCACAAAGATGTATATAGATTAGGACTCTCCCTCAAGCTCCAGACCCTGATTTCCTATTCTCTGCTTGGATCAATTTAACTCATAGAAAACTGAGTCCCTAATCTTTCCCTACCTTCATGAAGATTGCTTATCTATCCTTTCGGTTATGTAGACAAATAACTTGGAGTTGTCCTTGACTTCTGTCTTTCCTCCTCAGCTGAAATCCAATTTGTCAGCAACTCTTGTAAGTTCGTATCGTAAATATGTCTAAACTCCTTCTCATCACCTCCACTATCGCCACTCCAGTCTAATTTCCACACTATTAGCTCTCAGTCTCTGCAGTACACTATTCAGTGGTCACGCTTCTACCTTTGTTCCTTCAGTATGTTCTCTACAGTAACCAGAGGGATTCTACTAAAATTTAAGTCAGATCAGGTCACTCTTCTGCTCAAACTCTCTAGAGCCATGGTTTCCAAACTGTGTGCCAAGGCACCCTTGGAGCACCACAATGAACTCACTAGGGTGCTCTAAGATAGTTTATATTTTAGAGAAAGGAATACAGAGATATTCAGCACTTGGGAGACATAAGGTGAGCTACTAATTCTAAGTAGTTGATAATTTTAGTATGAAATCATGCTACACTTCTTTTCATGACGTGATATCTTTTTAAAGCAGAATTACAGAATTTCAACACTCTCTACACTAAAAAGCAAATACCACATAAAAACTAATGTGGAAGAGAAAACAAGTGTGGCAGTATTTAATCTGATTCCAAAGTTTGAGTATTTGTGCTATGGACAAATGGTGCAGACATCCCACTCATAATAATTATGGTTAAGAATTTTATTTTTTTTCTTTTTTCTTTGAATTTACTTTTCATTTTTTATTTAGTTATTTTTGCATGCACTGGGTCTTCATTACTGCACAGACTTTTCTCCGGTTGTGGCAAGTGGGGAGTACTCTTCATTGTGGTACACAGGCTTCTCACTGTGGTGGCTTCTCTTTTTGCGGAGCACATGCTCTAGAACACGGGCTCAGTAGTGGTACATGGACCTCACTGCTCCATGTCATGTGGGGTCCTCTTGGATCAGAAATTGAACCCATGTCCCCTGCATTTGCAGGCAGACCCCTGACACTGGACCACCAAAGAAGCCCTGATTTACTTTTTTTTAAGTAGCTACTAAGTTGTTAGGACATGAATAGTTGTCAAGTTCTTTGGCTATAGCTACTTAATAAATAAAATTGTCAGGTCTTCCTTTTGGCCTAGAAGTATGGTGCGAAAATTAGGCACAGAATACAATAGCCTTAAGTTGAGAAAAAAATTTTGTGTGGTTAAAGAACTGGAAAAAACAAACAAACAAGCCAGTGAGCCTGAAGCATGGTTAACATGGGGGAAAATAGTCAAAGATCACCCTGGAGAGGCAGATAAGGCCCAAGTCATGCAGAAGATCATAGGCTATACTGAGAAACTCGACTTTAAGAGCAATGAAAGATCTTTGAAGTTATTTGAAACAGATGAGTAATTTGATCTGATACACAATTTTACAAGATCAAGTTGCTCCATGGAGAACAGGTTGAGAAAGGAGAAGAAGTGGAGAACTTGACAGGCAGTCATCTGCTTGAACCAGAGATGCAGCCAAGATAGAGATGCACGGAGACCAGGAGTATTTTGTAGGCAAAATTAATAAGAGTTGGTGATGGATTGAATGCAAGAGATAAGGGAGGTAGAAGTATCAAAGATGGCTTTTAAATTGCTGGCTTGGGCAACTAGGTGCCTGAAATGATGATAAGGAGGAACTAATCTAAAGGAGGGAGAAGGCAATGGCACCCCACTCCAGTACTCTTGCCTGGAAAATCCCATGGACAGAGGAGCCTGGTGGGCTGCAGTCCATGGGGTCGCTAAGAGTTGGACACGACTGAAGCGACTTAGCAGCAGCAGCAGCAGTCTGAAGGAGAATATTGAAACTTAGATTTAGATATTTTCAACTTAAGGTGTTTACAAAACAAGCAATCAGTGACTGTAGGCTGACATTTGGGTTTGAATGTGAAATCAGTATCCCTTTCCCTAAATGTGGCCTGATTCTTCATTCTTCATTTTACTGAGTTCTTAACTATAGACACTAAATACCCTTAGGATATACAGTCTCATCCAAACTCAACTCGAATGCATCCTGCCAAGGCAGGCAGTACATTAAGGGTCTCCATCTGTTAGTGTGCACAAAATTCAGTTTTGCTGCCATAAAACCAGTATTTGGGTGCTTAGATGGAAGCAAAGAGAAACATATGCTTTTTAGTCTCCAGACTTTTCCTTGAAAACAAACTTGCTTTACTTGGCTGTTGGCAGCCCTCCAAGCCCTTCCAATTGTTTCCCCTTAGGGTTGTACGTTCTCCTTATTATATAACCAATGCTGGGGATCCCATGGCAAATTAATCAAACCACCATAATATGAAGCAACAATTTCCTGAGTTTGAATTTTATTGAAGCCTGAGTCCCTCTACTGTAATGGTTTGTTGTTACTCATATTGTTCACTATGTTATGTCTGACTCTTAGTGACTCCTTGGACTGCTGCACGCCAGGCTTCCCTGTCCTTCACTATTTCCCAGAGTTTGCTCAAAGTCAAGTTCATTGAGTCAGTGATGCCATCCAACCATCTCATCCACTATTGCCCCCTTCTCTTCCTGCCCTCAACCTTTCCCAGCAACAGGGTGTTTTCTAATGAGTCAGCTCTTTACATTACATGGCCAGAGTATTGGAGCTTCAGCCTCAGCATTACTCCTTTCAATGAGTATTCAATGTTGAATTCCTTTAGGATTGACTGGTTTGATCTCCTTGATGTCCAAGAGATTCTCAAGAATCTTCTCCAGCACCGCAATTTGAAAGCATCAGTTTTTCAGGGCTCAGCCTTCTTCATGGTCCAACTCTCACACCCGTAGCTTTGACTATATGGACCTTTGTTAGCAAAGTGATGTCTGTTTTTAATACGCTATCTAGGTTTCTCATAGCTTTTATTCCAAGGAGGAAGCATCTTTTAATTTTGTGGCTGCTTACCAATTCAAATTTGGATCTCAGTATCTTAAATTAAACTGAAGTTTGACACTCCTCTATTGTCACTGTATTTTGTGCTATCTACCCCTTTAAGGGTTCTTCACATATGGGGTTTCAGAACGCATCCACCAAGCCTGTTTTGTTTATCAGAGCCTTCTTATCTTTGTACCAGGTTTATCCTCATCCTCCCTGGAAGAGTTCAACTCCACACTAGAATTGAAGATTCGCTCCGTGTTGCCGTTAGTTATTTTGTGATGTTTCTGTCACTGTAGCAGTAAACATAGATGTTTATGGATTTTCCCTTTACACTCAATCTTTCAATAATTCAGTCTCTACTGACTGAAGCAAACAGCCACATTTGGCCGTTTGTATTGATCTGTACCTATGCATAACAGATTCTAGTTGTATAAGTGAATGAAGCACTAGAAAAGTTTTGCTTACTCTTACAATTACTGAAGTGGTTTCTCATAATTAGGAATAGCAGCCATTTTAATGTTGATGCTCCTATTTCTGCGCTTGTTTAGTCCCTTCTCCAAGAGCTACATTTTTCTTATGCTTATTTCTATTACATTGGACAGTTGGTGGAAGGGAGGGGACGATTTCCACTGCTTTATTAAAACTATTCTGTAGCAGAATATACTTCTCTGCAGCAACAGTACCTTGATCTGCTTTGGGTGCATGCCAGTACACAACATAGCAGTTCACTTCCAAAATACTCTTAAAGTTATGCTTACTATACTACATTAATTTGTGCCAGCCCCCAAATGAGGATCAATCTAAGAAATATTATTTACTCATTTGCCACAATTTACTGTCTTAATTACGTACCTGTTGCAATTACATTCGTCCTTCAGTATCTGCAAAAAATCGGATCCAGGATCCCCCTCCCCAAGGGAATCAAATTCCATGGATGCTCAGGTCCCTTATATAAAAGGACCTAGATACAGTCACACCTTTGATTCCACCCAGGGTTGATTGAATCCATGGATGTGGAACCTGTGGCTAGGGAGGGCTGGCGGACTGTACTACTTATCTACCACATAGATGAGCTGTCACCTGTTATAATGCAGGTCCTTTCCTCAATGTATCAGAATACATCAATATTTATGGATTTTCCCCTTTGCATTTGACCTTTTAATAATTTGATCCCTTATGAATGAATCGGTCCATCAGCTTATCATTTGTATTGATTTGTACTTGTCACTCTATTAGCACTTGAAGCACTCAAATGCTTGCTAATCTGAATTCTTGAGGACTTGTTTTAATATTGATATATGATTTGAAACCATTCAAGTATAGGAGAAATCTTGCAATCCTCATTCTTTACTTTCATTTTGCTTTATTTTCTCCTTAATGATTTCTGTATCATATAGAAGCAGGAAGAATTAAATTTTCTTAAATATTCCTTATTTCTATGCTTTTTCCTTAAGAATATATTAGTAACGTTTAAGTCTCAGTGTCTCAAAATATTAATAATTGATCATTAATTTCTATTTAGTAGGTACCATTTCTTCCCTACAGTGTATTTTTTATCAAATTTCTTGCTTCAGCACAATATTCTCTTAGTCAATTGAAATGTAAGGCTTTTCCCCTATTCAACTCTATGTCCCATAATACTAAGGCAAGTGTTCTTCAAATGGGAACAACTCAGTCAATATTTGTTGAATTAAGTCATTAGACATATTGAAGAGAAGTCTTACAAGCCCAAGTCTCTTTTATTAATGTGAATATCTCTTTGTGGTAGCTCTCTGGAGCCTAAATTGATCTGTTTTCCCAGTTATCTATTATAGCTCCATAAAGAACACACAATCAACTTAAAATGAATAGCACAGTCCAGCTGGGAAATACTTGACAAAAAACTTAACTCTAGGCAAACAGATTTCAAAGAATCACTATTTACAGTGAAAGTTAGCCAGCCATTCTCCTAGTTCTTCTAAATCTTGATGAGCCAAACTAATAAAGTATGTTTAGATACAATTTAAATGAAAGATTAAAAAAAAAAACTCATCCTCTAGATCTTCCTTAAAGAAAGCAGTCAAGTTTTTATGTTTATTCTCAGTGATAATATGATTTCATGTATTTTTATTGTTCATTTGCTGGAATAAAGAAAGGAAAATTTTATTTCTTGGGATGAAATGCTTTCTGTTGGAACAGAATTGTTTTTCTTATTCAAATCTTTTAGTACTTTGAGATTAGAAGCAATGAAAAATCTGCACCTGCATTTTTGTGGGACTAGAAAAATGAGTGAAATTAAACTGTCTTCATGGGGATCAAATGAGAAAAATCCATTTGACACCATTAGTTTTGGGGTCCCAAGAGAGCACATGTAACACATTGCATTTCCCTATCTGAAAACATAACCAGAGTCTGCTTATACATGCCAAACATGTGGAATATGAACAACCCAATCAGTCACGTAACAATCTGCATGATGCCAAACATCTGGATATTTGGAAACTTCCAAATGAATGAGTGAATTTTTCACCTTTCTTCTGAATTGTTTTGGCAGCGTGTGAACACGGTCAAGTGTGGCACTTACGACCGTGTTGTTCCTTCTAAGTGTCAAGTTCTAAAATGTCTTAAAAGTCCTAGCCATTCAATGTCCAAAGAAAACCTATTTAGAATACAGTTTTTTGTGATTCATTTTGAAAAAGAACTTATATTTAACACTTATCATGGCAAAAATATCAAGGCCCATTAAGTGAATTCATATATTGACTCAATAGATTTTAGAAAGCATAGCAGTAATGTGCTACTCTCCAGGGAAAATATCCATATTGAGGTCATCTGTTTTCAGCTTATTATGTACCCCATTTTGAATTCATTGTGTTATTGTGCCTCCTCTAATCCCTCCCTTAATGTCTGAGAAGTTTCTCCAGGAGGGATATGGGAAAGAAATATACTTTGTGACTGGGAGCAGAAGAATGAAAAATTTAAAGGTCTGACATCAGAGGCCAAAATGAAACAAAGCTTTGGCAACAACCTGAGATGCAGAGGGAAAAGAAATAACATCAAGGTGCTGGTTGGAGATGCTCTTTAGGGGAAGTCAGAAAGGATGGGGATACCCCCCCTCAATACAAGGACCACATGGAAGCCATGTTGGGAACCCATCAAGAACTTAGATCAACTTAAAGGAAGGAAGAAGAGACTAGCGTCTGTGACTAGAAATTTCAAAACTGCTACCCGAATTCTCTTTCTTTTTCTTCTCCCTCATCCACTTCCTTCTCCCTCTCCTTCTTCTCCTTCCTCTCCTTTTGTTGTCCCCTTTCCCCCTTTTCTGTGTATTCATATCCCTGAATTTAAAAATGCAATCCATGATTCTACAGACAGAATCTTTTCATATAATGTTTACTACCCCTCCTTCTAACCACCACTCCATCTCTTCCTTCTTCCCGACTAAATATCTCTGAACCCTCAGGCTTCTTTAAGCTCTCCACTGCCTGTTCACCAGATACCTCTTCTTTGCGCCCTACAGGTCAGCTTCCGCTCCTGTTAGTAAGTGTTAGAGCTTCCGTTAAGCTAATACAGCTCAAACTTCAGAGCTTCTATTTTATTATCCAGGGCCCTGGGAGTGGCTCTAGCAATATGTTCATATAGGCATATGCTTTGATAAAATTTGTAGCATGAAGTCGCAGGGCCAGAAGTTGTATCGCAATATGGCATCTGACACCAGAAATACGTTGATGTGAAAGAGAAACACAAGTTAGTCTGTGGAAAGTTACAAATGGAAAATAAATTCAGTTCTCATTGATACTTAGAATGTTCTCTTTTGTCAAAAAGTTCTTGATGACTATAAGAAATACAATAATGCACTATATATTTTTCCTTTTTAATGGAGGTCATAATGAATGAAATTAATCAAACTTTCCATTTGTTAGGCATATATCTATAGCAGAACTACAAATAGCCAATGTGTCTCTGTTTAACTTAATGTGATCTATGTATCCCAGGTTATTAAATAGCATCTTAGCATATCTGATAATCTTATCCTGATAAAAGACTAGGTATTCCACTCAAAGCTATACATAAAATTGCCAGCAACACAGAGGAACTGACTGAAAAGGCAATTGTTCCAAAGACAAAATTCCTACACATGTTCATTGGGAAGTCATCCAACTATAGTATAAAAACAATTTATTCACAATTTTGTGGCTCAAACTGATTTTCACATGCATTTAAGTGGCTCTTGAGCAGCTTTAATTTCAACTTTGCACATTTTACAGAATCAGTGACAATATTAAAAATCAAATATTTTTGAAGAAGTATGCTAATAGGAAGCCAAACATGTAAACTAAAGAAAACTGATAGAAGCTTCAAAATGTCTTTAAAGTTTGAGATAATTACTATATTTAAAATGTGTAACTAATTATTTCTTTTCTGATTATTCTATCAATAAATAAATATTGCCTTTCTCCCAGTTTTGTATTTATAATTTTATATTCTTTTTGTTAGAAAAAAGCCCCCAAATCATATAAGTTTCAGGTTTCACAAACCCTGGGTTTTCTCCTGACCTAGGGCTTCCCTAGTGGCTCAGTGGTAAAGAATCCACTTGCGATGCAAAGGATGCAGGTTCGATCCCTGGATCAGGCAGATCCCCTAGAGAAAGAAATGGCAATCCACTCCAGTATTCTTGCCTGGAAAATTCCATGAACAGAGGAGCCTGGTGGGCTACAGTCCATGGGAATGCAAGAGTCAGACACGACTTAGCGACTAAACCACCACCGTCACCACTTTAGCATCATTTCATAAAGTCCAAGAAGTTCTTGCCTCAGAATCACCCATCAAAATGCAGAGTCATGGACTCAACTCTCCATCTGCAGAATCAGCACCTCAGAAAAGTGACTCTGGGACTTACATTTTTAACAAAGTCTATGTATGATCCTTTTGCATATTCAAGATTGACAAATGCTGCTCTTTTAGAAATGTTTTCTTGGAAGTCTAATAACCTACTACTTGTCAACCCCATTTTTCTAGCTCTCATCTCCTCGTCCTTTTCCATTACATTTATGTCCTTTTCTTGAAAAGTAGAGCTTGTCTGGGTTATCTCTGGAACTTCCTGATTTATCTCTTCTCTCTCATTTGGACTCATGTCCCCTAAATGTTGGCATATCCAACAAGGTTCTCATCTTAGCCCTCCACTTTTATTTACACTTTTTTTTTTCAATTAGTGCTTCAATTTTCTACCAGACCCAGTGATCACCTGTATGAATTTTCTAGGGTAGGCATAACAAATTACCATAAACAAGGTGGCTTGAATCAACTAAAATTTGTTATCCGGAAGCCAAAAGTCTGAAAGCAACATATCATCTAGAGGCTTTGAAGAATATGGTAAATGCTTCTCTCTTGTATTCTTTTGACTCCCAGCCATCCTCTTCATGCAATCTTTCACACTTTGGCTTGTAGATGCAGCACTATAATTGCTGCCTCCGTCTTCACACGGCATTTTCCCCTGTGTGTGTATCTAAATTTCACTCTTTTTACAAGAGGGACATCAGTCATGCTGGACTTAGGACCACTCTAATCCAGTAAGACCTCATCTGCACTTCATTATATCTGCAAAGATCCTATTTCCAAATGAGGTCATATCCAAAATTCCTGGCTTGGAGGGTAGGAGGAAAGCGGTGGAGCTACTGTTTGAGCCAGCATATCACCTCAGAGCCACTGGCTCTCTGTGCACTTTGAGAACTAGTCTTTGAAATTTCCCAATGGCCCATTAAATTGAAGTTAACCAGTTCAATTCATCAAGCTATCTTCTTCCAGGTCACCTCGTAAAATAACTCCTTAAGTAGTGACTGGCCTTTGTACTTCTTTCTCACTTAGACCCTGTCTGTCCCATCGTGGTCAGATCTATCAGGAATCAGGATAGTCACTCTGTCCTAATGACAAAGTGTATACATGGAACTGTGTCATGGGGCCAACCACTGTAAACCCTGTACTCACTTTGCATGTGTCATTTGTAATGGCATCGCAAAGTTAGGTAGAGTGCTATGGCCTTAAAATGATTTAGCCAAGATCACTTCTCGTAGTTTAAAGACTAATATTGAGAATGGTTACCTGCACAATGCCTTCTTTTAAGACTTGCTTGTGGATGTCAGAGACGAGCAGTAAAGTTGTTCCTTTTGATGGTGCTGGAAGAGGAAGCAGAGTATTTTCTAGGCTACATGGGACATTAAAGACCAAGGATTTCCATTGTTTCCTGAATGCTCTCTAGGTCTACTGGCTCAAACTTGAATACCCACACCAACCCCATAGAGAAGAGTAGTTTAGAACCCAGCTCTAGAGCCAGATGACCTGGGTTCAAATCCTAGCTCTCCCACTCACTACTAGGCAACCTCAGACAGTCGCTTCACTCTATGTTTCAGTTTGGTCATCTGAAAAAGGAAGAGAAATATAAATTTCTAACATAACATTATTGTTGTTTAGTTGCTGGGTCATATCCGACTTTTATGACCCCATGGCTTTAGCCCCCTAGGGTCCTCTGTCCATGGGATTCTCCAGGTAGGGATGCTGGAGTGGGTTGCATTTCCTTCTCTAGGGGATCTTCCACCCCAGGGATCGAACTCACATCTCCTGCATTGGCAGGTGGATTATTTACCACTGAGCTCCCTGGGAAGCCCAACATAGAGTTGTAATGAAGAGTAAATGAGATATTACATGTATAGAACTGAATATAGAGTATGGCCCCAAGAAGAGTTCAAAACTAGCATACTCCATGACCATTCTGCAGTTGGTAAGCTTTCTAGGTGACCTAACCTTAACTCTCTATAGCTTGTGCTACATTCTGATATCTCCCAGGACAAGTCCTATCTACCTCTTGCTTGGCAGCCTCAGATTAGAAGACAGCAGTTACACCTGGTGCTTCAAAAGATTTTTCTGACTCGAGCTAAATATCTTCATTTTTTTCTTCAATGAGTCCTCATAGGAAGCCTTCCTTATCTGGGTCAGATACCCTGGTATGCACTTCCATAGCACTATGGACCTCTCTTGTATAGCACTGACTACAGTTACAATTTTCCATTTTATTTGTGTGATGGTTAGTGTCATCTCTCCTGTTTGATGTGAGAGTGGGGACCATGCCTGTGTTGGCTCATGCTCATGGACAAGTGACATGCTGTGACATGGGACATGAGGTAGAACCCATCAGTATGGTTTTCTGGAGCCTTAGGAAGAGACACCCACAGGTAAATAACTTGTTGCCTCTCGAGATTCAGGCATGAATCTCTGCATGTTTACTCAAGCCTGACTCTCAGGCTCACCTTGTTATAGGATCCCCACTGAGCCCATGGAGCTCAGGCCTCCTCTGAAGTTCCTCTGCTCCCCATCAGCTTTCTCAGGGGGTCTCCCAGCCCCTGGTAAGGAGGAGAAACACCAGCTTGGCTTCTGCCTGTAACAAAATTGAGACACATTTACGTTTTTTTGAAGAGATGTTCCCCTTCAACCCCAGGGCCTAGGCTACTATTCCACCTGTGATCCTGGCCTTTTCTCCCTTATAAGCTAGAGTTCGTGTGTATTTTGGAGGAGAAGGTAATAACAAAGGCAGGGGTTGCAGCATTGGGCTACAGGGAAAGTCTCACATGTAACTGCAGCTTCAAGGTAAAGGTCATAAATCAGGCTGCTCATATTTCCCCACAGTCCAGAGTCACGGGTACAAAATCCAGGCCTATCCCAAGAAAGACCTGAGGAAAATGTACTGGAGAAGTTTGTACACTCATGATTCAGTGGATTTTTAGCTCCAAGTCAATGGTTTCCGGGGGCTTCCCTGGTTAAGCTTAGCTGGTGAGGAGCCTGCCTGTAATGCAGGACACCCCGGTTCGATCCCTGGGTTGGGAAGATCCCTGGAGAGGGGAAGGGCTACCCACTCCAGTGTTCTGGACTGGAGAATTCCATGGACTATTCCATGGGGTCACAAAGAGTTGGACACGACTGAGCGACTTTCATTTCACTTCACGTTAATGGTTTCCAAACTTCTTACCATTATGAACCCTTCTCCTATTCACCATCACACCAAATTGCACATTTGTTAAAGACTTTGTGTTTAACAAAATAAAATATTTTTTATAAATTTAAAAAAAGACTAATATTTCAATAGTATAAAATAATTTAATCTACATTGTGAATTAAATTACCAAGGTATAGTTATTCATTTGAATTCACCATCTCAATAAACAGTTCAAAATGCATTAATAGAGCTATTTTAATAAAAAATATAAGCATATGAGTCCCTTGGATTTCAAGGAGATCAAATCAGTCAATCTTAAAGGAAATCAACCCTAAATATTCACTGGAAGGACTGATGCTGAAGCTGAAGCTCCAATACTTTGACCACTTTATGTGAAGAGCCCACTCATTGGAAAAGATCCTGATGCCGGGACATAATGAAGGCAGGAGAAAAAGGCAACAACAGAGGATGAGATGTTTGAATGGCATCATTGACTTAATAGACATGAATTTGAACAAACTCCAGAAGACAGTGAAGGACAGGGAAACCTGGTGTGCTGCAGTTCATGGGGTCACAAAGAGTTAGACACAATTTAGGAACTGAGCAATAGCAATGAGCATGTGACATCAATATTATGTTTATTATCTCTGCTTAAAACTGTAGGGATATTCTCAACTCCATGTTTTAGAGATAATAGTAGCCATTCATTTAGGGACAGTGGTCAGTTAATTTTTAAATGAAAATGGATGTTACCATATGAAGAAGGAATTCAGTTCAGTTCAGATCAGTCGCTCAGTCGTGTCCGTCTCTTTGCAACACCATGAATCACAGCATGCCAGGCCTCCCTGTCCATCACCAACTCCTGGAGTTCACTCAGACTCACGTCCATCGAGCCAGTGATGCCATCCAGCCATCTCATCCTCTGTTGTCCCCTTCTCCTCCTGCCCCCAATCCCTCCTAGCATCAGGGTCTTTTCCAATGAGTCAACTCTTTGCATTAGGTGGCCAAAGTATTGGAGTTTCAGCCTCAGCATCAGTCCATCCAATGAACATCCAGGACTGGTCTCCTTTAGGATGGATTGGTTGGATCTCCTTGCAGTCCAAGGGACTCTCAAGAGTCTTCTCCAACACCACAGTTCAAAAGCATCAATTCTTCGGTGCTCAGCATTCTTCACAGTCCAACTCTCACATCCATACATGACTACTGGAAAAACCATAGCCTTGACTAGATGGACCTTTGTTGGCAAAGTAATGTCTCTGCTTTTCAATATGCTATCTAGGTTGGTCATAACTTTCCCTCCAAGGAGTAAGCGTCTTTTAATTTCATGGTTGCAATCACCATCTACAGTGATTTTGGAGCCCCCAAAAATAAAGTCAGCCACTGCTTCCACTGTTTCCCCATCTATTTGCCATGAAGTGATGGGACCAGATGCCATGATCTTAGTTTTCTGAATGTTGAGCTTTAAGCCAACTTTTTCACTCTCCTCTTTCACTTTCATCAAGAGGCTTTTTAGTTCCTCTTCACTTTCTGCCATAAGGGTGGTGTCATCTGCATATCTGAGGTTACTGTTATTTCTCCCGGCAAGAAGGAATTACCGTAATTCAAATAAGTATCATATTACTTCCAAGGACCACATAGGATTTTACAGACAATCTGGTGGTAATCATTATTACATGTTTAGAAAAATAAATATGAAGAGATTGATAACTTCAGATATTGTTTCTAATCCCTGAGTTATAATGCCTTTTAGCCAAAACACTATTCAGAATCAAAGTGAAGCTAAGTAATTATGGTCATTCACTAAACATTTTTGTCAATCGCCAAGTAGCCATAAATTTCCCGAGTCTATTATGGAAAAGAAACAAAATAAAAATCTCTATAAAATTATTTAAATATTGTTTTTAAAAATAAAGATGTTTAGCATATATCTTATGCTTTCCTATTTCCATCAAGCAGAATACTATAACCACATTGTTAATCATTATATCTATTGGAATCAATTTTTATTCTGTATTCATGAATTGAATAATGTGATAAATTCTAGAAACAATATGATAACATTCTGAAATCATGAGTTTGTTTCTCTCTATACAAACAGAGAGAGAATCTAAGAGGAACACTGGAATTATCCAAGGTTAAATGGCTGAATCTTAGTTCAAAATGTGAAATACTATGGCCTTTAATCTTGTGGTTGAATAGGTGCCCCTTATAAATCATTACTATATCTAAGCAGCAATAGTCCAAGCAGTTACAGAGTTACAAGGCCACTCACTGGTCACAATATTAGAAATAGGATATTTGCACAGGTAATTAAAATGGATTGTGGACTCATCAAAGCTTGTTTTGAAATGGACTGTGGAAAGGGCACAGTGTTCTGTCACTCACTTAGAAATTATTGCCCTAGACACTGGCCAGTTGTCGTTGTTGTTTAAGGCAATCCAAGAGCCAGAAAGGGTCTCAGATGTAATGTTAAGACATAAAGAAGAATTATAGCATAAATTTACAATGAGCAAATTGTCCTGGGCTCCCAAATTGTGCTATTTGTAACTTGAACACAGAAGCCGGGGGGTAGCCATATGGCAGAGGCCACCCTTCTCCAATACAAAAAATTATTAAATCTCCTGGAGTTGGCTAAAGGAAACCATAATTATTTGCAAATGGAAAAAAAAAGCCACAAATTTCCTTCCCCTCTCCTTGCAGATCATTTTCATATCCCAAGTTACATATTTTCAGCTTCATCACACATCAGAATGTTAAATCAAACCCCGCATCCTAAGCATATTAAAATTCTTTCCTACTCCTGAACCTGTGGCACAAACAATACCACTATTTCAGAATCATCATTATTTTATTTTATAATTGCCTTGTGATTTTCCTATCAGTTGTTTTTCAGTGTTAATGTGCACAGTTGACAGCAAATATACTATCTATTTTAACTCTCTCCAAGAAACAGCTAAGGCTGTTTCCTATTTATGTCTATTAATATGTTCATAAAACATTATAAGTGATTCTCTACTATCTCTGATGAGGTATTAACACCATCCAAAGAAGACATTTAAAATTGAAGGGGCCAAAAACAAACAAACAAACAAAAAAAAACAGAGAAGGGGCCAAAGTGAATTTTTCTAGTGTGGGTCATTACCCAGTTTTCTCAATCCAGATCTTAATTTCATTTAACCTAAAATGCACTGCTTCTTTGTACTTGTACAATGGATACTAAGCAGTGGGGAAATCTAAGTATTGATGAAGAGCTATTTTATGTTTCTGGTAGAGAAATGTTCTTAGTTCAGTGAAACCTCACTATAACAGTCTACTAGCACATGGGCTTTTCAAGTACAAGGGAAATTACAAAGAATTCCAAAACTACCTCTTTATCAACCACCTATTCCCCCAGTGATAGAATTTTTATAAACTTCAAGTTGATTTCCTTGTATTTTGCAATGCCAAAAATTGTAATCGTACTAAGGAATTTGAAAATCAACATAAGACCAATAAAATACCTGTCACTAGGGTGAAATACCAAAGTGAAATAGTGATGAGAAATGTTAAGGATTGAGCTTAAAGAAAAGATTGCCTTGCTTTCTAAAGAATGTGACAGAAATTTCTAAAGAATTTCAGCAACTCTTTTTGAGAACTATGTAAGGGGATATTTAGGGTGAACAGAAATTTGAATTTATCTTTCCTATTTATGATCCCTAAGCATATCCCCGGTTACACTTTAGCTTATCAGAAAGAACACTATACTTGTGACTGCATCAAGCAGCACTAGGTCCCCCTTGCCAAACATTAAGAGGCATATCACATGTTACAGTGGGTTTTCATTTGGCTATTTGTACATGGAGCTGTGAATGGTTGAAACTCTAGAATGGTTTGCATAGCTACAGAAATTAGCAAAGCCAAACATATAGGTATCGAATGAGAAATACCTTCAAAATTTGAAGAAAATTTTGCATTAGGAAATGAATGAAGAATATGGGATACAATTTTATGGATCACTCAGAAACTCTTCAAAGCCTGGACTCGGGTACTTTGTACAATGAATAAGTATTCAGGAAGAATACCAATAATTGTTAATTATGTGTTAAATGAATCAATTGTCTTTATGCAAATGATACACTGTATTTCACAGATACTTAGGGTCATATCCATATGTTTTCATATATTAAAAATTCTGATATTAGGATGTACCTTATTATTGATGGCATGAATAATTACTTGATATGTTTTCTAGGCTAGTCATAGCTAAAACAATAGGTTGTCTTACATCAATAGAGACCTAGTTTCATGATGACTTTCCTGTTTCATTTTTTAGATGCACTCAGACTGTTCTGAAGAAGCTGCGGCTTGAATTTAAATATCATAGACTCATTTTTTTTAAATGAAGGGATTTATATAGTGTTATTTATCAATTTTCATTTTGCCAAGAAAGGTGATTTAAAGTACACATAGCAATACTATCTCTTCTTTTTCCAAAAGGATAGTCTAAAAGTGAATATATAGAGAGATCTTAATCTTAGAATTAAGGTTAATCCTTTACTTTTAGTAAAATTAACTATGGAAAATACACATTGTCCTTATTTCCCCCCCCTTTGTGGATTTGTATCAATCTATGATCCACAATTTTGGAATCACTTTTCCAGGATATTGTTGCACAAACATTCACACTCATTCACACCCCTGTTCCTAATAGACATTAGAAGCAAAAACATGGCAATTATATTATCTAGAGAATGTAGAGACATTTGCAGAATACTTTTTTCTTGATTTCAAGCATCAAAAAACCTTCTACCCCAGCTTCTTTTAAGAAGGCAGATGTGTTAGATTGGATCTGAATAGTATCCACTTAAACTAAACTTCAGTCACATCACTATTTTAAGGCCCAGAGCAATGGCCGAGCACTGGCCTTTGTGTGGTCACTTTTGTATCTGATCTTTCTGTTTAAATGTATCCTGAGTTGGCCAGGAATGAGTTTGGTAATATTATCCTGTGGATCTTTTCCATCTCTAATGTCTACAGTCTAAACTTAGCTTGCTTCTGGCTTTAAATCCTCACACTTTGGCTCCTTCTCTTCAACCTGGCCCCTCTCTTCCGCAAACAATGGAAGCCAAACCCCAGTTATGCACACTTCTGATCCACAAAGTATACTTCCATTTCTGATTCTCCTGCCCCTAATCCTACTTCCTTTTTCACTACTCTGAACTCCTATCCCAGGTGAGCACATTTGGAAAGTGTTAAGATACAATTCTGTAGTTCATATTTGGCAAACCTTTCCCCTAGTCCAACTCTTTAAAAAAACAACAACAACAAACAGTTTAACCACAGGCCCAAATGCCAAGTAAATATTTGTTAAATCACAGGACAAAAACAGAGTTAGCTGATTAACTCCATTAATTCTTACTCACATACTGCACTTAATAAATATCTTGGTTTCCAAGTTTGGCTCTAGAAGGCATTTTTCCCTGAGATTTTAGAATAGTTCCTTACACATGTATTTTCTTCATATGAGTAGATAGTAAGATAACAAGGACTGTCTACACTCACTGCAATCCTTAAAATCTAACTTCTCCATTAACATCTTGGTAGGAGCACAGGGCTAAAACTGTTTCTATATGTGGGACTACTTCAACTTTTAGAAAATAATCAGGCTGTATTCACCTATTATAATGCTCTCAGTTTAAAAATGAGAAACAGAAATGAAAAGAGGAAATGGCTTGTCACAAAATATACTGAGGAAAGAAGAAAGTGATAAGCCTGGAACTAAAACGTCTCTTGACTTCAATTTAGCTGGATGGAGGAAAGTAAATACATTACACAAATGACTTGAAATGGCCTAGACTCCATTGAAAAGCTAAAACTATAAAGCTTCTAGAAGAAAATAAAACAAGAAAATCTTTGCCACCATCAGATAGTCAAAGATTATTTAGCACTGAACATTTTTTCATTGCTAATTTGGACTTAATAAAAATTAAAGTTTTTACTCATCAAAAGATAGAATTAAAAATATGAAAAGGCAAGCTACATGTTGAAGAAGACATTTATTATATATAAAAGAAATTGATCTAGAATATATGAAGAACTTCTAAAAATAAATAACAAAAGACAGATTGTTAAACTGAGCAAAAGACATGAAAAGCCACTTCATGTGGCTAGTAAGTACATTAAAAGATATTAAAGTGGCTAATAAGTACATTAAAAGATACTAAAAATTTAAAAAGAGATATTAAAAATCATTAGTCATCAGGAAAATGAAAAGTAAAACCATAATTGAGTATCATTTCATACCCACTAGTTTGGCTAGAATAAATAAGACCAACAAAACAAAAGTATTAGTGAGGATATGAAATAACTAGAACGCTCAGTCACTATGCTGGTAAGACTGTAAGTTCATATAACACTTTGCAGAATCATTAATAGCCTTATCATAAATACCAAAAGAAATGAAAACATATATTCACAAAAAGACTTGTACTGAAATACAATACTTCTTTGCAAAATTGTTAAAACTTGTCCAAATGTCCATCAATAGGAGAACAGATTAGCAAATTATGACATGTTCATTTAATCAAATACTTCTTAGTAATAAAAAAAAAAATGAACTACTGACACATAGAACAACTGGGGAAAACCTCAAAAATATTATGTGGAACAAAATAAGCCAGACTAAAAAAGAACATATTGTAAATCCATCTACACAAAATTCAAAACCAGGAAAAACAAATCTACAGTGACAAATCAGAACAGTGGCTGCTTAGGAGAGAGAATGATTGGCTGGGAAATTTCTAAGGTGAAGGAAGTAGTTTTAAGATCTGTGCATTTCCCTGATATAAATCTTACCTTTATTATAAAAAAATTCAGGAAAGTAAAATATACTCCACCTTAGGAAAATAACACTTTTCCCAAATAGGTAATACCTTTATTTCTACAGAAATTTTCACGTAAACATGAAAGTACAAGCAATAGGAAAGGGACTCCATTTACCCATTTCTCAACTTGAATTGTTATGAACTTTATGCCAATTTCATGAAATAACTTTGTTAATGAGAAAGACATACTGGCACTTGTAACAAAATTATTACATAATTTGAAGACTATAACTGGAAGACACAAGGCAAAAATGGTTTTATAAAATGTTGGTGTGTTTTACCCTCATGATAACTATCTTAGTCTAGCATGTATTTAAATTATTAATTTATTCCTTAATCATCTATAAGGGATATTTAAATTCTTAAAGACATAGCTCCTTTCTGGCCCAATCTTTTTCCATTCCAGCTAATTTATTTAGTAGTGTGAAAGAAGACCCACGTAGAAAAGTTGTATTCACATTTATAAGTGTAGAATTCAGTGGTTGTTAGTATGTTCGCAAGTTTACACTGTCATCACCACTAATTGCAGAAAATTTCTATTATTTCCCCCAAATCCCAGTACTCATTAGTCGTCACTCCCTACTCCCCCTCCCCCCAGCTTCTTACTATTACTAACCTACTTTCTGTATCTATGAATTTGCCTATTCTTGGCATTTCATACAAATGGAATCATTTAATACGTGGTCTTTTGTGTCTGGTTTCTTTCACTTAACATAATGCTTTCAAGCATAATCCATGTTATAGTATATATAGTACTTCATTCCATTTTATGAATGAATAATGTTCCATTATACAAATATACTACATTTTATTTATGTGAGCCTGACACAGAATAGTTGCTCAGTTTACATTACCTTTCTTCTTCATTTTTTAACCAAAAGAGAAATTTTAAAGCTTTTCTAAAATTGTAACTTAGAAAATACAGGATTTTACTTTGATCTTTTTAATTGAAGTATAATTAATTTACAATGTTAAATTAGTTTCAAGTGTACAACATAGTGATCCAATATTTTTATAGATTATATTCCATTTAAAGTCATTACAAATAAAGACTATATTTCCCTGTGCTGTACAACATATCCTTGTTGCTTATCCATCTTATACATAGTAGTTTGTATCTCTTAAGCCCATACCCCAGTCTTACCTCTTGCTCCTTCCCTCTCTCCACTAGTAATCACTAGTTTGCTCTCTGTATCTGTGATTCTGAGTTTTGCTGTTATGTACACTCATTTGTTTTATTTTTTAGATTCCACTTAAAAGTTATAACACAAAATATTTATCTTTGTCATTTCTCTAAGGTTAATACTCTCTAGGTCCATCCATATTGTTGCAAATGACAGAATTTAATTCTTTTTGTGCATTGTGGGCTTCCCTGGTGGCTCAGTGGTAAAGAATCTGCCTGCCAATGCAGGAGACTCAAGTTCCAGCCCTGGGTCAAGAAGAGCCCCATGAGAAGGAAATGGCAACCCACTCCAGTATTCTTGCCTGGGAAATCCAAGACAGAGGAGCCTGGTGGGCTACAGTCTATGGGATCACAAGAGAGTCAGACATGACTTAGTAACTGAATAATAACAATATATATTGTGTGTATATGTATACATACATTTTTTATCCCTTCATCTGTTGATGGGCACTTAGATTGTTTCCATATCTTGGCTATTTTAAATAATACTTCAGTGAGCAATGGAATACATGTATCTTTTCAAATTAGTGTTTTCATGTTCTTTGGATATATACCCAGAGTGGGATTACTAGATCATATGGTAGTCCTTAGTGGAAAATTCTTAAAGAGATGGGAATACCAGACTGCCTGACCTGCCTCCTGAGAAATCTGCATGCAGGTCAAGAAGCAGCAGTTAGAACTGGACATGGAACAACAGACTGGTTCCAAATTGGGAAAGGAGTACATCAAGGCTGTATATTGTCACCCTGCTTATTTAACTTTTATGCAGATTACATCATAAAAAATGTTGGATTGGATGAAGCACAAACTGGAATCAAGATTCCTGGGAGAAATATCAATAACCTCAGATATGCAGATGACACCACCCTTATGGCAGAAAGCGAAGAAGAACTAAAGAGCCTCTTGATGAAAGTGAAAGCGGAGGGTGAAAAAGTTGGCTTAAAGCTCAACATTCAGAAAACTAAGATCACGGCATCTGGTTCCAACACTTCATGGCAAATAGATGGGGAAACAGTGTCAGACTTTATTTTGGGGGGCTCCAAAATCACTGCAGATGGTGACTGCAGCCATAAAATTAAAAGACGCTTGCTCCTTGGAAGGAAAGTTATGACCAAACTAGACAGCATATTAAAAAGCAGAGACATTACTTTGCCAACAAAGGTCCCTCTAGTCAAGGCTATGGTTTTTCCAGTGGTCATGTATGGATGTGAGAGTTGGACTATTAAGAGAGCTGAGTGCCAAAGAATTGATGCTTTTGAACTGTGGTATTAAAGAAGACTCTTGAGAGTCCCTTGGATCGCAAGGACATCCTACTGGTCAATCCTAAAGGAAATCAGTCCTGAATAGTCATTGGAAGGACTGATGCTGAAGCTGAAACTCCAATACTTTGGCCACCTGATGCAAAGAACTGACTCATTTGAAAAGACTCTGATGCTGAGAAAGATTGAAGTCAGGAGGAAAAAGGGACGACAGAGGATGAGATGGCTGGATGGCATCACCAACTCAATGGACATTAGTTTGGGTAAACTCCGGGAGTTGGTGATGGACAGGGAAGCCTGGCATTCTGCAGTCCATGGGTTCACAAAGAGTCAGACACGACTGAGTGACTGAACTAAACTGAACTGAAATGAACTGATGGTAGTCCTATTTTTAGTTTTTCAAAGAACCTCCTTGCAGTCTTCCATAGTGGCTATAATTTGTACCAACAGTGTATGAGGATTCCATTTTCTTACATCTTTGCCAACATTTGTTATTTGTGATCTTTTTGACAATAACCATTCTGACAGGTGTCAGGTGATATCTCATTATGATTTTGATTTGCATTTCTTTGATGATTACTGATGTTGAACATATTTTATTGTACCTATTCACCATCTGTATGTCTTCTTTGGAGAAATGTTTATTCATATCTGCCTATTTTTGGTCACATTATTGCAAATATTTTCTCCCATTCACTAGGTTGCCTTTTCATTTTTGCTTTTATTTATTTTGCCTTAAGAAACAGATCCCAAAAAAAGTACTGCTATGATCTGTTTCATAGAGTATTTTGCCTGTGTTCTCCTCTAGAAGTTTTATGGTTTCAGGTTTTACATTTAGGTCTTTAATATATGATGTGAGGAAATATTCTAATTTCATTCTTTACATGTAGCTATCCAGTTTCCCAGTACAACGGATTGATGGGACTGTCTTTTCTCCATTGTATATTCTTGACTCCTCTGTGAATTAATTGACCATAAGGATACGGGTTTACTTCTGGGCTTCCTAATCAGTCCCTCTGGGCTATGTGTCTTTTTTGTGCCAGTACTGTGCTGTTTTGATTACTGTAGCTTTGTGGTATAGTCTAAATTCAGGGAATATGATACCTCCAGCTTTGTTCTTTTTTCTCAGGATCATTTTGGCAATTTGGCATCTTTTGTGGTTCCATGTTAAGTTTACTATTATGAGTTCTAGTTTTGTGAAAAATGTCATGGGTATTTTGATAGGGATTGCATTGAATTTCTGAATTGCTTTGAGTAGTATGGACATTTTAACAAAATTCTCCCAGTCCAAGAACACAGAATATTGTTTCATTTCTTTGTATCATTTTAAAATTTCTTCATTAATCTTTTATAGATTTCAGCCAGTTTTTCACCTCCTTAATTTTATTCCTAGGTATTTTCTTCTTTTTGATACAATTTTAAACATGATTGTCTTCTTGTTTCTCTTTCCGATAGTTTGTTATTAAGGAATAGAAATGCAACAGATTTCTGTATATTAATATTATATCCTGCATCTTAACTGAATTTATCTATTCCAATAGTTTTTTGGTGCAGGCTTTAGGATTTTCTATATAGAATATCACATCATCTGCAAATAGTAACAGTTTTACTTCTTGCCTTACAATCTTCCCTTCCAAAAGAATGCCTTTTGCTCCTTTTCTTCTTGATTGCTGATTAGGACTTCTAATATGATGTTAAATAGAAATGGTGAAAGTCAGCTGCCTTGCCTTTTCCTTAATTTTAGAGGAAAGACATTCAGGTTTTCACCATTGAATATGATGTTAGCTGTATCATAAATGGCCTTTGTTTCATTGAGGTATGTTCCCTCTAATATCAATTATCATGATAGCTTTCATCCTGAATGAATAAAAACTATGTCTTTTCTATCAAGATTATATAGTTTTTACTATTGCTTTTGTTAATGTGGCATATATATTGATTGATTTCTGGATATTGAAAAATCCTTGCATACTTGGAATAAATCCCACTTGATCATCATGTATGATTCTTTTTATACATTGTTGAATTTGGCTTGCTAATATTTTGTTAAGGATTTTTGCATTTATATTCATCAGAGACATTTGCCTATAAGCTTCTTTCCTGTAATGTCTTTGTCTGATAAATGGTTTCTGTTTCATTATTTATTTTTTAAGGTTTTTCCTCTTGCTCTTTCAATTGAGACAAATCCTTCTGTCTTCATTTTGCTTAACTTTCACTATCTCTATGGTAAGCAATTACCTCTTGTGGTCTTAAAGGGATGTCCTTATGTGGGAGTGTCTCTATACAGTCTACAGATGTCCAGTGGCTTTGGTGGGAGACCTGGATATGATATAAACACAAGTCAGGTCTTTCTCAGGGTGTACTGGCAACTATCACCTTGGTAGGAGATGGTGCTAAAAATGGAGAGTCTGGGGCTGCAGCCAGGTGTGAGCTGGGGCTTCCCTTTAAATGTGTGCTCTCCCTGTCCCAGACCAGCATCCTTGCCCCAGAGGAGAGCAGTGCTGGAATAAAAGGGGCTGGTGTGAGCACTAGGCATGTGTTGGGGCCTAGGCTGTGGTTTTCCAGCTGTGGACAGAGATCTGCTTCTGATGTACTGCCTGTGTAAGTGCCAGTGATGGCAGTCCCCACCCTGCTTGGATGACATTTCAGGTCTGAGATGCCTCTGTGTCTCACAGACAAGCTCTCAAGTGGGGCTGAAGAATTTGCTTGGTTCAGCTTGGGGCAGGCACTGGAGCAGACACAAAAAAGCCAACCAGCCACTCCTATGGTTTTCAATCCACCTTCTCGCCCTGCTTCAGGTGCAAGCAAGCATGCATGTGTGCCTCACAAGCAGAGGTCAGGCTTTCCACAGCCCTCCTGTTAGTCCCACACGCCCTCCAATCAGTCAAAAGGGCCTATATTCCCTATGTAGGACTCCAGGGCTGGGGCACCCCATATGTGACTTGAACTGCTCAGTCCCCAAGGAGGATCTCTGTCCATGTAATGTCCCTTTTTGCCTGAGTCCCCTCCTAGGGGCATAGGTCCTGAACTGATTGTTTCTCTTCCCTTCCTACCTGATTCCATGTGAATCCTTCCTACAGCCTTGGTTGTAGGAAGGATTTCTGCCAGTCTTCTGTTAGTTTTCAGTGAGAATTATTCCAGATGTAGATAAGTTTTTAATGAGGCTATAACTTTGATCTATAAAGCAGGTACTCTAATGTCAATTTTCAGGAGATTTTATATGACAAGCTAAACTCTTTCTAAGAGACGTTTCCTCAGAATAAATTCTATCAAATGATGCTTTGGGGTCTGAAAAAGTAGATACTTCATGCTCTCTGGCATGAAGCACCCATTACAGATAGTTCAGCATTTCTACATTACAAATTCCAGATCCCTGGACTCTACCAGCTGCCAAGAAATGCATCACAATAGAGGGGAAAAATTGATTGTTTTTTTTTCCATTGTCTTATTATTTCTCTGTTACCCTAGGAAGTACCCTAGAAAAAAAGTGAGGGCTATTTTTCATGTTATTTACATATCAAAGCATTAAAAAAAAAGAAGAAGAAATTACTTCTCTGAAAGTCTCCAGTACATTGGTGTTGCAATCATCTGTCTTAATCCACAACTTGGGTCACAGTCTTCTTACAGTAATGGACATATCCAGGGTCGGACCGGCAGGGGGCTTATTTCAGTCATTCAAGTCAGATGGGTTTTTGACATTTTTGGGGAACAAATTGATTAGAAATTTAAAGTTCTTTTGAATCTAAAGACCAGCATCTTTCCTCTAAAGGGTAATGAATAAAAGTTGCTTTTAAAATTGTTCTTAATACCTCTGTTTCATTCAACATAACTGAATGTGGTACTCATGTTGAAATGTCACACTGAAAAGACTGACACTCAAGACTGTCTTTGATTCAGAATAGTATCTGATTTGGTATCTTAAACTGTAGTGACTATAAAGTATCTTGTAGTCTATATAGATCTACTTGTATAATGTGCAGTTTCTGTGGGTTATAGCAAATGGTATATGTCCTTAGTTACTCTTCTCAATCAATTTCTCTTTTAGAGAAAATGAAAATATTAAAGAGGTAACTGGAATGATGGAGAAAGTTTTGTTAGTCTTTTTTTAAAATAGTGTAAATTAGCATGTTTGTATAGGATCAGTACCTAGGAGAAATTATAAACTATCTAAAGGAAAACTGACTATATAGAGATAAGAATGTGGACTATTCAACTACAGCAATGATAATATAGTTTCTAGGCAGTTAGTACTGGCTTTAGCAGAAGACACTAGGAGATTGTCTTGCTAAATGGACTGCTAAGAAGTACCCAAGCTAATATGTTAACTCTTAAAGACTTAGTTCGCAAAAGAAGTCAAACAACCTCACCTATTTTTTATTTATTAATATTGATTATAAAAAAAAGGTTATAAGAGATTCAACAATAACAATTTATGGTAAATATTTCAAAATCATCTATTCTAGATTATTTTATTTTCTTCTTTCAGATTTTATAAACAGTGTAAAGCATGATTCTTAAATCTTGCCTGGAAGTTAAGGATAGGATCAAATTACCTTTAGATACCCTTTCAACCTTATGATTCTATGATTCATTGCAACTTAATGTAGATCCCCAAAAGACGTGTGTATTGACTTTGACACCCCAAAATGCATTGAACTTGATATCCCAAAATACACAAAGGAAAACAAGGGAGATAAATTTTCTTATGACACAATAGAGAAATTTGTCAAAATATGTCAGTTCTCTGGAAATCTAGAACCACAGAAGCAAACTAATCATTTTATTATTCCTTGACTAGAAATGGCAAATTATGCTTTCTGATAAGAGTAATCAGTAGAAGCCTTCAGTCTTATGGACTCTGTGGGAGAGGGAGAGGGTGGGAAGATTTGGGAGAGTGACATTGAAACATGTAGAATATCATGTAAGAAACGAGTTGCCAGTCCAGGTTCGATGCGCGATACTGGATGCTTGGGGCTGGTGCACTGGGACGACCCAGAGGGATGGTGTGGGGAGGGAGGAGGGAGGAGGGTTCAGGATGGGGAACACATGTATGCCTGTGGCGGATTCATTTTGATATTTGGCAAAATTAATACAATTATGTAAAGTTTAAAAATAAAATAAAATTAAAAAAAAAAAAGGGGGGGGAAATGGAATATGCATTTATCCCTTAAGGATATTCTCAAATATTTCTAATCCTTAACACTAATTTAATTTGCAATCTAATTTAAGTATTTTTCTACTTCAAGTCTTAAAGAAGAAATGCCACTCATCTAAAATATATCATTTAGCACTTTTAACTTCAAAATAGTTCATGCAAAATCATAACCCAACATATGTTTTGTTTCTTGGGGTTTTTTTCCCTTCAGTTTTGGCTGAGTTTTTCTCACACTGTGTAGAGCTGGAAATTATACAGATCTTTAATTGAAATAAATGTGACCAAAATTCAAGTCTGAAGTTATTTAGTTGTATAATCACCATTCTCTATTCTTCTTTTCAATTTTTACCCATTAACTGATCACAGCTGTTAGTATTGGCTTACTAGAAACTTCTTCTGGACTTGTAATACCCTAGAACTCAAAGGAGAAGTTCAATGAGTACTGCCAACCCCGAGTTCTCGTGTAGATTTCATCCCTCATCTCAAGAGATTTTCTGGCAGTTTTATTCAAAGACCAGACTGTGCTAAATGCCACATGCTGTATCTATGCTTAATATATCTTCAATTAAAGGTGAAAATAACCTTGTGTCAGCAGAGAGGGAAAGGGTATCGATATGCTTAAGTGTGTGTGTGTATGTTTGATAAAAATCTTGGCTATAAACTCAAGAATGCAAGAAGTGGAGCTTCCCTGGTGGCTCAGTGATGAAGAATCCGCCTTCCAAAGCAGGACCCATGGGTTTCATACCTAATGTAGGAGGATCCAACATGCTGCGGAGCAACTAAGTCCATGCACCACAACTATTGAGCCTGTGCTCCAGAGCCCGAGAAATGCAACTCCTGAGCCCACGAGCCACAACTGCCGAAGCCCATGCACCTACAGCCTATGCTCCATAGCAAGAGAAGCCATTGCAATGAGAAGCCCACACACAGCAACTAGAGAGTAGCCATACGTGCCACAACTAGAGAAAAGCCCACCTGAGCAACAGTGAAAGCCCAGCATAACCAAAAATCAGCCTGAGCTGGTGAAATCTGCTAGGGTTGTCTGCAGAGCAAGTCACTGTGAACCGTGATCCCTCCCGCTGTACAAGTGCTTTTGGTAGCCCCTGCTTTTCTTCTTCCTAACTCTCTATATCTCAACTTTGCTGGTCTGGTGGGGTGAACCAAAATGAGACCTTTGTGCAGTACTTCTTTCTTACTTTCCTGGTGAGGGAAAGTCATTCTAGCTGGGAAATTCCTTCCTTCTGCTGAGCAATTCTGATTTTGAGGATGGGGTGATGAAGTTGATGAAGTTGCAAAATGGAGTTGTCTTTTTTTTTTCTTATGCAGTTATTCTCAGGGTTTTTTATTTCTCTGTGTTGCTAAAATTTCTCTCCAGTTCTCCCAGAGCTGTTTTTATTTGTGGATAGCTAATTGTTGATTTTCATCAGGGGACAGAGACTAGGTCTCCTATATCACCATTTTGATGATACTACTCTTCTCAAAAATCTTTTTTAAACTACCTATCACCATTGTCTTTTAAAAAGTAGAAGAGACAGACCTATTACCAATGGAGGAGTGGGGGTGGAAAGACAGTTCCTTAAATTGACATAGTTCGCTGTATTGAAGCTCTCACTGCATTAGTCTAACAAAAAGTTCATTACAATCTGCCCTTTGCCCAAATCCAACACTTAAAAACCCAGCCTTCAATAATCCACTCATTATTCTAAGATTGTTCTTGACTTGGCAGGCAAAGATTCCAGGCTCACTGAGATCTTTTCTTCTTCCTATATCACTAAACCTCTCCCTGGTCCCCCAGTCTACATAGGAAATCACCCAGTTTCTCTTTAATAAATCAATCCCTGCTTTCATGTTTATAAACTGGCCTCTAAGCCCTTGAAGAGGAAAAATGCCTCTTTTTTTTTTTAATGTCTGGCAGAGATCCAGTTCAAATGTGGTGTTCTGTTTGCTTCAGTGGATGAATGGACAATGAAAGGATGACCGAACAGGTAGAATCCTAGAGTTTTGATGACTACATGCTAATTGCAACCCTATACACCACTTGCCACATTAGTGCTTGGACAATCTGAAAAATGTACACATTTTGAACTTTTGACTCTGCATGTTTGCATACAACCTTCCTTTGCTGGTGGCTCAGAGGTTAAAGCATCTGCCTCCAATGTGGGAGACCCAGGTTCAATCCCTAGGTCGGAAAGATCCCCTGGAGAAGGAAATGGCAACCCACTCCAGTATTCTTGCCTGGAAAATCCCATGGACAGAGGAGCCTGGTAGGCTACAGTCCATTGGGTCACAAAGAGTTGGACACGACTGAACGACTTCACTTCACTTCCTTTGCTACTGCTCCCCCAATGGCTTTAGGCTCTTCTTCCTTTATTTTACCTTTACATTGCCTCTCCTGTGCTCATGTCTGCTCTTTTCCCAACCTCGAATATTTCAGTTATAATCATCAGAGAACTCACTGTTTTAAGAAGTCTCTCTCAGTTTATTCTCTAAATAAATAATCATACCCAAAGGTTTGGGGCAGTGGGTTCTGCTTGGACTCCACATATTGAAATTGTGTAGAGATACACTGGAGACTAATTATGCTTAGTTTCTGTTGACTGAAAAAAAAGTCACAACCTGAAAGTAAAGAGTGTTTAATTCAGTGGGAATGTTTAGGACTTCAAACCCGGGAGGCAGTATCTCAGGTAGCCCTAAGAAACTACTCCGAGGGAAGGAGTCAAGTGTATGGACATTTGTAACAAAGGGGGACAGTTTCAACAGAAGAGATTACTGCTAATTAGTTGGGGTGGCTCAGACGGTAAAGAATCTGCCTGCAAGGCGGGAGACCCAGGTTCTATTCCTCAGTCAGGAAGATCCCCTGAAGGAGGGCATGGCAACCCACTCTTCTTGCCTGGAGGATCCCATGGATAGAGGATCCTGGCGGGCTATAGTCCATGGGGTCGCAAAGAGTCAAACAGGACCGAAGGACTAACACTAACTAAGGAAAACCAGATAGCTCAAGTTAAGGAATTTAGTGCTCTTCTATGCATATGTATGGGAATATGAAAGAGTCTGGATTATTGAAATCATTCCTTTCATATGCATCTCAGCTATCTGTGGCCAGCATCCTGGTTTTTTGTTTGTTTGTTTGTTTTTATTTCTCACATCCTCTCCCCACCCCCAGCAATCACTGGGGCGGGGAGAGAGGGGGATGGTGCCAGTATCTGCTGGATCCCAGGTATTATTTTCCCTTTGGGGAGCCCTCATTTACACTTGGAGACCCCAAATCACTGATGGCTGTTACATCCTTATTTATTGAGAAGGCAGAAGATATTCCATTTCACATTTAAGAAATCAATTAGTGAAAAGTTTGGGTCCTCAATCAAGTTGGCCTCAGGAATGGAATTGACAAGTCAAACATTAAGCAAACTGAGCAGTAAAAATGCTGAAGTTCAATACCAGACTACTCATTGGAGTAAAGAAGTGAGAGAAAACTCTAAAGAGGAAGCTCTGCATGTCATTGACTCCTCAGGAGAGTAAATGTAGAAGGAGAGGAAGGCACCATAGTATAAGACTGGAAAGGGAAACCTGGGCGTAGCATGTGGCTAAGAGTAGAACTAAGGCTTTGAATAGCCACAGAATGGCCCACATCCCTTCAAAAGTGCCTGACTTCCCCCATTCAGACTCATCCTTTGTGATTACTGTGGACATCACCATTTGTATTTTGAAATGCAGCCATCCTAGCCAGAGGTAACACATTATTATGAAAATGATCCTTTAACTTAGCTTGCTCTGTATTTTTTTTTTTTTTAATCTTTGACATAAGTTTTAAAATGGTAGCATGAAATTACAGGACATGATGAAGGAACTTGAACAAAAAGTAAGAACTCTGAAATTTTAAATAGGAAAGTATACTTCTACCACTTCATACTTCAACCTGATAAATCAAGATATGGGGGGTGGGTGTGAGAGTGTATGAGTTTCAATAGCAGTTACATCTATGAATGAAGGTAGCACAACTGAAAGATTGTTAAAAAGAGATATTTTTCACAGTGAGTAAAATTCTCATAGCAAGCCTTAAATAGTTTGGGAAGATGGATAATTCCCCATCAACAGAAATCCTACTTTAGAACATAACTTTAGCTTCAATTCTTGTATTAAAATTTAAATTATGAATCCCTAAAAACTATGATGCTTTTGAACTGTGGTGTTGGAGAAGACTCTTGAGAGTCCCTTGGACTGCAAGGAGATCCAACCAGTCCATCCTGAAGGAGATCAGCCTTGGGATTTCTTTGGAAGGAATGATGCTAAAGCTGAAACTCCAGTACTTTGGCCACCTCATGCGAAGAGTTGACTCATTGGAAAAGACTCTGATGCTGGGAGGGATTGGGGGCAGGAGGAGAAGGGGATGACAGAGGATGAGATGGCTGGATGGCATCACTGACTCAATGGACGTGAGTCTGAGTGAACTCCAGGAGTTGGTGATTGACAGGGAGGCCTGGCGTGCTGCGATTCATGGGGTCGCAAAGAGTCAGACACGACTGAGCGACTGAACTGAACTGACCTGAAAAACTATGATAAGGATAATTCCAACTTGGAGTTAGAATAACAAAATGGAGAAATTGTGATGTTTCAATGGGAAACATTTAGAGTAAGAACTATTACAAAGTCTGTACCAATTTTGTTTTTATAATGAGCCCCATCTCATTAATCTTTTCAAGTTACTTCCATTCATAGCACATGGCCATAAAGTTCACATAGCTCTCTCATTCAGTCTTTTTGTTTTATGCCCCAGCAGTTCAAAGATTAGAACAAAAGGAAACCAAAAGTGAGCCAGCCGGTTTATTAGCTGCTAAATGCATATGCTCTTCATCAACAGCTTGATATCCATCAGTTCAGTTCAGTTCAGTCATTCAGTTCTGTCTGACTCTTTGAGGCCCCCTGGACCGCAGCATCTCAGGCTTCCTTGTATATCCATGATACACCCTTATTAAATGAAACTCAAGATAGACCTATAAAGCCATAAAACTATATATTCATAAATCTGCCACTTTCATAGCAAAATAAAAATAAACAAAAGGCACATGTCCCAAAGACAAGTGGCCTAAGTCTTGCATTATTTCACTATTTTTAGTACATCACAGCAGTTTCCTTGTATCAAGTACTGTACCTGTTGAGCTCAATTCCCAGACTTCTCAGAAAATGCAGACTGGTTGGCTTGAACTCTAGTAAAATGTGAATTTGAAATTAGAACAGTGGATGCATGCATACTTAGTCACTCAGTTGTATCCTACTCTTTGCAACCCTGTGGACTATAGCCCACCAGGTTCCTCTGTCCATGGGATTTTCCAAGCAAGAATACTGGAGTGGGTAGCCATTCCCTTCTCTAAGGGATCTTCCTGACCCAGGGATCAAACCAGGTCTCCTGCATTGCTGGCAGATTCTTTAGCCTCTGAGCCACCAGAGAAGGCCAGCCTCTGTTCTACATGATGTAAATACAGTATTAAACAAGATGAAAATGATCCTGCCCATCATAGAACTATTTACCTAGTACAGTTAGGAGAAGGGGCAGAAAAGACATCCAAGCAGAAACAAATAAACATAGTAATGCAAGACACTTGAAAATTCTACAGAGAAAATAACATAGTATAATATGATAGGGGTTCCAGGGTGAGGGTAGGGGCTAATTTAGGTAGGATGACCTTAAAGGCCTCTTTGAGAAAAAGTGAAAGTCGCTCAATCATGTCCGACTCTTTGCGACTATGTGGTCCATGGAATTCTCCAGGCCAGAATACTGGAGTGGGTAGCCTTTCCCTTCTCCAGGGGATCTTCCTAACCCAGGGATCAAACACAGGTCTCCCGCATCGCAGGCCAATTCTTTACCAGCTGAGCCACAAGAGAAGCCCAAGAATACTGGTGTAGGTAGCCTATCCCTTCTCCTGTGGGTCTTCCTGACCCAGGGATTTACCAACTGAACTATCAGGGCAGGTCTTTGAGAAAGGACCTTAGATAAATCATGTAAATAAATGATGAGCAGAGATCAACCATAGGAAGATATGGAAGCAGAGTCTCATAGGCAAATGGCAATGGCTGATAGATAGCAGGAAAAGCTGGGTTTTCTGAAGAATGTAAGTAAGGGCTATTAGGCTGGGGCATACTGAGGGGAGACAATCATCTCTATGACATCAGAGAAGCTGGAAAAGAGCCACATCATGTGAGGCTTTGTACACAAAAGTGACAGGCTGTTATTCCATATGTAAGGGGATCCATGATAGCATACAGGTTTCCCAGGTGGCACTGGCGGTAAGAGCCCACCTGCCAATGTAAGAGACACAAGAGACTCCAGTTTGATCCCTGGGTCGGCAAGATCCCCTGAAGGAGGAAATGGCAACCCACTCCAGTATTCTTCTCTGAAGAACCCCATGGACAGAGGAGCCTGTCAGGCTATAGTCCATGGGATCAAAGTCAGACATAACTGAAGCAACTTAGCATGCACACATGATATCATATGAATTTTTTTAGCATCCCAATTTTTAAACTAACAATAATATTAATACCAAAATAAGAGTGATGCATGCTGTAGAAGGAGAAAACAAAGACCTATAAAAGGTAGGACAGTCCTTCCAGTTCCTAATAAAGCACGTTTTCAGGGAAGAGTAACATTTGCAAAAGAGCTTGAAAGATAAGAAGTCACTTATTAAATGGACAGGCAAGGTGTTCTATTTCAGGTGAGAGGCAGCCAAGCTTAGAGGCACAGAAATAGTATATTTAAGAACCTGGTAAAGAAAGAAGCCATTCAGCCCATCAGAAAGATGAAAAGTCTGGGAGAGTAAAACATAAAGCTGGGAAAGTAGATTTGGACTAAGTCCAAAGAAAAGGATGGACTAAGTCAAAAAGGATGGAAAAGACCCTGATGCTGGGAAAGATTGAAGGTTGGAACAGAGGGATGACAAAGGATGAGATGGTTGGATGGCATCACCAACGTGGTGGACATGAGTTTGAGTAGGCTCCGGGAGTTGGTGATGAACAGGGAAGCCTGGCGTGCTGCAGTCCATGGGGTCGCAGAGAGTTGGACACGACTGAGAACTGAACTGACTGAAAAATGATGTTCAGTATCAGGCTGAACGGTTGGGTTTTACTTATTAAAAAATGGGGAAGTTTTTTTTTTTTTTTTTTTTGGAGCGGCAGTTTCTATAAATAGAGTGTGCTTTAGGTGAAGGGTGGAACACTGTGTAAGACATGTTAGGATGTATGGAAATGACCAGAACAATTTTATTTGCTAGTGTCAGAAACCCAACTCGAAGTAACTTAATTATTGCCCCTGCTGCTACTGCTAAGTCGCTTCAGTCGTGTCTGACTCTGTGCGACCCCATAGACGGCAGCCCAGGAGGCTCCCCCATCCCTGGGATTCTCCAGGCAAGAACACTGGAGTGGGTTGCCATTTCCTTCTCCAATGCAGGAAAGTGAAAAGTGAAAGTGAAGTCGCTGAGTCTTGTCCAATTCTTAGCGACCCCATGGACTGCAGCCAACCAGGCTCCTCCGTCCATGGGATATTCCAGGCAAGAGTACTGGAGTGGGGTGCCATTGCCTTCTCCAAATTATTGCCCCAGTAAGTGGTAAATCCAGGGGTATTCCAGCTTCAGGAATGGCTAAACCCAGGTGCTCCAAGTATGCTGAAGTGGCTCTGCCCACCCAGTGCCTCTGTCTCCCTCTGAACTGTGGCTCCCTCCAGTGGAAAAATGTCTGCCAGCAGCTCCAGGTTTATGTTACTCTCAAAGCAATGATCTCAGAAGGAGAGACTCTGTCTCTCTCTCTCTCCCAGTTTTCAAATATTAAATCTTAGAGAAAATAATAATAGTTATGATGATTACTAAAACTTATCGCACACTTACCATGTGCCAGAATATGTCCCAATCACTTTACATGTATTGATACTATCTCATTTAATCAGCTCAAAAATCCTATAAAGTAATAATACTATCAGCTCCAATTTTCAGATTATGAAAGAGAAAGTTGGCATGATTTACCCACAACAACTTATTTACTAAGTGTTGGGGCCAGAATTCAAACCCGGGTGAAGACTCTAGAGATAGAACTCTCAATGTAATTATTTATCATAAAGAAATTTGAACATATTCAGAATAAGTCAAACTAGTGTCGTTAGATTTATACCTATTCTTGACTGAGCTCCCCCAGGTAATCCACAGGTCAACTGCCCCCCATATTATTTTAAAGCACATTTCAGACATTATATCATTTGCATTTGCTCTTTATATACTTCAGCATATATTTCTTAACAAGACCACCCTACACTATTACCCTAAAAAATAAGCAATAATTTCTTAATTACCCTAAAAAATAAGCAATAATTTCTTAATTTCATCAAATAACCAGTCCATATTTGCTTTCCCAGTGGGTTCATAAATGTCATAAATCTTTATTTTTACATTATGGGGCTGCAACAGCAAAATCTAGACTCTGAGGAAAACTGCAAGATAACCAGTGTTCGATAAGAGGAAAACTTTTTAAATTTAAAGGAGAAAAAGAAATGGAGGAGAAAATATAGATTGTTAGAGGCTTGAAAGACTTGTCAAACAGGCAATGTGTGGAAACTTTTATGGACCCTAAGTTCTGAAAATGCTTTAAAATTCCTTGTTGTGCACCAGTGATGAACAGTAATATTACAGTATGTTAAAGGCATTTGGACTGGTTCTTCTCTGTGAAGTTATAAATGAAAGTGTTAGTCATTCAATCATGTCCAACTCTTTGCAACCCATGGACTGTAGCCCTCCAGGGTAAGTTATGCCCCCAATCAAATATGCAGGTTATTTAGGGATTGCTTTTTATATTTTTTGTTTAATAATTAAAATAAAATATTTACACAGTTCAAAGGTTAAGATTACAAGACATATTCAAAAAGTCTACCTCCTGTCTTTGTTCTCTTTATGTCCCTCCCTCCCTTTTTAAATAACTCTTTTCCATTTAACAGTTTTCTCTTCCATTGTATACCGTTAGTTGCATCTTCCAGGGTTTGCATCAGCTATGTTTCCAGACCAATTGCTTTATTCCTGTGGTTTTATCCACTTCTACTTTCTGTATCCCTCCAGTTTGTCCCATCCAACTATAATCACCCTTTTATCATCTGGTTCTTTTTAAATGTATCTGATAAGTTGTTACAAGTTGCTATAGAATATCTCTGTTGAACCCCAACTGCACAAAGCAAGACACAGTCACCACTATCAATCTTCACATTCTGATCTGAAGAAAATTAAGGCTAATTGCAAGTGTTTTCTGAAGCAAATAAAAGAGGAATGAGATATGTATTATAAATGGTACTAATCCACAGCACCTTCAGAGGCCTCAATGCCCTGAGGCCAAGGCAAACTCAGGGAAAGAATCTGCAATGTGCTGTGCAGTTTGCTCTGGGAGTTAATATGAGACTTTGTCAGGATCATACACAGAGCATCCTCCTGAGGACCCAAACCAAATTTGTATTCCTGCACGGAATACACCATTTGACCTGCAGAGGATATTTCAGCTAGTTTGAACAGAATGCAGTTTTCCTTTAAAAAGAGAAGGATCCAAGAAGCCAGTCGAGGATCCAGAGGCTCATTCTCATCATTCAGGGTAAAGAATTCTTAGTATAAGACAATATAACAGAAAAGTTTAAAGATTTTTTTTTAAGTTTAAAGATTTTGAATGCACAATGGAAACCTGTGGAACTGCAAACTCAGGATGTGTTAGTGTGTGGCATTGTCCAGGATATGTCAAGTAGACATTTATCGGTATAATCCACAATTTCTAATACCTAGACCAGACTCTTAACAATTTTTTTTCCCATGGCCACCTCTGGCAATCTGGTGGAATCTACAAACATTTTCTCAGAATACTCTGCATAAAATGGAACACATTTAGTTACAAAGTCAACTAGTTTTATTACAATACAGTTATCAAAATATAAACAAATGTGATGCAGTAATGTATGCAACGCCTACACTCTTTTACTGATGCTTTAAATAACAAGATCTTTTAACCTCTTTTAGCCCCATGTAAAATGGGGTTAGTAATACCTTAATGAAGAGCATAAATGAAGTTAAATATCTACAGCTACTTGTCAGGAAATGAATATATTCGTGTTTTCTGCACGGTTAGGGTTTTCTGAGCAACCTTTACTGGAACCTAGATTAAAGGATAAACCTTGGAAGCTAAATGATGACTGAATAAACAGTGGGGAACCTCGGGGAAGTAATTTATCTTCTCAGAGATATGTGTTTACATTTCAAAGAGCGCTAAAATCTAGAATCATGAAAACATTTCAGGGATTGTACCCAGAGAGATCTATTTCATCTTCCTTCTGAGAATACAAATAGTATTCCAAATGATAAGAACCCAGGGACCTTCCCCAGTCTTCCCAAGGAGACTTTGTCTGCATTAGAGAAGTTAAAGGAGGAGAGGAGACAATGAGTATATAAGCACCTGCACTTATAATTTAGGGATTCCTCTTCTATGGTTTTTGAAGTCCCTTTTGCCCACAGAAAGGGTTTCTCTGGCACTCATCAATTTACCCCAGAAGGGGGAACAATTAAAGCATGGATGAAAAATGGAACTGTTGCATTAAGAAACAATAGTAAGTCTGTCTTAATGAAGAAACTTCATTTTACATCCAAGAATATATAAATAAATATAGATCAAAATCAAAACTTATCAAGTTTGTATTAGGTTGATAAAAATCAGAGAGGTTAGAAAAATGCAGAGTCAGGAATGAGTCAACACCAATGATAGCATCATCAATTCAGTTATCAAGCATTTATTGAATATATAATACGTCAGTTCAATTTCAGTTCAGTCGCTCAGTCGTGTCTGACTCTTTGTGACCCCATACATGTAAACACTATTAAGTGAGGTATATATTCCTGAGTAAAACAACCTTATCCCTGTCTTTTGTGACTATTACAAGTTGAGTGAGCCCAGGAAATGAGAAGTAAGAAATAAATAAGTAAATAAACAGTTTTTATAACACAGCAGATACCTAAAAGAGAAATAGTACCAATTGCTTTTAAAATTAAATAGAGAATAATAGGGTGAGAGCAAAAATCTGCCCAGATTGGTAGTCAGGGATATATTTTTCCATTAATTAATATTTGCTGTATGGCTGGCTGCAAGGGCCAGGAAGGCTAGGAATGGTGCTGGCCCACTAATGGGCAGGACCAGGTCCTGGCACTAATAGGCTAGAGGGAGGATTCTAAAGTGGCATTTAGCAGTTGCTAATGTTTCCACTATAGGATACACTCCCCCAAATGGCCAGTGTCTCCATCCTCAGGAGAAGTCACAGTCGCCTCCTGCCTTTCTAAAAGGCTCTGTAGGATCAACAAGCAGGTCTTACTCGGGCTTCTTTCAAACTCCTCCCTCTGTTCTGGGACTCAGAGTTTGTGAGATTTTGTACATGACCTTCAAGAGTGAAATCTCTGTTTCCTCCAGCTCTTCAGCTCTCCCAAACATAAGTCTCTCTGGTTTTCTAAGCCAGATATTCTGGGGCTTGGTGGGTGTTGGGGGGTAGGTGGGGATGATATCTTCCCAGTGCAGTATCCCGCACTAGGGAGCCCGATATGGGGTCCAGCGTCTCACTGCTTGAGGATGAGCTCTACAGTTGTGATATTTCTCCCTTTCCTGGGCCACTGACCTGGGTGTGTGGGTTCTGATTCTATTGAGTCTCCACCCCTCCTACTCATCTCGTTTTTCATTTCTGTAGTGTGGAAAATCTTTCCTTCTTGTTCTCAGAGATCATTTCTGTACACGGTTTAATTTTGGTGTGTCCTTGGACTTCTCCTAAGTTCAGGGCCTTTTTACTCTGCCATTTTAGCCACCTCCGCCAGGAAGAAATAGTTTTTAAGTATTGTGAAACTTTTTATTTTTAATTTTCAAACACTTCTTAAAGAACTCAATAGGTAAAGAATAGCATGATATATTTACCCAGATATATATATTTTACTGCTGCTTTTTCATCATTTGCATTATTTCAGGTTTCTTTCTGGTACAATTTCCCCTCTATATATGACCAACTTTTTTAAGCAATTCTTTTAAAACCAATCTGCTTTCAACAAATAGCCTTAGTTTTTCTTCATCTAAAACTATTTCCTTCATTCCTGAAGAATATATTTGCTAGACGTACAATTTTGGATTGATACAACAAAGGAGCCAAGAATATATGATAGTCTCTTCAATAAAAGATGTTGGGAAAACTAGACAGCCATATGCAAAACAATAAAACTGGGTCTCTATCTTACACCATACAGAGGTCAACTCTGAATGGATTAAAGACATGAACGTAAGACCTGAAACCATAAAATGCCTTGAAGAAAACACAGGCAATAAGCTCCTGGACATCAGTCTTGACAATAATTTTTCAGATTTGACACCAAAAGTGAAAGTACCAAAAAAAAAAAAAAAAACAACAACAACAAATTCAACTACATCAAACTTAAAATTTTCTACGTAAAAAAGAAAGCCATCAACAACATGAAATGGCAACCTGTGGAAGCGGAGAAAACATTTATAAATTGTATATCTGGTAAGGGGTAATACTGAATAAAGATATACAACTCAGGAATTCCCTGATAGTCCAGTGGTTAGAACTCCACACTCTTACTGCTGAGGGCCTGGATTCAATCCCTGGTTGAAGAAGTAAAATCCCGCAAACTGCATGGTGTGGTCAAGAAAAAAGGAACAAGCGCAACTCAATGTGTGTGTGTTAGTCGCTCAGTCATGTCTGACTCCTTGCAACCCCATGGACTGTAGCTTGCCAGGCTCCTCTGTCCAGGGAATTCTCCAGGCAAAAATACTGGAGTGTGTTGTCATTCCCTTCTTCAGGGAATCTTTCCAACCCAGGGATCAAACCCAGGTCTACCATATTGCAGGCAGATTTCTTTACCATCTGAATAGCAAAAATATAAGCAATTCCATTTTAAAAGGGCAGAGGAATTGCATAGACATTTTTCAAAACAAGACATTGAAATGGCTATTAGGTACATGAACTTTGTATCCCAGACATTTTTAATATTTCCTTAAAAGTCACTGCAAGGAGATCCAACCAGTCCATTCTGAAGGAGATAAGCCCTGGGATTTCTTTGGGAGGAATGATGCTAAAGCTGAAACTCCAGTACTTTGGCCACCTCATGTGAAGAGTTGACTCATTGGAAAAGACTCTGATGCTGGGAGGGATTGGGGGCAGGAGGAGAAGGGGACGACAGAGTATGAGATGGCTGGATGGCATCACTGACTCGATGGACGGCATCACTGACTCGATGGACGTGAGTCTGAGTGAACTCCGGGAGTTGGTGATGGACAGGGAGGCCTGGCGTGCTGCGATTCATGGGGTCACAAAGAGTCGGACATGACTGAGCAACTGAACTGAACTGAACTGAACTAAAAGTCGCTGGGCCTTATTTGAATCTTATGGGATAGTACTGAAATTTTTCTTTAAGCCTGAAATTGCCTAATTGGATTCAGTCCACTAATTGGATTCAAACATTCAGTGGCTGAAGTGCCAGTTCAGTTTCCAAAGCCTTTCCCTAGCGGTGCTGTTCTGGTCTCTCCTGGTCTTCTGGCCAGAAAGCTAGGACTTTATTTACCCTAGTCTGCTGTGTACTTCCCATGATGCACCTGCTTTGGGGCTAAATGGTGGGGGAACAGGAAGAGGAGAAAAAGCAACAAGTGTTCATCCAACCATCTGGGAATTACCACTTCTCCAATCTCTAATCAGGGATAAAGGGTTCCCTGCTCGGGGCTTTAGATTTTAACTGGCCTCTTGTTGCTTTGGCTGCCACAGCCATTATGGGAATGCTTGGGGGATGTGGTGTGAGAGAACAGAGAAGCAAAATGGGTGATTTCTACACTCTCTCTAAGTACTAGGAGTTGTCCTCCCTACATCTCCAGTCAGAACTAACAGAAAACACTGAAGGACCCCTTGTCTCTCCCCACCTCTGTGTCTGTTTGTCTCTTTCTCTCTGCCTCTTTCTTGTGCCCCTTTTCCCTAGCAGTCCCATTTTCGGATTCAGGCTGCAATGAATCCAGGGTAGCAGAATACAGGAGCCAGGAGGCAGATTGGTAAATCCACCACCAGTCCAGAGACACTTCAAATACTTGCCTTCTTCCCAAATCTGCCTGCTACTCATTACTTTTCAAAAGTCCTCAAATAACTGCCCTGAGCATTCTGTCCAGGTTTTATAGCTGCATTCATTATAAGAAATGGAGGGAAGTGGGAGTGGCCTATTTTATCTTATCGACTATTTTTAGTACACACACCTGAATTGAAAATCCCTGTAGTTTTGCCAAGAGAACACACTGGTCATAACAAACACCCTCTTCGAACAACACAAGAGAAGACTCTACACATGGACATCACCAGATGGCCAACACCAAAAAGAGATTAATTATATTATTTGCAGCCAAAGATGGAGAATCTCTACACAGTCAGCAAAAACAAGACTGGAGTGGACTATGGCCCAGATCATGAACTACTTACTGCCAAATTCAGACTTAAATTGAAGAAAGTGGGGGAAACCACTAGACCATTCAGGTATGACCTAAATCAAATCCCTTACAATTATATAGTAGAAGTGACAAATATATTTAAGGGACTAGATCTGATAGACAGAGTGCCTGATGAACATGGACAGAGGTTCATGACATTGTACAGGAGACAGGGATCAAGACCATCCCCAAGAAAAAGAAATGCAAAAATGAAAATGGCTGTCTGAGGAGGCCTTACAAATAGCTGAGAAAAGAAGAAAAGTGAAAAGCAAAGGTGAGAAGAAAAGATATACCCATTTGAATGCACAGTTCCAAAGAATAGCAAGGAGAGATAAGAAAGTCTTCCTCGGTGATCAGTGAAAAGAAATAGAGGAAAATAATAGAATGGGAAAGACAAGAGATCTCTTCAAGAAAATTAGAGATACCAAGGGAATATTTCATGCAAAGATGGGCTCAATAAAGGACAGAAATGGTATGGATCTAACAGAAGCAGAAGATATTAAGAAGAGGTGGCAAGAATACACAGAAGAACTGTACAAAAAAAGAGCTTCACAACCCAGATAATCACGATGGTGTGATCACTCACCCAGAGCCAGACATCCTGGAATGTGAAGTCAAGTGGGCCTTAGGAAGCATCACTACGAACAAAGGTAGTGGAGGTGATGGAATTCCAGTTGAGCTATTTCAAATCCTGGAAGATGATGCTGTGAAAGTGCTGCACTCAATAAGCCAGCAAATTTGGAAAACTCAGCAGTGGCCATAGGACTGGAAAAGGTCAGTTTTCATTCCAATCTCAAAGAAAGGCAATGCCAAAGAACGCTCAAACTACCACACAATTGCACTCATCTCACATGCTAGTAAAGTAATCCTCAAAATTCTCCAAGCCAGGCTTCAACAATAGTGAACTGTGAACTTCCAATGTTCAAGCTGGTTTTAAAAAAGGCAGAGGAACCAGAGATCAAATTGCCAACTTCCGCTGCTGCTGCTGCTGCTGCTGCTAAGTCACTTCAGTTGTGTTCAACTCTGTGTGACCCCATAGATGGCAGCCCACCAGGCTCCCCTGTCCCTGGGATTCTCAAGGCCAGAACACTCGAGTGGGTTACCATTTCCTTCTCCAATGCATGAAAGTGAAAAGTGAAAGCGAAGTCGCTCAGTCGTGTCCAACTCTTAGCACCCCATGGACTGCAGCCTGCCAGGCTCCTCCATCCAAGGGATTTTCCAGGCAAGAGTACTTACTGGAGTGGGTTGCCATTGCCTTCTCCAACCAACATCCGCTGGATCATCAAAAAAGCAAGAGACTTCCAGAAAAACATCTATTTCTGCTTTCTTGACTATGCCAAAGCCTTTGGCTGTGTGGATCACAATAACTGTGGAGAATTCTGAAAGAGATGGGAATACCAGACCACCTGACCTGCCTCTTGAGAAACCTATATGCAGGTCAGGAAGCAACAGTTAGAACTGGACATGGAACAACAGACTGGTTCCAAATCGGGAAAGGAGTATGTGAAGGTTGTATATTGTCACCCTGGTTATTTAATTTATATACAGAGTACATCATGAGAAATGCTGGGCTGGAGAAAGCACAAGCTGGAATCAAGACTGCCAGGAGAAATATCAGTAACCTCAGATATGCAGATGATACCACTCTTACGGCAGAAAGTGAAGAAAAACTAAAGAGCCTCTTGATGAAAGTGAAAGAAGAGAGTGAAAAAGTTGGCTTAAAGCTCAACATTCATAAAACTAAGATCATGGCATCCAATCCCATCATGGCAAATAGATGTGGAAACAGTGGAAACAGTGGCTGATTTTATTTTGGGGGCCTCCAAGATCACTGCAGATGGTGACTGCAGCCATGAAATTAAAAGACGCATACTCCTTAGAAGCAAAGTTATAACCAATCTAGACGGCATATTAAAAAGCAGAGACATTACTTTGCCAACAAAGGTCCATCTAGTCAAGGCTATGGTTTTTCCAGTGGTCATGTATGGATGTGAGAGTTGGACTATAAAGAAAGCTGAGTGCCAAAGAATTGATGCTTTAGAACTGTGGTGTTGGAGAAGACTCTTGAGAGTCCCTTGGACTGCAAGGAGATCCAACCAGTCCATCCTAAAGGAGATCAGTCCTGAGTGTTCATTGGAAGGACTGATGTTGAAGATGAAATGCCAGTACTTTGGCCACCTGATGCAAAGAGCTGACTCATTTGAAAAGACCCTGATGCTGGGAAAGACTGAGGGCAGGTAGAGAAGGGTACGACAGAGGATAAGATGGTTTGATGGCATCACCAACTTGACAGACATGAGTTTGGGTAAACTCCGGGAGTTGGTGATGGACAGGGAGGCCTGGCATGCTATGGTCCATGGGGTCACAAAGAGTCAGACACGACTGAGGGACTGAACTGAACTGATGGCCCATTGGACAGCAAGGAGATCAAACCAGTCAATCCTAAAGGAAATCAGTCCTGAATATTCACTGGAAGGACTGATGCTGAAGCTGAAGCTCCAATACTTTGGCCACCTGATGCAAAGAACTGACTCAATGGAAAAGACCCTGGCGCTGGTAAAGATTGAAGGCAGGAGGAGACGGGGACGACAGAGGAGGAGACGACTGGATGGCATCACGGACTCAATGGACATGAGCTTGAGAAAATTCCAGGAAATAGTGAAGGACAGAGAAGCCTGGCATGCTGCTGTCCATCCATAGCGTTGCAAAGAATCAGACATGACTTAGCAACTGAACAATGAACAATATGGTTAATGTATACAAGAGCTTCAAAAATCTTGATCTTTGATCACCCCTCCCGTCTTATATAATGTTTACCAGTGTTTATTTCATCTTGTTATACTACCTTGCCATTCCTTTGCTCTTAGTTTTTGTTAGAATTAAAATTTGTTTTATAATTCATGATTGACAATAATTTCTCTGTGTTTGAAGCTATTATTTTACCATCATCTTCTATTTCCTTTTGTTGACATACCTGCTATCAGTTTAATTTTTCCCTTTTGAATGACATGCTTTTCTCTATTTTGGCTCTTAAAATTTTATTCTGTCTTTGATTGAGACTTGCTGTGCTTCCTGAGTCTGAGAAAGTATCTTTAGTGTTTTCTGGACATTCAAAGGTATTATCTTTTCCAATATTGCCCCTTCCCCACTCCTCTCTAGTGCTACTAGAACTTCAAACTGATTTTTATATGATAGACTTCTTCACTCCATATTTCATACCTCTTTAATATTTCACATTTCTATGTATCTTTGTGTTACTTTTACAGAATTATTCAGATATATTTTCCATTAATAATTTTCCCTTTAGCTAACTATAATCTGCTTTTCAATCTATTCAATGCATATGACTCTGACACTTATTGTTGCATTGTATAACTGCAGACTGTGAACTCACCGATGAAGTTTTACTTGTAGGAATCCTGAATGATAAAGAAAATACCCTGAATTTTAATCTCAATTTTTAATGCCTTTTAAAAAAAGGCACTCTCCTAGTGTTTCCAAATTCCTGACAGATATTAATGTTTCAGATTCAGGAATGAAACACTTAAATTCTCAAAATCATAAATAGTCTTAAAATACTTTTAACATTTTCATGCTCTTCATTTGCTTTGTGGCTATATTAAAACTGTTTTAATAACAATTTTACAAGGAACTGTAGCCTATAGCAAATGTTATTGAACAGTGTTTTTATAATATAACATTTGGATCTCCTAATCGAGTTAGCAAGATTACACAGAATCATGAGTCAAAATTTCCAATATGAGAACTTATTTTGCTTCCCAATTTGTGATTTCTTAGAACACCATTCATAGGAGTTTTATAAAATATACTATGTATAAAAATGTATTAATATTTACTTTATTTACAGGAATGGCTCACCATTACCAGCACTCAAGGCCCAAAGCACGCACTTATAACACAGCACCAGCTAGAAGCAAGTCTTATTCAGTCCTGACCACCTAACTGCTCCTCCCCTACGTGCTTGCTCCCGCCCAGGTTCCCGCCCTTGTCCACCTTAACTCTGGGCTCTGCATGTCTATATGTTCTACTCTTGCTTTTGACGTAACATCAGTGAATTTCTTTGAACCAGTATTGTTGCTCTTTTGCCTGTTAAACTTTAATTCTTGCAGTGAATTACAATACATTGCCCCCTATTTTCCCCATTTCTCTACTGAGTTTTCTCAGGATTTAAAAAAAAAAAACACACAGATCATTTAACTATCCCAAGAAACTTTGGGAAGGAATTTCCACATGGAAACACTAATATAGAACTATAGATATCTGTTTTAAATTTTATCTGGTCTAATATTTCATGATTGTGGACTCTGAACTCTGTCTTTAAATCTGACTTAGCACCCAAGTCTCCATTTCTGCTGACAGTAAGGGAATCGAACTTTGCCAGTTCAATTCAGTTCAGTTCATTTCAGTCACTCAGTAGTGTCCAACTCTTTGTGACCCCATGGACTGCAGCATGCCAGGCCTCCCTGTCCATCGCCAACTCCTGGAGTTTACTCAAACTCATCAAGGTATCCCAATTACTTTTGGTCACAAATATGGACAAACTCAATCAATTCAGAATTTTCCCTTAATCTCTTTGCTCTCTTACCCCCACAGCTTTTTCACCAGGCTTCATAATTTCTTGGCTACAGATTGAGGTCCTGGTGGCTAAGTTGACAACAGAATTAATACCAGAATGTCCCACTGGTGACTGTGCATAACCAATTCAAGAAACAGGTAGATCTACCATGTGTCATACTCTTTCACTGACAGTTTTCTCTTATATCTTTCCTTATTCACGTCTCTGTAGTAATGTGGATACAAATACACAAAGTTGGGGATATATTTACTTTAGTAGATGAATCAAATATTAGAAGAGCAAAGGGAGATGGAACCCTGAACTGAACTAGCTAGTCATATCTGCTTCTAATTTTGGCTCCTGCACAAGGTTCAGAATTCTTGTTGCACATCAGAATTGCCTGTGAGACTTTTTTTTTTTTTTACCATACATTTTCTAAGCTCCAGTGCTGGAGATAAAGTAACTCTAGGATGAAGTCCAGAAATCCTCACATTTACAGGTTCCCCAAATGACTCTGATGCAGGGAACCTGGGTCCAAACATTGTTCTTGAAGCTCTACAAGGGAACCCTCTCAATTCACCTGATAAGAGCATCGGATAGGGATTAAAGACCAAGTTTATGAGTAAGCAAGTGAAGTCACTAAGTCGTATCCAACTCTTTGCGACCCCATGGGCTATAGTCTGCCAGGCTCCTCTGTCCATGGGATTCTCCAGGTAAGAATACTGGAATGGGTTGCCATTTACTTCTCCAGGGGAACTTCCCAATCAGGGATCAAACCTGGGTCTCCAACTTTGCAGGCAGACTCTTTATCATCTGAGCCACCAGGGAAGCCCAAATTTATAGCCAGTAATAAAGGATGCATTTGCTTAGTGCCTGTACTGTGTATCCTTCATGATCCTACTGGGGTCACCCATGGCCACCTTAGAAGGAGTCAGGAATTGGGGTTCCATGCTGGCCCTTTTGTTAGAGATGACACTAACAAACAAGTCCTGAAATAAAGGCAGGGAACAGAACTGAGAGAATGATTCTAACCTTTGCCCACCTCCACTAGGAGATACCCTGAGAGAATTAAATAATATTCAGTGGAGAGGGCATTACAAACCACCATCGGAATGCAAACCAACATTGTCCAGATGTAATAAAGATTTTTTTTAAGTCTATCTTCCAAGAAGAGAAAGAAGCAAAGACAAAAAATAACAAAGGTTGGCAAGGATATCGAGAAAAAAGAACCCTAGTACATTTTTGTGGGAGTGTAACCTGGTGCATCGACTATGAAAAAACAGTATGGAGGATCCTCAAAAAAGTAAAAGAAGAGTTACTTACTATATGGTCCAGCAATCCCACTTCTGGGCATATATCCAGAGAAAACAAAACATTCAAAAACATACTTGAACCCCAGTGTCCATAGCAATGTTAGTTATAATACCCAAGATATAAAAATAACCTAAGTGTCCATCAACAGATGAATAGATAAAGAAGATGTGGTATGTGTGGTATACACACACACACTATATACATATACAATTTATATATATACACTAAATATAATTATATATACATATTATGTGTACATAAACTGTGTATTTATGTGTATATATTGCATATATATACACACACAAAGCGATATTACTCAGCCATAAAAAAGAATGAATGAAATTTTGCCATTTGCGATCAAATGGATGGAACTGGAGGGTATTATGCTTAGTGAAGGGCTTCCACTTTGGCTCAGCTTGTAAAGAATTCATCTGCAATGCGGGAGACCTGGGTTCAGTCCCTGGATTGGGAAGATCCCCTGAAGAGAGGAAAGGCTACCCACTCCAGTATTCTGGCCTGGAGAATTCCACAGACTGTATAGTCTATGGGGTCACAAAGAGTCAGACACGACTGAGCAACTTTTACTTACACACACTTATGCTTAGTGAAACTGGCCAGATAGAGAAAGACAAATACTGTATGTTTTCACTTATATATGAAATCTAAAAAACAAAACAAATGTATATAATAAAACAGAAACAGGTTCACAGATACAAAGGACAAAATATTCGTCACCAGTGGGGAGATGGAAGGGGTGAGGGGCAAAAGAGGAGTATGGGATAAGAGGGATAAACTGCTAGATATAAAATAAATAAGATACAAGCATGTAATATAGAGCACAGGGAATTCAGCTAATACTTTATACTTAACTTTATACGGAGCATAATCTGTAAAAATACTAAATCACTCTTGTACTCCTGAAAGTAATATAATATTGTAAATTAACTATACTTCAATGTAAAAAAATAAATAAAGAAGCAGATATATTCCCCTCTCTTCCTATCTTGTCTTATTCTGAAGCATCACAGGTCTAGACTGTGAGTGATTTGAGTTGCTCAGACTTGTAAAATGATTCAAAATAGGAAGGATACTTAGTAGTTCAGTTCAGTTCAGTCGCTCAGTCATGTCCAACTCTTTGCAACCCCATGAACCAGGCCTCCCTGTCCATCACCAACTCCTGGAGTTCACTCAAACCCATGTCCATTAAGTCGGTGATGCCATCCAACCATCTCATCCTCCGTCGTCCCCTTCTCCTCCTGCCCTCAATCTTTCCCAGCATCATGGTCTTTTCCAATGAGTCAGCTCTTCGCATGAAGTGGCCAAAGTACTGGAGTTTCAGCTTCAACATCAGTCCTACCAATGAACACCCAGGACTGATCTCCTTTAGAATGGACTGGCTGGATCTCCTTGCAGTCCAAGGGACTCTCAAGAGTCTTCTCCAACACCACAGTTCAAAAGTATCAATTCTTCTGCGTTCAACTTTCTTTATAGTCCAACTCTCACATCCATACATGACCACTGGAAAAACCATAGCCTTGACTAGACGGACCTTTGTTGACAAAGTAATGTCTCTGCTTTTCAATATCCTGTCTAGGTTGGTCATAACTTTCCTTCCAAGGAGCAAATGTCTTTTAATTTCATTGCTGCAGTCACCATCTGCAGTGATTTTGGAGCCCAGAAAAATAGTCTGACACTGTTTCCCCATCTATTTGCCATGAAGTGATGGGACCAGATGCCATGATCTTAGTTTTCTGAATGTTGAGCTTTAAGCCAACTTTTTCACTCTCCTCTTTCACTTTCACCAAAAGGCTTTTTAGTTCCTCTTCACTTTCTGCCATAATGGTGGTGTCATCTGCATATCTGAGGTTATTGATATTTCTCCCGGCAATCTTAATTCCAGCTTGTGCTTCCTCCAGCCCAGCATTTCTCATGATGTACTCTGCATAGAAGTTAAATAAACAGGGTGACAATATACAGCCTTGATGTATTCCTTTTTCTATTTGGAACCAGTCTGTTGTTCCATGTCCAGTTCTAACTGTTGCTTCCCGACCTGTATACAGATTTCTTAAGAGGCAGGTCAGGTGGTCTGGTATTCCCATCTCTTTCAGAATTTTCTTCAGTTTATTGTGATCCACACAGTCAAAGGCTTTGGGATAGTCAATAAAGGAGAAATAGATGTTTTTCTGGAACGCTCTTGCTTTTTCCATGATCCAGCGGATGTTGGCAATTTGATCTCTGGTTCCTCTGCCTTTTCTAAAACCAGCTTGAATATCTGGAAGTTCATGGTTCACATATTGCTGAAGCCTGGCTTGGAGAATTTTGAGCATTACTTTATTAGTGTGTGAGATGAGTGCAATTGTGTGGTAGTTTGATCATTCTTTGGCATTACCTTTCTTTGGGATTGATAAAATATCTGCAGTGGTTTTCGTAGGATGTGTCTGAATGGACTTGGGAAAGTCCATTTGATTCTGGAAAGCTGAGAAAGTTGCTAAGGCTCAAATCCAGAGGAACAATAGAAGCTTTTAAGCAATCAGTTCTAATTTTAAGGAAAGAGATAAAGAGAGAAGTACTTTTCTTATTGTATCCACCAATTTGCCAGCAAAATAAAGGAACAGGGAAGAAAGGCAGAAGTTGTTCCTGGGGATAAAGACTCCATTGGTCCAGGTGTCACCATTGCAGTTGTTCTAGAAAGATATTTCTAAGAGCTACAATTTCTCTGATTGAATGGAATATAGGCACTTTTCCTAGGTATTTTCTATTGATCAAAGCCTTAAAATGTCATGACACAAGAGGAACTGATACATAAGTTTTCTCTCAATTATGACTTTATAAATAAGCAGCCAAGACACCTGGTGGACCTGATCAACAATCATGATTCTAATCAAAACTTTCCTTATAAATGAATTGCACACAGTTACCAACTGGTACTTTATGAAAACCCTGCTATAGCTTTGAAACATGAATTATCTCATAGTGAGTTAACTTCTTGACTTCATGAGTACCAGTTTGGACAATTATTGGTCAAAGTCACAGTTCGTTATGAGAATCAGAGGTAGATCTAAAAAAGGGTGAAGCAGTATTGAATTATCGTGAAAAGTTCTCCACCATTTATAACCTTCACCAAGTTTAAAAGTAATTAGGAGATGGACAACGCATTCTATCTTCCATCTGAGATATAGTTGTAGAAGTTATTAAGCAATCTAAAGGTATACCTAATATAGAAACTCTTGAAATCAGGCTGCTGCTGTAAGGATAATTTCCCATGGTTTCTTATAATAAGAAGTGAAGGGAGCTGTTCATCTAAGGAAGGGCTGATGTTTCAAACCAGTCTTTCTTGGTATCACAGAATATTATGCTAATGCCGGTCCTGTGAGAAGTGCATGTCTGTTTATAGGACCCATGAGAGAGTCATTTCCTAGGCAGGTTGATAGGGAGTCTAGGGGTCCCCAAGGAGAGAGGGGTATGGAATTCTCAAGGAGGAAGAAAGGACAAACTTTTTTTCTTTCTCCACATTCCTTAGGATTATATAACAATAATGTATCCTGCCTAAGGACAGTCTTTGGATTAAACCTTCTGTTATCTTAAAATGTTAATTATGGGAGTAGACCTGGTCTTTACAAGGATGCATCTTGCCTGAGGACAGTGTTATCTTAAAATGTAAATTATGGGAATAGGTCTGATGAGGTCTTTACAACCTCCAGACAGTCTTTGGATTATATAACCTCATTGTTAACACTAGCAAGCGGGTACTCTTTCTACCCCCTTCTGATGCCTATGTCAGAAGCTTTCTCTATCTCCTTTATACTTTAATAAAACTTTATTACACAAAAGCTCTGAGCAATCAAGCCTCGTCTCTGGCCTCAGATTGAATTCTTCTCCTCCGGGGGCCAAGAATCCTGGTGTTTTCGCATGATTCAACAACAACCTTTCATCTTGGGGGCTCGTCCAGGATCCTTCAGGACGAGGTAAGGATGCTTGGAGCTTTAGTTCTTTGTTCTCTTAGCGAACACATTTTCTGCTGTGCTTTACTAACTCTACCATGTGCTTGTGTGAATGAATGGCATGCCCTGCATGAAGCAAGTAAGGAGCCCGGCTCTGCAGTTCCACGGTGATCTCATACGGCTTATGGCAGAAACCTGTCGGGGGTTATACCGACCTGCCAATGCCAAGAGGCACCCAATGTCTCCTTCAGGAACCGACCAGAAATGGGCAAAGCGTGTGGACCGAACTCTCCTTTCTCGGTCAAACTTTTCGGTCTCTTTGACCATTTCAGAACTCCTTGGGAATTAGAAGTACTAACCTAATCTATCAGATCATAGACTTTCAAGGGACTTGTGATCTATACTGTTACTGTGTACTGTGGCTTAGGTCCCAAATTTGGATTGGTAGTCAAGAAAGCGCCTAGCCTCGCTAGGAATCAGAAGTTAGGAAGCTAGATGGAACTCTAGCTCCAAGAACATCTCTGAGGTTAAAGGTTACTCAGATTGGGACTGCAATGGGTTTTTTCTTTGGTAACGCCGGCTCTTAGTGGATCAGAGGAGGCTGTCATACTGCTGTGGTGATGCTTGGAAAGAACATCTCAGTTTTATGTTCGTGTCAGTCTTATTGTGGTCAGGAAATACTCAGGGTCGTGCACAGGCACTCAGGTGACAAATGTTTTTCCCCAGCAGTCTTAGCTTGGGAGGCATTCCGGAAGGTTACTCTGATTGCACCCCGGGTGGCTTCAGAGGCAAGCAAGGTTAAGGGTGAAGAGCTGGACATCAAGTAGGGATGCTATCAGGTCTACCCCTGGTACATCTTCACCCCATCTTGGTGGTAGAACCGGGAGGTATGCGGACTGTGCCTGCGTTGGTAAGGGACAGACTAAGTCCGACCAGGAAGGAAAAGCTTTTGGCGTAACGTCTGTCTACACCCCCATCTAGAGCAGGGAGGGACGCCTCCAGTAGAAAAAATGGTGCTGGTCGCTTTTTTTCTCTCTTACAGATGGGAGCTAACAATTCCAGCCTCACTCCTTTGAACTTTATCCTGAAAAACTGGGATAGATTTGATCCCCAGGGCTTAAAGAAGACACACCTGGTCTTCCTATGTGATACTGCATGGCCACGGTATCCATTGGAGGATGGCGAACGGTGGCCAGTTGGAGGGTCTCTTAAGTATAATACTGTTCTACAATTAGACTGGTTCTGTAAGGAACAAGGGAAATGGGTAGAGGTAGCATATGTGTTGCCCTTTGTCTCTCTGCAAAATATGCCCGACTTATATCCTAAGGGTATAGATTTGGGCGTGAAACCTTCAGCTCCCTCCTGTCCTCTTACTTTGCTCCCATACCTGGAAATCCAAACTGAGATTCAAACTGCCCACGTGGAGGTCCAAACAACTCCTGTCTCAGTACGACCTCAGACTACTCTGGTTTCAGTGGAAACTCAGACCATCAAAGTAAGAAATGAGATGGAGGACAGGAGACAAAGAGAAGAGGAAAAACAGGTTTCTCCAATCTATCCCTGGGATCATATGCGCGGAGCAGCCAGAGACTGAAGAACAGCCACACAAGCTGTTGCCTCTTTATGAAACACCCACCAAGAGAAATAATCAGACTGTGAGAGTTAATAAGCCTTTCTCTTATCAAGAAATACAAAGAATCAAGGAGGATCTGGGAGACTATTTAGAGGACCCAGAAAAATATATTAGAGCTTTTTTTTTTTTTTTTCTAATTTTATTTTATTTTTAAACTTTACATAATTGTATTAGTTTTGCCAAATATCAAAATGAATCCACCACAGGTATACATGTGTTCCCCATCCTGAACCCTCCTCCCTCCTCCCTCCCCATACCATCCCTCTGGGTCGTCCCAGTGCACTAGCCCCAAGCATCCAGTATCGTGCATCGAACCTGGACTGGCAACTCGTTTCTTACATGATATTTTACATGTTTCAATGCCATTCTCCCAAATCTTCCCACCCTCTCCCTCTCCCACAGAGTCCATAAGACTGTTCTTTACATCAGTGTCTCTTTTGCTGTCTCGTACACAGGGTTATTGTTACCATCTTTCTAAATCCCATATATATGCGTTAGTATACTGTATTTATGTTTTTCCTTCTGGCTTACTTCACTCTGTATAATAGGCTCCAGTTTCATCCACCTCATTAGAACTGATTCAAATGTATTCTTTTTAATGGCTGAGTAATACTCCATTGTGTATATGTACCACTGCTTTCTTATCCATTCATCTGCTGATGGACATCTAGGTTGCTTCCATGTCCTGGCTATTATAAACAGTGCTGCGATGAACATTGGGGTACACGTGTCTCTTTCAATTCCAGTTTCCTCAGTGTGTATGCCCAGCAGTGGGATTGCTGGATCATAAGGCAATTCTATTTCCAGTTTTTTAAGGAATCTCCACACTGTTCTCCATAGTGGCTGTACTAGTTTGCATTCCCACCAACAATGTAAGAGGATTCCCTTTTCTCCACACCCTCTCCAGCATTTATTATTTGTAGACTTTTGGATCGCAGCCATTCTGACTGGTGTGAAATGGTACCTCATAGTGGTTTTGATTTGCATTTCTCTGATAATGAGTGATGTTGAGCATCTTTTCATGTGTTTGTTAGCCATCTGTATGTCTTCTTTGGAGAAATGTCTATTTAGTTCTTTGGCCCATTTTTGGATTGGGTCGTTTATTTTTCTGGAGTTGAGCCGTAGGAGTTGCTTGTATATTTTTGAGATTAGTTGTTTGTCGGTTGCTTCATTTGCTATTATTTTCTCCCATTCTGAAGGCTGTCTTTTCACCTTGCTAATAGTTTCCTTTGATGTGCAGAAGCTTTTAAGTTTAATTAGGTCCCATTTGTTTATTTTTGCTTTTATTTCCAATATTCTGGGAGGTGGGTCATAGAGGATCCTGCTGTGATGTATGTCGGAGAGTGTTTTGCCTATGTTCTCCTCTAGGAGTTTTATAGTTTCTGGTCTTACGTTCAGATCTTTAATCCATTTTGAGTTTATTTTTGTGTATGATGTTAGAAAGTGGTCTAGTTTCATTCTTTTACAAGTGGTTGACCAGATTTCCCAGCACCACTTGTTAAAGAGATTGTCTTTAATCCATTGTATATTCTTGCCTCCTTTGTCAAAGATAAGGTGTCCATATGTGCATGGATTTATCTCTGGGCTTTCTATTTTATTCCATTGATCTGTATTTCTGTCTTTGTGCCAGTACCATACTGTCTTGATAACTGTGGCTTTGTAGTAGAGCCTGAAGTCAGGTAGGTTGATTCCTCCAGTTCCATTCTTCTTTCTCAAGATCGCTTTGGCTATTCGAGGTTTTTTGTATTTCCATACAAATTGTGAAATTATTTGTTCTAGCTCTGTGAAGAATACTGTTGGTAGCTTGATAGGGATTGTGTTGAATCTATAAATTGCTTTGGGTAGTATACTCATTTTCACTATATTGATTCTTCCAATCCATGAACATGGTATATTTCTCCATCTGTTAGTGTCCTCTTTGATTTCTTTCATCAGTGTTTTATAGTTTTCTATATATAGGTCTTTAGTTTCTTTAGGTAGATATATTCCTAAGTATTTTATTCTTTCCGTTGCAATGGTGAATGGAATTGTTTCCTTAATTTCTCTTTCTGTTTTCTCATTATTAGTGTATAGGAATGCAAGGGATTTCTGTGTGTTGATTTTATATCCTGCAACTTTACTATAGTCATTGATTATTTCTAGTAATTTTCTGGTGGAATCTTTAGGGTTTTCTATGTAGAGGATCATGTCATCTGCAAATAGTGAGAGTTTTACTTCTTCTTTTCCAATTTGGATTCCTTTTATTTCTTTTTCTGCTCTGATTGCTGTGGCCAAAACTTCCAAAACTATGTTGAATAGTAATGGTGAAAGTCGACACCCTTGTCTTGTTCCTGACTTTAGAGGAAATGCTTTCAATTTTTCACCATTGAGGATAATGTTTGCTGTGGGTTTGTCATATATAGCTTTTATTATGTTGAGGTATGTTCCTTCTATTCCTGCTTTCTGGAGAGTTTTTATCATAAATGGATGTTGAATTTTGTCAAAGGCTTTCTCTGCATCTATTGAGATAATCATATGGTTTTTATTTTTCAATTTGTTAATGTGGTGTATTACATTGATTGATTTGCGGATAATGAAGAATCCTTGCATCCCTGGGATAAAGCCCACTTGACCATGGTGTATGATCTTTTTAATGTGTTGTTGGATTCTGATTGCTAGAATTTTGTTAAGGATTTTTGCATCTATGTTCATCAGTGATATTGGCCTGTAGTTTTCTTTTTTTGTGGGATCTTTGTCAGGTTTTGGTATTAGGGTGATGGTGGCCTCATAGAATGAGTTTGGAAGTTTACCTTCCTCTGCAATTTTCTGGAAGAGTTTGAGCAGGATAGGTGTTAGCTCTTCTCTAAATTTTTGGTAGAATTCAGCTGTGAAGCCGTCTGGACCGGGGCTTTTGTTTGCTGGAAGATTTTTGATTACAGTTTCAATTTCCGTGCTTGTGATGGGTCTGTTAAGATTTTCTATTTCTTCCTGGTCCAGTTTTGGAAAGTTGTACTTTTCTAAGAATTTGTCCATTTCTTCCACGTTGTCCATTTTATTGGCATATAATTGTTGATAGTAGTCTCTTATGATCCTTTGTATTTCTGTGTTGTCTGTTGTGATCTCTCCATTTTCGTTTCTAATTTTGTTGATTTGATTTTTCTCCCTTTGTTTCTTGATGAGTCTGGCTAATGGTTTGTCAATTTTATTTATCCTTTCAAAGAACCAGCTTTTGGTTTTTTTGATTTTTGCTATGGTCTCTTTTGTTTCTTTTGCATTTATTTCTGCTCTAATTTTTAATATTTCTTTCCTTCTACTAACCCTGGGGTTCTTCATTTCTTCCTTTTCTAGTTGCTTTAGGTGTAGAGTTAGGTTATTTATTTGACTTTTTTCTTGTTTCTTGAGGTGTGCCTGTATTGCTATGAACTTTCCCCTTAGGACTGCTTTTATCGTGTCCCACAGGTTTTGGGTTGCTGTGTTTTCATTTTCATTCGTTTCTATGCAAATTTTGATTTCTTTTTTGATTTCTTCTGTGATTTGTTGGTTATTCAGCAGCGTGTTGTTCAGCCTCCATATGTTGGAATTTTTAATAGTTTTTCTCCTGTAATTGAGATCTAATCTTACTGCATTGTGGTCAGAAAAAATGCTTGGAATGATTTCTATTTTTTTGAATTTACCAAGGCTAGCTTTATGGCCCAGGATGTGATCTATCCTGGAGAAGGTTCCATGTGCACTTGAGAAAAAGGTGAAATTCATTGTTTTGGAATGAAATGTCGTATAGATATCAATTAGGTCTAACTGGTCTATTGTATCGTTTAAAGTTTGTGTTTCCTTGTTAATTTTCTATTTAGTTGATCTATCCATAGGTGTAAGTGGGGTATTAAAGTCTCCCACTATTATTGTGTTATTGTTAATTTCTCCTTTCATACTTGTTAGCATTTGTCTTACGTACTGTGGTGCTCCCGTGTTGGGTGCATATATATTTATAATTGTTATATCTTCTTCTTGGATTGATCCTTTGATCATTATGTAGTGACCTTCTTTGTCTCTTTTCACAGCCTTTGTTTTAAAGTCTATTTTATCTGATATGAGTATTGCTACTCCTGCTTTCTTTTGGTCCCTATTTGCATGGAAAATCTTTTTCCAGCCCTTCACTTTCAGTCTGTATGTGTCCCCTGTTTTGAGGTGGGTCTCTTGTAGACAACATATGTAGGGGTCTTGTTTTTGTATCCATTCAGCCAGTCTTTGTCTTTTGGTTGGGGCATTCAACCCATTTACATTTAAGGTAATTACTGATAAGTATGATCCCGTTGCCATTTACTTTATTGTTTTGGGTTCGAGTTTATACACCGTTTTTGTGTTTCCTGTCTAGAGAATATCCTTTAGTATTTGTTGGAGAGCTGGTTTGGTGGTGCAGAATTCTCTCAGCTTTTGCTTGTCTGAAAAGCTTTTGATTTCTCCTTCATACTTGAATGAGATCCTTGCTGGGTACAATAATCTGGGCTGTAGGTTATTTTCTTTCATCATTTTAAGTATGTCTTGCCATTCCCTCCTGGCTTGAAGAGTTTCTATTGAAATATCAGCTGTTATCCTTATGGGAATTCCCTTGTGTGTTATTTGTTGTTTTTCCCTTGCTGCTTTTAATATTTGTTCTTTGTGTTTGATCTTTGTTAATTTGATTAATATGTGTCTTGGGGTGTTTCTCCTTGGGTTTATCCTGTTTGGGACTCTCTGGGTTTCTTGGACTTGGGTGATTATTTCCTTCCCCAGTTTAGGGAAGTTTTCCACTATTATCTCCTCAAGTATTTTCTCATGGTCTTTCTTTTTGTCTTCTTCTTCTGGAACCCCTATGATTCGAATGTTGTAGCCTTTAATATTGTCCTGGAGGTCTCTGAGATTGTCCTCATTTCTTTTAATTCGTTTTTCTTTTATCCTCTCTGATTCATTTATTTCTATCATTCTATCTTCTAATTCACTAATCCTATCTTCTGCCTCTGTTATTCTACTATTTGTTGCCTCCAGAGTGTTTTTAATTTCATTTATTGCATTATTCATTATATATTGACTCTTTTTTATTTCTTCTAGGTCCTTGTTAAACCTTTCTTGCATCTTCTCAATCCTTGTCTCCAGGCTATTTATCTGTGATTCCATTTTAGTTTCAAGATTTTGGATCAATTTCACTATCATTATTCGGAATTCTTTATCAGGTAGATTCCCTATCTCTTCCTCTTTGGTTTGGTTTGGTGGGCATTTATCCTGTTCCTTTATCTGCTGAGTATTCCTCTATCTCTTCATCTTGTTTAAATTGCTGAGTTTGGGGTGTCCTTTCTCTATTCTGGCAGTTTGTGGAGTTCTCTTTATTGTGGCGTTTCCTCACTGTGTGTGGGTTTGTACAGGTGGCTTGTCAAGGTTTCCTGGTTAGGGAAGTTTGTGTTGGTGTTCTGGTGGGTGGAGCTGTATTTCTTCTCTCTGGAGGGCAATGAAATGTCCAGTAATGAGTTATGAGATGTCTATAGTTTTGGGGTGACTTTGGGCAGCCTGTATCTTGAAGCTCAGGGCTGTGTTCCTTTGTTGCTGGAGAATTTGCTTGGTATGTCTTGCCCTGGAACTTATTGGCCCTTGTGTGGTGCTTGGTTTCAGTGTCGGTATGGAGGCATTTGATGAGCTCCTGTCAATTAATGTTCCTTGGAGTCAGGAGTTCCCTGGAGTCAGGGTTTGGACTTAAGTATCCAGCTTCCGGTTATCGGTCTTATTTTTACAGTAGTTTCAAAACTTCTCCTTCTATACAGCACCATTGATAAAACATCTACATTAAAGATGAAAAGTTTCTCTACGGTGAGGGTCACTCAGAGAGGTTCACAGGGTTACATGGAGAAGAGAAGAGGGAGGAGGGAGTTAGAGGTGACCCAAATGAGATGAGGTGAATCAATAGTGGAGAGAGTGGGCTAGCCAGTAGTCACTTCTTTATGTGCACTCCAAAACTGGACCACTCAGAGATGTTCACGGAGTTATACAGAGAAGAGAAGAAGGAGAAAGGTGACAGAGGTGGCCAGAAGGATAAAAGGGGGGAATGAAAAGGAGGGAGACAGATCCAGCCAGTAATCAGTTCCCTAAGTGTTCTCCACCGTCTGGAACACACAGAAATTCACAGAGTTAGGTAGAGTAGAGAGGGGTTAGGGAGGAGACATAGGCGACCTGGTGGAGAAAAAGGAGAGTCCAAAGGGAGAGAGAGCAGTCAAGCCAGTAATCTCGCTCCCTAGTGAAAAATGGGTCCTGAAGATTGGGTCCTTAAAGGTACAAAATTGGTAACAAATACATAAAAGGAAAAATTAAAAATCTAGAGTAGAGTTTGGAATTTCAAAAATACGATGTTAAAGAAAAGAAGAAGAAAAAGAAAGAGAGAAAAAAACGAACAAACAAGAACAAACAAAAACAAACAAGGTCGCGAAAATTATAAAGAAAGTACAGGTACAAAATTGATAACTAATACCAAAAAGCAAAAATTAAAAATCTAGAGTAGAGTTTGGAATTTCAAAAATACAATGTTAAAGAAAAGAAGAAAAAAACAAACAAAAAAAAAAAAACAACAAAAAAAAACAAGGTCAAAAAATTATAAAATATGTATATATGAAGTTTGCTGAAGAAGAAAAAAATAGGGTCTTTTTTTTTTGCAAAGTAATAGGTTATAAAAGTGAAAATTAAAGGAACAATAGAGGACTTAAAATTTTTTTTTAATTAAAAAAGAAAGAATGATCGTAAAAATAATAAAAATATATCTAGGACTTTCTTGGTTTTTTTGTGGGTGTTGTGGGTTCAGTTCATTTTTGGCTAGTTCCTTGGTCAGACTTATATTTCTCAAGATCTATAGGCCCCTTCCTATGTAGTCCGTAGTAACCACAGGGTTTTGATCTATTGCCTGTAGCTTCCAAGGTGTTTCCCTCTGTTATATCTTCTTCTGTTTGCTAGTCTCTTCAGTATCTGGTTTCCGCCCTGACACAAAGGGCACGGTGGAGGGCACTTTTTTTTTTTTTTTTTTTTTTTTTTAGGCTTACTTATTCAGTCGCGCTGTGGGGAGGGAGGGAGGGATGCTGCAAACAAATAACACTGGCGTGGGCTCGCAGTGCCTCAGCCACCCTGGGTCTGCCCCTGCTCACGGCACGTATAGCCTCCCTGTCCACACTGCTCGGACTCTAGGTTATTCCGCCGGGAACAATCCGAGGCCGGCCCTGGGCTGCATGCACCTCCCAGGTCCAAGCCGCTCAGGTTCAGGCACTCGGGTAGTCCTCAGAGGTGCAGACTCAGTTGGGCCTGCGTTTTGTGCTCTTCCCAGGTCTGAGCAACTCAGGTGATGAGGTGTTTGGCGAGCGCCAATGCTGTGACTTATCGCCTCCCCGCCACTCGGTTATCTGGGTGTAAAACCGGCGCACCTTCTCAGGCAGATGTTGACCGTCCAGACCCCCAAGAAGTTTTAGTTAGCAAAGAAGCCTGCTTACAGTTTTATAGATAATGTCTCTCTGGGGTTGCGATTGCCCCTCTCCGGCTCTGGCTGCCTGTCACCGGAGGGGGAAGGTCTGCAGCCGGCTATCTCTGTTCAGTCCTTTGTTCCGTGCGCGGGCCTGGCGGTCTTAGGTTAGGGCTGGCTTTTCGCGTGGTAGATATCCCACAGTCTGGTTTGCTAGCCCAAATTATTTCGCTCAGATAGCGCTCAGGGTATTCAGGCCAGATTTTTACTCTCAGTGATGCAGCCCACGCCGCGCCTCCCTGCCCAGCCCCCGCTTGCTAATGGCGGATGCAGGCGTCTGCGCTGCTTCTCCGCTGGGGGAGTTACCGTAGGGCTCGCAATCTGCGAGTTTTAATTGTTTATTTATTTTTTCTCCTTGTTATGTTGCCCTCTGTGCTTCCAAAGCTTGGCACAGATTCAGCAGTGAGAAGGTTTCCTGGTGTTTGGAAACTTCTCTCTTTTTAAGATTCCCTTCCCGGGATGGAACTCCGTCCCTCCCTCTTTTGTCTCTTTTTTTTTTCCTTTAATATTTTTTCCTACCTCCTTTTGAAGAGTTGGGTTGCTTTTCTGGGTGCCTGATGTCCTCTGCTGGCATTCAGAAGTTGTTTTGTGGAATTTACTCGATGTTTAAATGCTCTTTTAATGAATTTGTGGGGGAGAAAGTGTTCTCCCCGTCCTACTCCTCCGCCATCTTGGCTCCTCCTATATTAGAGCTTTTAAAGGTGTTACTCTGCTTTATGACCTCACTTGGAAGGATGTGATGTATATCTTGGGACAAACGCTGACTCCCGAGTCAAAGACTCAAGTTTTGGGAAAAGTGGTTGCTTATGGAGATGAATGGCTTGGTAATGAATCAGTAGGGAAGAGGGAGAACGAGATAGCGGCCCTCCCCACTGGGAATCAGGTGGTCCCAACTATAGATCCAGATTGGGACTACAACACAGCTAAAGGAAGATGGGATCAGAGTCATTTTGTTAGATGTGTTCTTGGAGGACTTAGGCAGGCGCGTTCTAAGCCTTTAAACTATGGCAAATTGGCAGACATAGAACAGGAGGAGAAGGAAGCTCCTGGTAAATTCCTAGATAGACTGAGAGAAGGCCTTCGCAGATTCACTGAGATTGACCATGAAAGTGAAGAGGGAAAAGTGATCTTAAAGGATAGATTTCTCACTCAGTCTGCTCCAGATATCCACCGTAAGCTATTAAAATGGGCGTATGGACCAAATCAGTCTTTAGATACTCCGTTACAACTGGCTCAGACAGTCTATGATGGTAGGAAATATGAGGAAAAGAAAGAAAGGCAAAAAAAGACAAAGGAAAAGGCGGAAGCCTTCGCCATGGCTATGAAAAACATTCTTAAACAGCCTGAGAAAAATGCCCAGAGGGGCCCAGGTGAAAAGGGATGGGCTTGCTATTACTGTGGAAACGAGGGGCAACTCAAGCGGAATTGCCCTCACGCATCTAAGCCGCCCCCGGCTCCATGTCCGGTCTGCAAAAGACCACACTGAGAGACTGCCCCCAGAGGCATAGGTCTCCAGGGTTGGACTCTCTAGACAATCAGGACTGAAGATGCCAGGGGGTCCCCCACACAAGCTCCCGTCCTAATTACACCTGAGAAACCCCGGGTATTAATAACTGTGGGGGGCCAATCCGTCGATTTCCTTTTAGATACTGGGGCAACTTATTCTGTGCTTACTGAAGCCCCTGGCCCACTTTCTTCCCGATCCGCTTCCGTAATGGGACTGTCTGGACGAGCCAAAAGGTATTATTTCAGTTATTCTTTATCTTGCAACTGGGATTCTGTGTTGTTTTCACACGAGTTTCTGATCGTGCCAGAATCTCCCTCACCCCTTTTGGGAAGGGATATACTGAGCAAGGTCCATGCCTCTGTTTTCATGAATATGGAGCCCTTCCTTTCTCTCCCTTTAGTTGAACAAAATGTAAATCCTAGAGTATGGGCTGATGGAAAATCTGTGGGTCGAGCACAAAATGCTATTCCTGTAGTTGTTAAGCTCAAAGACCCACACGTATTTCCACATAAGAAGCAGTATCCACTGAAACCTGAAGTTAAGGAAGGGTTAAAACCCATCATCGAAAATTTAAAGGAGCAGGGACTATTAATTCCTTGTAACAGTCCTTGCAACACTCCTATTTTGGGTATAAAGAAATCAAATGGTAAATGGAGACTAGTTTACGCATAATAAATGAGGCTGTAGTTCCTTTACACCCCGTGGTGCCTAATCCTTATACTCTATTGTCTGAAATTCCTGAACAGGCCAAATATTTATCAGTAATTGATTTTAAGGATGCCTTCTTTTCAGTGCCTTTGGTGGAAGAAAGTTAATTTCTATTTGCCTTTGAAAACCCTACGCAGCCAGCTTCTCAGTTAACCTGGACAGTTTTGCCCCAGGGATTTCGTGACAGTCCTCACTTATTCTGACAAAGTTTGTCACGGGATCTACAAAACTTTAATAGCTCTGAAGCAGTGGTGTTACAATATGTAGATGATATTTTGCTCTGTGCTGAGACAGGAAGCTTGTTCGCTAGCCTCAGAAGATTTCTTAAACTTTCTGGCAGGCTGTGGTTACAAGGCATCAAGAGAAAAGGCTCAGCTTTGTCAACAATCGGTTAGATATCTGGGCCTAATCATATCAGAAGGGACTAGGGCCATAGGCCCTGAGAGAATTAAACCTATACTAAATCATCCCCTACCTATGACTTTAAGACAATTGAGAGGATTTTTGGGAATCACAGGTTACTGTCGCATTTGAATTCCAGGTTACGGGGAACTTGCCCGGCCTTTATATAAACTTATAGCTGAAACTCAGCAGGCCCAAACCGACAAACTGGTTTGGTCTCCAGAAACTCAAAAGGCTTTTAAGGTTCTTCAGACTGCTCTCCTGCAAGCTCCAGCTCTGAGCTTGCCCACAGGGTCAGAATTTAATTTGAAAGAACAGGTGTGGCATTGGGAGTTTTGACACAACCCCGAGGGCCTCACCAGCAACCTATTGCTTATCTAAGCAGAGAATTAGATGTAATTTCACGTGGGTGGCCCCACTGCCTAAGAGTAATTGGGGCAGCGGCTTTATTAGCACCTGAAGCTTTAAAAATAATTAATGGACGGAACCTTACTGTATTGACTTCTCATGATGTGAGTGGAATGTTAAATTCTAAGGTTAATATTTGGATGACAGACAGTAGGCTTCTTAAGTATCAGTCATTGTTGTTAGAAGGACCAGTAACTAAGCTTAAAGTTTGTGGAAATCTAAATCCTGCCACTTTCCTTCCTGAAAAGGAAAAATGAAACACCTGATCACGATTGTTCTCAATTCCTAACTTTATGCAGCTCGGGAGGATCTAAAGGATACCCCATTAGACAATCCTGACATGGAAATATTTACAGATGGCAGTTCTTTTGTTCAGGATGGAAAGCGTAAAGCAGGTTATGCTGTGGTGACTGCTGAACAGGTTTTGGAAGCAAAATCTCTCCCCCAGGGAACCAGTGCTCAGTTAGCGGAGCTTGTGGCTCTGACCCGAGCTCTAGAATTAAGCAAAAGGCAGCGGATGGGCCTGATAATCTATGTGAGTCTACTTCTGCTGACTCCAAAAATCCTGAGTCTGCTGTTTGAGCCTCAAGACAATGCCTTCTTGTCCTGGGCTCACTCCTATGCTGCATTCCACAATCGGTCTAACTGCTGGGTCTGTGGAGCACTCCCCTCTTCATCAGTGGAAGGCTTCCCATGGTGGACATCCCCACTTCGAGGAAAAGAAGAACTTTCTCCAAGTCTGTGAATACCTTTGACAACAATCACATGCTATGCCTCTTCTTCATCTGATGACATCTACCAACCCTAAAATGGACTGGTGCAACACTTTGCACTTTAACTATGTACGTAATGTGACTTTTAATTTCGATTTTAACTTGTTTTAATGACTATGTTGCCTGCATCTGTAACTGTATAACTGGATTTGTTTCTAGCCGCATGAAAGCTTTTAAGTTACAAATGATTGTTCAAACTCCTGCTACTGCTGTAGCTTCCTCCAACTACTATTTGGGCCCCTGGATCAGATATCCTCAATATGAGGATTAGGAGAATATGTTGCCTCACCAATTTAGGGACAACACCTCTTGTCAGCTGGGAAGCAGTTATGGAACGAGAACGATGCCCCTTTTCCCTAGGCAACATAATTCTCCTAAAAGAAAAGGGGGGAATGAGAGAGTCATTTCCTAGGCAGGTTGATAGGGAGTCTAGGGGTTCCCAAAGAGAGAGGGGTCTGGAATTCTCAAGGTGGAAGAAAAGACAAACTTTTTTTCTTTCTCCACATTCCTTAGGATAATATAACAATAATGTATCCTGCCTAAGGACAGTCTTTGGATTAAACCTTCTGTTATCTTAAAATGTTAATTATGGGAGTAGACCTGGTCTTTACAAGGATGTATCTTGCCTGAGGACAGTGTTATCTTAAAATGTAAATTATGGGAGTAGGTCTGATGACATTCTGATGTCTGATGACATTACAACCTCATTTGTAATGTCATTTTTTTGGATTATATAACCTCATTGTTAACACTAGCAAGCGGATACTCTTTCTGCCCCCTTCTGATGCCTATGTTAGAAGCTTTCTCTATCTCCTTTATACTTTAATAAAACTTTATTACACAAAAGCTCTGAGTGATCAAGCCTCGTCTCTGGCCCCGGATTGAATTCTTCTCCTCCGGGGGCCAAGAATCCTGGTGTCTTCGCGTGATTCAACAACCTTTCACCCACTCCAAAACAAAGTCTCAAGCATAGAAAATAAACATTGTTACTGAGTCACTGTTTACGTATCATTACTAACAGAAAATCCATTAAATGGCACTGACTGTCCTAAACTTTAATTTGAGCCACAAATATTCTCAATGTATTGCCATGTTGCTGTAAAGACATGTGCTCTGCACATTTTTACCTCATCTGCCTTTCAGCATCTAAGAATTGCAACTCAGTGGTGATTAAAAACAGGATTTCAACTGAGACAAGGTCAGGTGAGTGTCTTGGATGATACAAGGCATATGTAACCACTAAGCAATCAGCTTTGTTTATGCCAAGGGCTTTGTATTCCTACACTAAAATGGTTTTAAAAAATGGTTTAAAAGCCTGTGTAAGCAATTGACATTTATTGATTCCAATATATTTTTGGCTCCTTGGAAAGTATCCCATGTGTAAATTTTCACAATTTGGAATTCCTCCTCAGACATCTATTCTTTGCCAGAACACACCATCTTGTACCCCAACAGCTCCTTCTAATGTTCCCCATGTCATATTCATGACTGGCCTCCAGTGCTGAAATATTAAAGTTATATTCCTTTGGGTAGATTTTTGCCATTAAGAAGCTCACTCATGTATTAGTCCTTCAATCTCTTCCCTTCTCAATGTCAGGATTTACTAAAATATTTCAGCTTTGCTCTATCAATCAAGACTGGTGTAGCAATTTTTAAAATAATGTGACTACTTACTTTAAAAGAATATCATTTGAAAATTCAAAGAAATGAAGTCCACATACCACAACAGCCAACACTGGTAAATGCAGATATTAAAGACATAAAAAAGCATTTAAAAAGGGCCCCAAGGCCAACATGGGCAATAGTAAACTTTTTAAAATAAAATTCCTTTTTTTCACTTTAATTTTATTGGGATAGAATTGATTTACAATGTTAGTTTCAGGTGTACAGCAAAGTGATTCAATTACACATGTACATATATTCATATATACAAATATATGAAACTGAGCTATTTTGCTATATACATGAAACTAACACATATTATAAGTCAACTATATGTCAATTAAAAAAAGAAACGGCCATTGTCATGTTTATCGATCACAAATTAATATCTCACTGTCTCCTAATCTTCATAAAGATTTCTTACATTCTTAGCAATTTATACTGTATAAACTCCAAACACTCCCTGTCTTTTTTCTTTTAAATGGTTCATATTTAAAGATTGCTCATTGTAAATGTTTAATAAAGAGACTAAAAATCAAAATTTTCCAGGTATCATAGGTCTTAAAACCTTATACACAGCACCTCGTTAGTTAAGGTGTTGAGTTGTTAAATCTCAGTTGAATTTGAATTAAAAAGCAGCTCCATCAAGGTTGATATTTAAACATAGGCTGTACCAGTCAGTTCATCCTGCCTCTTCTATCAGGTAGTCTCTAAGAGTTACTCAAGCACACACAACAGAGAGCTGCAACCTGAGAAACGTGCCCAAATGTCTTACCCAAATCCTGCTAACCATAATCCATGTACTTTTACTGGAAGTTCTGGTGAAATTCAGTGGATATGCTTCATCAGCAAAGGCTAAAATGTAATCATGTAAAACATAAATATTTGGCAGCCTTGTTTAGAAGGGAAATTCCATTCTCTGGGTTGGTTTGCAGCTTTAACCCTCTCCCAAGTAGAATGGTAGATCAAGAGAGTCACCCAAACAAAACATGTAAACATGCATTGTGCTTTTTCCTGACTGGATGGGAAAAAATTAAGAATTAAACTTTTAAATCTATTTGTAACGTTTCCTTCCGATATATCTTCCTTTTAAATTTTATTCAAATGAAGCAATAAAATGTTTTCCATACTATCACAAAAATAGATGCAGAATCAAACACTAATAAAACTGAAACTATTAAGCTAAACCATATGTATCATTGGGCTTCCTGTGTGGCTTGGCAGTAAACAATCTGCCTGCAATACAGGAGACATGGGAGACACAGGTTTGATCCCCGAGTTGGGAAGATTCCTTTGAGGAGGAAATGACAACCCACTCCAGTATTCTTGCAAAGAAAATTCCATGAACAGAGGAACCTGGCAGATAATCTGTGGGGTCTCAAGAGCTGGACAAGACTGAGTAACTAAGCATGCATATGTATCATTAAAAAATACCTAAATGCAACCAAATTTAAAATATTCAAATGTTTTTGATAAACAACAGATACTCAGTAAATGACTCTCTCCCACAATTTCAAGGAATAAAATGTCTTATATTTTAATACATTCTTTGCCAGTATGGTCATATATGTATTAATATTTGTAATGAAAATGTCTATCACTATATTATAGAGGTTTCTCTATTCATATAAATTTCTACATATTTACTGACTCTTTTTTCCATGAGCTTTTGAAGAATCTGTACATTAAGGCCAAAACTTTCTTTACTTAAACCAAGCTCAATCAAAAAAAAAAAAAAGAATGAGGAAAGGACAATGTATCCTTTCAGATATGTTTTGATAGACAATTTCATGGCAGATTGATTTATATTAAATTAAAAGTTTTAAAGATTAATTTGAAGACATTTCATTGCAGAACTCATTTATATTTTTGAGGAAAAATTATTTTTGCTTTTAGCACAAAAATGGAAATCTTTTTTTTATTCTATGAGAGAATTTTACATTGAAATTGTGAAAAACAATAATTGCGTGGATTTTGTTTCAATTTGACATTATAAAAATCTTCTTAGGAATTTCAACAATAAATACCTGGATAGAGAGTCTTTAGTACCCAAACTATTGTCATGTATTGTAAATTCTAGGGTTTCTATAGCAGAACTCCTTAAGCAGTGACTCCTAAACTCTTTTGATTATGATATACACTGAAGAATCTTACATTATGACCCAGTGCACACAGGCATGCATATATGGAAAAAATACTCCAGAAAACAACATTTCTCCTTATGACATGGGAGGCTCTCTGTTTATTCTTCTGTTTTATTCTATACTGTTTCCTTTCTTTTTTAATGCCAATCACATTCTAGGGAATTAATAACTTTCACTATTCAGTACTGGGTTGTTACCACTGGCTTGAAAATGCTGCCTTACACCTGAACTATGTCTTTTAGTTCTTTTAAGCTATTTCTCTATCACTATAAAATCTAAAACAGTGTGGTACATATATAGATGCTATGTTCATGTGTGCATATATAGTTTTTTAAACAAACTTTCAATAAGCCTAAGACTGAATGACTAGAGATACAAGTACAGGCATGGTAAAAAAAAAACAAAATTGCTTTATTTAGGCTTGACTGAAGATGCAATTAAACCCACTGCTGTGGTCAAAGCATTGGAGTCTTATGACCACATGCAATATGGCATCAGGAAATTACCAAAGGCAATGTACCAGTATCATTCATTGGAAAACAGGATTATGTGACCGTAAGTGTCATCTACACTCTCAACAACACGGTCTTAGGACTTGCTGCACAGTGAAACTCTTGTGTACAAAAGAGATTAATTTTTTCTCCTCACCCATTTCAGTCATTGCTTTGTGAAAGAAGGGAGGACATCAAATTAAGATTCCTGTCTTCTCTGCATTTAATCTGCCTCTGACTTTGGATGCTTCACTGACAAATACTGGTGCCTTGACATAAACATTGTCATTCAGTCGCTCAGTCGTGTCTGACTTTTTGCAACCCCATGGACTGCAGCAGGCCAGGCTTCCCTGTCCTTCACCATCTCCTGGAGTTTGCTCAGACTTATGTCCATTGTGTCAGTGATGCCATCAAACCATCTCATCCTCTGTCCCCCCTTAGATACAGTACTTATAAGGCAAAATTAGATCCCTGTACTTAAAAGTAAGATTGGAAGTCACAAAGTTGCATCACATTCTAACTAAAGTATCACTGAAGCCATGTCCATACTCACTAACATGCTTAAAAGCTTTGATCAACCTCTAGGTGTATCACCTGTAAAATAAGCACTGTGAACAGAAGATGCAGTAGAAGTTCACAGGCTAGCAGAAAAGACATGTGATCAAAGGACACCCAACAGGGATGAACCAGGAAGCAAAGCCTGATTAAGCAATATCTGGACTCCATGCATGCGTTTTCTCTGCAATTGATAGAACTTCGGGGATTGTTCCATTCTGGGTTTCACGATTTTACTTCCTGACCTGACCCTGTTATCATGACAGCTTCTCCAGGTTTGCACATTCTTTGAATCCCTATTTCCAGATGGAACTGGGCTCTTCTGTCTTCTGGCTCTTCGCCAGCAGTATCAGTTCTGGTCCCCAGCTCAGTTCAACTCTACCGACCTCTTAGTGTTCTCTCTGAGTCATCACCTCATTTGTAACCAATGCTCCAGTCAACATCAACATATATGTGGGAGTGTGTGGATAATAGAGGCAAGAATCAAATGTTTTAGGGACTTCCCTAGTGGTCCAATGGTTGAGATTCCTCACTCCCAATGCAGGGGGCCTGGGTTCGAGCCCTGGTCAGAGAACTAGATCCTACATGCCACGACTAAGACCTGGTGCAGCCAAGTAAATATATACATTTTTTTAAAAAAAGAAAAGAATCAAACACTATAGAAACAGAGGAAGGAATGATTAACTCTGCCTGGGAAAGTCAAAGAGTGCACTTAACCTGAACAATGAGGCTGAGGAAAAGAGGACCTGTAAGAAGACACACTGCAGAACAAAGACAAGAAGATTCTATCTAGACTAGATGATTCACATCATTCAAGGTGAACATTCACATGACGATTATATCAGAATGTGCTTTGGAAAAGGCACAGTCATAGAAGAGTGAGGGAGAAGGGGGAATGCAAGGAGGAGAAAAACAGACTTCAAGAAATATCCAATAGTGTGATCACCACTTGATGGTTCTACTTTCTTCGGGTACATCTCTAAGTAGCTAGAGAGTTATTTCACACATGAAAGGATTCACAGATACATGCATCTTGTTGAATGACTTTAGCCCCCATTTAATTGCACTTGTGTTAATTGAGAAGGTTATAATAATTTTTAAATAATTGGTGATGGCAATATTTAATGATCTATTTTTTGTTGACAGGAGTTTACTTTTTAAATCAAAATACATTTTGTTATTTCCTAGATCAACAGATACTTGAACAGTCAAAATACATGGAAATTTGTTTTTTATTTCAGCCCCATATTTTTTTCTTTCTTTGGTACCAATAAAAAGACCTAAAATAGTCCTAACCATATTTCTTAGGCTGTTCAGGACATTTTAATCCAGAATATTTTACATAGTTTATACGCATTAAACAAAAATTGGGGGCCAAAGTTTTTCGTTTACAATTTCCTGAGGCCTTTTATTCATCCCGTATGCCCATTATCGCTTGTCCCAAACTTACTCAGCTCACACAGCAAAAAAGAGGGAAACCGTAAGGCAAGTTTTTAAAGCAAGTTGTGGAGAAAGTGGAGAGAAGGGGTAAAAAATAGGTTTTCTCTCACTTTTTGTCTAAGACAGTAAGTTGTAGTTTTTCTTTCATGTTTTTGTCAGGCTCTTTACTAGAAAGCAGCCATTACTTAAATTGCTTAAATTATACAGCTCCAACTAGGATATCTAAAGATGAACTAGGATATCTAAAGATGGTCTAGGCACTATAATTCTCATGGTTGTTAAAAATACTACCTTAGATGATGCAATTCTAAGATACTTCTGATTATATTAAACTTTCTCCCTATAAATTTAAAGTTCTGTTTAATGCCTTAATATTTTTGGTATGCTAAAAATAACTCACATAAAGACAGTGTCAAAATACCTCCTGTATTCATAAAAATAAGGCTAACATCTGCAACAAAAGCGAAAAGAAGTCTCTCAGTCACGTCTGACTCTTTGAGACCCGATGGACTGCAGCCTCCCAGGCTCCTCCATCCATGGGATTTTCCAGGCAAGAGTACTAAAGTGCATTGCCATTGCCTTCTCCAGGGGATCTTCCCAACTCAGGGATTGAACCCGGGTCTCCTGCATTGTGGGCAGATGCTTTACCCTCTAAGCCACCAGGAAAGCCTCTGCAATAAAGAAACACCCAAATGTTCATGTCTTAACCCTGTAGATTTTTCTTGCTAATAAGTTCAGTGTGGGTGTCCTGATCAGCAGCAAATTTCCTCCAGCCTGTGCATCTTCTCCTGTCTTTTGACTCTGCCATTCTCTCAGCTTAACATCTGTGTCTGTTCCAGTAAGAGGAGAAAGTACGTGGGAAGGATCAAGGAAGATTTGTGAAGGCCAAGTCTCTTTGTGGCGTAAATCACTTGTGTTTGGTAATATATAACCTACCTGCAGAAGAAGTACCATGGTAAAAACCAAACAATCCCTTTTACTTCTGTGGTTCTAGGTCTTTTGAAAGTTGATAGATTAACATTTAGCTAGTTAGCACCCATGGGTTTCCCAAGTGGCTCGGTGGTAAAGAATCCACCTGCAATGCAGAAAACATGTTTGATCCCTGGATCAGGAAGATCCCTTGGAGAAGGAAACAGCAACTCACTGTAGTATTCTTGCCTGAAAAATCCCATAGACAGAGGAGCCTGGCCGACTTCAGACATGACTGAGCAACTAAACAACAAAAATCACCATCTGTATCCCTTGTCTTTCTAGATCTAATCATTCAACTATGGTTTAGAATAGATCCACATCCATATAATGCTGTTCTTTAGTACTCTGTTTTGTGTAATTTCAAGATGTAAAGTCAATATTTGAATTTTATCTACAAATAAAATGGGCATAGTTGCATTTACTTCAAAACATAGAGAGGACTTCATTCAAGACTTAAAGACATAAATTAGTACCAGTATGCAATGATATGTAAGCATGGCATTTTGCTGGAAACAGATCACTTCATCTAGTATTGCTTAGTGCTTTTTTTAATACAGTTATATTAGATTTTTGTACTGAAACTTGAAACCAAATGAAATTTTCTTGATGTGGGGTTTGGTTTCTAAAGTTTTGGGGTTTTCTATAAACTCCAAATCCATGTGTGGTTCATAGAAAATGTTGGTAAGACTCAATCAACTTTTAGAAAACCTGGATAAAATTTCAAGCAATTAGGAACAAGAGAATAAATGTGCTTTGTTTACTTTAGGCCAAATTCTGTGGCTTTTGAATTTTGAATTGAACAATTGGGCTTTAAGTTCCATCCATTCACAGGGAAATCATGACTTCCTAGCGGAAAGACCTGGAGAAAACAACTTTTACTTTGGAAAATATAAAAACTGTTCATGCATGGGCTCTGGAACAAAACATCATGGTTGAAAAGAGGTTGCTTGAAAGGAATTTAAAGAAATTGTGTAATACAGTATGTTACCACTGGTTGTTATGCTCACTACTGAAATGAATTCCCAGAAGCTATAAGAGGTGTTGATGCACATAATCTTGAGCAAGAAAATGTTAATATAAGTCATATATTAATAGACAAAATTTAACAAGTTGCTTTTAAAATAAGCAGAATGTTTTGAAAAGCAAACAGTTATCAGTGCATTGTCTGAATTCAGCTGGTTGTATTCCAAATAATAAATTCCTGGGAGGTAAATAAATGAAATAATTATTCTCATCCTTTCAAAGACAGGAAATCTGCTACTTTGTGTTAAGGGTTGAATTTGCGTATGCTATGTGATAATATGAACCTTACAACCTTCTTGCTCAGACAACAACTACTACCACGATCTGGGTTGATTCACATGGTTGAAGAAAACTTACATTTGTGAGCTTATGCTTTTTCTTTTGGCTTTTTATAGATTTTGATTGGAAAGCTGCATGGAAGAAGTGAATTTTTAAGAGGTATAGCTGAAAAAAAACTGGTAAACTGGAAAACTAAGAGAAAAAAAATAACTTCTTCCAATTATATGCAGAGAGTGTGGAAATGAGGTACGGATCATGAATGTCAGAGGATATAGTTAAAGGGTTGATTAACCTCCCCCGCCTGGGGAAGAGAAGGGACAGACTTAGAAATTAGAAGACTTCGGTTGTGGCTTATACACTACTGTGTTCTGAGTTGACTTTTGCCAGCAAAACAGATTTTTAAATTAAGAATGGAAATAGCTGTTAAAAAGGCTTCTCTGTCCATGGGATTCTCCAGGCAAGAATACTGGAGTGGGTTGCCATCTCCTTCTCCAGGGGTTCTTCCCAACCCAGAAAGTGAACCCCAGTCTCCTGCATTGCAGGCAGATTTTCTACCGAATGAGCTATGAGGGAAACTCCAAAAATTGAAAAATGGGCTATTAAATCTAAAATTTCTGAAATCAATTCTACTCCTCCAGATACATTCAGATTCTTGTCTCCCAAGAGGAAAAAAAAAGAGAGAGAGATTTCTAGAGATACATTTTGGACTTACCTGGGCTGCAATATTCTTTCCACATTCCACAGTTTTCATTCCAATCCCAAAGAAAGGCAATGCCAAAGAATGCTCAAACTACTGCACAATTGCACTCATCTCACACGCTAGTAAAGTAATGCTCAAAATTCTCCAAGCCAGGCTTCAGCAATATGTGAACTGTGAACTTCCTGATGTTCAAGCTGGTTTTAGAAAAGGCAGAGGAACCAGAGATCAAATTGCCAACATCTGCTGGATCATAGAAAAAGCAAGAGAGTTCCAGAAAAACATCTATTTCTGCTTTATTGACTATGCCAAAGCCTTTGACTGTGTGGATCACAATAAACTGAAGAAAATTCTGAAAGAGATGGGAATACCAGACCACCTGATCTGCCTCTTGAGAAATTTGTATGCAGGTCAGGAAGCAACAGTTAGAACTGGACATGGAACAACAGACTGGTTCTAAATAGGAAAAGGAGTTCGTCAAGGCTGTATATTGTCACCCTGTTTATTTAACTTCTATGCAGAGTACATCATGAGAAACGCTGGACTGGAAGAAACACAAGCTGGAATCAAGATTGCCGGGAGAAATATCAATAACCTCAGATATGCAGATGACACCACCCTATGGCAGAAAGTGAAGAGGAACTCAAAAGCCTCTTGATGAAAGAGAAAGTGGAGAGTGAAAAAGTTGGCTTAAAGCTCAACATTCAGAAAACGAAGATCATGGCATCCGGTCCCATCACTTCATGGGAAATAGATGGGGAAACAGTGGAAACAGTGTCAGACTTTATTTTTCTGGGCTCCAAAATCACTGCAGATGGTGACTGCAGCCATGAAATTAAAAGATGCTTACTCCTTGGAAGGAAAGTTATGACCAACCTAGATAGCATATTCAAAAGCAGAGACATTACTTTGCCAACAAAGGTTCGTCTAGTCAAGGCTATGGTTTTTCCAGTGGTCATGTATGGATGTGAGAGTTGGACTGTGAGGAAGGCTGAGCGCCAAAGAATTGATGCTTTTGAACTGTGGTGTTGGAGAAGACTCTTGAGAGTCCCTTGGACTGCAAGGAGATCCAACCAGTCCATTCTGAAGGAGATCAGCCTAGATTTCTTTGGAAGGAATGATGCTAAAGCTGAAACTCCAGTACTTTGGCCACCTCATGAGAAGAATTGACTCATTGGAAAAGACTCTGATGCTGGGAGGGATTGGGGGCAGGAGGAGAAGGGGACGCCAGAGGATGAGATGGCTGGATGGCATCACTGACTCGATGGACTTGAGTCTGAGTGAACTCTGGGAGTTGGTGATGGACAGGGAGGCCTGGCGTGCTGCAATTCATGGGGTCACAAAGAGTCAGACACAACTGAGCGACTGATCTGATCTGGGCTGCAATTTAAGTGACAGCCATTTGGAACAAGCTCAGGTCAGTTCTAAAGGTAGTGCATTTGGCTTTCAAATAAAGCTGGACTGGGTTAAAGGCAGGGATGAAAGCCATCAGAAACCTGCAAACAGGTGAAATTTAACAAAATAAGCTAATTTGAGTTGATTTTTTAAGATTTCCCCTGACCCAGTTTTGGAGGGACCAGCTGAAGTATTAAATGCTTTTTGTGGATTTGGGTTTGTTTGAATAAGTTTGTATGCAAATACCCAGGGAAACAAACTCTCCCGTTTTGTGAAACTTTGCTTTATTTGAAAGCCATATCCTGAAAAGACCCAGGCTTAATCCAGGTTTGTAAAAGGCAGGTTTTACATTTTGTGAGCTGATTGATTTTTAAGTAAATTGAGGAAGAAGCCTATTTTTGTTTTGTTTTTTAGTTTAAATGTAAGTCAGATTCCATAAATTCCAAGTTGTTAATTCAGTAACTGGGAGTGAAAAGCTTAGAACTGCTGGAAAGAAGAGATTACAAATAGAGAATAATTCAAATAAAAAGTGAGCCGAATTAATAATTTAAAAATTCTCCATTTTGATAATTCAATTCCCAAGCAGATACATACACAGAAGAAAAGAATAAAATTCTAAACGGAACATTCTAAAGGAGATCAGTCCTGGGTTTTCTTTGGAAGGAATGATGCTAAAGCTGAAACTCCAGTACTTCGGCCACCTCATGTGAAGAGTTGACTCATTGGAAAAGACTCTGATGCTGGGAGGGATTGGGGGCAGGAGGAGAAGGGGATGACAGAGGATGACATGGCTGGATGGCATCACCGACTCGATGGACGTGGGTTTGGGTGAACTCCGGGAGTTGGTGATGGACAGGGAGGCCTGGCATGCTGCAATTTATGGGGTTGCAGAGTTGGACACAACTGAGTGACTGAACTAAACTGAACTGAAACAGAAAATATTTGTTACAATTTATCTAGATTATTGATAACAAAAATCCAACTTGTCATTTTCCCCTCATTAATTATTTTTCTAACTAAATCATTATTATAACTATCTGAACCCAACACTGATACAGAAAACTCAAAAGCTATATTCATCTATAAAAAAAAGGATCAGTCAGTTCAGTTCAGTCGCTCAGTCATGTCTGATTCTTTGCAACCCCATGAATCTCAGCGTGCCAGGCCTCCTTGTCCATCACCAACTCCCAGAGTTCACTTAAACTCATGTGCATTGAGTCAGTGATGCCATCCAGCCATCTCATCCTCTGGCGTCCCCTTCTCCTCCTGCCTCAAATCCCTCCCAGCATCAGAGTCTTTTCCAATGAGTCAACTCTTCACATGAGGTGGGCAATGTATTGGAGTTTCAGCTTCAGCATCAGTCCTTCCAATGAACACCCAGGACTGATCTCCTTTAGGATGGACTGGTTGGATCTCCTTGCAGTCCAAGGGATTCTCTGTCTTCTCCAACACCACAGTTCAAAAGCATCAATTCTTCAGCACTCAGCTTTCTTTATAGTCCAACTCTCACATCCATACATGACCACTGGAAAAACCATAGCCTTGACTAGACAGACCTTTGTTGGCAAAGTAATGTCTCTGCTTTTGAATATGCTATCTAGGTTGGTCATAACGTTCCTTCCAAGGAGTAAGCGTCTTTTAATTTCATGGCTGCAATCACCATCTGCTGTGATTTTGGAACCCAGAAAAATAAAGTCTGACACTGTTTCCACTGTTTCCCCATCTATTTCCCAGGAAGTGATGGGACTGGATGCCATGATCTTCGTTTTCTGAATGTTGAGCTTTAAGCCAACTTTTCACTCTCCTCTTTCACTTTCATCAAGAGGCTTTTTAGTTCCTCTTCACTTTCTGCCATAAGGGTGGTGTCATCTGCATATCTGAGGTTACTGATATTTCTCCCGGCAATCTTGATTCCAGCTTGTGCGTCTTCCAGTCCAGCGTTTCTCATGATGTACTCTGCATAGAAGTTAAATAAACAGGGTGACAATATACAGCCTTGACGAACTCCTTTTCCTATTTAGAACCAGTCTGTTGTTCCATGTCCAGTTCTAACTGTTGCTTCCTGACCTGCATACAAATTTCTCAAGAGGCAGATCAGGTGGTCTGGTATTCCCATCTCTTTCAGAATTTTCTTCAGTTTATTGTGATCCACACAGTCAAAGGCTTTGGCATAGTCAATAAAGCAGAAATAGATGTTTTTCTGGAACTCTCTTGCTTTTTCTATGATCCAGCAGATGTTGGCAATTTGATCTCTGGTTCCTCTGCCTTTTCTAAAACCAGCTTGAACATCAGGAAGTTCACAGTTCACATATTGCTGAAGCCTGGCTTGGAGAATTTTGAGTATTACTTTGCTAGCGTGTGAGATGAGTGCAATTGTGCGGTAGTTTGAGCTTTCTTGGGCATTGCCTTTCTTTGGGATTGCAATGAAAACTGACCTTTTCCAGTCCTGTGGCCACTGCTGAGTTTTCCAAATTGGTGGCATATTGAGTGCAGCACTTTTGCAGCATCATCTTTCAGGATTTGAAATAGCTCACCTGGAATTGGGATTAATAAAAAGCATGTTATTTTTTAATTCTTAGGCATAATAAGTAAACTCCTATTAAACTGTTAAGCTTACTGAGGACATTTTTGAAGTACTCGAGATATCTAACAAGGTGTTAGCAAGATACCAGATCCTAACTGGACTTCATACCTAGAACATATCAAGTTCTGTCCACTGAAAGGATCTAGAAAAAAAATATCAATCGAATGGCAATAACCAACTCTCACATAAATTTCTTATTAACAGGATCTATGGCTCTTTAAAAAAAAAATAAGGCTGATTCCATATCTGTGGCAGGAAATATAAAATATATACTTGAAGCATTTTATCATGTCACAAATCAAGGGAACTATCAAATTATACTATATACATAAGAACTTAGAAGCCAACTTGAATAGGTTTACAGTGGCCAATAACAGAACAATATGAGCATTAGTAAGATAATAAAGGCAATGAATTAAAATGCAGGTAATATGTTTAAACACCTACATAATATTACCCAAATCCTTCATTGTTCATCTTTGGAGAATACTAGGAAACAAATCCACTATTTTGAAAACTGGAAAATAATTGAGAACCAAGCTTTTAGTTGTTAATGTGCACTCCAGCATGGTAGCCAATATTAGGACATGAAGGGACAAGCAGAGAATAGAGATCTCAAAGATAAGCAAGCTACTGATATAAAATACAGAAGGTAAAGTAAAAAGTTTAAGTCCTCTCCCTCACATCTGTCTGTTAGTCTCTCAGTCATGCCCGACTCTTTGCGACGCCATGGACTGCAGCCCACCAGGCTCCTTGGTCCATGGGATTTTCCAGGCAAGGATACTGGAGTGATTTGCCATTTCCTTCTTCATCTCCCTCACATACCCTTTCACAATTCCAATTACCTCTGCAGATTCAATCACTATTAAGAGCTTTAGTATAAATTTTTTCATATGTGCTTACATACTTCTGTACATAAATGGAATCACACATGGTAATATACATATACTTATCTTCAGTTTACTCTTGAATATTCTTCCACTCATACTATTACAGATGTGCCATAATTTGTTTACTAATTCTCTTATTGATAATCAAGATTGTTTTCAGTCCTTTTAAAGACTGTTTAAAGACATCAAACTCTGCTATGATGCAAACCCTTATTCATACATATCTGTATTCATATTCAATTGTTTTAATAAAATGGACTCTTAAAAGTCAAATAATTGGGTTAGATGCTACCTGCAATAGCCTTTTAATAGCCTTTTTTGGATATAATTAATATAAATAAATATACAGTTTAATAATTTTTGACATAAGAATACCCTTATGAAGTCATCAATACCCACAAACACATGCAAAACATATCCATCACCACCATGTTTCTCATGCCCCTTGGTAATCCCTTTCTTTCATGCCTTCCCCAGTCCCCAAGCAGTCACTATCTGCTTTCTGTCACTTGTCAAATGAAATTGCATCAGACTGAGTTAAACAAGCTAGGAAGGGTTTATTCAAGGGTATTGCAATAGGGGTAAGAATTATTTCAGTAGTGAAAAGAGATTAAACACAATCCCACTGAAAAAGGCAGGATTTTTTTTAAGCATTGGTGTAAGTTGTAGAAAAATACTAAAGGAAGATCAGGGGAGGCTGGTTAATATGATTAGTCTGTCTGTGTTTAAGTGGTGCTTACCCAATCCAGGCTTCTACCCTCCTAAAAGGACTGAGAGATAAAGCCCTGTCTTTTTTTTTTTTTTAACTGGAAGATTGTTTTACAATGTTGTGTTGGTTTCTACCACACAACAATGTGAATCAGCATAAATGTATGTATATATATATATCTCCTCCCTCTTAAGCCTCCCTCCACTCCAGCAGTCCCACCCCTTTTCATGATCGTGTGTATGTGTCAATGTTACTTTTCCATTCATCCCACCCTCTTCTTCCTCCACTGGGTCCACAAGTCCATTCTCTACATCTGAGTCTCCATTCCTTCCCTGCAAATAGGTACATCAATACCATTTCTCTAAATTCCATATATATGTGTTAATATACAATATTTGTTTTTCTCCAACTTACTTCACTCTGTATAACAAGCTCTAGCTTCATTCACCTCACTACCACTGACTCAAATTTGTTCCTTTTATGGCTAATATTTCATTGTATGTATATACTACATCTTCTTTATCCATTTATCTGTAAATGGCTGTTGTAAATAGCTTCCATATGCTAGCTATCATAAATACTGCTATAGTAAACATTGGGGTACATGTGTCTTTTAGAATTGTGGTTTTCTCAGGGTATATGCCCAGTAATGGGATTGCTGGGTCATATGGTAGTTTAACTCACAGTTTTTTAAGGAATCTCCATACTGTTTCCTGTAATGGCTGTTATCAGATTATATTCCCACCAACAGTGCAGGAGGGTTCCCTTTTCTCCACATTCTCTACAGCATTTATGTCTGTAGATTTTTTGATGATGGCCATTCTGACTGGTATGAAGTGATACTTCATTGTAGTTTTAATTTGCATTTCTCTAATAATTAATGATGTTGAACGTCTTTTCATGTGCCTCTTGGCCATCTGTATGTATTCTTTGGAGAAATGTCTGTCTACATTTTCTGCCCATTTTTTGATTGGGCTGTTTGTTTTTCTGATATTGAGCTATATGCTCTGCTTATACATTTTGAAGCCTAATCCTTTGGCAGTTGTTTCATTTGCAATTATCAAACCAGTGTGTCTATGGGCATCTTATCGTTGACAAACGAGGCCAAGATATACAATGGAGAAAAGACAACCTCTTCAATAAGTGGTGCTGGGAAAACTGGACAGCTATATATAAAAGAATGAAACTAAAATACTTCCTAACTCCATACACAAAAATAAAATGGATTAAAGACTTAAGTGTAAGGCCAGAAACTATAAAGCTCTTAGAGGAAAACATAGGCAGTACATTCTTTGACATAAATCACAAGATCCTCTTGGACTCACCTCTTAAATAAAAACAAAAACAAATGGGACCTAATTAAACTTAAAAGCTTTTGCACAGTAAAGGAAACCATAAACAAGATTAAAAGACACCCCTCAGTCCTGTCTTTCTTGATGATTATATTTCAAAGAGGTGGCACACAGGTCTTTGAGAGATAGTCCTGGATTGTAAAAGTGATGAGAGGCTAGGAGAAGATTTATATCCCAAAGGGGGGAAAATTTTTTTTAATTACAAGTTTCTACAGTATGTTGTTCAGTTACTCAGTTGTGTCCAGCTCTCTGCAACCCCATCGACTGCAGCACGCCAGGCTTCCCTGTCCTTCATTATCTTCTCCAGAAAAAGGAAGGTCAGGAGCCTATTGTCAGGAAGAAATCTAAAAGTTTCATCATACTGAGAGGAAACATTAAGGCCATCTTGGTCATGCTATAGATTAGTCTGAGTTTTCTAGAATTTTATATAAATGGAATCATAAAAGAAGCAAACTTTTTCTTTGGTGGCTTTTACTCAGCTTAAATATTTTATATGCATCCATGTTGCTGTATGCATTGATAATTTGTTCCTTTGTATTGCTGAGTAGCATTGTATTGTATCCACACAACACAATTTGTTTATCCATTCATCTACTGTTGAACACTTAGATCTTTTCTGGTTTGGGGCTATTATTACATATAAAGCTGCTATAAACATTCATGTACAAGTCTTTGTACATGAAAACTGTAAAGAATATACTTTAATTTCTTCTGGTTAAATACGTAGGAATCAAACAGTTGATACATACCTACCATATGTTTTAAGAAACTGTCAAACAGCGTTTACTCTATATTTTCACCAGGAGTATATGAAATTCCAGTTGCTCCACACCCTCACCACCATTTGGTATTATCAGTCTTTTTAATTTTAGACATTCCAGGAGTTGCGTAAAACTGTCTTATTGTGGCTTTACTTTGCATTTCCTTAAAGACTAATGACATTGAACACCTTTTTGTGTAGTTATTTATCATCCATATATCTTCTTTGATAAAATGTCAGTTAAAATCTTTTTTTTATTTTTGTTGGACTGTTTTCTCATTTAAAACTTTGAATATTTAGGATAGAAATCCTTTACAAGATATGAGAGTCGCAAATATTTTCCCAGTTTGGGTCCTATTTTTCCATTCTGATATAAATATTTTAAAAATTTTAAACATTTTAAAATATGTATGTATTTGACTGCACTGGGTCTTAGCTGCAGCATTTGAGATCTTCCATCTTCATTGCAGTATGAGATTCCCTGGTGGCTCAGACGGTAAAGTGTCTGTCTACAATGCGGGAGACCTGGGTTCGATCCCTGGGTCAGGAAGATTCCCTGGAGAAGGAAATGGCAACCCACGCCAGTACTCTTGCCTAGAAAATCCCATGGATGGAGGAGCTTGGTTCAGGCTACTGTCCATGGGGTCACAAAGAGTCGGGCACGACTGAGCGACTTCACTTATGAACTCTTAGTTGTTGCATGTGGAATCTAGTTCCTTGACCAGGGATAGAACCTAAATTGGGAGTGCAGCATCTTAGCCAATGGACCACCAGGGAAGTCTCTAAAAGTATTTTTTTAAAAGCAGTTCTTGATTTGGATGAAGTCTAATTTATCAACTTTTCTGTTACAGATTGTGCTTTGGATAGTTATTAATACTAAGAATTCTTTGCCAAATACAATGTCACAAGGATTTTCTGTTGTGTTTTCTTCTAGCAGTTGTATAGTTTTAGCTTGTATGTTCAGGACTATAAACTATTTTGAGCTGATTTTTTTATATGTATGAGGTTTGGAGCAAAGTGCTTTTTTTGCACATAGATATCCACTATTCCAGCATCACTTGTTGAAAGACTACATTGCCACTGAATTACTTCTGAATGTTTGTCAAAAATCAACTGGCTACATATGTTTGTGGGTAAGGAAATGTCGTGTTGCATTCTCAAGTCTGTGATGCATTTGCTGAGAAAAATGGTGGAAAATTAAGAGATTCTACTTGGCAATTATTTAAAGTAATTACATCAGGTGTGGTTGACATAAACCCACTGTCTCAGATAGATTTTTGCACACATTCTCTGAGTTCTCTCCCAGTCTTTTTCATTCCTTTCATTATGAACAGACTGAGAATTTCCCAAGTGTTTAAAGTCTGTTTCCTTTCTGATTAACAATTATATCTTTAGGTCCTTTCTCTCTTCTCTCACTTTACTGTAGGCAGTCAAGAGAAGCCAAGACACACCTTCAACACTGGGCCTAGAAATTTCCTCATGCAAATAACCAACTTCATTGCTCACAAGTTCCCCCTTCTAAAAACTATGAGAACCCAAGCATAATCCAGCCGGGTTCTTGGCTGCTTTATAATGAGGATAGCCTTTCCTCCACTGTCCAATAAGGCACCCCTCATTTCCACCTTGGAGAAAGAAATGTCAACCCACTCTAATGTTCTTGCCTGGAGAATCCCATGGGCAGAGGAGTCTGGCAGGCTACAGTCCATGGAGTCGCAAAGAGTCGGACATGACTAAAGTGACTTAGCACCTTAGCACATTTCCACCTGGACCTCATTGCAGTGGTCTTTACTGTCCATATGCCTACAAAAAAGCCTGTTAAGATTACTTAGGTATTCTCTAAGACTGTCTACAGGCTTCCTCTTCTATTTCTGGGCTCTCACTAAAATTGCCCTCTACAGTCTGTTCACAGCAATAAAGGCTTTTCCTACTATGTACCTCAAAACTCTTCCAACCTCTATCCATTATCCAGGTTCAAAGCCTCTTCCACATTTTTAGGTATTTGTTACAGCAACACCTCAACTTCTCAGCACCAGCTTCTGCCTTAATCCATTCAGGCTGCTATAACAAAACATTGTAGCTTGGGTGGCTTGTGAACAACAGAAATTTATTTCTTATAGTTTGGGGGGCTGGGAAGTCCAAGATCAAGGCACTAACATACTCAATGACTAATGAGAGTCCATTTCTTCACTGAAGACTATCTTCTCATTGTAGCCTCACAAGGTAGAAGGGACAAGGAAGCTTGCTCAGGCCTTTTTATAAGAGCACTAATCCCACTCATGAGGACTCTGCCCTCATGACCAAATCACCTCCTCAATGCCCCGCCTCCTAATACCACCACACTGGGGTTAGGATTTCAATATGAACTTAGGGAGGGATACAGACAATTAGTCTGTAGCACCTGTTAAGAGAAAACCTTAAGAAGAAAAAGACATTCAAATTTAGGAAACAAATACAATACTTAGAATAGAAAAATTGTGCTATGTATTTTATCTTGATTATATGAAATCATAAATCAAGACCTTACTTTTTTAATTTTTATTTTATACTGGGGCATAGTGATTCACAATGTTGTGTTAGTTTCAGCTGTATAGCAAAATGATTCAGTTATACATATACAAGTATGCTTTTTCAAATTCTTTTCCCATTTAGGTTATTACAGAATATTGAGCAGAGTTCCCTGTGCTATATAGTAGGTTCTTGTTCTTATTTTATCTTTCGAACAATGTCAAATGACTTTAAGCTTTGAATACCAAAAAAAGGAAGCAAACTGTAATAAATTGAATTATTTAAACACTTTTTAAGAAGGATGGACCGTGACCCAACAGCTACCATTTGCATACTTGCTCTATACTATTTGTGTGTGAGTGTGCTAAGTTGGTCCAGCCGTGTCCAACTCTTTGCCACCCTACAGACTGTAGCCCACCTCTGTCCATGGGATTCTCTAGGCAAGAATACTGAAGTGGGTTGCCATGCTCTCCTGCAGGGGATCTTCCCAAACCAGAGATCAAACCCGCCCCTCTCATGTCTTCTTCATTGCTAGGCGAATTCTTTACCACTGCTGCTAAGTCGCTTCAGTCCTGTCCGACTCTGTGCGACCCCATAGACGGCAGCCCACCAGGCTCCCCCGTCCCTGGGATTCTCCAGGCAAGAACACTGGAGTGGGTTGCCTTTTCCTTCTCCAGTGCAGGAAAGTGAAAAGTGAAAGTGAAGTCGCTCAGTCGCTTTCGACTTCTAGCGACCCCATGGACTGCAGCCCACCAGGCTCCCCCGTCCATGGGATTTTCCAGGCAAGAGTACTGGGGTGGGGTGCCATCGCCTCTTTACCACTAGCACCACCTATATTTCTGTACCATTTTTGTAAGGAAAGAAGTAGGCCTGGCCACAGGTCCCAAAATATTTATCATGTACTCTTAAGGTGAAACTGCAAATTTCTTTCTTAAAGGACCATAGCATCTCCTTCAGATACAAACTCTGGTTCTGAGAATTTCTTTAGCTATGGAATCTAAGTGAAAGGCCATGATTTTCCACTACAATAGCTGTTAGACTTTCACCAGCTCTCAATTTTTTCTAGTTATGCAAGCAAAGTGACCCCCTAGTGGGCTTCCCTTAGAGTATCCTCTGGGAACACATGGTCTATTTGCTACACAACAGATCCTTGTGGGTCAACAGCTGTGATTCCAAATTGCTCCCCATTTTGGTAATTATGTATGCCTTTTCCTCCACTGGTTAAATGCTACCAACAAAGGTCTGTCTAGTCAAGGCTATGGTTTTTCCAGTGGTCATGTATGGATGCGAGAGTTGGACTGTGAAGAAGGCTGAGCGCTGAAGAATTGATGCTTTTGAACTGTGGTGTTGGAAAAGACTCTTGAGAGTCCCTTGGACTGCAAGGAGATCCAACCAGTCCAATCTGAAGGAGATCAGCCCTGGGATTTCTTTGGAAGGAATGATGCTAAAGCTGAAACTCCAGTACTTTGGCCACCTCATGTGAAGAGTTGACTCATTGGAAAAGACTCATGCTCAGAGGGATTGGGGGCAGGAGGAAAAGGCGACAATAGAGGATGAGATGGCTGGATGGGATCACTGGCTCGATGGACGTGAGTCTGAGTGAACTCTGGGAGTTGGTGATGGACAGGGAGGCCTGGTGTGCTGCGATTCATGGGGTCGCAAAGAGTCGGACATGACTGAGCGACTGAACTGAACTGAACTGAGCCTCTGTTAGTTCAGAATCCTTTGGAATTGATACTAATTTGAGGACACTGTGGTAGTTTGATGGCAGTATCTTTAAAATACTGTAAAGCCTGATCAGTCAAGGATAGCCATTCCTGAAATTCTCAAACATCTTATCAGCATTGCCCTTAAACACAAGCAAGCAGTCTGGGTACCTCCAGGGTACAGCCCTGGGACAGCCTGCACTTTAGACGGGTTTCTTCAGATTTTTCTGAGTTCTCCTCAAGTGCATGTAGCTGGCCATGGCCAGTAGTTTCATACAGGTGGAGAACCTCCCGCTTGGAGCTGGACTTATATCCCTCTTTCTCCTGTTTCGAGACACTCTCCAACCACCTACTCTACATGTAGGACAACTAGATGCCCTGAGAAGCCCCATAGTCCAGACCTATGAGACTTTCCAGGTCCGATCCCAGTTCTAGGAGAGGGGCCTACAAGGCCAGTGATCCCCACTGACCAGTACAGTTCTTCTTCCACAGGATCACTTGAGGTCGGGTCACCAGAATAGTATTGACACACTGACTTGAGGTGACCTCACTCACGTCAGACGCAGGACAAGTTCAGGGCTCTTGGCCAGTGATGGTTACTCTTTGGTTAAGTCACAAGTGTGAGCCCATGCCTTCTTTCACATAATGTGATTTTGAGATCATCTATGTTAGTGTATGTATCAGTTCATTCTTTTTATTAATGAATTATATTCTAGTGTGTGAATATAGCACAGTTTATCCATCTATGACATCTATTTCAATGGTTTCCCATAATTGGCTAGGATTATCAAAGCCGCTATAAACATTTGTGTGTAGGTCTTGTCCATAAATCTGGATGTGTGCATGTGTGCATGCTTAGTGGCTTCAGTCATGTCTGACTCTTTGTGACCCTATGGACTGTGGCCCACCAGGCTCCTCTGTCCATGGGATTCTCAGGCAAGAATACTGAAGTGGGTTGCTATTTCCTCCTCCAAGAGATCTTCCCAACTCATGGATCAAACTCGCATCTCCTGCATTGGCAGGTAGATTCTTTACCACTGAGCCACCTGAGATCCCCTACATAAATGTGGATATTGGTTGTCATTTCATTGGGATAAATACCTAAGAAAGAAATTGTTAGGTATGTAAAGTGCATGTTTAATATATAAGATACTATGAAACTGTTTTCCAAAGTGGATGTAAAATTTACCTCCAAATTATAATTTATAAAAGTTGTTCCATATCCTTGCCAAGAATCAGTATCATCAGTCTTCTTAATTTTGGTCCTTCTAGGGGATATGAAGTAGTACCTCCTTGTAATTTTAATTTGGATTTGGCTTAGATTGTAAAATGTTAATAGTTTCTATATATTAGTATAATGGCATAATTGGTATAATAATTGGCTTATTTTATTTCCAATTGAATCCAACTCTCTCATTGGATTTGATGAAGTTATGTTGAGCATCTTTTCATGTGCTTATTGACCATTCATGTATTTTTTATGAAGTATTTTTTCAATTATTTTCAAATTGAACTATTTGCTGCTATTGCATTGTAAGAATTCTTCATATATTCTTGCTTTAAGTCTTTTCTTAGATACAAATATTGTGAATATTTTCTTCCATTTTGTAGTTTGCCTTTTTTTTTTTGTTAACAGTATCTTTTGGAAGCAGGCAGTTTTAGCTTTGATGAAGTCTAATGTATCACTTCTTATGATGAGTGTTCTGTGTCCTCTCTCTCTCTCTCTCTCTCTCATGAGTCTTTGCCCATCCCAAAGTAGCAAAAGTTTTCTCTTGTATCTTTATCTAGAAGATTCATAGTTTGTAGCTTCTATATTTAGGTCTGTGATACATTGCAAAGTAATTTTTGTGTACTGCTTGAGATTAGTGTTGAGGTATATATTTTATATATTTATCTAGATATTCCAGCATCATTTTTGAAGAGACTGTTTTCCTCCATTGAAAAGTGTTGGCTCCTATGCTTTAAAAAAAAAAAAAAAAAGTTGGCCATACATGAAAGTATCTTCTGGATTCTCTACACTGTGTCACTGATCTGTATTTCTACCTTTATGCCAACACCACACTAAGTTGAAGCTGTACTTTTCTCATTATTTGTGAAAAAGATCATGTAAGTTCTCCCTCCAACTTTGTTCTATCTCAAAATTGTTTTGGTTCTTATGGGTCCTTTACATTTTTGTACAAATTTTAGAGTAAGATTATCAATTCCTTTTTAACAGGGGAGAAAGGTTACTGGGATGTCAGCTGGTACTCCATTGAACCTATAGACAAATCTAGGAAGAATGGACTTCTTAACAATATTGAATGACAGCTTCATAACTTCTCTTATCAAATATTTGAGGCTTTCAGTGTAGCTGTTTGCACATCTTCTGTTAAACCTAAGTATTTTATCTTTTAGACATATTATAACAAGAATTTTTATTCCATTTTCAAATGTATAGTACATATGAATAAAACTGAGTTTTTCATATTAATCTTGCATTCTGTGACCTTGATAATGTCACTTAATATTTTTATTTTAGACAATTCCTTAGGAATTTCTATATAGACAATCATATCCATTACAAACAGAAGCAAGTTTTTTTTTCCTTCCCTTCCAATTTTATCCCTTTTATTTCATTTAGAAGTTGCCTTATTGCACTGGCTATTATTCCAGTAGGATAATGAATAGAAATGATGGCAGTGACATCTTTACTTTATTTCTATTTCTGATCTAAGAGAGAAAATATCAATTTTTCACCACTAAATGGTGTTAACTTGGATTTTTTGTAGATGCCTTTTTCAGGTTGATAGTTTCCTTCTCTTTCTACTAGGCTGAATGTTTTTATCTTGAATATGTATTGAATTTTACCAAAATCTTTTTCCGTATTTGCTGAGATGACCATATAATGTTTCATCTTTATTCAGTTAATGCAATTAACTATGTTGGGTGATTTTCAAACATTAAAACAAGCTTGCATTCCTGAAACCCTACTTGGCCATAATGTAGATGTATCCTTTGTGTATATAATGGGTTTATTTATGCTTTTGAACTGTGGTGTTGGAGAACTCTTGAGAGTCCCTTGGACTGCAAGGAGATCCAACCAATCCATCCTAAAGGAGATCAGTCCTGGGTGTTCATTGGAAGGACTGATGCTGAAGCTGAAACTCCAATACTTTGGCCACCTGATGCAGAGAGCTGACTTATTTGAAAAGACCCTGATGCTGGGAAAGATTGAGGGCAGGAGGAGAAGGGGATGACAGAGGATTAGATGGTGGGATGGCATCACCGACACAATGGACATGGATTTGGGTGGACTCTGGGAGTTGGTGATGGACAGGGAGGCCTGGCATACTGAGGTTCATGGCGTTGCAAAGAATCAGACACAACTGAGCGACTGAACTGAACTGGGTTTATTTGCTAATACTTGGCTGAGGATTTTTTAATCTTTTTCCATGAAGGATACTTGTCTCTTATTCAATTCAGGGTGCTGTAACAGACCATAGACTAGTGGCTTGTATACAACAGAAATTTACTTCTCACAGTTCTGGAGGCTGAAAGTTCAAGGTCAAGATGACAGATGGCTGTGTTCTGGCAAGAGCCCTCTTACATTTGCAGAGTGCCAACTACTCATTGTATCCTCATGTGGTGGAAAGCAGACATTATGCAAACTCTGACCCCTTTCCTCCTAATTACCTCCCAAAGGCCACCTTCTAGTACCGTCACATCAGGGGTATAATGCTTCAACATATGAATCTGAACAGGGAATGGAGAAGGACAGTCTATCCATTACAGTCTCTGGTTTCTTCTCTTATAAACCTTTGTCCGATCGTAGTATCAGGATTATACTGATCATGTAAAATGACTTGGGAAGCATTCCTCTCTCTACATTCTGAAGGAGAGTTTATACATTATTGTTATTATTTCTTACTTTGTACATTATGTAATTTAACAGTGAAACTATCTGGCCTTGAGTTTTGTGAAAAGTTCTTTGATTACTATTATAAATTCAATGTATTGAATAGTTATATGGCTATTCCAGTTGTCCACTTCTTTTTGAGTCATTTTTGAAAAGATTTGCTTTTCAAAAAACTTATTTATTTCATCTACTTGCCAAATCTGTTGGCACCATTTGTTCCTAATCTTTTATTTTCCTATCAAAATCATTAAGGTTTGTAATAGTATTTCTTCTTTTATTTGTAATATTGGTAATTCTTGGTTTGTCCTGTTGGGGCTTACTGATTGTATTACTCTTCCAAAAAATGAAATTTGAGCTATATAAATTTTTCTGTTTCTAAATCATTGAGTTCTGTACTGACTCGATTATTTTTTACTTCTACTTATTTTAGGTTTAATCTACTTTTTCTTTACTCTTTAAAATGGAAACTTATGTCAATTTTTAAAATTTTTTCCTCTCTTCCATTATAAATTTTTAAAGCTATAAAGATATTTCCCTCTGAATATAAAGGGAATTTTATAAATATAAATATTTTATAAATATAAATTTTATTAATATAAAATTGTATATATATTTATAAAATTAAAAAATTTATAAAAATATAAATTTTATAAATATAAAAGCTATAAAGCTATTTCCCTCTAAAGCACTACCTACCCTGTATCCCACAAATTTTGATATTTTATTTTTACTATCATTCAACTCAAAATATTTTATTACTCTCATGTGATTTCATCTTTGAGACACGGGTTATTTAGACATGTACTATTTAATGACCATATGTTTGGACATTTTCTAAATAGTTTAATTATTGATTTATGATACAATTCTATTATGATCACAGAATACAATCTGTAATACACAAATCTTTGGAAGTGTATTGAGATTTCTTTTATGATCTGGTATATGTCTACTTTGATGAACGATCCACATGCACTTGAATGTTTATTCCACAGCTCAGTAAAATGTTTTGTAAATGTCAATTTGCTCAAGATAGTGTGCTCAAATCTTCTATATCTAACTAATTTTTGTCTACTTGTTTACTAATCACTGAGAAAGTGGTGTTCCACATTCCCATGATTTTCCATTTGTTCTGTCAAATTTTTGCTTCATGAATTTTGAAGCTTTTTAAATAGATGTATACATTTATGATTATGTCTTCTGAATGAATTGGTCCTCTTTTGATTTGTGAATGTCTCTTTTATCTCTTGTAAAAGACTTTGTCTTAAAGTCTACTCTTTCTAAAATTAACATAGCTGTACCACCTTTCTTATGCCATTTGGTTGGCATATTGCTTTTTGTGTTTTTATGTTCAAGTTATATATATATCTTTAAATGCAAAATGTATATTTAATAGATGCATATACTTGTGTCTTTCATTCTTATCTAATCTGACAGTCTTTGACCTTCAGTGGAAATTACATTTGTCGGACACAACTGAGCGACTTCACTTTCACTTTTCACTTTCATGAATTGGAGAAGGAAATGGCAACCCACTCCAGTGTTCTTGCCTGGAGAATCCCAGGGACGGGGGAGCCTGATGGGCTGCCGTCTATGGGGTCACACAGAGTGGGACACGACTGAAGTGACTTAGCAGCAGCAGCAGTCCTTGTATGGAGAAGGCAATGTCACCCCACTCCAGTACTCTTGCCTGGAAAATCCCATGGACGGAGGAGCCTGGTAGGCTGCAGTCCATGGGGTCACTAAGAGTCGGACACGACTGAATGACTTCACTTTGACTTTTTACTTTCATGCATTGGAGAAGGAAATGGCAACCCGCTCCAGTGTTCTTGTCTGGAGAATCCCAGGGACGGTGGAGCCTGGTGGGCTGCCGTCTATAGGGTCGCACAGAGTTGGACACGATTGAAGCGACTTAGCAGCAGCAGCAGCAGCAACACTACATATACATTTAATATAATTATTGCTACAGTACATTTAAGTTTGTGCTGTGCTGTGCTCAGTCACTCAGTTCTGTCTGATTCTATTGTGACCCTATGGACTGTAGCCCACCACGATCCTCTGTCCATAGGATTTCCCAGGCAAGAATAAAGGAGTGAGATGCCATTTCCTGCTCCAGTGTTTAAGTCTACACCTTGTTATTTATTTTCTATTTCTCTCTTTTGTTTTTTCATTTTGTTTCTCATTTCATTGATATTTTGTTTCTATTGGTTTCTTAGCCCTTCTTACTAATTTTTAGTATTCTTTCAGGGCTAACAATGCATTCTAATAGAGTCTAGTTAGAGTCAAAATTGTATAATTTCACCCATTACACTTGACAGCACTTCCTTCCTCACACTTCTCACTTGTTCCTTGACACTTGAAACATCCCTTTTCACAATTCATACTTCACACTCCACAAATCTAATAGTCTTATAATGATATAATTCCATTTATCCATCACTCCAACATTTTTTGCTTTTTTGTCATATATTTGCTTCTACCTATACTGTAAAGTACTGCATTTCAGACTCTTTTGTTGACCATGATGGCCACTCCATTTCTTCTAAGGGATTCCTGCCCACAGTAGTAGATATAATGGTCATCTGAGTTAAATTCACCCATTCCAGTCCATTTTATTTTTTTTTAATTTTATTTTATTTTTAAACTTTACAATATTGTATTGGTTCTGCCATATATCGAAATGAATCCGCCATGGGCATACACGTGTTCCCCATCCTGAACCCCCCACCCTCCTCCCTCCCCATACCATCCCTCTGGGTCATCCCAGTGCACCAGCCCTAAGCATCCAGTATTGTGCATCGAACCTGGACTGGCGACTCATTTCATATATGATATTATACATATTTCAATGCCATTCTCCCAAATCATCCCACCCTCTCCCTCTCCCACAGAGTCCAAAAGACTGTTCTATACATCAGTATCTCTTTTGCTGTCTCGTATACAGGGTTATTGTTACCATCTTTCTAAATTTCATATATATGCGTTAGTATACTGTATTGGTGTTTTTCTTTCTGGCTTACTTCACTCTGTATAATAGGCTCCAGCTTCATCCATCTCATTAGAACTGATTCAAATGTATTATTTTTAATGGCTGAGTAATACTCCATTGTGTATATGTACCACAGCTTGCTTATCCATTCATCTGCTGATGGGCATCTAGGTTGCTTCCATATCCTGGCTATTATAAACAGTGCTGCGATGAACACTGGGGTACACGTGTCTCTTTCCCTTCTGGTTTCCTCAGTGTGTATGCCCAGCAGTGGGATTGCTGGATCATAAGGCAGTTCTATTTCCAGTTTTTTAAGGAATCTCCACACTGTTCTCCATAGTGGCTGTACTAGTTTGCATTCCCACCAACAGTGTAAGAGGGTTCCCTTTTCTCCACACCCTCTCCAGCATTTATTACTTGTAGACTTTTGGATCGCAGCCATTCTGACTGGTGTGAAATGGTACCTCATAGTGGTTTTGATTTGCATTTCTCTGATAATGAGTGATGTTGAGCATCTTTTCATGTGTTTGTTAGCCATCTGTATGTCTTCTTTGGAGAAATGTCTATTTAGTTCTTTGGCCCATTTTTTGATTGGGTCATTTATTTTTCTGGAATTGAGCTGCAGGAGTTGCTTGTATATTTTTGAGATTAGTTGTTTGTCAGTTGCTTCATTTGCTATTATTTTCTCCCTTCTGAAGGCTATCTTTTCACCTTGCTTATAGTTTCTTTTGTTGTGCAGAAGCTTTAAGTTTAATTAGGTCCCATTTGTTTATTTTTGCTTTTATTTCCAATATTCTGGGAGGTGGGTCATAGAGGATCCTGCTGTGATGTATATCGGAGAGTCCAGTCCATTTTAGTTCACTGATTCCTAGAATGTCGACGTTCACTCTTGCCATCTCCTGTTTGACCACTTCCAATTTGCCTTGATTCATGGACCTAACATTCCAGATTCCTATGAAATATTGATCTTTACAGCATCGGATCTTGTTTCTATCACCAGTCACATCCACAACTGTGTATTGTTTTTGCTTTGGCTCCATCCCTTCATTCTTTTGGGAGTTATTTCTCCCCTGATCTCCAGTAGCATATTGGGCACCTACTGACCTGGGGAGTTCCTCTTTCAGTATCCTATCATTTTGCCTTTTCATACTGTTCATGGGGTTCTCAAGGCAAGAATACTGAAGTGGTTTGCCATTCCCTTCTCCAGTGGACCACATTCTGTCAGACCTTTCCATCATGGAAAACGACAGAATCATCTCTTCATTTCCAAGGCAAACCATTCAATATCACAGTAATCCAAGCCTATGCCCCAACCAGTAACGCTGAAGAAGCTGAATGGTTCTATGAAGAACTACAAGACCTTTTAGAACTAACACCCAAAAAAGATGTCCTTTTCATTATAGGGGACTGGAATGCAAAAGTAGGAAGTCAAGAAACACCTGGAGTAACAGGCAAATTTGGCCTTGGAGTACGGAATGAAGGAGCTAATAGAGTTTTGCCAAGAGAACGCACTGGTCATAGCAAACACCCTCTTCCAACAACACAAGAGAAGACTCTACATATGGACATCACCAGATGGTCAACACCGAAATCATATTGATTATATTCTTTGCAGCCAAAGATGGAGAAGCTCTATACAATCAGCAAAAACAAGACCTGGAGCTGACTGTGGCTCAAATCATGAAATCCTTATTGCCAAATTCAGACTGAAATTGAAGAAAGTGGGGGAAACCACTAGACCATTCCAGTATGATATAAATCAAATCCCTTATGATTGTACAGTGGAAGTGTGAAATAGATTTAAGGGACTAGATCTGATAGACAGAGCACCTGATGAACTATGGACGGAAGTTCATGACATTGTACAAGAGACAGGGATCAAGACCATCCCCATGGAAAAGAAATGCAAAAAAGCAAAATGGCTCTCTGGGGAGGCCTTACAAATAGCTGTGAAAAGAAGAGAAATGAAAAGCAAAGGAGAAAAGGAAACATATACCCATCTGAATGCAGAGTTCCAAAGAATAGCAAGGAGAGATAAGAAAGCCTTCCTCAGTGATCAATGCAAAGAAATAGAGGAAAACAATAGAATGGGAAAGACTAGAGATCTCTTCAAGAAAATTAGAGATACCAAGGGAACATTTCATGCAAAGATGGGCTCAATAAAGGACAGAAATGGTATGGACCTAACAGAAGCAGAAGATATTAAGAAGAGGTGGCAAGAATACACAGAAGAACTGTACAAAATACAGTTAATCACAACCCAGATAATCATGATGGTGTGATCACTCACCTAGAGCCAGACATTCTGGAATGTGAAGTCAAGTGGGCCTTAGAAAGCATCACTACAAACAAAGCTAGTGGAGGTGATGGACTCCAGTTGAGCTATTTCAAATCCTGGAAAATGATGCTGTGAAAGTGCTGCACTCAATATGCCAGCAAATTTGGAAAACTCAGCAGTGGCCACAGGACTGGAAAAGGTCAGTTTTCATTGCAATCCCAAAGAAAGGCAATGCCAAAGAATGCTCAAACTACCACACAATTGCACTCATCTCACATGCTAGTAAAGTAATGCTCAAAATTCTCCAAGACAGGCTTCAGCAATATGTGAACTGTGAACCTCCAGATGTTCAAGCTGCTTTTAGAAAAGGCAGAGGAAAGAGATCAAATTGCCAACATCCGCTGGAGCATAGAAAAAGCAAGAGAGTTCCAGAAAAACATCTATTTCTGCTTTATTGACTAGGCCAAAGCCTTGGACTGTGTGGAGCACAATAAATTGGAAAATTCTGAAAGAGATGGGAATACCAGACCACCTGACCTGCCTCTTGAGAAACCTATATGCAGGTCAGGAAGCAACAGTTAGAACTGGACATGGAACAACAGACTGTTTCCAAATAGGAAAAGGAATGCGTCAAGGCTGTATATTGTCACCCTGTTTCTTTAACTTATATGCAGAGTACATCATGAGAAACACTGGGCTGGAAGACGCACAAGCTGGAATCAAGATTGCCGGGAGAAATATCAATAACCTCAGATATGCAGATGACACCATCCTTATGGCAGAAAGTGAAGAGGAACTAAAAAGCCTCTTGATGAAAGTGAAAGTGGAGAGTGAAAAAGTTGGCTTAAAGCTCAACATTCAGAAAACGAAGAACATGGCATCTGGTCCCATCACTTCATGGCAAATAGATGGGGAAACAGTGGAAACAGTGTCAGACTTTATTTTGGGGGGCTCCAAAATCACTGCAGATGGTAATTGCAGCCATGAAATTAAAAGACGCTTACTCCTTGGAAGGAAAGTTATGACCAACCTAGATAGCATATTCAAAAGCACTTTGCCAAAAAACATCCATCTAGTCAAGGCTATGGTTTTTCCAGTGGTCATGAATGGATGTGAGAGATGGACTGTGAAGAAAGCTGAGCGCCGAAGAATTGATACTTCTGAACTGTTGTGTTGGAGAAGACTCTTGTGAGTCCCTTGGACTGCAAGGAGGTCCAATCAGTCCATCCTAAAGGAGATCAGTCCTGGGTGTTCATTGGATGGACTGATGCTAAAGCTGAAACTCCAGTACTTCGGCCACCTCATGTGAAGAGTTGACTCATTGGAAAAGACTCTGATGCTGGGAGGGATTGGGGGCAGGAGGAGAAGGGGACGACAGAGGATGAGATGGCTGGATGGCATCACCAACTGAATGGACATGAGTTTGGCTGAACTCTGGGAGTTGGTGATGGACAGGAAGGCCTGGTGTGCTGCGATTCATGGGGTCGCAAAGAGTTGTACACAACTGAGCCACTGAACTGAACTGAACTGATACTGTAAAATCCACCTTAGGATGTTGTCATTTTTGGATGTTACCTCTTAAGGAAATTAGGAAGTGATAAAAATGATCTTTTATATCACCCATATATCGCTGTTTCTGGCACATATTTTTCCTCCTTTGTGTAGATTTAGATTTTCATTCTGATGTCATTCCCTCATCAGTCTCAAGAATTCCTTTAAAATCTTCGTTTTGCATGCCTACTAGATCCAATTCCCTCAGCTTCCATTTATCTGAAAGTGTCTTTATTTCACTCAATTTTTTAAAGATGTTTTCTGTGGGTATAGAATTCTGAAGTTTTTCTCCCTATTTGCACGTTAAGGACATTTCTACTCTCTTCTGACTTCCAGAGTTTCTGATAAAAACTAGGCAGACATTCTTATTGTTGTTCACTTGTATATTATATGTCCTTTTTCCCCTCTGACTGCTTTCAAGATTTTATTTTTATGTTTAGTTTTCAGCAGTCCACTATGATGTGTCTAGGTACAGGTTTCTTGGTATTTATCTTCCATAGCGTTCTGTTTACTTAGATTTGTCATTTGATGTTTTCCATTACATTTGGGGAAATTTAGCATTATTTTATTTTATTTATTTATTTATTTATTTTATTTTAATTATATCTTTTTCCTGCCTCATCCTTACCTTCTTCTCTTTCTAGTACTTGAATAACACACATATTAGACCAGCTGATATTATCCATCTGTCCCTGAAATTCTGTTCCTTTGTCTTTCCTTTACAATCTCCTATTTGCTTGTGAAGCTTATCCAATGAATTTTTTCACTTAAGTTACAGCACTTTTCTATTTTAGAATTTCCATTTGGTACTTTTTATGTTTTTTATTTCTCTACTATGATTCCTTATCTATTGACTCAAACAGACTATGTACATGTCTGCTCAGTCACTTCAGTCATGTCCAATTGTTTGAGACCCTATGGACTATAGCCCACCAAAATCCTCATTCCATGGGATTCTCCAGGCAAGAATCCTGGAGTGGGTTGCCATGCCATCCTCCAGGGGATCTTCCCAATTCAGGGATCAAACTTGCATCTCCTGCATTACAGGCAGATTCTTTACCACTGAGCCATCATTCTCCTTTAATTCCATTAAAATAATTAAACATTTATTGGTCTTTAGCTGCTTTAAAATCTTTGCAAAATCTAACATTTGAGTCACATCACATTCTGTTTCTATTTACAATTGCCTTTTTTTTGGTTGACTATATAGGCCTTATTTTCCTGATTTTTGCATGTCTGGTAATTTTTTTTTTTTTTTCTGTGCACTGGACATTGTTAGTGATACAGTATAGACTCTGGAGCTTTTCTGTTATGTTTCCTTTAAAGGACTTTGACTTGTTCTAGTAGGCAGTTCATTTACTGGCTAATAACCTTTATGTTGTATAGGCCCAGTTTTTATGCTTTGTTATAGGGCAGCAGTCCCCAGCCTTTTAAGGCACCAGGATCCAGTTTCATGAAGACAACTTTTCCATGGACAGGGCGCTGGTAGGAGGGTGTGGATGGTTTTAGGATGATTCTCATAAGGAGCACATAACCTGGATCCCTCACATGTGCAGTTCACAGTAGGGTTTGTGCTCCTATGAGAATCTAATCCCGCCGCTGATCTGCCAAGAGGCGGGGCTCAGGCAGTAATGCAAGCGAGAGGGAGCAGCTTTATAGAGAGGAAGCTTCACTTGGCTTGCTCACCAGCCACTCATCTCCCGCTTTGCAGCCCAGTTGATAACAGGCCACAGACCAGTACCAGTCCACCCACGGCCCAGGGGGTTGGGAACCTGTTATAGTGGATAAGTGGAAACCCATGATGTTCCCCAAGCACCTCTAACTTCACAGGACTCAACCTCCAAAATCTGTCTTCCCTGCAGGTCTTATCAAGGCTTGGTTTTGGACTTTGTCAGGGTGGGTGTGGGGCTTCCCCAGTGGCTCAGCGGAAAAGAATCTGCCTGCAATGCAGGAGCCGCAGGAGACTCGGGTTTGATCCCTGCGTCAAAAAGATCCCCTGGAGGAGGGCAGGGAATCCCACTCCAGTAGTCTTGCTTGGAGAATCCCATGGACTCCAGAGGAACCTAGGGGGCTACGGACCACAGGGTTGCAGAGATGTGACTGAAGTGATTTAGCACACACACACACAGGGTGGGTATAGAGCAGCGGCCTTTGTCAGGAGGTGACTTTCCCCCCAGATGAAACACGGAAATATCTGAAGACAGTTTTGGTTGACACAGCAAGGGAGCAAAGGGGAGTTACCGGCATTTAGTGGATGGAGGTCAGGGATAGTGCTAAACAGCCTACAACACGTGAAACAGGTCTACACAAGAATGATCCATCCTGCAACATCAATAGTGCCAAGACTGAACAGCCCAGGTCTACCTCAGGGCTTTCACTAGGGCATGGTCTGCCTGGTAACGAGGTGTTCAGGAGACCTTCCACTCTGCCTGGAATGGACCTCCAGTGACTTTATTCACTACTTGACATCTAATATCTCTGGTAGGTTACTCTCTGGTAAGCTATGTTAATAGTCATGCTCTGCAGATGCTATTTTTGAGGGGAAGACTGAAAGGAAATGAGTGGAGAAATGAGAAGAATTTGTGACTATTTCTACAGCATAGCTACCTCTGCTCTTAGTGCTAATAAATTTTAGTTCATTTAATTTTCTAAATGCAAACCTTTACTTTCTTTTGAGCATTGAACTTAATAAATACAGATTTTCTGAAATTGTATCTTCATTATATTTTTAATAGGATGCATATTTGATGATGTGTTTGTGTGACTTTATTGAATATCAGAAACTTATATTCAAAGGACAGCTTAATCTCATAATACAAAGACTTACACATGCTGCTCATATGCTTGAAAAATTATCTGACCCTTTGAACTACATTGCATTAACATCTCCATATTTTTACCCATATTACTGGTTTCTCTTAGTAAGGGAGTTCAAAGACAGTACTTTGTAATTAAGTAGCCAATATATAAATAATGAATAAAGTAAAGGCTTTGGGCTTCCCTGATAGCTCAGTTGGTAAAGAATCTGCCTGCAATGCAGGAGACCCTGGTTCGAGTCCTGGGTTGGGAAGATCCACTGGAGAAAGGATAGGTTACCCACTCCAGTATTCTTGGGCTTCCCTTGTGGCTCAGCTGGTGAAGAATCCACCTGCAATGCAGGAGACCTGGGTTCGATCCCTGCATTGGGAAGATACCCTGGAGAAGGAAAAGGCTACCCACTCCAGCATTCTGGCCTGGAGAATTCCATGGACTGCATAGTCCACTGGGTGGCAAAGAGTCAGACAGGACTGAGGTACTTTCACTTTCACTTTTCAAAGTAAAGGCTTAAGACAAAAAAATGTCAATCCTTCCCAAAGGAGTTTTATGACAAGGTACCATGGATGAGATATGCCACCTTACTTGAATCAGAGTATATTAAGGTCCATGGTGGGCATGAGATGTCTCAAACTCTACATGGTAGTGTTGTCTTGTAGCTCATAGCCTGCTGTACCCCATGGCCTCCTGACACATATGCCAATCTTCCAAAACAAAATTGAGGGCCCAACTCAGACACAAGTAATACAGTACACTGTTTTCACCAGTGTACTGCCTTCCTAACCCGTAACATGAGTTCTCCTCTCTCCCTCTCTTCATTTTCATAATGTAATACATGATTTAAAACAAAACTATTATCCCCTCTTAGAAATTATACTTCATCACTTGATTTGGAATCTACAAAATCACTGCAGATGGTGACTGCAGCCATGAAATTAAAAGACGCTTACTCCTTGGAAGGAAAGTTATGACCAACCTAGATAGCATATTCAAAAGCAGAGACATTACTTTGCCAACAAAGGTCCATCTAGTCAAGGCTATGGTTTTTCCAGTGGTCATGTATGGATATGAGAGTTGGACTGTGAAGAAGGCTGAGCGCCGAAGAATTGATGCTTTTGAACTGTGGTGTTGGAGAAGACTCTTGAGAGTCCCTTGGACTGCAAGGAGATCCAACCAGTCCATTCTGAAGGAGATCAGCCCTGGGATTTCTTTGGAAGGAATGATGCTAAAGCTGAAACTCCAGTACTTTGGCCACCTCATGCGAAGAGCTGACTCATTGGAAAAGACTCTGATGCTGGGAGGGATTGGGGGCAGGAGGAGAAGGGGACGACAGGATGAGATGGCTGGATGGCATCCCGACTCGACGGACGTGAGTCTGAGTGAACTCCGGGAGTTGGTGAACTCAGGGAGGCCTGGCGTGCTGCGATTCATGGGGTCGCAAAGAGTCAGACATGACTGACTGAACTGAACTGATCCTACCTAGCAACCCACTACAGTATTCTTGCCTGAAGAATCCTATTGACAGAGGAGCCTGGTGGGTTATACTCCACAGGGTCGCAAAGAGTTGGACATGACTGAAGTGACTTAGCATGCAGATATGCACCCATGCACCCTACTGAGCAAATCGCTAGTATTCTGGAAAATTAGAAAATCAAGAGATTCTGGTAGGACTAAGTAGAAAACAATAGTATAAACAGGCCAAATATTTGGCACAAACAAGATGAAGATTATGTCTAAATACTAATTTATTCATTGTATTAATTTGATTTTTCTGTCCTTATAGTGTTTTTTTCTTTTCTGAGCAGACTATAGAGTGGTATATGCATCTGACATTCCATGACATTCAAGATTGTTGCCTTTTGTTTGCAAACTTGGGGAAAATGAGGTCAATTTGATTCTTATTCAGTTGGTTTTGTTCAATGTAAAACAAAAGTAGCACTCAACTTCTATTTAATGATTAGAATAATGGCTAAGCTCAACAAGATTAGAAATATGGATAGTAATTTGAATTATTCATAATCCATGATTCAATAAAAGGAATACGTAAATATCATGAAAGGAGTTATATTTGAAAGACAGTAAACATGTGAAGCTTCCCAGGTATAAAGACTTCACCTGCCAATGCAGGAGACACAAGAGATGTGGGTTTGATCCATGGGTCAGGAAGACTCCCTAGAAAAGGAAATGGCAACCCATTCCAGTATTCTTGCCTGGAAAATTCCATGGACAGAGGAGCCTGGTGGGCTGCAGTCCATAGGGTAGGGAAGAATAGGACATGACTAAGCGACTGGACAAGCACACAAACATGTAACAAAACTGTTTTGAAAAAAAAAATATTGCGTTTTTCATTTTCATGCTTCATATCATGTCAGGTGGCTGTCTGCAAAAATTCCTTTAATAATCAGTACCAAATATGTTATTCTTTAAGCCACCATTCATTTTAACCAGAAAATTATCTATATTTAAGTAAATCAAGTCAGTAATTTTTATGTTACAAATAAAATATAACATCCTATAGCTAAATATTTTGAATAACTGACTTTTGCTTACTTTTCTTACTTTAATTATGACATTATGCTTTGACATTAAATGAAAAACACAATCCGACTTCTTAAAAAGATTACAAAATTAGTACTTTCAGTATACATGTTTATTTTCCAATTAATTTTATTGATCTTACAGGCAGAGTAGTATCTTGATCTCTATTACATTCAACAACACCAAAAAATCTACAGCTCTGGTGTCAATATCAATAATTACTAAAAATCGAGCAAGCAATTTCCAACTATCTGCAATTAAGGAAAGCAGATCCAAAAGGCATATAACAGCAATAACAATAAAATAGTATTTGTGTTAAGACATAAATAGCCAACGTAAATGTAGTACCTCAGGCATTTTTCTAATTGTGGTATTTACACAAATTTTGGAAATTAAATTGAGCACACTGGCCAGTCTACTAATGATCATGAAAGACAAAATATGTAAAAGTGCCTATTTTGCTAATAGGATATGTTCAGCTCTTTAGCTTGACATTGTGTGGTACAGTTATCCCTTCCAAGCATTACAGATCAATACTACATGTGCCTCAAGCTCTTTTACAGATGAATGATCTGATGAAGATGCCCTCATCTCAGAAACTAAGGTCATAAATGTTTACCTTCCCTTGAAACATTCAGAAGGCTTGCTGAACCTAGAGAAAGCCCAATCGCAAACTACTGGAGGAACAGCGACACCTAGTGGTCATTATACTCCTAAACAAATATCTTAAAAGGATAAACAAGGGTATCCATGAAGAAATCACCACAAATGCATCCCCCTTAAATGTGGCAGAAGCCTATTTCCAATGAAACTGAATCTGAAAATCACAAATACTTTCATTATCTTTTCTATTGATCAGTAATAATATAAATTGTAAGGAAAAGCCAGCATTGACCTTAAAATGTTTAATCAACAACCCTTTGCCTTTGTAGATTTTTATAAAAATCCAGTTTTGATTTCTTCATGTCTGAGTTCTTGCTTATTGTAGGATGACATAAAGAACTCTGGAACACTCTGAACCACTGAATGACCGGCTTTGTGGCTCTTTTATGAATACATGGATTGGAATGTCCCAGCAACAAAATTAAACACTCTATACAACAGTGAACTAAGGCTCAAAATCAAGACATTATAAAAGCTGCCAGTCTGTTAATTATTGTTGGATGGAGTTTACACTGGACATTTTATTAATTTCTTGTCAATAGGGAATATCAAGTTCATCAAGATTTTCTAAAACAAATGATTCATGAATTATAGAATCACTTTACCATCAAAGTCATTGTTTAGTAAGTAGGACTGTTTCCTATTAGTGAAAAAATCGGTACATTCTTTAGCCATTTGCACAGTCAATCTGAAGCGGTCCAAGCAAGCTTTTGCTGTTTGCTGGAACCTTAGCTCTGTTCACTACGCATACTTCCCATCAGACCCAACACTGCTCCCCATGTCTTTCTGGCCAACTCCAGAGAAACTGCACCTTCCCGTCACCAGGGAAGATTTTTCCTGAGCACAAACCCCATTGTTGTTGACGGGACATACTGGAATTATCCCTTCCAGATGGACTGAGGTGCCCCCCACAGTGCCAAGACATACATGAATGAATGTAGGTGGAATCACTATCTATTGACTTATTTCATCTCCCTGTATTTCATTGCCAAGGACCAAAACTAGACTTTCTCCCTCCCTGTAACCTTTTAAGGCTCTGTTGAAGACAACAAATAGATGCAAGGCTTAGACAACAGTTTTTGTGTTAACATACCACCAGCCTCTCCAAATGAAGAATGAGCCTACTTATCACTCCCAGATCACCAAACTATTCCCTCCCCAGCCACATGCCATGTCAGTGACTACCTGGGACATTCACCTAAATGCTACTTGTGTGCACAAAAGGGCTGGAGAGGCCAAGGCTTCCAGTGACTGTTTGCAACAGTCTATGGGAGTGACATCTCATAGGTACCTTCAAATTGCGGAACCAAGAAGAAATTTTAGTGTCATTTAAGATTTTCATGTAAATGTTAATCAAGACATGTTCCAGTAGGTATCTCTTGCCCAAACAGACAAGCAGTTAATTTTATTAAAGTAATGACTGTGATTTATGTCCTTTTAAAATTAACACTAAAGTGAGGTGCTGTAAGTTTAAAGCCCAGAGTTTTCTCCAGCCAACTCCCCCCAGTGACTCTCCAGTCCTCTTTTTCCAAGGTCCTCAGTTACACGAGGATGCATGGGCTATAGCCACAAGCAGTCAAATGTAACGTTTACTAAGGGGACAGCAGCCGTGAATGGCACTGGAGGCACATGGAGGTTGCTTTCCATTGCCTTCATTACGTAGCTTCATCCTCCCTTTCCCCCCTCCTTTGTCCCTTTGCCTCCCTTATTTCAGCCTAAAGCTAACAGTGAGAGTATGAAGCACTGCTGCGCCCTTCTGCAGTCTGAACACCTGGGTTGAGTAACAAAGATGATTTCTGAATTCTAGGAGAAAATACTGCAAACTATTCACCACTCAACACACCCAGATAGTCTCAGATGAAGAGTTATGGGCAATCATAGGTTATCATTACTGTCTGCTCATAATAATAATGTTCTCCCCCAAATAACCCAGAACTTGAACTGGAATTTTGAGTTAAAGGTCTCTCTTCTACCTGCCGGTATTCACCTATCTTGACTTTGTGCATGTTTTAAGTATGAATTAGAAGAGGTTTGCAAATAAGTCCTGTCAGAGTTACCAGCGCACAAAAACATCTTTATTACCTCCTTTTCTCACATAAGCTAGCCAAAGAGTAAAGTCAATTATGCTTTTTACTAGTCGCCCAGGGCCATTCTTCCCTGGACCTGGAAGAGTGGAGAAGGGTCTAGCTGAATGGCTGGATGAATGGCCACCACTAGATCCCACCCACCTAGAAGTAATTTGGTCTGGGTCTAAGCGCTAATATCATGCTGCCAAGTCTCTTTCTGAAAAGCATAAAAGCAAAATATCCCATTCCAGCAAGCAAACCAACCACAAGGGTGGTGCCAAGAACCTTTGGGGCCCTTTTCTTGGCCACTCGGAATGCAGTTGGCAGCACTGCAGAGATTAATATATTGTTGACATGTCCCAAAACCTTGTTAAATGTTTTCCTCTTCAAGACACGCTCGTAATAGGTTTCCAAGTTGGGTCGCTTTCCATTTCCCCAGTTTCTCCTCGCAAACCCCAGGAACTTCAGTCGATGCAGTGTAACAGCAAGTGATACGTCCGCCAGGGTGAAGGATTCCCCACAGAGCCACGGCTGGCGGCCTTCTTCTAATTGGAGAAAGGGACACGGTGGGTTAAGGGCAAGCCCTGTACCGACAGACAGGGCTTTCCAGGTGGTGCTAGTGGGAAAGAACCCGCCTCCCCACGCAGGAGACATAAGAGACACGGGTTCAGTCCCTAGGTTGGGAAGATCCCCTGGAGGAGGGCATGGCAACCCAGTCCAGTATTCTTGCCTGGAGAATCCCATGGACAAGGAGCCTGGTGAGCTACAGTCCATGGGGTCACACAGAGTCAGACATGACTGAGTTACTGAGCACACGTGCACGCATTGTACAGACAGACTCTGGTTGGCATCTCTGCTCTTAGTGTTGAGGGCAAGGGTGACTATAGCAAAAGATGAAGGCTATGGTACATTTTCTTGACAATCACACTCAGTGAGTAATTCTATGCTTAAAAAAAAGGAGGGCAGCATGCAAATGTATCCCAAGCTACGGGACTTCACCTTCCAATGCAGGGAGTGCAGGTTCAATCTCTGGTGGGGAATATATGATCCTACATGCCTCTCAGCAAAAAAAAAAAAAAAAAATCACAACATAAACCAGAAGCAATATTGTAACAAATTCAATAAAGACTTTAAAAATGGTCCACATCAAAATAATCCATCCCAAAGCTAAGGGACACTTGGTTGACACCTGACAGGCACCTGGGTCCCTAGGTGTCACTAGAGCTACTTAAGCTCAAAGCCTGTCTATCATGCCTCCAAGCCAACAGAGTTAACAGATATTTCCTCGTGGGTTAAAAAAATGACACATGTACTTGAGGATTTAAACGTCACTCAGTAGTTGCTGCTTTTGTTAATTGCTACTTATTTAAAACAGAAGAAAATCCCTATTGTGAAGCAAGTTGCAGGTAACATGGTCTTCAACTTTGTGGTCAGTCAGAATAGTGCAAACAGTCCATGTGTCTGCACTTGGGCTTCATCATTCACTCATTTTCACAGGTACAGAAGAGGGGTGCTCACCAGCCAGCCTGCCCATACACACAGGCTGACTCCCATGTTATGCTAAGTTCCTTCAGTTGTTTCTGACTCTTTGCAACTCTGTGGAGTGTAGCCCCCACCTCTCCCTGCCCCAGGCTCCTCTGTCCATGGGATTCTCCATGCAACAATACTGGAGTGGGTTGCCATTTCCTCCCCCAAGGGATCTTCCTGACCCAGGGATTGAACCCATGTCTCATGTGTTCAGTATTGGCAAGTGGGTTCTTTACCACTAGCGCCACCTGGGAAGCCCACCCATGTTATACTTTACTTCAATTTGCAATTTTTCTCCCACCTAAGGAAAAAACTAGAGGGAATGTTCTAGCAAGTAGAACACTCCCAAACTAACCACTGTAATTAAAACTTGTGAAACAGGCCAGGTAGGAAGCTACCAACCATAACTTAAGTTGTGCAAAAAAAAATTCTTCACTGGCTATATTTCATATAAATGCAGAGTTACAACTAGACACCTGGGTTTTGTTGAATTCAGTATTATTGTTGCTATCATAAAGTCAAACTGTCCGTGAGTACTAACAGTTTAAGATAGTTTACAGAATGTTTTGGGTGAAATCTAAGAATGTTCCCATAAATACCCCTGGTATACAGAAAAAGACAAAAAGAACACAAATGAGAACCTACCTGGGGTTTCTTCATTTCTTCTTTGCAACTCAGTTTCAACCTGATCCAAGACTTTCTCCAATTCATCAAGAATTTTCTTCAAATATTTGACATTGTCATGGTCAAGGAGCTTTGACTAATTAACAAAAATAACTAAGTAGGTTATTTATGCCTGTAAAAATAATCAGTGTAGAGCAGAGAAGATATAAATTTTTATACAGTGGGAGTCTGTTTATTCTAGACAATGAGAAGAAACAGAATAACCAAAGCAAAAGCAAACCTGAGCGGAAATGCCCTGGCTGTGAAATTATCCCAGGGGCCAGACTCACTGTCCACTGGCAACTCCTGTGGGACTGAAGGATCAGAGAGGACAAAGAATATGAGGGCATAAAGAGACTCCTGTCACTGGGAAAGGAGTTTGGGGGAGAACTGATGCGTGCATATGTGTATGGCTGAGTCCCTCTGCTGTTCACCCGAAACTATCACGACACTGTTTGTTAATCAGCTTAACCCCAATACAAAATAAAAAGTTTAAAAAAAGAGAGATTCCTTTCATGCCCAACTCAAGAATGCAATTTTTTAGTTTAGTTTTTTTTTTTTTTTTTTTTAATCTTTTGGCCACACCTAGCAGCATGTGGGATCTTAGTTCCCCAGCCAGGGATGGAGCTCCTAACCTCTACATTGGCAGTGCAGAGTCTCAGTCACTGGAGAGCCAGAGAAGTCCTGAAGATGGTTGTGTTGATTTTGTTTTGCTTCGTTGGCCATGTCATGTGGCACGTGGGATCTTCCCCGACCAGGGATTGAACCCATGTCCCCTACATTGGGAGCACAGAGTCAACCACTGGACCACAAAGGAAGTTTAAGAATGGAAATTCAGCAGTCTTCAATGAATGAATAACTGAGGGGTCAGAGATGTGTGACTTCCCTGGTGGCTCAGTTGGTAAAGAATCTGCCTACAATGCAGGAGACCCAGGTTTGATCCCTGGGATGGGAAGATCCCCTGGAGTAGGAAATGGCAACCCACTCCCTTATCCTTGCCTGGGAAATCCCACAGACAGAGAAGCCTGGTGGGTTACAATCCATGGGGTTGCAAAGAGCTGGCCATGACTGAGCATGCACGCACACACACATAACTCAATAGCAAGTAAACAATTCAATTTAAAAATGGGCATAAGATCTAGATAGACATTTTCCCAAAGATATGCAAAGGCCAATAGGTACATGAAAAGATGCTCAACATTTTTGATCATCAGGGAAAACAATTCAAAACCACAGTAAGATACTACCTCATCTGTTAGAAAGGCTATTATCAAAAAGACAAAAACTGTAAGTGTTGACAAGGATGTGGAAAAAAGGGAATCTTTGTGTTCTATTGGTGGGAATGTAAACTGGTACAGCCATGATAGAAAATAGTGTAGAGGTTCCTCAAAAAATTAAAAATAGAACTAATACACAATCCAGCAATTCTACTTCTGGGTATTTAGCCAAACAAAAACAAAAACATAAATTCTTAATAACGCATATATCTGGGTTCTAGAAAATGGTACTGATGAACCTATTTCCAGGGCAGGAATCAAGATACAGACACAGAGTACAGGCTTGTGGACACAGCAGGTGACGAGAGGGTGGATGAACTGAGAGAATAGCATTGAAACATATACATTATCATATGTAAAACAGACAGCTAATGGGAAGCTGCTGCATAACACAGGGAGCTCAACCCACTGCTCTGTAACAACCTAGATGGTGGAATGGGGTAGGGGGTGGGAGGAAGGTTCAGGATGGAGGGGATATGTGTATACTTATGGTTGATTCACGCTGTTGTACGGCAGAAACCAACACAACATTGTAAAGCTTATCCTCCAGTTAAAAACAATTTTTTAAATTAATCTGAAAGATACCTGCAATCCTATGTTCCTTGCAGTATTATTTACAATAGGCAAAACAACTTAAGTGTTCATCAACAGATTAATGGATTTTAAAAAATTGTGATGTGTATATATAGAATGGAATATTTTCCAGCTACAAAAAAAGAATAAAAACTTTGCCATTTACAACAATGTAGTTAAACCTTGAGAGAATTATGCTAAGTTAAATAAATCAGACAGAAAAAGTCAAATACCATATGATCTCTCTTATTTGTGGAATCTAAAAAACAAACAAATAACTAAGCTTCTGAAAGTGAAAGGGAAGTCGCTCAGTCGTGTCCAACTCTTTGTGACCCCATGGACTGTAACCTACTAGGCTCCTCCCTCCGTGGGATTCTCCAGGCAAGAGTTCTGGAGTGGGTTGCCATTTCCTTCTCCAGGGGATCTTCCCGACCCAGGGATCAAACCCAGGTCTCCTGCATTCCAGGCAGACGCTTTAACCTCTGAGACACTAGGGAACTAAGCTCATAGATGCAGAGAATAGACCAGTGGTTGCCAGAGGCAGGGGGTAAGAGGTAGGAGAAATGGGTGAAGGTGATCAAAATGTAAAAAGGCAAAAAATGAAAGGTGTGAGGGGAAGATATACACTATTAAAAAAAAAATCCGCTGATTGCTTTATTGGTATAAAAAGGTCATAAACAGAGGTCCAGCTGACTCAAAGTGCAAAATACCTGAAATGACAGATTCCTATGATATTTTATTAACCTGCTTTTACATTTTATAACTTGCCTTGGCAACCAGCATGAGCAATATCTGCTCTTCAAGAAATTGTCGTTAGGTCTGAATATCAAATCTAATAAAGAAAAATTCTTTCTAAAAGCAGAGCATGAGCCAAAGGTAACATGTGCACTGATGATTTGTGATATTTAATAGAAGATATTCTAAGAAATAGCAATACTTTTACAAAAAGTGGACCATTTAACACAAATAGCAGATGTCAACTGAGGACAGCCTGGTTTACTTACTTTAAGTCGCTTCTGTTTTGCAATGTACGCCTCTTGTAAATCTGGGTTTTCTTCGGCAAGTTTTTTCAGTTCAGACTCCGTGTTACCAATTTGGCCTGATGATGAAATCAGTTTTGAAACAGAAAATTATTTCCTCCCTTCCATATAAGAAACAAGGAGAAGTAGGGAAACTTGATGGTAAGAACATACGCGCTGGGGGGTCACGCCCTCTCTCTGCCCCAGACTCCCCCCTCTCTGTGCCTCGGTTTCCTCACCTTTAAATTGCAGCTATGAGACTATCTGCCACGCAGGTTGAGGATGAAATAAGAGGCCCCTTGGAAAGTGCTTAGAGCAAAGTCCAGCACACCGTGAGTGCTAAGTGCAGAACAGTTGTCCTACCTTTCAGTCCCTTTCAAGTCTTCTGTAATAAACTTTTTTTGTGAAGGGAAGGAAAAAGCATTATTTAGAGAAATATTTATTCTGGATGATAGAACTATGGTCAGAATACTTGCTTCAAACCATATGATGGGTATTTATGAGGAGGAGGAGGAGGAACACGAGGAAGGTGAGAGGCCAGGAGAGAGACGAGGAAGATGGAGTGAGGGAGAGCGGGGAACGGGAGAGGACTGAGCAGGAGGGCATCAGAAAGAAAAGAAAACAGTGCAAGTAAGAGAACCCTAAAAACGAGGCATGATGTCATGGGAAGAACATGCTTGGCGGAATTGGAGATCTGAGTGCGAGTGTTCCTGGTCACTCCTCAGTCTGACCACAGCCCCTTCCCTTCCCACCGCTGGGCCATGAAGCACACCTCCTGCTCCTCATCCCATACACTGACCCATCCCTATGCTCAGGACAGGAGGAAGGAGAGAGCTAGCGGTCACAGCTCAACCTCAGTGGATCACCACTCACTGAACCTAGAGGCAGAGTAATGAGGAGACAGCCTTCACATAATGAAACAAAACTAAAGGACCAGAAACGTGAACTCCATCGCCCACAACTGCCTGCAGACCCCAGCTGTTCTGATTCCTAGTCTGTCTGTCCCTGTAAACATGCTACGTTCTTTACTCTTCCACAGGCCACTCTTCTGAGTTTTATCTATGCTTGGTCCTCAAGGCCAAGAGCTGGAAAATCAGATCCTAAAGACAACAAATGTCCAGCCAAACAGATGAAGCACAGATTCATCTGCCTGGTACATGGATCGATGTGTAACGTGTATGTCCCCGAAGCAAACTCAACAATCCCGCCCTCAGGTCTTCCTGAGATGTGCTGGGTGTCAAAAATGAGTGAAAAGAAATGTGAGGCAGAAGTGCAGGTCTTTAAGACCTCTACATACTGCGAATCCTTGTTGTTGCATAAGCTGGGATCATGGAGTCCACGGTTAGCTCAGGATGTAAAATGCAGCCGTGTGTATAGGCATCCATGGGCAAAGAGTCAAGTAGTTCTCGATAATGCTGGACCCGTGGGTAATACATGCTTCCTTTATCAGGCATTAATCTGGGTGTTTTTTCTAAAATATACATACAAACACATACACAAACATTGAAGAAAAAGTTACAAATGAGACGTTACAACTAAAAGCAAAAAAGAAAAATACCAGCCCCCTCATCATTAACATTTACAATATTATATGAAGGGAGGTAAAGGATGACGTTTTCCCAGCCTCAACATTCAAAACTTGAATTGAACTGATGTCCTAGACCAGATTCCAAACCATGATCAGACTTCTCCAACTCACAAATCACTATTCTCAAGGTCCAGATTTTCATGCCAACTCCTCTGTGAAATCTTCTCCAACCTGCCACAACTACCAACATCTGACTAGATCAAGTGTGCCTTCCTCTGTACACAAAAAATACTTGGTACAAATTCCTTTATAACCCTTTTCACCTTAATTAGTTATTGTATCTTTTTGCCCTATGAACTCCTTCAGGGCAGAGAACATATGATCCAGAGTCCAGCATCGTGTCTCATACACTTCATGTGTGCTTAGTCGCTCAGTCCTGTCCAACTCTTTGCAACCCCATGGACTGTACCCGCCAGGCTACTCTGTCCATGAGGATTTTCCAGGCTAGAATACTGGAGTGGGTAGCCATTTCCTTCTCCAGGGAATCTTCCCAACCCAGGGATCAAACCCAGGTTTTCTGCATTGCAGGTAGATTCTTTACTGTCTGAGCCACCAGGGAAGCCCAAGAATACTGCAGTGGGTAGGCTATCCCTTCTCCAGAGGAACTTCCCAACCCAGGATTTGAACTGAGGTCTCATTTTAGGCCATTGGTAAATGTTGGTTAAGTGAATCAAGGCTCATTATGGAAAGATGATCAGGGACCACACCTTCCAAGGTTCCAGTACATACCAAGAGTGATCCTGTTGATGAATATGGCAGAAACCAACACAATAGTGTAAAGCAATTATCCTCCAATTAAAAATATATTTAAAAAAAAAAGAGTGATCCTGTTGATGCTATGTGAATGTGAATGGCTAGTCTTCATGGAATTCACCAGGAAATTCTGGTATTTTATCTCTGGAAACTGGTTTCACATAAATATTCTTTTGTTGGTTAAACTCTAGACTATAGACTCCTAAAGGTAGGGATCATGTACTATTGTTTGTTGAATCCTCAGTTGCCTAATATAATGTTTGGCTGATAGCAGGTGTTCAATAAATTTCAATTAATAAATGAATATGTCCCCAAATCGCTAGCTATAGGAACATTTGAGCTGGAGAAGCTCTGGAGCAGTTAATGATGACACTGACATATAGAGGCTGAGACATTCTCCTAAGAGCCCACAGCTAAGTAGAGGCAGAACAAGAACCAAAGTCATGAACTCCTAATGCAGTGCTCTGTTGTATTACATCATCATAACATCTTCGAAGGGTATACTTTTCAGAGACTATCCAAGAAAAATAAAGATAAACCATATGATCCAGAGGCCAGGAATAAGTTCCTGTAGAACCAATTCCCACTTTTAACTCTCAAACTGCCTCTAAAAAAGTGCCAAAAAGCTTATTAATCCAACGGTTAAAAAGAACAGCCTCTACTCTATACATTTCTTTTTGCTTATTCACTTATTTAGTTTGGGTTATTTATTTAATTTAGAATCCTTTTGAGCATCCTACACTCACTCATTCATAAGCACTGACAATTCACAATTGGTTGCAGAGCATTTCAGGCAAGATCTCATCATGCCAGACTAAGAACAAACTTTTAAGTGAATAGGCCATTTCTGACTCTCTAAGAAAAACAGAAGATGGATTACTCGTCAGTGGGCAAGTGTCTAATTCCCTGCTAGCGACCCTAATTCTGAAGTCTGCATTAGAATGATCAAGGCTCACATGTCAGCTGCAAACTGCTCATCAACTGTGGGTTTGCCCAACTAGATCACACTTCCTTACGGACCTTTCAGGATCTCAGAATGTCACCAGTACCCCCAATAATGCACAGTAGACATTCCCATGAGAATAACAGACTGGCAGCTTTCTAAGGTGCTTGAAATTCTGAGGAGTTCTTAACTTTTTGTTTGCCACTGACCTCCAAAATAATGTTCTTAAATGCATAAAATACATAGCATTGCAAAGAAAATTGATTATATTAAAGTATGTTATCAGAGTAAATTTAAATGATAAAATAGTAATATGGGTGTCTTTTATTAACACATTAACAAGATCTAACAGCAGATCTAATAACTACAATAATTTCAATGTAGTGAGGGGCATAAGTGATATTTAAGACATCTGCAATAACAATAATGCTATTAACACATCACCATCATGTGAACATATGAACAAAGTCATAGGCGCTTCTGATACTGCTTTGAATTCTGCCTACACTGGAAATGAAGGAACTGATCCATTTCTTTTGGAAATTAGTGAAAAACAAAGATGTAATTTTTTTCCCCTCTAAGATAGTAAATCTCCTGGATTTTGTTCACAGACCACTAGGGGTAACAGTTCACAAAGTATGGTCGGAAAATCCCTGGGCTTCCTGAAGACACCCTCAGAGGGTCTACAAATCAAAGCTGTTTTTATAGGAATATTAAGATGTTCATTGCTTTTTCATTCTTAACCTCTCTTGAGTGTACAGTGGTATTTTCCAGAGGTTACACAATGTGTAAAAACTCCATCGCTCTGACAGTTAACGGGATATGAGGCTTGTATGTTCTTGTATTTTAAACTTTTCTCAATTTTAATTTCTAATTTGATAAGTATTGATAGATAGCCCATATAAACAAAAGCTCTCTCAAGTGTCCTCATTAACTTCTAAAACAAAGGGGCCTTGAAACCTAGAAGTTTAAGAACCACTGCTCTGGAGGGTTCAAGAACCACAGGTTAATAACCATAAATGATGCAGCATTTTAAAATGCTTCCCAGGTTGTTAAATTTATGGCTACTGGCTCTGGCTGCTTTGTGGGGCCAGGCTGGGGTCTTGACTTCAGAAGAGCATACCACTTCCTTCCTGGAAAGAGAATGAGAGCAGGAAAAATAATGTCTAATTGCTTTCTGGGAAAGGTCCATATGGCCAAGCCTGCATCCAAATGTTTGAACGCCTGAAAATAATCTTCTACTCAGTGCGCCATGAACTATATAACTATCTCCTAAGACAACTCTGTCAGACAGAGGCTCAGATACCCGCTGAACCCATGTTCTTTTCCAAGCTCACTTTCTCTCTTCAAGGACACCCTGTCCACATGACGATGTACTACCAGCATCTTCCTGACACCAGCAACAGATTAGCAACAGACAGCTGCCTCTGGAAAAAGAGTTTTTTCAAAACACAATTGGGAATTTCCTTTGAGTGACACAGAAAATCTTCCCTCTCATTCTCATCTTCTTTTACTTTCCAGTCCTTTCATAAAGCACTTTTGTTATGATACTTAGAAAATCTTTTCTGGGTCTATCTTGGTCAGGAGTGAGAAAACAACAGAAGGGTTACAGGGGCAGGAGAGACAGTCAGAGGATTTTAAAGAAAAAGCAATAAAAGAAGTTTCCAGCACTGGGGAGGAGCATTGCCGTAGTGGAAGCCAGGATTAGTGACTAAGCTGGAAGAACAAACAAATACATTGGCATAAGAACTGACTTTGTAGAAACACTGAGTAGGGACAAAGGCAAGACTAAATTTAGGCAGCAGATCAGAAACAAGCGGATAGACACAAAGCAGAAAGAGGCGATAAACAAGGAGAGAAAACAAAAGCACAAAATTTGAAATCAGAAAGAAAGGATAAAATCATATTGCAATCCATTTAATGGGGACATCAGCTCCATATATCCTCAAGTCCCTGTGTTGCTAAGTAGACTAAGAATGGCCCTGAGCAATTTTTTTTAAAAATTACATTGTTTCTCCAAGAGCAAACAATAAAAAGAGTTTAGCTTCCCAGGTGGCACTAGTGGTAAAGAACCTGCCTGCCAATGCAGGAGACGTACATAGGCGATGCAAGTTTGATCCCTGGGTGGGGAAGGTCCCCTGTAGGAGAGCATGGAACCCACTCCAGTATTCTTGCCTGGAGAATCCCATGGACAGAGGGGCCTAGCATCCACTAAAATTGAACAAATCACAGAAAGTTGTTTTAATTACTTTTTAAAACCACTTTTATTGGCATAATCAGGAGTTTTAAAGACTCCGTTTCTTTTCCTTACCATATACCATATTTTCTCTGCATTCAGTTACACACTTTGAGCTAATTTGCAATTTCAGTAGATGTGCTAACAAGTATGTAATGTTACTCAATTATATATGAGAGCCTTTTATTAACAGACATAAAATTATTTATTCTATGACCTTAACAATAATTGGAAATTCCTTTACATAAATAAATATATTATTTAAAGTAACAGTAATTTCAGAATTAATATTATTTTTAAAATCTGAATTAATTTTCTATTGATAAAACTGTATTTATAAAATAAATTTACATGTCCTAATTGGACTTAATATGTGATCCTTTAATCTACCAGGATACTGGGATTCTTTCCAAACCAAATTCTTTTCCTAAGAATATTCAAAATGACATATATGGACATAAGACATGGGACATAATCTTCAGAGAACTGTTACATAACATATTAAGTTACCAAAATTCAATATTTACCATACAACACCCTTGATTCCATGTTACCAATGAGTTATTTGACAATAATAAATAGTATATATTCTAGTATTTTGTAGTTATTTAATGCTCACCTTTTTTTTTTTTTTAATTATCTAGTGGCCATGTTAAAGTTCATTAAAAGAGATTACAATATACCAAAAGCATAAGATGTAAATATGTAAATACTGATTACACAGAAAGGTTGAGAAAAGTGTACAGGCCAGCAAGCCATCATTTTTAGTACAGTCTCATTTGGTAGACTAATGAAAGATACCAACAAATAACAGCAAAAGTGATGCCTGCTGACGACTACACTCTGTTCTGGAGATGAATGGATACACTTAAAGCCTCTCATTTGAACCACGGGCAACTACACACCTCATGAAATTCATTCAAGTGTTATTCATTCTAATTTGTCAACTTTCCTCAAAGTTCCATCCATAATTGACCAAAATGCTGCATGTTCTATCGAGTTCAAATGTAGCAGCTCACAATTAGCCATGCTCTGGATAGAACCTACACTTCTGAAACAACTCAAGATCACACTTGTCTTTTATTTCATTGTTGGCTGTTGTTGGTAACTTATTAGCAAGCCAGGGCTCCCATCCTTCATTAACAAAGCTGATTTTTCCAAACAAAATTCATATACTACTTTTAGTCTTGTAAAACTTTATCTTAGTTATTGTTCCATGCAAAGCATTTCATAAGCTACTCATCATTTTAACGACTGCAGTTTACACATCCACAAGTGTAACAGTATTTCTTCCATGCCTTTATTCAAATCATTTATGGAATTGTTAGACTCAAATCAGAGAACAGAAGCCTAAAAGAACACCAGCAGAGATCCCTGTCCAAGTTGATATCTATTTTCAATATTTCATTCATTTTAATCATTCAAAAATATTTATTAAGCTCCCATTAGAGAACATTCACCATATGAGGCACTGGAAATATAGTTGTTAGTGAAACAGACACTGTCTCTGACTTCACAGTGCATACAGGGTCTGCCAGTAAATGAAATAATTAAGGTGTGATAGAATTATCATAGGATAAGTGAAATGAGAGAATATAGCTAAATAAGCAACATAGTATAAGAAATTTATAAATGAATATTCTTCAGAATGGTGGTTTATTCATCAGAATATATGCATTATTCTTATCTAGCCATACGTGCTCCTTCATTCCAAAGGGCTATCATATGACACAATCTCAAATGCTCTACTTAAATCAAGAAACACTATACCAAGAACTATGCCCAGCACACACTTTTTAAAGTGTTAGAGACATTCTCCAGTAATGTAAAACTTATGCTGGATCCTTTTAATCAAGATACTCAAAAATACTGTTTTTAATTTTTGACAACACATTCTAGAACTCTGCCATACATAAAGAAGTGTTTTACAGCACTGCTTAAAGCTTAAGCAATTACTTAATGCAAAATAATTTGTAGTACTGCTTCTCAAACTTCTATGTATGTATGAGTCACTTTGGAATCTTATTAAAATATAGATTCTGATTCAATAGACTTGCAGTAGGGTCTAGATTTCTGCCTTTCTAATAGACTCCTGCTGCTGCTGCTGCCAAGTCGCTTCAGTAGTGTCCGACTCTGTGCGACCCCATAGACGGCAGCCCACCAGGCACCTCCGTCCTTGGGATTCTCCAGGCAAGAATACTGGAGTGGGTTGCCATTTCCTTCTCCAATGCATGAAAGTGAAAAGTGAAAGTGAAGTCGCTCAGTCGTGCCCGACTCAGCGACCCCATGGACTGCAGCCTACCAGGCTCCTCCGTCCATGGGATTTTCCAGGCAAGAGTACTGGAGTGGGGTGCCACTGCCTTCTCCGAGGTGATACCAATGCTGCTGGTCAATGGAAAGAAAGAAAGTGAAAGTGAAGTTGCTCAGTTGTGTCCAACTCTTTGCAACCCCGTGGACTGTAGCCCACCAGGCTCCTCTGTCCATGGGATTCTCCAGGCAAGGATACTGGAGTGGGTTGCCATCTCCTTCTCCAGGGGATTTTCCCTACCCAGGGATGTAACCCGGGTCTCTTGCATTGCAGGCAGACGCTTTACCCTCTGAGCCACCAGGGAAGCTGGTCAATGGAATACATGTTAAATAACATGTTATCAATGAATAACATTTTCTCTCTCTTGTCTGGCACTTTTCCTAACCTCCATGAATTCTTAATAATAAATATACATTATGTTAATGATCATTGTGATAATGCTTACATGTTTATTTTAGATAAACTTCATCTAGAAACTAGAGTAGCCTTCATTTATATAAAGTAATTGTTTTCTTACTGCCTTCATATCTACTATAGGTTTTAGTTCCCTTAATCTTAATCTTTATTTAACCCTTTCCAACTGAATGACTCTTCTCCTTGGGAAACAGCAAAGAGTGAAATAAGAGTTGTTTGGATTGCTTTATCTCTGCAACTGATAAAACTATGACACCTAGTTCCCAAGAGAACAAAAAGAAAATTCAAGTTTCAGACTAAGAGCTAGGATTCTTCACTGTCTGTTTACTCTATCAGTACAACCAGAATTAAGTTCTTAGTTTCCATATTTTCATCTTAATGTTTAGCCCACAATGCTTTCTCCTCTGATTCGAGAAATTATAGTAAGAACTTAGTATTCACCTTGAGCAGGACTCAGAATGCATTCCAGTTTTGCTATGAAATAGTCAAAGAAAAAGAAAAAGCCTAAAGAAAAATTTAATAAAGCCTAATCATCATTAACATGACTATATTGTGAAGTATCATTGTACATTACTGAACAATTGAGAGTAGAAACAATGTAAGGAAGAGGAGGCGGGAAAAGGCTAGTGATAGTAGTTCAAGGGATGCTAAACAAAATATTTAAATATGATTTTCATTTGCTGTATCTTTTTAAAGTTTTTGATGACTTATAGTAGAATTCTTATGCAATTATTTTGTCTTATTCACATTACTATAATCACTTCTCCCAAGAAATACAAATTATTATTTAACAGACTTCTCCATTTCCAAAAAGCTCAAGATTGAGAAAATGTATCTTAAATCAATTAGCCCCCATTTTCTGTACAGTCCCCAGAATTTAGACTTAATTTAGACTTAAGGGCTAGCAAATAATGATGGATGGAAAAGAAGTTCATTACACCAAGTTAAACTCCTTGGTTTAGATAGATGGCCAACTCCAATCAAAATCCTAGGGAACTAAACACTTAGATTAAGAATAAGGGTAGGCCATTGCTAATCTAATTGCCTGTGGCAAACCCCACCCCTATTTAGGTCCTATACTTATCTTTCTTCTAAGTACCTCAGACTTTTTTTTTTTCTGCCTTAAAATTTCCTTTCTCAGCTTCCAGTAATTTGAGGTTATAGTCTGGTTTTATCCTGCCTAATTAACATTCGCATAACTGGTAGCAGATGAAGAGTAATTGGATCTTATCATGCAGTTCCTTTTTCAGACGAGTTGTTAGCCTGAAAGCTTAGAGCCCTCTGTTCTGTTCTCAGTTCTGCCGTTGATCAGCTGTATAATCTTGGGCAAATATTAAAGCTACAGTTTACCTGAAAGGCTTGTTATTAGGGAAGGAGCAAGGACAATGTGTAAGTGCCAATGACTATGAGCGACAGTCCATGTGATAGGAAGGTTTGGATTTGAAAGGCTTACATTCCAGCCCATTCTGCTATAAAACATCTATGTTACCTTAGGCAACCTTTTTCTCTTTCCTCGTGTACAAAATAGGAATAATTAATCTACCATGCTTATCTCAGGTTTTTTTGTTTTTTTTTGTTTTTTTTTTTTTGAAGACTGACTAGAACAGAAATTACAAAATGTCGGACATAGAATAGGCTGTCAATAATATGAATCTGACTTCAAGGCTAATAAATTACCACCACAAATCATACACCTGCAGGGTTTCTTGCAATGAATTTAAAAGGGAAATTTCAACATTTAAATTGGTAGTTTACATGAAATCGTTTCAATGGAATCACAATGGCTTATACAAATTATGCTATTGACCCATTTTTATTTGTGTGCTTATGGAAATGGAAAAGGTTGTTAGCACTAAACCAACATCATGAAACCAAAAGGAAGGGAGAAGGAGGGGAGGAAGGGAGGAAATAGGAAGCAGGGAAGAAGAAAAGGAGGGGAGGAGGGATGGAAGGGAGGAAGGAGGGAAGACATATATTTGTGTTGAAAGTAAATCCAAGAAATCACAAATAGCCTTAACATTACCATCCAGGAAAGTCTGTTCAAGATAATCAATGATCTGAGTGGCCTCACAAATAATGTTTTCCCCGTGGATAAGGACGGGCACTTCTCCAGTTGAGTTCAAACGCATAAACCAAGGCTCATTGTGCTCACTCAGGGGCAGACTTACATCATGTTCCTCGCACTTCAATGCCTTTTCAGCAATTACCAAGCGCACCTGGAAGAGTTCACATTGGTTACCACAACGCAGGTAGGCTTTTAATTAAATGACATCCCTGGATACCAGCCAGCAGCCTTTTTGTGCTTCCCTGAGTTATTAATATTTTCAACACCCCTTTCAACTCTATTCCTGGAATTAACAAGTGAGACATATTCTCGCACCTCAATCTTGTAAGTTAGAAAAGATACGTAATGAGAATGATTCTGGCAATATTCAGTCCACGGTCACCCTCTTCATCACTACTACTTTTCTTTGTGTCCTAAACCTTATGATGCGTCCCCATAGTAAGAACCTGAAACAGATACACTAGGCCTGTTGAAAAGTCAATCAACCAAGAGTAAAAGAAGGAACCCTGGATGGGATGGTTGCCGGAAGGCGCTTCCCTCTGCCTCACTCTCCAAAGGCCCCGGAGACGAGGCCTCCCGCCCCAACGCCGAAAGTGATGTTTTCTGTCGCATTTCATGAGTGGCGGTGCCTGAGTCACGGCCTTCCCATCTCAGACTGATTTTCCCTGCTCCTCCATATAAAGCGCACCCCTGCCCCACAGGGCGCGCCGCCCGCAGGGGTTGAGTTGGAGGTCTCGGTGGGCGGGCTTCCCCGGGCGGCACCCAGCGGGAGCTGTCCAGGTGCTGAAACCCGATCTGCGCCGCCCGCCCGGCCAAGGCCTTTACCTTTTGAGAGCTGAAGGAATGCGTCCAGTGGTACAGAATGAGCTTAACCTCTGCGTCCGACTTGCCTTCCGCAATCAAGGGCGCTCCCCCTCTCTGCTCGTCCTGCCTCCGAGCCATTTCGGGGTGCGCGAGAGCGGGAGGGCCTCGCCGGTCCGTCCTTTACTTCCTCCAGCCACACTGCCCTGCAAAGAGCCGTTTAGCTTTTCCGGGTGCCACCCGGAGCCGGGAAAGTTGCGTGCGGGCGGATGGACGAACAGATCACTGGGAAGTGTAGTTTCGCCGGCGAGAAAGCTGCGGGGCGAGTCCGCAAAGACTCGGGGCGGGGTCTCTGCGCACGGAAGTCACTTGGGAGGTGCAACTGGACGTTTTGTAGAGGAAATGATCTAAAATATGAGTTCCTGATTATTTAAGATGAGTAATGAAACATGTTAATTGCAAATTACTCATGGGTTTTGTAGATGGAGTAGAGATGGCTCAGGTACAAAAGCATCAGTTTCCCAAGATACTTAGGATTCCTCATGGAGAGGCTGTGCCTTTGGTGAAAGGTTGATAGACAAAACATTTATCAGTTTTCATTAGAAGATGCTACTATGAGGTCATGTAACAACAACAATAAATCTCCTTAACAATGCGAATTAAAAGTCTAGTTGTTAAATACAGAAATTTTTTATCCATTTAAAAATTTAATTCATTTTATTTAAGTATTGTTGGTTTACAATGTTGTGTGTGTTTCTGCTGCACAGCAAAGTGATTCAGTCGTGTGTGTGTGTGTGTATTCTTGTTCATATTTCTTTCCATTATGGTTTATTACAGGATCAAATATAGTTCCCTGTGCGATGCAATAGGATCTTGCTGTCTACCCCTTCTATATACAATAGTTTGCACCTGTTAATTAACACAGAATTTTTAGAGCAGAATTACTTGGGTTTGTTTCCTAGTTTTTCAATTTTCCCAATTTTTGAAGTAGAGATAATTTTATTTTCCCCATAAGGTTTTTGTGAGAATTAAATACAATGTTAAACACCCAAAACAGGCTAGCATGTTGTAGACACCAAATATTATGTACAATTTCAGTTGCCTTATAAACATTCTCTTTATAAACATGGTCAAAATCATGATTTTATGATAATCTAGTCATTATTATACACTTCTCAAAATTCAGCACAATAGTAAATCAGCAGAATTTCTCTTTTAGTGAATATGTATTAATATGACCGTGAAATGAATGCTTGTTATAATTCATCCAGCAAATATTTATTGAGTATCTACTGTGTTCCAAGCATTGTACTGGGCACTGGAAATACAAAGATGTATAACTCTTCATACATGGCACCCAAGATATAAGTCTGGTGGCAGGGACAACAAAATAGATGACCACAGTGGAGATGAGAACTATCAGTTTAAGAGAAAACACAAGTACTAAGAGAAATGAAAGGTCTAAAAAAGGCCCCTAGAAGAGACAGAAATCTCACGAGGTCCTTCCTCTCCTTTATAACACTTTATTTGTTGTTCTTTGTAATTATTGTTTAAAGATTTTTATAGTATCTCTTTATACCCTTGCATGCATGCTAAGTTGCTTCAGTCATGTCCAACTCTTTGGGACCCTATGGACTGTAGTCTGCCAGGCTCCTCTATCCATGGGGATTCTCCAGGCAAGAATACTGGAATGGGTTGCCATTTCTTCCTCCAGGGGGATCCCCAACCCAGGATCCAACTCAAGTCTCTCATATCTCTTGTTGGCAGGCAGGTTCTTTACCACTAGCGCCACCTAGGAAGCCCCTTTTTATAGTGAAAGTCACTCTGTAGCCTGCCAGGCTCCTCTGTCCATGGAATTCTCCAGGCCAGAATACTGTAGTGGATAGCTGTTCTCTTCTCCAGGGGATCTTCCCAACCCAGGGATTGAACCCAGGTCTCCCACACTGCAGGCAGATTCTTTACCATCTGAGCCACCAGGGAAGTCCCTTTATACCCTTACGTGAATTCAACTGCTACAGCAAAAGTGATCCTTACCAAATTTGTTCTTTATCCATTCACACTTCAGAGCAGAAGAAAAAGCAAAATTGTGACATCAGTCAGAGTGGGGTTTAAACTCCGGCTCCACTCTTACCCTGAACTCTCCTGAGCCTTCACTTCATCATGTGCAAAATATGAGCATCTAAAAATATGTGAGTGCCATGGCATTCGCTGAGAGACTGTGTATAAAGAGTAACCAAAAGTGGGGTCCAGCTGCTTGCCTTTCAAAAGCCAATAAAGAGGCCAGGTTGGTGGGAAGGAAAGTTAGTTTTATTCTGGATGCTTGCAACAGTTGGGGGAGTGGGAAACGGGGGCCCACCTGTCCAAAGGCCAACTTCCTCCCCACCTCCCACCCCGGACTATCAAGGGGCAAGACCTTTTAGGGGGAAGAGCTTTTATAGACAGAAGGGCAGGGGTGGGGAGGGGTGGCTACATGCACAGTCATCTCTGATAGTCATCTTGAAATTGGTCATGCAGTGGTCTGACCAACATCATCTTGACTGTTTTAAGTACAGTTAATCTTCAGTTTCAGGGTCAGTTTGTTCCCATTTCCTTGACCAGTTCTCAGAGTTGTAGCAGCTTATGTCATGGTTATAGTCTGGTTATCATGTAGTTAACTCCTTCCACCTGGTAGGGGTTTCAGTATGTATAAGACAGCTCCCAGGATATGGCTCAGAATATTATCCATAGCCCTTGAGCAAGAACTAAAGGTCCTTGACTATGCTTAATGGCTAAACTATTATTATTATTTGGTTTCCTTTGACTGTTTTCCTTTGTTTCTACATGTTCTCACTTCTCTGATTAAACTTATTCTTTGGCTCAAATTATTCCACAGACAAAAGGCAGGCAGAGGACATGGGGGGCACAGACCACAGGATCCTGCTCCATTTCAAAAGCACTTAGCATGTTGCCTGCAAAACAGCAGTTGCTGCAAAAAGAATTTGTGGAAAAGCCCCTTCATGATGTTAAGAAGACATCACACTTGCTCTTCTCTCTTTAGGCCTCAAAATGTTTTCACTAGTAAGTGAAAGAGCTACAATTCAAACATGACTTTTTGACTACTAGTCAAGTACTGCTTTCTACAACACCATGCTAGCTTTACACCAAATAAAGAAAGTTGTAGACTTTCAAGCTTTACACAGCTGGAGTAGACATTAGGGAAAATATAGCCACTTTCTTGAAAAGTAGTCCACATAGATATATAGATATTCAAGTCTATTAGAACACAAACTACCATATCAAACTACTGCTCACATGTCTTTCTTGTGCATTAGACTTTGAGCCTCAGAAGGTCAAAGACTCAGTATTATTCATTTTAGTATCCCCAAGAATCCAAAATAGTGCTTTGTACATAAAAGATGCTCCCAAACTGCTTATTAATTGAGAAAAAGAGTAGCTAACCACCATCACCGATAGCAGCCGTAAACAATGACAGACAACAACAATAGTAAAGTATAGCCTATCTACTGCTCTAAAAATTCTGCGTAAAGGTAATTTCATTCAACAAAATTCAGTACTTACAAATCTGGACTGTGGATCATGGCTCAGTAAATTGACTCTTTTTTATGTTAACTTTTAAAACTTTACTGATTTATTCTTGGCTACACAGGGTCTTCATTGCTGCATGAGAGCCTTCTCTAGTTGCAACAAGCAGGAGCTGCTCTTCGTCGCAGTGTGAGGGCTTCTCACTGCGGCGGCTTCTCTCGCTGTGAGGCACAGGCTCCAGGCGCAAGGGCTTCAGGAATCGCAGTGCATGGGCTCAGTTGTTGCGGCGCACGGGCTTAGTTCGCCCTCAGCGTGTGGAATCTTCCCAGACCAGGTATCGAACCATATACCCTGCATTGGCTGGCAGATTCTTAACCACTGGAATACCAGGGAAGTCCTCTGTTAATATTTATTGAAATTTGTTATTCATTTAAATATTTCTGAGTGATTGAAGTTAAAATGGATTTGATTGGTACTATGAAATAACAGATCACATGCTCTCTCTGAACCTGAGTCACCTTACCTATAATTATGATGAAAATCTACCAGATATGCTGGATACACAGATCTATTCAGTTTGGAAAAATTCCTTGAGCTAAACAATTAATGGTTTGTGCACTTTGCATTATGTCTTATGCTTCAGTCAATTTTAAAATTATCATATAGAACTATTATAGCTGAATGATGTATATATATTTATGCAGTTGTCATTATGTAAAGTTCTATTACTGACATTACCTATTTTGACAGGTATTAGGTAATTCATACATATTTGTAAACATTTTTTAATGTATGTCAACTAAGCCAGAGATCTTGAAACCTTCTGACAAACTGAAATACTCCAGGTTTGTTTTTGAAAGTACTTTTATGAATGACCACAAGAGGTCTCTATCTTTTTAAGAATAATCAATCCCTTGCCATTTTTTTTTTTCCTTGACAAATAAGAAAACTGAAATGGCGATATTCTTCAGAGAATATATATGACTAATTAAGCTATCTAATTCAAAATGAAATTTTCCAAAATTAGGGGAAAAAATCTTTTATACATATGTAAAAAATAGAATATCTCCACTTTCTCCTGATAATAGCTACTAAGCACCCACAATCTATTATGCCTGCCCTGTCTGACCCCTGCCAGTTTTCTGACCCATGTGAATAGCATAGGATTTGTAATTGATATATTACAATAAGAAAAAGGGGTAGAGGTCCTTATTTAGAAATTATTTTCAAGAATTTTTATCTCAAATGTGTACAATTCCTGTTAACTGATATTCTCAAGTATCTACAAAACTAATTATCTAATTGAATGAGATAAAAGATGGGCTCCTCAAAAATACACTGATTTTATCATATAATTGCAATGGTTCCAACTAGTTTACCGACGAAGCTCTAATCAGCTCCTATACTTACTGTGCTTCTTAAAGTGTGGTCCCTTGACAAGCAGATCAGTATCAACTGGAAACTTGTTAGAACTGCACTTTCTACTCTGAAGGTGGAACCCAGAATGTTTTTAAAGGCCCTCCAGGCTTTTCTGATGCACGTTAAGTCTGAAAACTACCAGTTTAATGTTTAACTGATGAGCCATCTTAGTTCTCAACCTCCAATTTGCCCCATTGGTAAAATTTGTAGAGCTGAATAGTGCCTGTATGTCAAAGGCTGTCTTATGGTTTCTGGAAGAAAAAAATAATTTGGAACCACTCCTACAAAACAGCCTGGTAAAATCCCAGGAATCCAAGCCACCAGTTAGAGTTTACAAGTGCAAGATATCAAGACTCCTTTGCTTTCCCCTCCAGAAATGTAGATTACCCGCTGTGGGCTTCTAGACGAATGCCTCAATGAACTTAGAATAGACCAGACCATCTTCTGAAACTCCAAAGTGCTTCCTCTGGCTCTCTTTGCATCCCAGTAGCAAAGAGTCATAATTAATACCAAGTGCAACTTACTAATTCAAGAGGATCTCACCATGAGGCTACTGTAAATTTATATTTCATTAGTTTCCTAGTTTCTCAAAGAAACACTACTAATGTTAACAATGCATTAAATTCTTTATTTTTTAGTAGAAAATTTGTTTTGAGCCATAATTCTCATGGAAAGGATTTGACAGATCGGTCCACCCTATCTCACCCATCTCTATTGTGATGAATGCTGTACATTTCAGAATAAATGTACATGAACATGGACCAGTATACAGTTAAAGGGCTTCCCAGATGGTAAAGAACCTGTCTGCCAATGCAGGAGACACAAGAGATGATGGTTCGATCCCTGCGTCAGAAAGATCCCCTGGAGGAGGGCACAGTAACCCACTCCAATATTCTTGCCTAGAGAATCCCCACAGACAGAGGAGCCTGGTGGGCTACAGTCCATAGGGTCCCAAGGAGTTGGAGTCGAATGAAGCAACTGAGCACGCACACATACAGTTAAAACAAAGATGCATTTGCACTATATGGTTGCTAGTATTTTTTGACATGTTTATTGTGCACCAGGACCCACCACTGAGCGACGTCCCTTTCACTTTTCACTTTCATGCATTGGAGAAGGAAATAGCAACCCACTCTAGTGTTCTTGCCTGGAGAATCCCAGGGACAGGGGAGCCTGGCGGGCTGCTGTCTATGGGGTTGCACAGAGTCAGACACGACTGATGCGACTTAGCAGCAGCAGCAGCAGCATCAGGACCTATGTTGAAGACTTTGTATGTGGACTCTATTGTAACACTTGCAAACTCCCCTAGAGCAGGGGAGATATCCTCCCTGTGTTTTAAATGAGGATATTGAGGCACAGAGAAGTCAGGAAATTTTTCAAACTCATACAAATAAGTAAGCGCCAAAACTGCAACTTAGCCTCCCCACCCTGCCATGTTCATTTCTGGACTTCACATTGTGCTCACTGGAGCATGTCACTAAAAAAGTACTTTGGTGATTATGTTAGTATTAGTGAATATCACTTATGAGGGTAAAGAAATCAAAGAGAAAAAAAAAAAGGAGTCACTTAGCAGCTTGCTCTACTGGTATTTGAATAGTATCACCAACATTTCTTTCATTAATGTTACAATAATAGAGAGATCTATTCATAAATGTTTGCAGTGATGAAAGCCTCAAGGATATTTAGATGTGAAAAAATAAGCATATTCCATAGAGGATACTTACTGCTTATGTATGAAATTACATTTTGATTAGTTATGTTTCCTGAAGTTAATGTTTTCTTACTAATTGACAGTATGCTTAGATATTGATCATCCTTTCATCCTAACCAATTGCCTTCCTCTCAATGGAAGACAGGCATCCCTTGTGGATCAGATGGTAAAGAATCTGCCTGCAGTGCAGGAGATCTGGGTTCGATCCCTGGGTTGGGAAGATCCCATGGAGGAGGGCATGGCAACCCACTCCAGTATTCTTGCCTGGAGAATCCCATGGACAGAGGAGACTGTCAGGCTACAGTCCATGGGGTGACAAAGTCAGACACGACTAAGCAACTAAGCACACACACAGTGGAAGATACTTTTCTTCCTGTTTCTCAATAAATGATTCAAGTCGTCTTCCAGGACACCTTCTTCTGTCACTTTCTTTGTATGTTTACAGGACTCTTTCCAGGCATTTATGATCATTTGGCATTTATCCTGGTAATTCAAATTAGAATATTTAATAATACATTGGAATTTCTTTTTCCAGTGTCCTTGCTTTTGTGTTCTTTTAGTCACTAAATAATAAGCAGAGAAGTTAATTTATGCCCGCATGGTCCCTGGCCACATGAGAAAAATGGCATTAAAGCTCAGAGACATGAGCTTTAAAGAAAGAAAAGCTAATGTTACAAGGATTGCTCTAAGTCGGATTTTGCTTTGTGAATGTATAAATAGGACCAGATAAGGTTCTGGGCAGCAGCAGATCCCAGGCACCAAATTGTCATCTCTGTTCCTTTGGCACCGACTTCAACACACTAGCGTGGTTCTTTTTTCTTAACCACCCAACGTCACCAGGGACGTTGAGAGAACAAACATGACTGCTAGTGCTATAAAAGCTACTTCATTTATCTCTTTAGTCTTAGTAAGATCCTAAAGAAGCAGGAGATAATAGTGACAATAAAAGAGTGCTGAAGTTTACATTCCAATACCAAAGTCTAAAGCAATATTTCCTTTCATTTTTTACATACTGCATTTTCTGAATAAAAGCAATATTGTGATCCATGGAGAAAGATTCATTTAAATCCTAAGCATGTACAGTAACTGAAACAGATGAAAGCAGGGAACCGAATCTGTGTTCACGAAGTGACATGAAGAGGGACTTCCCTGGTGGTCCAGTGGCTAAGACTCTGTGCTCCCAATGCTGGGGGCCCAGGTTTGATGGCTCAGTGGTAAAGAATCCGCCTTCCCATGCAGGAAATGCATGAGACTCAGGTTCAGTCCCTGGGTTGGGAAGATCCCCTGGAGGAGGAAATGGCAAGCCACTCCAGTATTTTGGCCTGGAAAAATCCCATGGACAGAGGAGCCTGGCAGGCTACAGTCCGTGGACTTGAAAAGAGCGAGACATAACTGAGTGGCTGAGCACGCACGGAACTAGATCCCACACGCTGCAACTAAGAGTTCGAAGGCTGCAACTGAAGATCCTGCATGCCACAGCTAAGACCTGAACAGCCAAATAAATAAATTAAAATTAAACATTAAAAGAAAAAGCTACACGAGGGAGACAGGCGACACATGACCACCGTGAACCTGTTTCCAATGACTTATTGCATGACATTTGGGACTGGTTGGAGAGACCAAATGAAAGATCCAGAGAGAAGGAGCTGGGCTTTATATAAGAAATGAAATCCTTTTAGAGCAAGAAAGTTTAAGGGAAAAAGGAAAACTCAACAAATTCAGGTGATGGTTTAGTTTTTAAAACACATAGAAAAAAGTCAGGACCATATATTAGCTTAAACTGTTTTCAGCCTAAAAAAAACTATTGCTGTACGCAAGTTACAAAAATGGAAAAAGCCCAATTTGACCAAATCCACGTGGCCAAAGAATGTAAAGATGGAAAAACCGTAACCACCCAGGGACGTGGCCATATATTATATGAAACTGAAGTACACATGAAAAGGGACAAAGGAAGATCTAGCACTTGGAGTTGCAAAAAATGGTGAAAAACCAGTGCTCAGTCTGCAAAGGGAGACCAGGAAGGTTTGAAGGCAAGGATATGCTGCTTCCTCCAAGACCTGCTGGGGCAAAGGTGCTGATTCTGTACAATGAAGTGGCTGAAATCCGATGGGCGCGCTTTAAATAACTGATGACCAACGAGAGCCCTCTTATTCACCTTCCTCGTTACGCATGTGCCTTGACGGCCACGGCAGCTGCAGATAACAGCGAGTTCTCAGGCAGACATGCGGGGAAGTTCTGGGCTCAGTTCTCCAGAGCCCTGAGCCAGCTGTCCGGAAAGCCGATTTAGAACAAACCTCCCTGTGACCAGAAGGGTGCTGAGCCCCCTAGCTCTGCGGTGGGCTCTGTACACCCCACCACCCACCCCTCTTCTTTGTACGCTAAGTCACAGCTCCAAAATCAAGCCGCTTGGTCAGCATCAGCTTCTGCGCATGTTTCCTCCAAAGCCCTGAGCCAGCTCCACAGAGCCAGCAGGCGCTGGGTGCCGCAAATGTGATCCCGTCTGTCGTTTTGGCCTCAGCAGAAGAGCGACATGACCATATTTATTGCTGTTGCTATTCTAGGGGCTGGGTGACGTTCTTCTCCCCTTGTGGCTGAGCCCGTTCATCTTTCACCACTCCCTCCAAGTCTGCGAGGCTAAAAGCATGGATACAAATAGATTCTATCAGGAGGAAAGTTAAAACGAGAAGTTCTGAAGTATTCCGAACCTATTTGCTTTACAGCATGAAAAGTTATAAGTTCTGCCGTTCTGTATTTTAAACGGGTACTATTAGCATCCCATTGTTACCATAAGCTGCTACTGATGGTAACTTTGCTAAGGAAAGAAAACATGAATAAAGGTGGTGGGGAAATGATCTGGCTGATAAACATGGCTTGGAGATTTGGCAAATGTTGAATTTTCCACTGTTGAGTCTTGGGAGTGTCCACATGTTACCAGAACACTTGAAGCTTTCTGCTTGCCTCAGACTCTTCCTTACTAAGCCACTCCTCTTTTGTGACGTGAAAGGGACTAATTGACAAGCCACAGAAACTCCTATTAAGGATACAATGGTGCAGGGCACAGGTGACAGGGCTCCTAGAAAGTAACTATATACAGACTTTCTAAATGAAGAACTTAGGTACATAAATAACTAATTACCGCATGTGTTGCACGCTGCACCAAATGAGAGGGAGTCTGTCTTTACCACTGACCCCTATTCATTACCGATGGGTCAAATCTTCCACTGTAACTCGTGACCACTCTGTTTGGGCTCACCTGGCTGATCCATCGTCTGCCCTTGGCAACAGTTCTATCTCTGGCTTTGCTAAAATGACTCTTCGGATTCATGTGCCCTGCTGCAATTCCACTCTGTCACATACAAGGCAGCAGAACATTCTAGGGGAGGCAGTGGGTTGCAGAGGTAGGTGCGTGGGCCCCGGAGCCAGCTGCCTGGGTTTGAGCCCTGGCTGGCTGCTGTGGGACCTCGTTAAGCCTCCACTTCCTCTGTAAAATTAGGATGATAGCAGTAATCGCCTCCTAGAGCTGTGGTGAGAATTAAATAGGAGAAAAATACATATGTAAACACAGTTAGAAAAACTAAAAGCCCGAGGACAGGAGCTGTGCTGTCATTTACTGGCAGGGAAATTTAACCTCTCTCTAGCACGTTTCCTTTGGCTCAACTGTAGCTGGTCTTCAAACGGTCTGTTCACTCTCAAAATCACAGTATGCAATTGTGCTCCAGACTGGGAGGTTTCTGGCTGTCTCCCTGCGAAATGCCTTTCCAACATCCAGGGTAGTATCTAAAGTGCACTATCAGCTGGCAGCTCAGCTAATTTTCACCTGAAATGTCCATAAATTATGGGAGTAGTTCAGTAAAAGCCCTTACAAGGCCTGGTTCTTCTTCTTAAGAAAGTGACATGTACATTCCTTGTAGCTCAGATGGTAAAGAATCTGCATGCAAAGCTGGAGACCTGGGTTCCATCACTGGATCAGGAAGATCCCCTGGAGAAGGAAATGGCCACCCACTCCAGTATTCTTTTTTGGAAAACTCCATGGACAGAGGAGCTTGGCTGGCTACAGTCCATGGGGTCACAAAGAGTCAGACACAGATCTAAGCGACTAACACACACATACACACAGACACACATGTATATATATGGAGAATTCCATGGACAGAGGAGCTTGGCGGGCTACCAGTCTACGGGATCGCGAAGAGTCGGACAACTGAGCGACTAACACTTTCACTTTCACTTATATACATACACATATCACAATTATGGCTTTTTTGCCCTAATATGATTTTGGTCTTTCTTCCTTCTTTCTAGTTGCATATTCCTGGACCATCACACCTCAGACATGTAAAAATGGAACTGTTTTATTTCTCTAGGACCATTTAACAGCTCTGAAGACTCATTACCACCAATAGTGGAAAATACTCTTAATTTTGTTCCTTTTGGTGTAACTCAGTCCCTCGCATAGAATACAGATCTCTCTGGAGAAATATTCAGTCACTCTTCCCCCTCCCTCTGGTGGTGGTAGGGAGAGCGAGGAATGGCTCTAATTTTCAGCTGGTGTACAGTTCACCTGACCTCAAGAGAAGGACATCCGGTTTGAAAACAATCCCCTGGTCCTCACTGGTCTCTCACAAGGTGTCTTGTGCAGCTGGATCTTTGAGACTTGACCTCTGGCCTTGCTGCATGTACTGAAGGGTTCATAACTTGCCAGTTCTTCCAGCATGGTCAGGCCTGGGCAGTGTGTGGCCACCCCAGCCCTCCCTCACAATGCTGACTCTGTCTTGCCTCTAACTGATCTTCTCAAATTCAACCATATCTTCCATCCAGTCCCTGCCTTTGTGACATCCACCTAAAACCTTACCTCTCACCATACCAAGGAAACCCACGAGCAGTCCACTTGCTCATAATTCTTACCAGCATTGAGTCAGGGGAACTCATTTGTGGCTTCCTCCATATTTCAACCCCCAAGCAGCAGAGCTAGAGAGACCTAAGAGACCTGTTGTAGTTAAGGTTCTCCAGGAAACAGACTTTGAGATTTGCCTAGAGAAGGTTTATTGGCAAATGTTCTTCAGAACAACACTTGTAAGAGAGTGTGGGAAGCTGGCTTGAGCAGAGAGAGAAGTGAGGATTGCCAGGGACTTGCAAAGAAACTGATTTTGCTGGCATCTCTGAGCTGGGAGGGAATCTAATAGTTGTTCCAATTGAGACATGGGGTCTAGAACTTTACCATCCCCCACAGTGGACTAATCATTGGATACGTGCTGCTCAGTGAGTTCACCTGACCTTGGGCTAAGGGGCCTTCTTGGGCTAAGAGGCCTTCTTTGGCTAAGGGCAGTGCGTGAAGAAGGCTTCCCTGGTGGCTCAGTAGTAGTAAATATGCCTGCCAATGCAAGAGATGTGGGTTTGAACCCTGGGTCAGGAAGATCTCCTGGAGAAGGAAATGGCAACCCACTTCAGTATTCTTGCCTTGGAAATCCCAGGGACAGAGGAGCCTGGCGGGCTATAGTTCATGGGGTCACAAAAGAGCAGACACAGTTTAGCAACTAAACAATAACAACAATGCTTGGAGAAGGACTCAGATGTGAGGCTTCAGCTGCCAGGATTCACAGAGCTGGGGAACAAGTACCTGACCCACATCAGTGTCAATCATGTCTAACATGCCTCTGTCCTAAATGCCTGTCCAGCGTTTCTTCCAACTCTCTGATGAAGTGCTGCCACCCTTCTCCCCAGACATCCAGGAAAGAAGTAGAATATGCAACCCTTCCGCCTCTGAGTCTCTGTATATCTGGGAATATGTCTTGGAATTTTCATTCCCATTCATCCTCTCCCAGACTTCTCCAAACTGCTCTGGTATCATGGCCTGAAAGTGAAAGTGTTAGTCATGTCCAACTCTTTGCGACTCCATGAACTGTAGCCTGCCAAACTCCTTTATCCATGGAATTCTCCAGGCAAGAATACTGGAGTGGGTTGCCATTTCCTTCTGCAGGACATCTTCCCAACCCAGGGATCGAACCTGGATCTCCTAAACTGCAGGCAGATTCCTTACCATCTGAGCCACCAGGGAGGGTGATATAGCCTATATCCTCCCTCCAACAGAAAGATGCAATATTTTTTATTTCCTTTTTTCTCATTTTTTTTTCTCCAAGGAATCAATATTTCAATATGTTGAGCTATGTGTCCAATGCTATGAAATGAAAATATTAAATAACATATTTATGGCATTTTCTCAAAGACTGAGCTTAAGAAATATTTCTTTTGTTTTACTTTTTTGGGTTCTTACCACCACTTCTTTTAGGAGCAGATCTCCCCAGGGGTGTGTGTAGTCTCCCGACTCTCAGAACAGCCGCTGCCCCAGGATTCGCCACCTTCTTCTACCCTCAGGTGAAATTAGGCGATGTGTGTAGCTTCCTTTCCACTAGTGCTCTTCTCCCTGGGCCCTGCTCCTGCCCAGAGCTCTGTGGATTTTCCTCCAGAGGCTGTGGGAACATTCCCTGCATTTACAAGACCCATTTGCCATGGAGATGAGTTTACCATGGATGGTTTCATTCCCAAACCCTTCTCTTCCAGGGACCCAAGGAGACTAAAACTTTGTGCATAACTCCCCTTCCCCCTGTTTTCAACTTTATTTTATTTTTAAATGCATTAAAAATTGTGCTAGTCTCCTTTGCTGCATGGACTTCAAACTGCATGAAATGCAATAACTCTCATTTTAGATTAAAAAAAAACAGAAAACACCTTGTGTTACCTTGTGTTCAAGTCTCCAATGGATAACTTTGGGGAATCCCACAAATGACTTCTTTTTCTCAGCAAAGCCTGAATAGTACACATATTAGACTTGGCATCTTTTTCTTAAAGTTAAAATTTGATTTCAAGCTGAGTTTCAAGTTTAGTTCTTTGTACCGTGCCCACCCCTCTCTCTGAAGTAATGGATATTATTGATAGGTGAAAGACTTTAACACCCTGGAACAGTAAAACTTTGGTTGAAGTTTCATATATATTAACCTAATCAACTTACAGTGATACACTACATGATTTTCTACCTTATCTACACATTTCTTTTACTGGTTACTCTTTGCATTTGGTAAATTACACAAATTGTTGAGAGCTCTCAGCTTTACAGAGCCCCTACTCAGATTTCTTTTAGAGCTACTCTTTTTTTTTTTTTTTGGTCTGTTTCTCCAAAATTTTATCTAACTACAGGGTCAACCAGATATTCTGATAAGAAATTTACTTTTCCTTAAGAGAAGGGAAATATTTCCATGGCATTGTTAATAACTATATACATTTCCACCTTTGGGGGGCTTCCCAGGTGGCTCAGTGGGTAAAAAATCTGCCTGCAATGCAGGAGACATGGGTTGGATCCCTGGGTTGGGAAGATCCCCTGGAGGAGGGCATGGCAACCACTCCAGTATTCTTACCTGGAGAATCCCATGGACAGAGGAGCCTGGCAGGCTACAGTTTATAGGGTTGCAAACAGTCAAGCACAACTAAAGCAACTGAGCACCCACCTTTTTTTTTTTAAGGGTTAAAATTTACTTTGAGTACCTGACTTGTGTAAAATTAAAACTTTATAACACAGAAACCACTTTCAGTACAATCGTTTTGGTTATATGAATACATGAAACGATCATAACTTCAAATGCAATTTTTCAACTTTGAATATTTTTACACACTTTTTTAAAATAAACAAAAAAACCCAGTCTTAACTCTCCCCAGATTCCACTGCGATAGTAACACGTCGGTGTTTTCTCTGACACGCTGCGCCTCTCACTGTCTTCTGCACAAAGGACTCTAGTGCTACAACAGCGTTGCCTAAGTGGAAGCTGTTGTTTCGAGTTCTAAGAACCAGCTTGGCAAGGAAACCTTTCTTCTACTTGGTGTAATTAATGTTTGCACACTAGATCCAGAAACCCAGTGATGGACCATGAGAACTAGAATGATGCATCTCAGCCAAGTCTGCCTTCCTAAACATTGGGATATTTTCATTTCCTGGAGGCTGGATTGCTTTCTCTAGTTCCAACAGAAAAACCTGATTTATTTTACACAGATTTTGGTAAAGAGAGGCTCAGAGATTGGGACTTAGGTCTCCCAGGGCTCTTAATAATTTCTTCCCACACCCCATTGGATAGGTTTGTGCACCTGACTTGGGAGGCTAATGCTGTAAGCCTTTTTCAGCCAACTGGCCAGGAGGCAGAGACATCTCAGACGCCTCTTTTTAATCTTGTCTGTCCTGAGTACCATAGTAGGAACCACAGGGACTTGTGACCACACCCAGGTTGGTCTCTCCTTACACTCAAATCTTAATGATCCCTCTTGACCCTACCAAACCTTGGATTCCACTGATCCCTTTTTAGAAAGTTGGAAGGAACAATTTATTCTGTCTCCATGGCTCTATGTGGGGACGAATAGTGTCCTTTTATTTTCCCCTCCTCTAGGAAGTCTCTGGGGATAATTGGCTCTCATATTTGAAACTGTTTTCCAAACAAAAGTCCACACACCTATGGGAGTTCACCCATGTATTCTAAGGGGTCTGGTAATTTTCTCTAGATTTTTCATCTCTTTGGACTATCACTTGGTTTTGGTGGTTAAGCTTGTGTTTATGTTCAGGCAGACATTGCCATTGAGTCTTTCTACTTTAATTGTTTCTGACTAGTGAGTAGATCGGAAAAGGCAATGGCACCCCACTCCAGTACTCTTGCCTGGAAAATCCCATGGACGGAGGAGCCTAGTAGGCTGCAGTCCATGGGGTCACAAAGAGTTGGACATGACTGAGCGACTTCACTTTCACTTTTCACTTTCATGCATTGGAGAAGGAAATGGCAACCCACTCCAGTGTTCTTGCCTGGAGAATCCCAGGGATGGTGGAGCCTGGTGGGCTGCCGTCTATGGGGTCACAAAGAGTCAGACACGACTGAAGCGACTTAGCAGCAGCAATGAGTAGAGAGGCACACCTAATATGTAAATGACATATATCCATCAACTAATAGCCAAATGGTGTGCCAGTACTCTATACAAAGAAAGACTTCCTAAGAAATCCTATAGACGAGTCCTCAACAGCATCTGGCAGGATGCCTTTACTGAATCAGGAGAAACTGTGACTCCTTGGGAAATGCTATAAAAAAATTTTTTTTAATGCAAGCAGTAATCTTATTTCATCAAAACATCATCTGTCACATTAAATTCAGGTTGCTAATTTCAAAATTACTTGTTCTTAATTTATGTTGGTTTTATGTTTTAAATAAATTCTAAGCAGGTATACCTTATCTGATGGTTTATATATTTAAGTACATGTATATAATGAATATATAAATACGTACAAAATTATTGAAACCACCATGGGCAAGAGGTCTGGATAAATTTTTGCTTTTCTTCAAAAACTGTTGATGCATTTCTTAAGTTTGAAAAACACTGTTCTGTAGCGGGGAGGGGGGGGGTGTCACATTTTGCTTCACAGAATCAGAAAGGAGGGGCTGGTTTTAATACCTTTTTCATATTTTCTTTCCAATACTACCCTTCTTTCTCGTTTCCTTTCTCTGCCCTACCCCGAGCTATGGGGGAAATGCCTAGACAGTCATCCTTTCTTAAAAGCTCTTCGACCACAACAAGGCCCTGGTGGCTGCTTCCCTCTCCACCAACGTCTCTTACCAAGATCTTCTTTCTCCCTTGCTCAGTGAGTCCAAGCATACTGTCCTGTCTTCAGTTACTTCAGTGTGCCAAGCTCTTTCTACCTCAGAGTTGTTTCCTCTTCTCCAGCTGATCTCCTGCTTACTTTCCAGGCCATCTCCTCCTCATCCTTCAGAGCCTAGCTAACATGTCACTTTACTGTAAATAATCCCAAAATGTACATGGAACCACAAAAGATGTCAAATTGCCAAAGTAATCTTGAGAAAAAAGAACAGAGCTGGAGGCATCATGTTCCCTGACTTCAGACGATACTACAAAGATTCAGTAATCAAAGCAGCATGGAACTGGCACAAAACCAGAAACATAGATCAATGCAACAGAACAGACAGCCCAGAAATAAACCCACACATGTATGGTCCATTATTCTATGGCAAAAGAGAAAGGAATATACAATGAAGAAAAGAAAATCTCTTCAGCAAATGATGTTGGGATAACTGAAACAGATACATGTAAAAGAATGAAATGAGAACATTAATACCACATACAAAAATAAACTCAAAAAAGATTAAAGACTTAAATATAAGAGTAGACACTATAAAATTCCTTAAAGAAAACACAGGCAGAACATTCTTTGATATAAACCACAGCAGTAATTCTTTGGACCTGTCTCCTAAAGTAAATAAAAGCAAAAATAAACAAATGGGGGCTAATAAAACTAAAAAGCTTCTGCACAGCAAAGAAAATCATTGCTAAAACAAAAAGACAACCTACTGAATAGAAGAAAATAATTACAAATGATATGACCAATAAGGGATTATACTCTAAAGTCACTGGGAAAGGAATGGAGACTTCACAAGTCCACCAACTGATTTGGTTTAGAATTATCAGATTTTTGTTAAGTTCTGGGTTTCAAGGTCACCTCATTAATGACTTCTTTTACTGATAATTATTCACTGTCTATTGTACACTTACTCTTAGCAACCACTCACTTACATAGGACTTTTAAATTTTGCCTTTTAAACAATGTAGAGGATATTGTTTACAATTATCAAAGCACTTTGAGGAAGAATTCATATGAGAAACCAATATTAGGATCACTAGTATCAGGAAACTTTGAATTCACTTTATCAGTTTATGGAATCTAAGGTAGCCTACATGAGGCTACATGACCCTACAGTAATGTTTCCCTGAAGACTCAGAGTATTTACTAAAATCACAGATTTGAGCTCAAACCCACTGAAGCAGAATTCACCAAGGAAGAGACCTGGGCATGTTTATTTAACAAGTACCCCCTGATGATTGACATCAAGGGAGTTTGGAAAATTGTCCTACAGACATGATTCTTCATCAGAAATACATTAGGATGCAGGGGATGCTCACAGAATGTATGTGACTAAGCCTCTTCAGGAGATTTTGCCAGGGAAAAGTGGAGTCTGGACAAGCAATGAAAATGCTTGCCAAGGGACTCTTACCTGCACTTTAATGAAGTATCTGTACTGAAGGAATATTTAGTATGGATCAGAGGTGGAAATGAGGCATAATTTAGCGTGGGCTGTAACATTCAGGAAGGAAATGGTGGTGCATACTTCTTTACAGAAGTAGCAACTCGTTCAGCTCAGCAACCATGCCGGGACTAATACAACGGCATACAGTTCAGTTCAGTCGCTCAGTCATGTCTGATTCTTTGTGACCCCATGGACTGCAGCACGCCAGGTTTCCCTGTCCATCACCAACTCCCAGAGCTTATTCAAACTCATGTCCATCGAGTCGATGATGCCATCCAACCATCTCATCCTCTGTTGTCCCGTTCTCCTCCTGCCTTCAATCTTTCCCAGCATCAGGGTCTTTTCAAATGAGTCAGTTCTTCACATCAGGTGGCCAAAGTATCAGAGCTTCAGCTTCACCATCAGTCCTTCCAATGAATATTCAGGACTGATTTCCTTTAGGATGGACTAGTTGGATCTCTGTGCTGTCCAAAGGACTCTGAAGAGTCTTCTCCAACACCACAGTTCAAAAGCATCAATTCTTTGGTGCTCAGCTTTCTTTATAGTCCAACTCTCACATCCATACATGACTACTGGAAAAACCACAGCTTTGACTAGACGGATGTTTGTTGGCAAAGTCTCTGCTTTTTAATATGCTTTCTGGGGTGGTCATAGCTTTTCTTCTAAGGAGCAAGGGTCTTTTAATTTCATGGCTGCAGTCACCATCCACAGTGATTTTGAAGCACCCCCAGAATAAAATCTCTCACAGTTTCCATTGTTTCCCCATCTATTTGCCACAAAGTGATGGGACTGGATGCCATGATCTTAGTTTTCAGTATACAGTTGAAATACAGCATACAGTTGGAAGTCTCTAAATGTCCACTCTGTCACACTCACACAGAGAAGCTATGAATCATTCCATCAGTTGGCGAGTCAGAAATTGCTCCAGCCATCTGGATCACGCAGTCTTTTACCATCTGGGAGACTAAGTTTTAGAGTCCGTAAGTTTATCAGGTCCCCATGTAACTCAGCTGGTAAAGAATCCGCCTGCAATGTGGGAGACCTGAGTTCAATTTCTGGGTCAGGAAGTTCCCCTGGAGAAGGAAATGGCAACCCACTCCAGTATTCTTGCCTGGAGAATCCCATGGGTAGAGGAGCCTGGCAGGCTTCAGCTCATGGGATCCCAAGAGTCAGACACAACTTAGCACTATCTTTCTTTCTTCTTTCTAGGTTTATCAGGTCCACTCACTGCTGTATATAGGTTACTATTTCATATGCCAATGGGAAGTTATGTTCAATAACATATAAAGGATTGATTTTTTAAAATAGTAACATGCAAAAATGTTGAAGACTGACATTTCAGTGTAGTTATTAACAGGTAGCACAATTTCAAGGTGCAAGAAAAAAAACAAATGAAAATATTCTTTAATGAGCATGGCCATTCCCATCCCCTTTAGTTTGATTTGTATCTTTAGAGGGTTCTCCCCCTGCCCATCCTCCCCTACAGCTTTTTACACAGATACACGTGCAGAAAAATTCAACAGGTTACATACATTATTCTGTATATTGCTTTTACCCACTTAATAGATCTTGGGGATTTTTCCATATAAATACACAGAGAGCTTCTTCATTCTTTTTTAGGAACCCATAAAAATCTGATTTTCAATTCAATTTTGTTAAGTTCCAAAGCAGACTTTTTTATTTTTATTTTTATTGAAGTATAGTTGATTTACAGTGTTGTGCCAATCTCTTCTAAACTACAAAATGAGTCAGTTATACAAACCTATACATTATTTTTTCATATTCTTTTCCATTATGGTTTATCTCAGGATATTGAATATATTTCCCTATGCTATACATTAGGACCTTGTTGTTGAGTTTGCTCCTACCAATCCCAAATTCCCAACCCATCCTCTCCCCTACATCATCTTTCCCTTGACAGCCATAAGTCTATTCTCTATGAGTCTGTTTCTGTTTGGTAGACATATTTTAGATTCCACATATACATGATATCATATGGTATCTGGCTTTCTCTGACTTAGTACAATAATCTCTAGTTGTATCTATGTTGGTGCAAATGGCATTATTTCATTCTTTTTATGACTAAGTAGTATTCCATTGTGTATATGTACCACATCTTCTTTATGAATGCATCTGTTGACGGACATTTAGGTTGTTTAATATTTTGGCTCTTGTGAATAGCACTAAAGGTACATAGGGGTGCATGTACCTTTTCAAATAATACAGCAGACTTTCATCTCTCTTTGACCATGGCGCCCACCTGTAAACATAAACATGTTTATGTATGTGCTTATTTTTGAAAGATCACTGGGTGTATCAGTTTAGATGCTTCAACAAGCAGATGTCAGGATGGAATTAGACACACAAGAGATATACTGAAGTGAACACATGTGAGGGATAAGACCAAAGGAATCAGGAGTAGGTGGGCAGAGTCTTTGGGTCACAACACAGGTCTGAAACCTATGAAAGGAAAGAGGGAAGAAAGCAGGATTTAGTAGGGAGAATTCAGACTGCTGTGTAGCTTGGCCAGGTCAATGTCAGTGGGGAACATTTCAGCCAGGTCAGTGGGGAGCACAGAAAATATAAGCCTGGCAGAGGCGGCCTGTGTTGAGAAGGAATGGTCCAGCTCAAGCAGTCCCACTGTGCTCAGCTATCGGCTGGAGAGTCCTGGGTTCTCAGTGTCCCTTTCATGAAGGCCATTGACATGTAGCGCAAAATTCTTCACACTCAGGGCCCATTCCCACATGTTCATCCACATGTCTGCTCTACCACCTTCCAGTCCTTTCCCTCACAGACCTCTGACCAGATGGCCAGGTTGTTGGCCATTGCTTAAAATCTACATATGTTCCCCACCTCAGGCCACTTTTCCTTTCCCATAAAATAGATGACCAGGTTCAGCACTCACGGCTCTGTCCCTTGCAAAGATTTTCCCTCTCTGAATACTCTCAAGACCCCTCCTGAGTGGAGCTATAATGCAGCCTTCATTCATTTTCAGCTTTATCCACATAATAGCCTGTCCATTGATAAACCAAGTGTGGCTTCTCTTCCTCCTTCAACTGGTCAAATGGAACCCTAGTTTTCCCATAGGTGATGGTGGGTAAGGAATGTTAGTGCAATCCTAGGGCCACATGGGGCTCTGGGCAACCTGTTCTTGCAGCTTTCTTGTGTCCTTTGGTTCTGCTCATCTTGATCTTGGATATACCACGTTCATCTTACAACAGATGGCAACTGGATTTGTCCATCATTATATTGTTCGGGTATTTTTGTGTAGGTCACCATTACCCTTTATGTGTGCTATGGTTTCATCCAACTTTGTCTTAGCAGGACCCAGCTCACAGTGGGAAATTCTAAAGTAATAGTCACTTGGTATCCCACGGTCAAGCATTCCTTTTTTTTTTTTTTTTTTGCTAAAGTCAAGTAACTGTTTCTCAAAAATTCTATAATTCTCTTCTGCAGATTCTATGGCCTTGTGTCAGCACTCCAGAGCCCTGCATTGTGATCCCTCCACTGGGCCTTACCACAGTCTTCACATTGCATCTTTTCTCACCACCTACACCAAACACTAACACCAAAGGATCTGCCTGATGATATGGCCCAAGAGGAAGGGCTGCTAGTACCAGAGCCCCGGCCTCCTGCAAAACGCTTTCCTGCTCTGAGCCCTCTCAAAGCTGGCAGCCTTCATTCCATGTCATTCAGCATGTAGACTGGAGCTGTTTCTACGTGTGGTATTGCTCCCAGAATCCAAGAGGCCTACCAGGTGCTCTGCTTTATTTTTTTCCTGTCTTTTTTGGGGGGGTGGGCCGGGGTCAGGGGGGAGTTATAGATCAGAGTTTATGAGATCCAGCCATTTGCCTTTTACTTTTTATATATTTATTTATTTTTGGCTGTGCTGGGTCATTGTTGTCGTGCACGCTTTCCTCTAGTTGCAGAGAATGGGGACTACTCCCCAGCTGCAGTAGACAGCTTTTCATTGTGGTGGCTTCCCTTGTTGCAGAGCTCAGGTTCTACGTGCACCAGCTCAGTAGGCAGCACATGGACTCAGTAGTTGCAGTTCCCAGGCTCTAGAGCACAGGCTCAGTAGGTGTGGCACACCGGCTTAATTGCTCTGCAGCACGTGGGATCTTCCCAGATCAGGGATGGAACTGGTGTCTCTCACCCTGGCAAGTGGATTCTTCACCACTGAACCACCAGGGAAGCCCTGCCTTTACATTGAAGGGGATGTCCCAGGCAGAGCATGGACTTGGTGTGAACACCACAGCAGATCTGAACTCACAGCAGCTGAAGGCTGTCTGCCATGTTCCCTCTGAGCTGCAGGTTCTCTGGGAGGGAGATCTGAGCTGTGCGCCCCCAAGGCCACCCCCTGGAGTGTTCCTCCTTCTGAGTAAGCTTTAAAAAGTGTTTGCCATATGAAAGTAATAAGTGAGATGTAAGCGATGACAAACATTCTAGAATGTGTTTAAGGCAAGGAAGAGGAATTGAAGCTTTATCTGGAATGCAGTCAGTATCTGAAGAATCCACCAGGTCTCTGAGGTGTACGTGCCAAGGTGGTATGTGGGCTTGGACTGCAGCACTTGGCAAGGATGTGGCATTCCCCAGTGGCACTCAGTCAGAGGGCTGCCTCTTCTATTATGGGCCATTGTTTCAAATCCCATCTCAGATCTCTTGGAACCATTCATTCCCCAATTATATTATACACCTCTTTCCTGTCTAATAATGGATTTTGTGTTTTTCTCTCCTTCAACGAGCAGTCACTTGGCAACTACTTACTCCTTAGTTGTGCTTTCAGCAACACTGTTCACCTCCCTTGTTAATAATTTTTTAAATTGCAGCGTAGTTGATGTATAATGCTGTGTTAGATTCTGGCGTACAGCAGAGTTATTCAGTTATACGTATATACATTCTTTCTCATATTCTTCTTCATTATAGGTTATTTTCAGATATTGAACATAGTTCCCTGTGCTTTATGGTAGGACCCTGTTGTTTATCTATTTTATGTATAGCAGTTTGTACCTGCCAATGCCAGACTCCTAATTTACCCCTCCCCCTTTGGGAGGTTTGTTTTCTATGTCTGTAAGCCTGGTTTCTGTTTTGTAAATAAGTTCATTAGTATCATATTTTGCCTGGAAAATCCCATGGACAGAGGAGCCTGGTGGGCTGCAGTCCATGGGGTCACGAAGAGTCAGACACAACTGAGCGACTTCACTTTCACTTTACACTTTCATGCATTGGAGAAGGAAATGGCAACCCACTCCATTGTTCTTGCCTGGAGAATCCCAGGGATGGGGGAGCCTGGGGGCTGCCGTCTGTGGGGTCACACAGAGTCGGACACGACTGAAGTGACTTAGCAGCAGGAGCAGCAAGCCTGGTTTCTGTTTTGTAAATAAGTTCATTAGTATCATATTTTAGATGCCACATACAAATGATATATTTGCCTTTTTATGTCTGATTTACTTCATTTAGTATGATAATCCCTAGGTCCATCCATGCTGCTGCAAATGGCATTATTTCATTCTCTTTTATGGCTATTAGTCCATTGTATATACGTAATGCATCTTTACCCATTCATCTGTTGATGGACATTTAGGTTGCTTCCATGTCTTGACTATTGTAAAAAGTGCTGCTATGAACATTGAGGTACATGTATCTTTTCAAATTAGGGTTTTGTTCAGATATATACCTAGGAGTGGGACTGGTGGATCATATAGTAACTCTATTTTTAGTTTTCTAAAGAAACTCCATTCCTTTCTCCATAGTGACTGCACCAATTTACATTCCCACCAACAGTGTATGAGGGCTTTTCTCCACACCCTCTCCAGCATTTTTATTGTTTGCGGACTTTTTAATGATGGCCATTCTGACCACTGTAAGGTGATACCTCATTGTGGTTTTGATTGCATTTCTCTAATAATTAGTGATGTGGGCATCTTTTCATGTGCCTAATAGTCATCTGTACGTCTTCCTTGAATAAATGTCTATTTAGATCTTCTGACCATTTTGATTGGGCTGTTCGGGTTTCTGTTATTGAGTTGTATGAACTATTTGTATATTTTGGAAAGTAAGCCCTTGTCGATTGCATTATTTGCAAATATTTTCTCCTCATCCATAGGTTGTCTTTTCATTTTGTTTATGGTTTCCTTTGTGTGAAAATGCTTTTAAGTTTGATTCAGTTCCATCTGTTTGTTTTTGCCTTTATTTCTATTGCTATGGAAGACTGACCTAAGAAAACATTGCTACAACTTAACGTCAGAGAATGTTTTGCCTATGTTCTAAGAGTTTTAGGGTGTCCTTCTTTTATATTTAAGTCTTTAAGCCATTTTGAGTTTATTTTTGTATACTGTGTAAGGAAGTGTTTCAACTTCACTGATTTACATGTGACTATCTAGCTTTTCCAACACCACTTGCTAAAGAGACTGTCTTTTCTCCACTATATACTCTTGCCTCCTTTGTCAAAGATTGACCTAGGTGTCTGGGTTTATTTCTGGGCTCTCTATTCTGTTCCACTGACCCAGATGTCTGTTTCTGTGCCAATTCCATGCCGCTTTGATTACTGTAGCTTTAAGGTATTGTCTGAAATCTGGGAGGGTTATGCCTCCAGCTTCCCTCCCCACCAAGGATTGCTTTTGGTCTTTTGTGATTTCATATAAAATTTATGACTATTTGTTCTGGTTCTGTGAAAAATACCATGGGTAATTTAATAGGGATCACATTAAATCTGTAGACTGCTTTGGGTAGTGTGGCCATTTTAACAATATTAATTCTTCAATCCAAAAGTATGGGAAAACTTTCCATTGCTTTAAATCACCTTCAGTTTCCTTCTCCAGGGGATCTTTCAGATCCAGGGATCAAACCCAGGTCTCCTGCATTGCAGGTAGATTCTTTACCCTCTAAGCCACCAGGGAAGCCTGCTATCCATTTTAAGTCTCTCTTTAATTTGTCATTACCTTTTTCATTGTTAGACCTTTCTTGAACCGTCTGTGAGCCTTGTCATTGGACACATATGCTGTCTAAGTCCAGTGGACCTCTGCCCACTAGGAAAAACAGGCAGAGACCACAAGGGACAAATCATAGGAAAAACTGAAGAACTGCCCTTGAGACTTAAATAAGGCTCAGCTGATGTTTTTATATCAGAATAAGACTACTTCTAAATTAGACTCTTAGCCCCTAGGGCAGGATTGCCTAGTTGTATAAAATAAGCCAACAAGTATCCAGTAATTACACAAAATTTGGACACCATGAAGCTAATGTTTTGGACACAAAAGATAGCCTAAGGAGACTAGAAAGGAATCAGAAGCAAAACACACAGGGAATGAGACAGCTGAAGTGGGAGGACAGGGGGTGGGAGAACAGAGATAAGCTAAGAGATGTGGGTTGTACAGAATCCGAGGGAGGTAAGTGTTCACCAGTATCAAATTCGCAGCTGCCACTCCTAGCAGAAGAATTGAAGAGGTGCCATCATAGCTGTCAACTGGGAGGTCCCTAAATGGCTCAGACAGAAAAGAATTCACCTGCAATGAGTTCAATCCCTGGGTTGGGAAGATCCCCTGTATAAAATAATGGCAACCTACTCCAGGATTCTTGCCTGGAGAATTCTATAGACAGAGGAGCCTGGTGGGTTATGGTCCATGGGGTCACAGAGTCAGACATGATTGAGTGACTCACTAATGGCTGAACAAGCTGCCCTAGACTGGTGGGCATAAAACCCACATCAACTGGTGTAAGGAGAGGTGGGGAGGAAAGACTTGAATGTAACCTACTCATTCAAGGAGGTGTGCAGTTTTGAGGACAGGAGTCGAGGTGAAAGCAGAACCGGGAAATAAGGGCTGTCTTAACATGGTAGACATACGAGTACCTCTGTTGGGTGGAAGGAAAGAAATTAAAGTATATTCAAAAGAGAAGGAATTGACCCAAAACTTGGAGAGGAAAAAGGACATCTTCACCTCTGGGATGAGGTGGTGGTGAAAGGAAGAAAATGAGAACCAGTGGAAGGTTTAAGAGAGAAAGGTGTTCCCATGGGTTACCACTTTTTCTCTAGGAGGAAGAAGACAAATAGGAAAGAACTGGGGCTGAGAAGGGCTTGAAGACAGTAATGAGCTTCTAGAAGTTTCCTAGGAAGTGATCTGCCATGCAGTGTGGAGGGGTTGGTCTGAGGTTTACCACCCATGATTTGCAATGGCAACTGGTAAATGTTGTGATTATTCCCAGAAGGGGCTTCCTATCAGCAAGGGAGGAGAAACTGATTTAGGCTTGAGGACTGGGCAGGCGGATGAACCAGAAGGTCACTATGGAAAGGAAAATGCAGTGGAAAAGATGCAGTAGGGTTCTTCAGGCAGGACAGGGAAGGGCCAGGAAGGCATGAAGGGCATCAAAGGAGTGAAGACTTTACTAAGAGTCCATGCTTGTTCAGTGAATGGAAAAGACCAGCGAGCGTTTTCAACGAGTCACATTGTCAAGTTCTAGTCTTCAGCACTGACCTATGTCTGAATCAGAGGACAACCCAGGCTGTGTGCAAGGGCTTTAAGATAAAGGCCATGATGCTGAAAAAGGCGATGGGTAGTGAGGCCAGGCTGAGGTAGCCTGGGACAATGGAAGTGACAGGAGGTGGGGGAATAGCAGATAAGCCACTGGTCCTGGATGAACAAGGAGACTGATCTAGAGAAGATGGATTTTCTGAAATATACAGCACAGAGCAAATTTCTGGCTTCGTAAAGAGTGAGCTAACATGAACAGTACAAGTCTCAAAAGGAGGGGCTACTGAAAAACAGCTTTCAGAAAAAGAGCTCACAGATTATAGTTGGCCCTCCTTATGCTGTATGAAACTCAACATCCATAGATTCCACCAATCAGAGATCAAAAATATTTGGGAAAATAAAAATTCCAGAAAGTTTCATGAAGTAAAGTTTCAATCTGCTACATGCTGGCCGCTATTTATATAGCATTTGAATTATATTGGTGATTATAAGTAAATCTAGATAGGATTTAAAGAATATGGGAGGAGAGGCATAGGTTATATACAAATACGGTGCCATTTTATATGTGGGACTTGAACACTGTGGATTTTGTTATTGAGAGGGGTGGTTCTGGAACCAATATTCCACAGATACTGAGGACAACTATATTTACTTATTGACTAATTTACTTTTAGTTCTTGACCTGTATTAACAACTGCCTACTGAACATCTCTAAGATATATTTCTGGATCATCTGTTCCGATATGAACCTATCTTCCCAACCTCTATAATTTACTCTTCTTCCACCATTTGTTTAATTCTAGATAGCAACATCACTATTATCCACGTAGCTGTTCTATAAAATAAAAAGGTCATCTTTACCACCCCTTACAGTCTCCACCTACCTGCCTCCTCCCCCATTTGGAAGCTCTCACCCACATGCCATTAAAGACTGGTAATAGAGTCAGACAGATTTAAATTCCAGCTCAACCATTTCTACCTCGAATGATCCTGGACACAAAATTGTCCTTAAACTTTATTTTCTTCTGTCGTCATGTTAGTTGCTCGGTCGTGTCCAGCTCTTTGCGATCCCATGGATCGTAGCCTGCCAGGCTCCTCTCTTCATGGGACTCTGCAGGCAAGAATACTGGAGTGGGAAGCCATTCACTTCTCCAGATTTTCTTCTGTAAAATGGTAATAATACTAGTACTAACCAATGGGTTATTATGAGATTTAAATTAATTAATGCATGTAAAGAATTTAGTACCTAATGTAGCATAATATAATTTCCTTCAAAGTTTTAAAAATCATTAATTTTGTAATTTGCTTCCTCTTCTGACTTCATGTTGTCTACAAAGTTTCTGGCTAAATTTCTTAACTTTTGCATTTACTGTGGGAAAATTTCTTAAATTTTCACAAATGCTTTATTATAAATATGCTAGTAATCCTCTATTTTGAGAAGGGCATGGCAACCCACTCCACTATTCTTGCATGGAGAATCCCATGGGCAGAGGAGTCTGGTGGGCTACAGTCCATTACGTCTCGAGTCAAGAGACGACTTCCAGCAACTGAGCATGCATGCAGTCCTCTATTTTATTGAAGTATAGTTGATTTACAAATAACAATGTTGTGTTAATTTCTGCTGTACAGCAAAGAGATTCCATTATACATATATATATATATATTCTTTTTCATATTCTTTTCCATTATGGTTTATCACAGGATCTTGAGTATAGGTCCCTGTGCTATACAGTAGGAACTTGTTTATCCATCCTATATATTACAGTAGTAAAACTAGCTTTGACTTATAAATCAAGTAATTTTAATTCTATTTGCTCTCTTACATTTTGAATCAATAAACACACCTTAGACAACATACACCTTCAGGTTAGCTTTCTGTCATTTGTAGTTTTATTAAAAATTCTCAATAATTCTAATGTGTAAATAAAGGGAAATCACCGATGAAATTTTAAACACAGCCTCAGCTTGAAAAAAAAGATAAAATTCTAAGCCAAATATCCTCACCACCACGTTGTTAGTAACATTCACACTCAAATGGCTTAGTTTTTGTTATGTTTTTTTAGAATGGAAACCTACTAGTGCTGGGTTTTGAACATGGAGGAAAAGCAAGTGCTAGCATGGCTGTTGGCCCCTGGGCTTTAGTGGCCTCCCCCACCCCACCTGTCAAACCAACATTCACATTCTCTTCTTACTAATCCCTTCTTAAAGCTAAATTCAACTCCCCCTTATCCAGGGCAAAGATTCAGAGTGAGAGGGAAAATGAGGACATTACTAACCCCAGCTAGTAAACTGCAGCATTATTCTACTGCTCCTATGAGCGGGGCCATCACTGTCAGCGCCTCTTCTTCTTCCTGGTTCTTGTTCCCTGTCTTCGCCAATCACCACCATTGAACGTGAACACTGACATTAATGAACACATCAGTGAGACTGGAGAAACATCCCACCAGGACAATAGCAGACAAATGGAAGCATGGCTTGAATGGTTACTTTGCCAAAAACTGCTCAGTGAGCTACCAAAAATTAGATACTAATTTTCACCCATGAAGAGAGTCAGTGGCAGAGTCGAGTTAGGACTGATTAGTTGAAATTAAATAGCAGACATCTGGTGCTGGAGTCTTTCTTTTAATGAAGGGTCTTTCCAAGGAAGACATCTATTAGGGATAGCAAGAGGAAGAGATTAAGGGCTAAATGGTCATATCTTTTGTCATCCTCAAATCTCCATATTCTCCCAGGATGTGTCCATACCACCACCCTTTGTCCATCTACCATAGATGGACTTCACTCACGTCTATTAGCCAGAAACTCACTCTGTGCTGTATATTTCAGAAAGTCCATCATCTGCCTGAGAGCTAATTAGGAAGAGTAGGTGGCACAGTGGTAAAGAATCTGCCTGCCAATGCCAGACACGCAAGAGGTGCGGGTTCGATCCCTGGGTCAGGAAGATCCCCTGGAGAAGGAAATGGCAACCCACTCCAGTATTCTTGCTGGGAAATCCCATGGACAGAGGAGCCTGATGGGCTATAGTCCATGGGGTCGCAAAAAGTCGGACACAACTGAGTGCACACATGCAAACACACACACAGCATTAAATGATTCTACCCTGCTTGCAAACAAAAGTGTAAACCTCAAATATTCATGTATGTAGACCCTAACACACGAGTGGGTAAAAAATCAAAAAAGGAAAGAAACAAAGGTTGCTCTACAAAGAGAGCCAGTTCAAAAATGAGGGGGAAAAAAAAAGTATATTGACCTGAGCAATAACAGTTTCTCATATCAAACAGAACCCCAAAATAGACGGAAATGTCTACAGTAGCTCCTGATCCTGGTGTGCCCTGTAACAGAAAAATGGAATTATGGTTCAGCTGCGAAATCCTGGGCCCTCATTTTCCCAGTGGCCTAAATCAATCCCCAGTCTGGGGACAAGATGCTGAGCAAGGTGCGTAATTATTTCAGGCCACTAGGGTAAGCACTATTCCTGGCAACTCTGTAGGCAGCGCCATGGATGAGGGTTTCTAATCCTCTTTGGTGATTTGGTTCTGTGTAAACTGAGATTTTTCTTTCACTATTTCAGCCAGATAAGCAGGAAAGGCCAGCTCCAGTCCTGAGCTAGAGCCAATCATGGTCAGTTTCAGTTCCTTTTCTGTGCGGTTTAGATTCCTTTTTTCCTTGCTGCCTTCTCTGACACCTGTCCTTATATTTTTATCTGATTATCAGAACCTAGTGAGAGAACCCTTGGCAGCTTCTGGTGCTTACTCTGTCATGCAAAAGCCTCTAAGTCTAAGGGAGACCATAAATACTGTCCTTGAAAGGCCAACCTAAGACCCTGGCTACACTGAACTGAACTGATGCACCACAGAGAGACATCTCCCATGGGGATTTTAAGGGTGAGGTTGAAACCAGTGCCTGCTTTTACCCAGAGGCAATACAGACGTTTCAACTCGCCTATTAACAAATCTCTCGTTTGGCTTGACACTGCCCTCACAATAAATTCAGTTATTACTTAGAAAGTGAAAGGTAAATCTTGACATTCCCATTTGGATGATGATGAAATAGAGGTTTAAAAGAGTTGTGTACAGTGAATTCAACCAAGCAGTGTTGTAGCTGGAAAGTAGACCAGCTGACACCTGTCCCCGGTTTTGTAGGTCACAGACTTTGTAAGTTTAGAGCAGTGTTTTACTTACCATGTTCCTCCTTGAAAGCGTCTATTTACTTTCTTAAATTGTGGGTGCCAGTGGAGAGGAACCAGGTGTACATTCCAGACACTTAGACAACATACACAGGCTGAGCTGTCTGCCTGTTGAGTACACAGCTCCGGGTTGAAGAATTTCTAGGGTTGTTAGAAGAATACAGAAGACTTCAGAGGGAGCAGGCTCTGAGGTGGACGCGAATACCTAAATCCCTACAAAGACAGATTAAAGACATCCTCTTTATTATTAGAAACCAAAAAACCGAGCCCATGTATTTTGTGCTTTTTCAAACTGCACTGCCCTCCCCCCGATCTTCATTAAAGAAATGCAAACACATGTGTTTCAAGACGGGTAGGTGTAAAAGAACATTCTGCACAATTATATCTAGGCTGTCGCAGACTTCTTTCACATGCAACCATCTATCCGGGGGATGTTAATTCACGGTGACAGCTGAGCATGACAAACGCCACGATACACAAGTTGGAATGCCGGAAAACAGGCAACTACGAAAAGCCCTTGCAGACAAACGCGCCTCGGAGTTTTCTCCCTCCACTCACACGTGGCCGCACTTCTAGGCGCTCCAGCACGGTGATAAACCCCAAACGCACACACACACACACACACACACACACACACACACACACACACACACCCCGGAGCCTCCGCCGCCCTCCACGCCCGCGCCTCGGTCTCCAGGCAGGCGGGCACTCGCGCGCCCCTGGGCACACTCGCCGCCCACCCGCATCCCGCTACGCCGCACGGCCGCGCCGGGCGGTCCCCACGTCCCCCTGCCCGCCCGCCGGGGAAGCGGTGGCTCCCGGGCTGGGGGCAGGGCCGGGGGCGGGGGGGAGCTGGCAAGGGAGGGGAGCGCCGCGGGGCCGGGCCTCGGCGCCTGGGGAGGGGAAGAGGGGCGGGCACGGGGCGGCGCCCGGCTCACGTGGGCGGGCAGGAGCAGCTGAAGGTCCGCTCCGGAGCCCGGGCTGTCCTCTCGCGCGCGGCGCTGGCCCCGGGCGGCGGCGGCGGCGGCGAAGGAGGAGGAGGAGGAGTTGGAGGAGGAAGGCGGCGGTGGCGGCGACGAAAGAAGAGGGGAGGACGGGGGCGGCGTCGGACTGGAGCCGAGCGGCGGCACGAGCTGCCCGGGGCGCTGTCGTGAGCTCGCCCGCCGGGCCCCCACCCCCGAGCTACACCCTGCCGTGCCCAGCTCTGCCCGCGTCCGTGCCCCCGCGGGGAGCGCGCCGGGGCTGCCCCCCGAATGACGGGCGGAAGGTTCGACTTCGACGATGGCGGCACTTACTGCGGCGGCTGGGAGGAGGGCAAGGCGCACGGGCATGGCATCTGCACGGGGCCCAAGGGCCAGGGCGAGTACTCGGGCTCCTGGTCTCATGGCTTCGAGGTGGTCGGAGGCTACACCTGGCCCAGCGGAAACACCTACCAGGGCTACTGGGCGCAGGGCAAGCGGCACGGGCTGGGGGTGGAGACGAAGGGCAAGTGGATGTACCGGGGGGAGTGGTCACATGGCTTCAAGGGGCGCTACGGGGTCCGGCAGAGCCTGTGCACCCCCGCCCGCTACGAGGGGACCTGGAGTAACGGGCTGCAGGACGGGTACGGCGTGGAGACCTACGGGGACGGAGGTGAGCTGCGTCGCTGGCGGCTCTGCTGCCCCGCGAGCTGGGCGCTGGGGGAGGGCTTTGCCCCTGACTGCGGGGCCGCGGGGAGGACGCGAGGCGCACGTGTCCGGAAACCCGCCAAAACACCTGGGGGAGCCTCCTACCCTCCTCCCGCGGCCACTCTCCCTGGGAGGGGGCGTTAGGACGCGGCGGGTGCGCTGGGGGTTGGATCTGACCGGGTTCTGGGGGCGGGCGGTGTGTCCACACCCGGGGGAACAAGGCGTGAAGACACCTGGCCGGCGCCAGCGCCGCGCTGCCACCGGGAGGGAGCGCGCCCGGGAGGGCTGGACTGGGAAGAGGACGCTGTCACTTGAGCCCGTCACATTACGTTCCTGATCCCTCCCTCTCCCGGCCGGGTTTGAAATCGCCACTCCCGTGGAGTGAGAGCGAGCGCGCTGGGCTTGGAGGCTGGCGGTCGCGGCGCACAGCTCCCGGGATTGGTTTCACGTGGAGTCGTATTTCGCCTCTGGTCCTCTAGTGGCCTAAAGATAGAAGCCAGAACCCCAGAACTGGGATGTTGGGGAATTGTTCCTTATCGGAGCTGCATTTGGAAAGTAATCGTAGTTATGGGAGTGGAGAGGCCACCTGATGCAGGTGGGGTTCAAAGAATGCGGGGTTTTCTTTCTGGTATTCCTTCGCTTTCTTAAAGTATCGGTTTTCTATTAAAAGAAGGTAATCATTGTTGATCTGGAGATATCTGTTAAAATTACTAGGAAAACATTTTAGAAACGAACAGTGAAGTCTATGTTTTAAAAAATACAATTGAAAGGTGTATTCCTATAATAGCTAAATTAACAGCTACTTCACTCCTGAGAATAGCAGTAGGGAATCGCCGGTTTGCCCTAAGGTATGTGATGGAAAACCGTATGCTGGCTGTGAGCAAAATTCATCTAATTTTAATATTTACTAATATTTGCAAAAGAAATTTTGTATACAATAGGGGAGAGCCCCCCCCTACACTTTTTTCCCCAACCAGGAAAAGTATATATTATTGATACAGGTGTCAAAACCTGATGAATTTGCTTGTGTAATAAACTGAGAAGGGCAAATGGCGTATGCTTTGGCAAAACACATTTTCTGATAATAATCATAATTGAAAAGGGTTGTCACATTTCGGAATTCTGCAGCTCAGAGTTGGAGGATATTAAAGGGGTCCAATTAAAAGTTTGTCCAGCCCAGTGCAACCCCAGTCAGGCAACTGCTTATATAAAAGCTTAAACAATTTGTACACTTCACTTACTCAGAACACTTGGGCCATGTTTCAAATACAAACCGGCAGCATGGTAGGATTGGCTAAAAAGGACATCTTTTCGTCCTACAGTATAAATAAAGGATATAGTTCTCATGGATTAAAAGTGGAGGCGGGGGGGTGGGGGGGGGGCGGACTGTCTCTAATAATTGTGTATGGGCTGTATGAGTTTCAAGTTCCACAGTAGTTAAATTAGGGCCCTTAAATGTTCTCAATGGGCACAGAGCACCTTAGTTGACACCCGTATAAATGTGTTAGCTTGTGACTGGATTTTATCAGAGGCCCTGGTCTACAATATAACTAGATTCCATGCTCAAAAGTGGAATGCAAATCTTATCTTTCAAACGTGTGCATTAGTTTACAACCTTTCAAGAAGGTGGTGGATAGTTCTTTTACTTCAGTATGTGGAAGGCTAAAAATAAATGAGTCTTCTTTTAAAGTTACTACTCATTAAACAAAATCTCTTGATTTAGGGTATTCATTATACCTAGCAATAAATATATATATAGCACAGTAGAGGTCTTCTGTTTATGTGTTGCAGAAGCTCGAATAAGTGTCTAGGGTGACTATGGATAATTGGCCTCCTGTTTTAAAACTAACTTTTAAAAGAATTTTTTAAAAACCTCAAAATTTGGCATTACCACAGGACTGCGGTTTTCTTTTTCTACCAAAACAAACAAATATGCGACCAATTAGGAAAGGGGGGAACTCCTAAAAATCATTATTGAATTCTTACTGTTACTTTCTTTCATATGTCAATCAGTTAATTAGAAAGTCCTGAATCATAAAATGGGATTCTAAGTGGAAGTGTATTGCTATAACTTATTTCCTGCAAAGATTTTGGCCACAATAAGACAGATCACTTCCACAAGCTTTACTTCTTGCCTCTGCACCACCACAAGTCCACCCCTAGCCTCTGTCAGACTTAAGAAAATCTGATTGCATGTATTTTGTGGTGACGTTTAACTCAGGAGGAAGGAAGTTGTAATTCCATTGACAACTATCACTTGGTTTATTTTACTAGTGATCTGAGTATGAAGTGTTGCTGAAATAGAACCCCCTGAACATTAAGGAAGAATAGTTAGTACAGTGTTCCCAAAATCCAAGTCTAGGTGCCCAGAATATTCGCTAAAAATTCAGATCCTGCTGTGGTTCGTTTTTTCACCTGTCATGAAACTATTAGAATGTATCTAGAAAGACACATTGTTGTGTTAATTATATGCATTCCTGTCCATGCACATTTTCATTCATAGCATGTAGATTTAAATTTGGCACATTAAATCTAAATTTGACTGGAATTCTCTCTGAATTGGAAGTCTTCCACTACAAACTTATTTAGTGAAAATGGCTGTATCTAGAAAATCAGCTCCCAGATGAAAAGTCATAGACCATCCGTAAAAATATTTTTTAAACTTATGAACTATGCATCCATGTGTAAGAAAGTGAGAGGAACTAATTAGAACTTTGAGCAGCAGGGAGCAGGTGGAACCCACCTGCTTCGTAAGGAAAAAGAGGCCCTTTTCCCCCACTTAAGTTCACTGACTAAACTAAACCTACTTTAAATTTCAGATGAATCACTAACACTTTGACTGTAAATTAGTTTCTAGCAATTCTATGGAGGAATTCTTCCATGTACTGTTTCTCAACAGGGTAAGATGGGAATATAGGCAATCCCATTGTTCTGCCTTCTCTGCTACTACAGTCAAGCAACAACCTAAACTTTCTAGTTATCGCTGTTGCCTTAAACCACTTAGATTTTCAAGCAATGTGTCTTTGGAAATTCTAAATACTAGTCTTATTTTGGAGACAGCAGATTAAGGAAACTAGTAGTTCATTTCCGCTTAGTGTTAAACATTTCCTAAGATAGTGTGGTTGTGTTTTAAAAGTGTAAGTACTTCTTGATATCAAACAGTATGTTTGGAAGTTGTTCTAGCAAAATTAACTTGTAGAAAAGTTAGAGGAGAATGATTATAGTGTCCCTTGTTTATTTAAACAAAAAATTTTAAAATAAGGTGGCTTGTGTTAGTGCATGTAAGTCAGGTTGTATAACTTTTAGAACTTGAATTTTTATCTAGGCAAAGAGAAAATCAGTTGCAATTTTCTAATAATTTCAGTTTCCTTCTGGGTTACAGTGGTGGTGTTTGGAGATGGCTAATACTGAGTAGAAAGCTTCTTCATCTGAAATGTTGTATTTGAGTGTCTTATCCTCTGGGGTTTATCCTTTTGGGAAAGTCATGGCCCACCCACCTCCTCAAAAGTTCTAAGATGTCAGGTTAAGATGTTAAGACCTACCCAGAGTAGGACATTCACAGTACCAGACCCCCTTTGTATTGGATTAGCCAAAAAGTTCGTTTGGGCTTTTTGTCAGATATATAGGGGAAGAACCCGAATGAACTGTTTGACCAACCCAATATGTCATTGTCACCCTGCTACTGTCTATTTATATACCAAAAATATGTCAGAACGAACAGAGGGAGATGGTAGTCTTGCAATTAGTCAAAACTTTTGACTTGGGAGCCACTATGGCTTTAACTTTTAAGTGCATGAAATAATCAGTAAGCAGCACTTCTAAGTATTTTAAAAGTAAATGTATGCCATGCAATGGAACTTTTTTCATGGCAATCTGAAATGAAAAGTATACTGCAAAGTAACTCTATATAACCAAAAACTGAAAGAAGTCAAGACAGTTATGATTTACTTTCTATAATATTTGTGAGTTAGAAAGAATACAGTAGTAATTATGTCTTAAAATTTCCATGTAACTTCTTTGAGGGCTAGTTTAATATAAAATTTGCCTTTAATTAAAAGGAAATGGACTCAATTTAGAAAATTCTAAGCTCCTAATCTTAACATCCAGTTCCTCCTAAAATGATTTAGGAAGTTGCTCCAGGTTAATTTTTAAATGTCTTTGCTAATTTACTTAATAGAAAAACTTCTGAAAACAAATGCTTTAAATTAGAGATTATCCTATTCCTGAGAAGGCATAATATTCATTGAAAAAATGATCTGGTGATGACAAAGTTTTAATGTACACTGTCAAACACACCTTTCTTCTGAGATGAATTCCATAATGTTAAGAATGGAAGTTTCCCTCTGACCTTATCTTAGTTTTCCCAAAGGTAAATAAATAGTGCATGCTTTTTAGCCACCACAGCTGTTTGTTATAAAGTCATCAAACATCTACATACCACAGGACACACAGCTAGGAGTGTGGACATTTTGTGTTCTCCTATGAAGTAATGCCTGGTCTCAGAATGTTTCTGGTTTATGATGTGGTTCATAGAACAGTGGCAGAAGCTAGGAAAACCATGAGGAGAATGGCCAGAAGAAAGCAGAAATTTAGCAAATATGGGACAGATCTTGACCTTTTCACTTGGAAGTACAAAATGTTAAAACAAATTGCCCGTTTTTTCATAATGGTTCACTCTATTCAGAATATATATTCTATTTGTCAAATCCGTCTCAGCTTAAAAAGGTTCACCCAAAACTAAATAATAATCCTGAATATTAAATAGTTTTCCCTGCCCTAAAAGAACATGATGAATGTGGTAGAAAGAAAATGTAAGAAAACTTGTTTGACAACTCATGTTCCAATCATTCAGATCACTAATAATTTTAGGTCTTTGAGCTTGTTGGAATGTCAAACTGCCAGACCTGAAGTCTTTCATTTTTCAGTTAGATTAGTAAAAATACAGCTCACAAATAGAGCTCATTTCTTCGTCTGCTATTGCACTGCCTTCCTCAGAGGGGGTTTTGATGTGTTAATTTAAGGGGAGAAAAGTTTTCTAATGATCACTCTCTTGTATTAGAAGTCAGTGCTTTGTAAAATGTTTTCAGTGAAAAGCAAAACAAACAAACAAACAAACACCTATCGGAAAATCCTATGTAGATTTAGATTAGAGATTATCCTATTCGTGAGAAGGCATAATATTCATTGAAAAAATGGTGTCAACAAAGTTTCAATGGGCACTGTCAGGCACACCTTTGCTCTGAGATGAATTTCATAGGGTTAAGAGTGGAAATTTTCCTCTGGCTTCCTCTCAATTTTACCAAAGGTAAGCAGCACACTCGTTTGGGGGATACATCCCCAAAGCTGATATACAATTACAGAAACGGCCTAGACACAACACTTCAGGGTGGGGATTCACAAAGGGAATTTCCGAAGCATGGCTTAGAGTTGACTAGGCAGTGTGGGGGGTTGGGCCTTGAGTCCCCGGGCCCGCGCAGGGCTCTCCATGTGCGCACCCACGCCCCCATCGGCCTATGAGTCCCCGGGCCCGCGCAGGGCTCTCCATGTGCGCACCCACGCCCCCATCGGCCTATCTGCGGCCCCGGACTCATGCTGTGCTCTCTTGCGCTCTCTCGAAGGTACCTACCAGGGCCAGTGGGCCGGCGGCATGCGGCACGGCTACGGCGTGCGCCAGAGCGTGCCCTACGGCATGGCCACGGTGATCCGCTCGCCGCTGCGCACGTCGCTGGCCTCGCTGCGCAGCGAGCAGAGCAACGGCAGCGTGCTCCACGACGCCGCGGCCGCCGCCGACAGTCCGGCCGGCACCCGCGGCGGCTTCGTGCTCAACTTTCACGCCGACGCCGAGCTCTCGGGCAAGAAGAAGGGCGGCCTCTTCCGCCGGGGCTCCCTCCTGGGAAGCATGAAACTGCGCAAGTCCGAGTCCAAGTCGTCCATCTCCAGCAAGCGCAGCTCTGTCCGCAGCGACGCAGCCATGAGCCGGATCAGCTCCAGCGACGCCAACTCCACCATCAGCTTTGGCGACGTCGACTGTGACTTCTGCCCCGTGGAAGACCACGTGGACGCCACCACCACGGAGATCTACATGGGTGAGTGGAAGAACGACAAGCGCACCGGCTTCGGCATCAGCGAGCGCTCCAACGGTATGAAGTACGAAGGCGAGTGGGCAAATAACAAGAGGCACGGCTACGGCTGCACTGTCTTTCCCGATGGCTCCAAGGAAGAGGGAAAATACAAAAATAATATCCTGGTCCGTGGAATAAGGAAGCAGCTGATACCAATAAGAAATACAAAAACTAGGGAGAAGGTGGACAGAGCGATCGAAGGCGCACAACGGGCAGCCGCCATGGCAAGAACCAAAGTGGAAATAGCAAACTCCAGGTATGTAAACGCCGGAGGGTGGTACTGCCCGGGTCTTTGGAAACGGTAGAACATCAGATAATCTGTGTGTGTCAGTCCTTTGGCGGCATAGGGTTCCAGAACCAGAAGTGAAAAAGGATTCAGCCGGATAGAATGAGGCAGACATGTACCTGAAACTCTTCTGAAACTCTCCATCCTGAAAAAGTGTTGAAGGCGCATTGCGGTCCCCTTCCTCTTAAAATTACTTCCTTAATACTAAACGTGATGGAGTTCACTCAGTGCCTGTGTACATTTCCCAGAGTCCAGAAAGTTAACCTTTTTTAAAAAAGACAAAACAAAAAAAGTACCACTGAAATACTTCCAGAGAGAACATAGTACATCGTGTACTGGGAAGAAAATATCCATCCACATGGAAACCTAGCCAGTGTAGGTGAACCTTTTTGTTCTAATATTAAAGTTGCAGGTGTGTACAACTCCTCCCTAGAAAATTATCCTCATTTATAACATTCACATTCTGTTTATTGATGCCTTCTAGGTGAAATTGGTTTTGAGCAAATGATCAAGGTCTAAATAAGGCAGAAATGGAGAGTTATATGACAAAATCCGTCAAGCATTCTTTGAACAACAGAACTCACCTGTATGGGAAAGGCAGAGGGATTGGGGCTAAGCAGAATCCCCCCATTCTAGGCAAGAAAGATTAGATCACTGGTGTATTAAAAGAAGGGGGGTGGGGAGAGCCTGACACGGACAGATGGGACTGTCAGTGTGCCAAGTTTGAAAGAAAGAGCAATAGAGAAGGGCTGGAGTGAGTAGGAGAAAGCAGTGAATAATAGATTGAGAAGTGGGGTGTATGTGGGCACAGAAGGTCCATGCACCTAAAGTTTTACCATTAATAGCTGGATTCAAGCATTCCCCCAGGAGAATGGAGAAATTGATTGGGAATAGAAAATGTTATTAGGGATGAATGTCATATGTTAGACAAAAATGAAAAAGGGCTGGTTATACATGGAAAACTTTATTCTTAGGCTTATTTAAGCAAATACTGATAGGCCCCAGTTCTGTGTGATTTGAGATATACATTTAGCACAGAATATTGAAAATCCTTTTCTTACTTTAGTAATATTCTCCCACTGAAGTAAACCTCCTTATGAAACCAAAGACTTGTAGCAGGTCTTCAAACTTTAATTCTTAACATTAAATTAATAAGCCCTGCCTTTTCTTTGGTGGAATCATGTGTAATTTTTGATGTTCAGACTTTTAATATACAAAAATGGCTGTTTCATATTGTGCAACTTAATATTTCTAGACGTCTGAAATTTCTTTTTAAAAAATGCTCCTGTTTTATGGCTACTGTTTACTTTTATGTGTCTGACACACTGGAAACTGGAAGCCGTCTTGTGTTTTGCAATATTTTTAGATATAAAAGTACTCAAGATTTACATCTCTATCCCAAACTGACCCTGTTTTAAAGTTAATATTGCCTGTTAATAGGCACAGACTTTGAGGAAGGGTCTTTCCTGTCTTCTCTGCTGAGCATCATTTATTTTAGATGATGGTTTTCTGTGATCACCGAGCATTGCATTGACTTGTTTTTCACTTTGCTTGTAGATAGGGTACTTGGCCCATGTAACCCTGCTAGCCTTCGTGGCCCTCAGCTAACTTTTAGAGCTAGTGAGATACTCTCTGTTAGTTCTTAGCCTCTAATTTGAAATGCACTCTTGGCTTCTTCCCTGTTATTGTCACCTAGTGATATACAAGAGGTAATTCAATCTTGGCAGGTGAAAAATGAACCTATGAGGGACATTCTAGCAAATGACTTTCTTATGCTTACTTTAATGATTGACTTTTATGATTAGTTTAAATTGGAGGAACCTACATAATGAAAGGTTGTGATGCAAAGATCTCTGATTATAACAGTTTCATAAAACTCTTATCCAAGTCCTAGCTAGCCACAATCTCTCTGTCGAAAGTCTTTGGGGGAGGAAGGTGTTAAATAGTCTGCGAGTATTCTGTTGTAATAGTTTATAATCAACAAACATCTTAAGACCTTGTACTAACTAGCTAGTTAACTTAGCTAGTTAACTACTTCTTAAGATTTCACTTGGCTTTTTAAAAAATGCTCAGTTCATTTTGCTAAGTGACATAAGTCCATCACAGAACAAATATATTGCATAATTCTACTTATAGAAAGGATCTGTAATGGTCCAGCACGTAGAAGCAATGAAATGGTGGTTGCCAGGGGCTGAAGGAGCATTTGCAAGGTGCTGTTCCAAGGTATAAAGTTTCATGTTAAACAGAAATAAGTCCTAGAGCTTTATACCGCATTGTGCCTGGAGATAATACTGTAAAAAATAAGTGAAAGTGTTCGTCACTAAGTTGTGCCCAACTCTTTGTGACCCCATGGACTGTAGCCCACCAGGCTCCTCTGTCCATGGAATTCTCCAGGCAAGAATACTGGAGTGGGTAACCATTCCCTTCTCCAGCAGATCTTCCCAACCCAGTGATTGAATCCGGGTCTCCTGCATTGCAGGGAGATTGTTTACAGTCTAAGTATTGGGTGCTTAATGTTTAATAGGGTAGATTTCATGTTAAGTATTCTTACTACAATAAAAAAAATACTATTTCAATGACACAATAGGCCAAAAAAAAAAAAAAAGTTTACTACCCTGTTAACCTTTTATATTTTACTTTGACTGTTTTTAGTCTCTTTCCAGATTCTGCTTTAATGACTTCTCCAGATACAGAGACTTGCAACTTGCTCAGTCCTTCCTGGCCCCTCTAGCAGTTGTTATTTACTTAATGTGTTTTTGTCTTTAAAAAATAATCAAAGGTTTAAGAACATAAAGACACACTTCCCCTTTCCCTGCCCCTTTTTCTGCCCCAATGATGGCAGAATAAGAACTAGAAAGTAAGACTCCTGGCAGCGGCCACTGTTGAAAATCACTGGTTCACCATTAGCAGCAAAGGGAGATGATGTATTAATAGTTACTGACCACTTCAGGTTGCCTGACTGGTAGTGTTAATTACTGTTGTATTGCTATTATTTCTTGTGCTATAGAGATTGTTGCTTGTTTCTGAAATCCCAAGGAAATGGGTCCACCTTTGTACATCACCTTATTTTAGCTTGAAGCAAAACCTTTGAGGGAAAACAATTGTACTCCCCAACAATGGCAGCTCAGGAAAATCAGGAGACATGGTATCAACCAACTTCAGCACAAAGATTCAGGAAAGCATGGTAAATCTCTGGATCTTTACTTCTTAGAGTAGGCAGTGGTGCATCATCCTAGGAAACACAAGAAGCTTATTTCTGAAGTCTTATTATGGAGCCCTGTTTATTTCTTCTAGATCAGGGAATATGAGGATCACCTAAGAGGTAGTAGGTGATAGAAATGATGCAACAGTCTGTAGATACTGAGTTGCCTTGCAGGTTAGCATTTAGAGTTAGAACTTTAAGGGATGCTAATAATTCGCTGGCTCCTATAACTTTTCTGTTCTAATTCCATGTTTATAAGATGTAACAGAATGTTTTGCTCCCCTCTTGTCTTGGTCCTGAGGGTAAAAATCATCACATGGAATTAAGATAGTGTCTCAACCTTGATTTTAAAGAAACGTTCAGGAGGAAGGAGCCATCAGGGAAGCCCCTTACAGTAGCTATCTGCTATAAGGGTAGAAGAGCCGCGATGAAAAGGCCTAAAGCAATTGAGAACCATAGGTGTTTATGTAATCTGATTGTGGCAGATCAGAAGAAAGAAAACTAAGGGAGGATGGAGCTGAATGGGAGTGTCCCTAACCCACTGACTCTGTGGCCAGTCTCACTGCAGCTAGCTGGGTGGTGGGCTGGGAGGCCCCCAGGACCGCTCTGAAGTGTCACTGACGGGACAATCCAGTTAGTGGGGTGGGACCATCTGCTCTCAACCTCTCCCCAACCATCACTGCCACTTCCGGTGGTAATGGCAGCACCTTGACCATGTCCCCTGCCCAGTCTTTCTGTGCTTGTCACAGGAGTCACTCTGGGGGGTGTGTGGAAGCAGCCAGATAGCACACGGACGACCTCAGGATCAAGGGGTCTGTTGAGCCTGCTGTGTCCATTTGCAGAACCAGAGATTAGAGTCCCTACTTGCCAGTTTTGAACTTCCATATTAAAATGACATAGTATTTTTGTTTTAATCCTATAGGAAAAATCTGTTTCCCATACTTCGCTTTTAGAAAAAAGATACCTTACAATTTCATGCCATTCTCTCTTTCCTCATTGCCCAGGATGACTCAGCTACAACAGTTTTCCTTCAGGAAAGTCTTCGCTTATCCCTCCCCATGCCTGGCACCCCTGCCCAGCTCCCCTGGCCAGCTGCTCGGCGTGCTCCCCACTCTGGTTTAGACCTAAAACCTCCTCTTCACAGAGGGTCTCCCTGTTCCCGCCCCCTCCCACCCCACTGCATCCCCCACAGACCAGACTCTATCCCCGCTCCGCACCTGCAATCAGTCTGCATTGTCATTGTGTTTCAGTATATTTGTGTTGTATTTTTCTCCCAACTGGACTGGAGAGCCAGGCCCTGAGGGAGGCTGGGCGCAGATCTGTAATTCCCAGCAGCTAGTTTAGATCACTGAAGTGACTTAGCAGCAGCAGTTTAGATCAGGGCACTTTTATAAGAGCTCTAGTAAATATTTGATGAATGAGTGAATTAAATCCTCACTGCTTTGGGTTTGAACGTTGCCAGTGCTTCTAATTCCGTTTTGCCGGACGTTTTGAAACCGCTGTTCTCAGGCAGGAAACCTGCTTCTCACAATTCATCATCGTATAATCTGGCAATAAAGGAAGTGCAAAAAATGCAAAGGTGTGTGTTACAGCTGCCCTTTCCCCTAATTAGGTCAACATCATTAAAGTGTCAAAACTAAAGCATAGCCAGGGAATACGAGCTCCTGGTTAACCTGAACTGTTAACTCCTTTTTTCATTGGTATGAGCTGGTCAGGAAGACCTGTGAGCACTTACCTAAACAGATGAGAAATTTCCAGAAAGTTAGCTTTTACTAACTGCAATAATGTTGGCTCATCCTTCATAGTTGACATCGCCAAAACTTGTGATAGGGCAGAACATAAGAGCTTATTATTGTCTTTTAGAAATCTAAGTTTGCTAAATATTCAGCTGTTTCCTTTTGAAAGTTTTTCTTGTCCAGTGATTTTGGAGTCATTTTTCGTATTCATTTGAATAAGTGAATACGAAATCAATGGAACAGTCTCTCACAAGATTACTCGACTGGATTCACACTTCACTTATTAGTAATTAAAACCCAAAGTCAGCCATGAGTCAGTGTGTGTTATGGATCCAGATTAAACTTATCTCCACCAATTATAGGGAAAAGCTCAATTTCTGCCAAGTGATTGTGAAGGGCAAGGAATTTGAGATTCTTAAATTCTGTTGGATAAGAGGATTCTCTTTCTCTTTTGCAAATTGATACTATTATAGTTTATCTTCTGTATTTATGTATTTTCAGTAATATTGGTGGCCATATCATATCTTTAAAAACAGTTTTAGGTTACCTTTTCCATGAGTTGTTTTGTTTCTTCTACAGGGGCTCTGGTTAATTTTCCACTATTAGCAAAAAGTGATTTTTTTCATAGGAAGCTGAATTTCTTATAATGCCTCATAAGTCATTTTAATGAAAAGTATGTTAAAAAAGTAATTTGTGGGGAAGTCACCTAAAATATGGGAATTTACAACAGGGGAGAGAATTGGCATTTTCTTTAGTTGTGTCTCTTGTGTTCTTCCATATCTGCTTTTGCTGTCTGTCACGCTTCGTCCACCTGCTCTCACCAGCCCCCTGCAAGCAAATTTCAGAGGCTTGATTAAAACACTCAGGCCCTGAGGTGCAGAAAAATTACCACGAGTGGGGATTGATGCTTGACTTTTTCTGTATGGGAGGGTCATTTTAAGGGTCAAATGAAAGAATGGGTGTCATGGGACTTTAACCTGTACATCACTATATCTAGTTAACATTTTAGAAAGTGTGTTGCCCTTTCGGGTGCCATTCCCAAAAGGGAAGGTTGATAGGAGACTGAGAAGCCAGACTAAGAAGGAGGAAGGGAAGGAAGGCTTGGGAAGCAGAAATAGGGCTAAGCAAAAGGGAAGGAATTAAGTTTACCAAGCTTGACCACCTGTGTGCAGACGTTTGCATGTGTGTGTGTGTCTGTCTGTCTCCACACCCCCACCCCTTTCCCAGAAGCCTCAGTTGATTTGGAGTCAGCATACCGTCAACAGGAGATTAGACTTTTTGAGACCGAAGAGAAGATGAACAGAGAAATGGCACATGTGTTTCTCTGAAGCCAGGCTAGACCGGGGCCCTGTCCGGAAGACAAGAGGGCAAGGACTTCATACTGTTCGGGTATATTCATGTAGATCACCATTACCCTTAATGTGTGTTATGGTTTCATATTGCACAGAAAAGTGTTCATTTTTATTTTAAGTTTTTTTCTTGGCTGTACTAGGACTTAGTTGTGGCATGTGGGAGCGAGTTCCCTGGCCAGGGAGGGAACCCCGGTCCCCTGCCTTGGCAGCTCCAAGTCTTAGCCACGAGGCCACCAGGGAAGTCCCTGGATTGCCCATTTGAAAAGTTTTAAATACTTGTTTCTCCTTTTTACCAAAAATGGCCCATTTCCCGTGGGAGCAAGTGAGGTGCCCGCTCTGATTTCCTCATGCTCGTCTCCAGGCTGTTGAAAGACACACTTCTTCTTCCTATCACAAGGCCCAGGACTTCTTAAGGGGCCCAAGCAGTCACTGAGAATTCTGCAGCGTGCCAAGAGACAGCTGAAACCACGAAGATGACCTCGGCGTCAGCCCTGTTGTGCCCACAGACAGAGGGCTGAGCCTGGCTATAATGCTTATCTAGAGGCCAAACTCAGGGACCCAGAGCAGGCCCACGCCCGCTCCTCTCCTTCAGCTCTGACGTTACTTAACTTGGTGGCTTAACAGGTCATTACACGTGACATTGGAACATACTGTTACCCGCACCTTGTAAAGTGTTCTTAGGTCATCTCGTTTCTAAAGATCTTTCTTTAAAAAATTCTTCATCCAGCCCTACCAGTGCCAGGCCCATTCAGAAACCCTGGGGCATTGAGGTGAGCCTGAGTTTTCATGATTAACAGGTATGTCCAAGTAATTCCGATTTAATGAAACTCAGTCTTGGGCTGTCATGCTGGGATGACCGCACAGTTACCCACACTCTAGAGCCATTAAAAACATTCCTTGTGAAACCCTGAATGGTGCAGGTATGGCTACCCACTGTGACTGAGCAGGGAGGGTGAGGAGAAGGGTGCTGTGCGTGGAGTGGACGGGCCTGAGGTGAGTCAGTTCTGCAGAGACCTATTTGGTGAAAACCGGCTCTGAGGACCGGAGGGAAAAAAACAATCCAGGGTGATGAGAAGCTAGGTTTTGGGGACGCATGTTGGCCTGGTTTTAACTGCTGAAATCTGAGTTTGCTGCAGACAGCCCAGATTTCAGCAGATTCCATCTCAGTGAACTGTGAAATACGACACTTGACTGATTCAGTCAATATGAAAAATGAAAGCAGCAGATACTTTTTAGTACAACTTGGTTGTAATGGAAACCACCCTAGTACACTGTTTATCGTAAGGCTGGAGGTGTGATTGCATTCAAGTTCCAGCCCATGGGCTCTGTGTGAACCTGCGCTTTGCCCTGGAGAAGCTCTTTTTAGGGGGCCAGTGGCAGAGTTGTGTGCACATGCTCACCTAGCGGCAGACGCCTGGGAGCCGCAGCTGCCAGGCGGCCCCAGCACCCTGCTCACAACTTTCCATTATGGATTAAGCTGACTCTGCCAATCTCACTTTACTCAAGACACCAAACTGGACGCTTGCAAGACCAGTGCCTTGCAAATCTTTGAGATGCTTTTCTTATTATAGATGAAATATGAACATTGTGTTTAGGAACAGGATCCAACAAATGCCAAAGGTATTTATGTAAGTCACTCAGCTTTAGTCCAATGGCCTCTTGAGACTACAACCAAATCAGCTTTTAATAATTTTGCCCTTCTGTTTTGGTTGGCGTTTCATATTTATTTGTATAATATGCTCAACTCAGAATAAGCTGCTTTATCAGAAATTTAATTAAGGTGTGAGGAATCAAGATTGCCTGGAAAGTAGTACAGCTCTTTGAAGTCAAATCTTCTTAGAATTTCCCTATGCACCCAAAGAAACTTATTCAAGCCAAGTAAAATACAATTAATCCACTTTCTAGTGTTTTAAAAACAATTATGCTAGAGATAACACATCATTTGTTATATTTTTTTGTTGTTGTTTTTTAAAAACTGGAAATGAGGTAAAATTTTTGTCAATTTTGTTCATTTGTGTCCAACTCTTTTTGACTCCATGGACTGTATGGGGCCACCAGACTTCTCTGCCCATGGAATTTTCCAAGTAAGAATACTGAAGCAGGTTGTCACTTCTGCTCTAGAGGATCTTCCCAACCCAGGGATCAAACCCACATCTCTTACAACTCCTGCCTTGGCAGATGGATTCTTTAGCGCTAGTGCCACTGGGAAGCCTCTCTACGATATCAGGTCAATCAAATTTTGATCTCAGTTGCTTGGTCTAGATATCTCTGTCAGCTTCATTTTTTTATTATTGGTGAGGAAGCTTTTTGGAATTAATATTTCAAGATTTCATCTGTTTACTTCCGTCTGTTAGGGGAAAGGTTTGAGATTCATGGGGGTGGAGCCTCCTAGTCAAAACATGATGAAAAATCCTATGGGAGCTTGGTTTTAGGATTCAAGAGTGAGGATGGCAGAATGTCAGACGATGGAGCTCCATCCACCCTCCACTAGCCCTGGTCACTAGTTTCCACCTCCTGCAGCTCATCCCAGTGATTTCGGAGTCATTTGAGCTATGGACTGACAAGTTACCTTGTAAAAGATACAAATAACCCTGAAAGAGTGGTACCTCTAACCCCAATCCATTGTCAGTTAACACGTTAGTTAACAGTCTGGCCTAGAGTCCCAGAAAAGATACTTGGTTCTCTGTGTGCGCGCATGTTCAGTTGCATCCAATTCTTTGAGACCCCATGGACTGGACTCCTCTGTCCATGTGACTTTCCCACCAAGAATACTGGAGTGGGTTGCCATTTCATCCTCCAGTGGATTTTCCCAACCCAGGGATTGAATCCATGTCTCCTGTGTCTCCTACATTGCAGGGAGATTCTTTACCACTGAGCCACTTGGGAAGCCCAGATACTTGGTTACCAGCCCATTTTATAAGTTTCTTATCTCAGTGAAATACTAATTCTGATTGTTCTTTGTAATATTCACTGATTTCTTACTGTGTAAATATAAAATTATGATTAGGGCCTAATTCAGTCATAGTGTCTGGTTGGTACAGATTTTAAAAAGCAGTTATCTGTTGGATGATTCGCACCTTGCTATGAGTTTAGTTAGTGTGTGTGTGTGTGTATGAGACAGAGAGAGAGGGAGAGAGTCACTCAGTTGTGTTCAACTCTTCTGCGACCTCATGGACTGTAGCCTGCCAGGCTTCTCTGTCCATGGGGTTCTCCAGGCAAGAATACTGGTATGGGTTGCCATTCCCTCCTCCGGGGGATCTTCCCAACCCAGGGATCGGACCCAGGTCTCCCGCATTGCAGGCAGATTCTTTACCATCTGAACCACCAGGAAAGTCCAGGTAGTAGTTCAGTTCAGTTCAGTTCAGTCGCTCAGTCGTGTCCGACTCTTTGTGACCCCATGAACCACAGCATGCCAGGCCTCGCTGTCCATCACCAACTCCCGGAGTCCACCCAAACCCATGTCCATTGAGGAGGAGCTTAATCATAGATTGGGGCTGGAGGTGAGATTCTGCAGGTGGTATCCAGCTGGGAACTAAAGGCTGTGTAGACATTTTACAGAAGAACATGGTGGATAGTGCAAAAGGACGATGGGCACAGTGTATTGGGGGTGCTGTAAAATGTTTGGTAAGGTTGGAAAAGAGGGTACTAGGTAGAGGGTGTTGAGAGATGAGGTGGAGAAGTAACCAAGGGCTCCCTGACTTTTAAGGAGAAATTTGGACCTTATCCTGAAGACAGGAGAGAGCTATTGTTAGTTTCAGGCAAAAGAATTACATGATCAAATTCTAGAAAGATCACTCTGCTTGGAGGTGGTATAGAGATTGAAGGGTGGAAGGGGCAGGAAATAAGACTAGAGACAGATTAAGTAGTAATCGGCTAACTAGTAATCCTGGTGAGCACCCATGGGCTGAGCTGAGCCATGGCAGTGAAGATGGGAAGAGGTGAATGTACGGGCAGAAGCCTCCCAGGCTGACTCAGGAGCACCTGATGTTTGGTTGACGGTGCAGAGAACAGAAAAAGACGAGTCAATGACTCAAGTTTCTGGTGTGGCCAACCGGATGGATGCCGGTCCAGTTTATGGAGATAGGGACCAGGGAGGAAAGTACAGATTTAGAGAGGAGGAAGAATTGGGATGTTTTTAACTTCTTGAGTTTTGAGTTGCCAGCGCCGAAGACAAAAGGGGACATGGACCTGGAACTCAGAAAGGGTTTGTACTGTATGTGGAGAACTCAAGACACTAGCCCTGAAGAGCAAAGACATTGATGAGGCCTGCCACGAAGGAAGAATTCCTTGTACATGATACTAGACACAGCTCTTTTTTTAAGAAGTAGCGGTAAAGCAATTCACACATTAAATGCTTGGGAGCCTTTTGCCTTAATGCAATGCAGGTATCAGAATGTCTGTTCCTGAATTTGTGAAATTATGCTTTCTATGATTTGTGCTCAAGGGACCTACCCAGTGAGCAAGATCTGTTGGCCTGTTTCTGTCTTGGCAACACGTGAGAACAAAATATCATTCTCAGAAATTATTGTGCTACAGAAACATCATTTGGCAAACATTTACTTGGTGCCAGCTCTGTCCAGGCATGGCACTAGGCCCTAGGAATAGAGAGATGAGTAACAAATAACACGTGTCGTGAAGATTGGGGAAACTGGCAGGCTCCTTGCACCAGGACAAGAGCTGGGAGCAAGGCAGGGCTGCAACTTGGAGGGCCCCACCAGAAGCACTTAACCCAGCCTGGGCCACTTATGGTAGACAATTTCCTGTGCTATTTGCACAGGCGACTCTTGTCCGCCTGGGATGCCTTCCCTCCCAGGCCCCTTTCCTTTGCCTAGCCCCTGTTTGTCTTCTGTGATCACCCTCAAGATCCGTAGCAGGCCTGGACTAAGTTAGAAAAAGTTGATCAAATGTCTCCAAACATGTAATCTTATGTGACAGTAGGAATGCCAGCAGTATATACGCTAGAGTATATAAGAATTGTATTGTGCTGAAGGGAAGATGAATACGCATTCTTTTAAAAATATCAGGATGTTTAAATATTTAGTGGGGCTTCCCAGGTGGTGCTAGTGGTAAAGAACCCACATGCCAATACAGGAGATGCGAGTTTGATCCCTGGGTTGGGAAGATCCCCTAGAGAAAAAAAATGGCAACCTACTCTAGTATTCTTGCCTGGATTTAATTTAAATCACATTTTAATTTAAATTAAAAATTCTTCCTAGAGTCTATAAGGTATGATTTTTGACAGTAGCAGAAATCTCATGAGCAGCATATGGATTCAGAGACACCAAAGGTAGCTGTTGAGCAGTTAGTGAATTTTTTGGCAGTGTTTCCAGATATGGAAGTAGTGTAGATACTCCTTAACGGTCCCCCATATATATCACACATCAGTGCAAACGCCCTTCCCCTTTTGGTGTGAGGATAGCAGTTGGGGTGCTACCTTTTGGCCAGTTACCTGGAGCCTGGACCCGTGCCGCGACCTTGTCATCAGTCGTCTCCTCTCATCCCCATAGCAACACTGAGCATGTGGGAAACCAAGGCATAAGAAGGTCACAAGGCCAGTAGACAGCCTAGCAAGGGAGGATCCCAGGCAGCGTCACCATCAGAACCCAGGGCTTTAGCCTCCACTGGACTTTGCGAATTGGGTTGGGATTTTTTCTTTACCCCACATTCTCTCTATAGGCTCTTAAAGGAAGATCTGTCTGGAAGCAGAACTGTGAAGTCATATAAATCACTGCAGATGGTGACTGCAGCCATGAAATTAAAAGACTCTTGCTCCTTGGAAGAAAAGCTATGACCAACCTAGACAGCATATTAAAAAGAAGAGACATTACTTTGCCAACAAAGATCCATCTACTCAAAGCTTTGGTTTTTCCAGTAGTCATGTATGGATGTGAGAGTTGGACTATAAAGAAAGCTGAGCGCCGAAGCATTGATGCTTTTGAACTGTGGTGTTGGAGAAGACTTGAGAGTCCCTTGGACTGCAAGGAGATCCAACCAGTCCATTCTAAAAGAGATCAGTCCTGAATATTCATTGGAAGGGACTGATGCTGAAGCTGAAACTGAAACTCCAGTACTTTGGCCACTGATGTGAAGAACTGACTCATTTGAAAGACCCTGATGCTGGGAAGGATTGAAGGTGGGAGGAGAAGGGGATGACAGAGGATGAGATTGTTGGATGGCATCACCGACTCAATGGACATGAGTTTGAGTAAGCTCCGGGAGTTGGTGATGGACAGGGAGGCCTGGCGTGCTGCAGTCCATGGGGTCGCAAAGAGTCAGACACAACTGAGCGACTGAACTGAACTGCATTTTGGTCTTCCCTGATGGCTCAGTGATAAAGAACCTTGCCTGCCAGTGCAGGAGATGCAGGTTCAATCCCTGGGTCAGAAAGAACCTCTGGAGAAGAAAATGGCAACCCACTCCAGTATTCTTGCCTGGAGATGGACAGAGGAACCTGGCGGGCTACAGACCAGAGGGTCACAGAGTCAGATACTACTTAGCGACTTAACACACAGACATGTACTGCATTTGCCGCTGTTTCATTTAACAGATATTATTCATTCAGCAGCCACAAATCTTGTGTCAGAGACAAGAATAAACAGATTATGTCAGTATACCATCATAAATTCTGAGAAAAACCTGGAAACATGAAAGAAGAGGAAGATCACCAAATGCACGTGGGGCCTTCAGGGAGTGGGGCTGAGCGTGAGCTGTGGAGATGAGGCAGGAAGCAGGTGCTGGCAAGCTCCTTTTGCCTGGAGCATCTTGGGGAAGACAGAGTGTAGGGAACGTGCCCAGGGTAGGTTCCTCCAGGCAGTGGGATGGAAGGGCAGTGCTCCCCCAGGTGTGCTCCATCCATCACAGGGCAGACCCCAAGGGCTGCTAAAAAACCCCGGGTCCTGCACCTGGTACTGAATTATCACACCTTTGGGTGAAGCCCAGAGATCTGCCTTTCACAGACTTCCCGGGTTATCCTCAAGCCTGCTCACGTGTGCTACATTGAGATGTCACAGGAACAAGGTCATAAAGGTTTGGGAGCTGAGTTTTCAACTGTTGGCCTTGGGGAGTCTTTGAAGGAATTCGAGCAGGGAGCCATCTGCCTTTGAGATGGATTTAAGTAGGGTGAAGACTGGAGGCGTGGTCTGTGGAGATGACAAAAACTCAGTCAAGGGTGGGGGTAGTAGTAAAGCAAGGGATAAAATGAGCAGAAGTGGATGAACTGGAAGTGGGGGCTGAAAGGCAGATGCAGACCTAAGACGTGTGTCTGATGCTCTGATGCCCCTGAATCACATTAGCAGAAAGGTTCATTCATTCCCAGAATATGGGTGATTTATTTCAAACATAGTGAACAAGCAATCTTTCCAGGTCTCTCGTTCTTACCAATACAATGGGAGTGAGGAAGTGGGAAACGAGACGAGACCGTCACAGAACGCCGCAGTCTGGGTCTCCACCATTGAGTGAATTCACCTACTTTGCCTATTTTTTTTTGTTTTGTTTTAAATATAGGGCAGCTTTTTTTTGGTGGGAGGGGGGGCGCTGCTCTGGGTCTTTGGTGCTGTGTGTGGGCTTTCTCTAGTTATGGAAAGCAGAAGCTTCTCATTGCGGTGCCTTCTCTTGTTGCGGCTCCATGGTTCTAGAGTTCCGGGGCTTCAGTTGTTGTGGCACATGGGCTTAGTGGCCCCTCAGCATGTGGGGTCTTCCCGGGCCAGGGATTGAACCCATGTCTCCTGCATTTTCAGGGAAATTCTTAACCACTGGACCACCAGGGAAGTTTCCTTTGCCTGTTTTTGAACCTTGATTTCCCACCACTCTGCCAACAGTGCTTCTTACAGAACTCTGTCCGTGAGTAAAAAAAAAACCTAGTGAAACATCAGTAACATTTTACTTTTCCAACTCCAGACTTATCCGCAATCAGAAGATGATGGATTGCAAGGGGAAATGCATAACTGTGTAAATTGTTAGAAAGAAAATTGTAGTGAGGAGTGTCTAACCAAGATCGAAGCTGTTTTGAAGCACCCTTAACATACCAGTGAGCCTCAGTCATGACAGAGGTATGTTAGGTGCTCACACATTTAGCCCTGAAGGGGAAGAGGAAATGTGAGTCTAACCCTTCCCTCCCCCTGCCACACGCACAAGCGTAGAGTTGATGGGAGGTAACCTGTACTCATAGGAAGTAGTTAAATAAGAGCACAGAGTAATTCGTTCAGTCAGCTGTTAGCACTCTGCCTCCATTCCATACAGGTTTTGAAGTAGATTAAAATCTCCAAATGGTTAGTCTTACAGGTATCAAAGGAAATAAATTGACTGTTCATAAAGCAGTTGCAAAGACTTTTTACTTGGCCTCATATCTTAGTAGTATTTTGTTGTATTTTTGTTTAATGTTACTGTATACATTTGACAGTGAAAGCACTTTTTAAAATTATGCTATTCTTGAAACTGAAACATTCGCTCAGTCCTGTCCTACTCTTTGTGACCCCATGGACTGTAGCCCACCAGTCTCCTCTGTTCATGGGATTCTCCAGGCAAGAATACTGGAGTGGGTAGCCATTCCCTTCTCCAGGGAAGCTCCCCGACCCAAGGGTCAAACCCGGGGCGCCCTCATTGCAGGTAGATTCTTTACTACCAGAGCCACCAGGGAAGCCATTCTTCTTACTCCTCACCAAATTAGAATAACCTTCAACTCATTGTTGGAATTATTAAAATGCGGTTTTAAAGTGAGCAGTCAGTAATGTTTAGCTCTATAAATGAAAACAAGGGGAAGAAGAGCTTGTTTAAAGGTTTTCCCTTTCTTTTGCTTTGGAATCTTCAGTAATGCATTCACTTTGTGGCATGGAAGTTCAGTCACTAAACTTTATTGTTTAGAAGTTTTCTTTAAATTAAAGTTGCTATATTTGTAATCGTACAGGGCCGCTGCTGTATTCAGTGCCCAGTAATAAGACTTTAAAGGTATTTCCAGGGAAGTATAGGCATCAGCCAACAAAATAAAGAAAACAAGTCTTAGATATAGCCCATAGAGTGTCTATGTAAACATATATGTATAGGAATGCTGGCCCTAAAGGAAGGCCCAGTAAGGAGAAAAGGGGGAGAAATTAGGCAGCTTGAATAAAGAGGTAGGGATTCTTGGTGTAACTGGTATGCCTCGTGCCAGATGGAACTGGTCTGGCGTGATTTGTAAGGGATTTGAGCCTTGAGCAACATATCATTGTTGCTCTTTAGTCACTGTCACATCCGACTCTTCTGCGACCCCATGGACTGTAGCCCACCAGTCTCCTCTGTCCATGGGATTCTCCAGGCAAGAATACTGGAGTGGGTTGCCATTCCTTTCTCCAGGGATCTTCCAGACCCAGGGATCAAACCCGCATCTCCTCCACTGCAGGCAGATTCTTCACCGCTGAACCACAGAGAAGCCCTGAGCAACATTTTAAACGGACACAAAGGCATGATTTGTCTCAGAGGCAAACAGAGATTTTTGCCAGTTGGAGAAAGAAAAGCGTATCTGATGATTCACAGCCTGAAGAGAAAGAAGAACTGCTTAAAGGCAGTGAGAATCACCAGTGTTCATTATCTGTGTGCAGTTCTGCCCTGTGGCTTGCTGGAGTGATCTTTCATGGCTTTTTTAATCATCTAATGATCTGTGTTCATGTCCCCTAATGAGTTCCATTGTCAATAAAACCTGAAACAAGGCTCTTTCATGGGCAGACTCATCACTTTCACCCTCATCCTACCACGAGAAGCAATGATCCAGAAAGTTAGTAAATTTGGGGAGGGCAGTCATGGAGTTGCCCTGAAATTCCTCAAAAATTAACGCTGCCGATTTGTAGAAAAAAATAAAAACACTAGGAAAGTAGGAGGCTGGAACTGCTGGATAGGTCCCTGCTATCAGATTCAGACTCCAGAGCTTCATTTCCTTTTGAGAAATCTTACAAATGTTTGTACAAAAAAATGCACTCAAGCCCCTTCTGTATCTCGCACTACCCCGTGACATATTTGATCTAAGTGTTTTGCTTTGCAGTGGTGTAGAGCACAGCTGAGTCATGGTGGGAGAGAAAGGAAAGCAATTAGATAAGGGGGAGTGCTGCCTGTTAAAGGAGCCTGAAAGCACTAATCAGGTGTTATGCAACACACAAGTGGAAAGTGTTTCAGAGTTCTGAGGAAGTTAGTAACATGAGCAAGACAACATGTGAGGAGAGTGATTTTAGCTGCCATGCACAGCGTGGACTGCAAGCCGCAGAAGTTGGGACGGGAACATCAGGACGTGAATAAGTCAGTTCAGGCATAAAGGACGGGGTCCTTGAAATTTATAGAGCAGAACTCATCATGTATACAAGTGGTTGTGTAGAAGGGAGTTCAGGCTCTGAGGATCTGAGCAGAGTTAGCAGCGAGCACAAGAAGAACATAAACGATGATGGAGACACTTTGGGGAGGAGCTTTCAATTTATGGACATTCAAGGAGGAACGAAACAGACAGATGATTTCTCTTAAGAATGGCACTTTGAAGCCTTGTGCATTTAAGAGCTTCCAAGGAAACGACAGCGTGAGAATCAAAGATTTGTGTTGTCATTTGTAACAAAGTCATTAGGAAAATGAATAGAGCGGAGGTTGAGAAATTTATTAGGAAGTGTCGGAAATAGTGACCCATGTTTGGGAAGCAAGGAATTATTTTTTACTAAGATAAGATAGTGAACAAGATTTGGTTATGGTTATAGCTAACATCTCTATTTGCATAATTCCACTGTCAGAAATCACATTAGCAAATCTGTTTTGTTTTTTATTTTAATTTTTATTTTCTTTAACACCAAAAACATTTTGTACTGGGGTATAGCCAGTTAACAATGTTGTGGTAGTTTCAGGTGAACAGTGAAGTGACTCAGCCATACATAGACATGTATCCATTCTCCCCCAAACCCCTCTCCCATCCAGGGATGGCATGTAGCATTGAGCAGAGTTCCATGTGCTAGACAATAGGTCTTTGTTGGTTATCCATTTTAAATATAGCAGTGTGTACATGACCTTCCCAAGGTCCCTAACGACACCTTCCCCCTGGCAACCATAAGTTCATTTTTCTGTCTGTAACTCTCTTTCTGTTTTGTAGATACATTCAGTTGTATCATTTCTTCTTAGATTCTACATATATGATATTTCGTATGATATTTCTCCTCTGACTGACTTCACTCATATTTTTATTCTATTAAGAGGCTAGTCATCAAAATATCTAGATGATTAGCTATACCCTAGTCATAGATCTCATTAGCTCATTAACTTTACATGCTGCCTGGTGTCTTTAAGTCCACAGAATGAAATTAATACCCGTGATTTTCTTTGCCAGATGCTTAGAAAAAGGCATCTTTCATTTTTTCTCTATTTGAAACATGACTTTTGTCTATGGATTTATTTATAATTATCAGCTGGGAAAACTACATTTAGTATGAAATACTCAAACAGAAAAATAAATCTGCTTCAGTTCAGTTCAGTTACTCAGTCGTGTCCGACTCTTTGCAACCCCATGAATCGCAGCACGCCAGGCCTCCATGTCCATCACCAACTCCCGGAGTTCACTCAAACTCATGTCCGTTGAATCAGTGATGCCATCCAGCCATCTCATCCTCTGTTGTCCCCTTCTCCTCCTGCCCCCAGTTCCTCTCAGCATCAGGGTCTTTTCCAATGAGTCAACTCTTCACATGAGGTGGCCAAAGTATTGGAGTTTCAGCTTCAGCATCAGTCCTTCCAAAGAACACCCAGGACTGATCTCCTTTAGAATGGACTGGTTGGATCTCCTTGCAGTCCAGGGGACTCTCAAGTCTTCTCCAACACCACAGTTCAAGAGCATCAATTCTTCAGCACTCAGCTTTCTTCACAGTCCAACTCTCAAATCCATACATGACCACTGGAAAAACCATAGCCTTGACTAGATAGACCTTTGTTGGCAAAGTAATGTCTCTGCTTTTGAATATGCTATCTAGGTTGGTCATAACTTTCCTTCCAAAGAGTAACTGTCTTTTAACTTCATGGCTGCAATCACCATCTGCAGTGATTATGGAGCCCCCAAAAAATAAAGTCTGACACTGTTTCCACTGTTTCCCCATCTACTTCCTATGAAGTGATGGAACCAGATGCCATGATCTTCGTTTTCTGAATGTTGAGCTTTAAGCCAACTTTTTCACTCTCCTCTTTGACTTTCATCAAGAGGCTGTTTAGCTCCTTTTCACTTTCTGCCATAAGGGTGGTATCATCCGCATATCTGAGGTTATTGATATTTCTCCAGGCAATCTTGATTCCAGCTTGTGCTTCTTCCAGCCCAGCGTTTCTCATGATGTACTCTGCATAGAAGTTAAATAAGCAGGGTGACAATATACGGCCTTGACATACTCCTTTTCCTATTTGGAACCAGTCTGTTGTTCCATGTCCAGTTCTAACTGTTGCTTCCTGACCTGCATATAGGTTTCTCAAGAGGCAGGTCAGGTGGTCTGGTATTCCCATCTCTTTCAGAATTCTCCACAGTTTATTGTGATCCACACAGTCAAAGGCTTTGGCATAGTTAATAAAGCAGTAATAGTTGTTTTTCTGGAACTCTCTTGCTTTTTCAATGACCCAGCGGATGTTGGCAATTTGATCTCTGGTTCCTCTGCCTTTTCTAAAACCAGCTTGAACATCAGGAAGTTCACAGTTCACGTATTGCTGAAGCCTGGCTTGGAGAATTTTGAGCATTACTTCACTAGCGTGTGAGATGAGTGCGATCATGCAGTAGTTTGAGTGTTCTTTGGCATTGCCTTTCTTTGGGATTGGAATGAAAACGGACCTTTTCCAGTCCTGTGGCCATTGCTAAGTTTTCCAAATTTGTTGGCATATTGAGTGCAGCACTTTCACAGCATCATCTTTCAGGATTTGAAATAGCTCAACTGGAGTTCCATCACCTCCACTAGCTTTGTTCATAGTGATGCTTTCTAAGGCCCACTTGACTTCACATTCCAGGATGTCTGGCTCTAGGTGAGTGATCACACCATCATGATTATCTGGGTCATGAAGATCTTTTTTGTACAGTTCTTCTGTGTATTCTTGCCACTCTTCTGCTTATACCTTTATAAATCCAGTGAAGTAAACCAAGGATTCAAGAAAAAGTTCTTTTAAATAATGTACTGGTGGCTAATTATAGGCTTCCCAGGTGGCTCAGTGGTAAAGAATCCACCTGCCAATGCGGGAGACACAGATTCAATCCTGTCAGATAGATCCCCTGGAAAAGGAAATGGCAGGCCACTCCAATATTCTTGCCTGGGAAATCCCATGGACAGAGGAGCCTGGTCGGCTACAGTCCGTGGGATTGCAAAGAGTTGGACATGACTGAGCACTCACACTGCTGCTGCTAAGTCGCTTCAGTGTGACCCCAGAGACGGCAGCCCACCAGGCTCCCCCATCCCTGGGATTCTCCAGGAAAGAACATTGGAGTGTGTTGCTATTTCCTGCTCCAGTGCATTAAAGTGAAAAGTGAAAGTGAAGTCACTCAGTCATGTCCGACTCTTAGCGACCCCATGGACTGCAGCCTACCAGGCTCCTCCGTCCATGGGATTTTCCAGGCAAGAGTACTGGAGTGGGTTGCCATTGCCTTCTCACACTAATAACTAATTAACATACATGTTTCAGGTATTTTTCCTGATTAAATTTATGGTTATATTTGGAAGTTTTTTTGTTTTTTTTTTTAAACTTTACAATATTGTATTGGTTTTGCCATATATCAAAATGAATCTGCCACAGGTATACATGTGTTCCCCATCCTGAACCCTCCTCCCTCCTCCCTCCCCATACCATCCCTCTGGGTCGTCCCAGTGCACCAGCCCCAAGCATCCAGTATCGTGCATCGAACCTGGACTGGCGACTCGTTTCATACATGATATTATACATATTTCAATGCCATTCTCCCAAATCATCCCACCCTCTCCCTCTCCCACAGAGTCCAAAAGACTGTTCTATACATCAGTGTCTCTTTTGCTGTCTCGTACACAGGGTTATTGTTACCATCTTTCTAAATTCCATATATATGAGTTAGTATACTGTATTGGTGTTTTTCTTTCTGGCTTACTTCACTCTGTATAATAGGCTCCAGTTTCATCCACCTCATTAGAACTGATTCAAATGTATTCTTTTTAATGGCTGAGTAATACTCCATTGTGTATATGTACCACAGCTTTCTTATCCATTCGTCTGCTGATGGACATCTAGGTTGCTTCCATGTCCTGGCTATTATAAACAGTGCTGCGATGAACATTGGGGTACACGTGTCTCTTTCCCTTCTGGTTTCCTCAGTGTGTATGCCCAGCAGTGGGATTGCTAGATCATAAGGCAGTTCTATTTCCAGTTTTTTAAGGAATCTCCACACTGTTCTCCATAGTGGCTGTACTAGTTTGCATTCCCACCAACAGTGTAAGAGGGTTCCCTTTTCTCCACACCCTCTCCAGCATTTATTGCTTGTAGACTTTTGGATCACAGCCATTCTGACTGGCATGAAATGGTACCTCATAGTGGTTTTGATTTGCATTTCTCTGATAATGAGTGATGATGAGCATCTTTTCATGTGTTTGTTAGCCATCTGTATGTCTTCTTTGGAGAAATGTCTATTTAGTTCTTTGGCCCATTTTTTGATTGGGTCATTTATTTTTCTGGAGTTGAGCTGTAGGAGTTGCTTGTATATTTTTGAGATTAGTTGTTTGTCAGTTGCTTCATTTGCTATTATTTTCTCCCATTCTGAAGGCTGTCTTTTCACCTTGCTTATAGTTTCCTTTGTTGTGCAGAAGCTTTTAAGTTTAATTAGGTCCCATTTGTTTATTTTTGCTTTTATTTCCAATATTCTGGGATGTGGGTCATAGAGGATCCTGCTGTGATGTATGTCGGAGAGTGTTTTGCCTATGTTCTCCTCTAGGAGTTTTATAGTTTCTGGTCTTACGTTTAGATCTTTAATCCATTTTGAGTTTAAAATGTGACCTGCGTTACAAAAAATAAGTATACAAAATAAGGAAAAGGAGCACATGACCTACATGAAGATACATGTCTTAATAATTAAAAATGTGGAAACTCTGCAGTGTATAATTTCAGGCCCCAGCCTTACCGTCCAGGGTTTACCTGTAGAAGGACATCAGTAGGCATGTTCCCCGTGTGCAGTAGGGAGTACAGAGAACGGAGAGTGAGTGAGGAATCCCGAGCAGAGCACTCTCGCTCAGCTGAGGATCCAAACCCAGAGAGTGCTAGAGGCTCGTTTTGTGTTAATCGTGTTCCATGATACCACCTCGGGCTTCGCAGCTGTCTCTAGTGGTAAAGAATATGCCTGCCAGTTCAGGTAACAAAAGAGACATGGGTTCAATACCTGGGTCAGGAAGATCCCCTGGAGGAAGAAATGGCAGCCCACTCCAGTGTTCAGTCCATGGGGTTGCAGAAGAGTTGCAAACAGCTAAGCATGTGCACAGCACACGGTGATAACAGCTACATCTTTTCTTTCTCTGGCCCCCACTCTTAACTCATTGTGGATTTGTTTTGTTTGATCGCCTCTCTTAACTTGTAATAGAAAATCCACCTGGTCTTCAAGAGCTGAGGTGTCCAGGGGTCCAGTCCAAGCTTCCTGCATAGCCTTAGCAAGTCCCTGCTTGAAAGGGCCTTCTCTTCAGCTGAATCTGACCCACCAGCTGAGAAATCACAGCTCCTGCTAGAAAGCAGGCAGGTGTGGAGGTGCTTACTGAGGTGCAAGGGTCACTGTGGAGCAGTCTGGTTTTTCCGTTGAGAAGAAACTAGTTACTGCTTCTAGTGTGTCAGCGGTTTTTCTTAATGCTCATAAAACAGGATGATATGAAAAGAAAAATATTCTTAATTAAACTATGATCATTTCTTAAGTGAATCAAAATATAAATTGTTTTTTTATATAATTTTTTATATAATTATAAACAAAATGATTATTTATATCATAAACTCTTCAAAGATAATTTATTCTTTCAACATTACGGGTTACATTGAATCACGCTTTATAATTTTTGTCTCTATGAGGACTCTGAATTAGCCAGAGATGTGAAAGTTTAAACTTTTCAAGTCATAGGAATTAAGGAGGGATATCTTTGTAGGAAAAAAAATGAAAATTTTAGGCAAATTGAGATGTGTACGGTTTCTGCACTAAATAGGTATAAGGACCTTTAGGAATTTAAGGTAGTCTGTGCAAAACTAGATTTTCTCATGACATTTTCAGGAGTTTTTTCCTCCCAATTTTTCTGTTCCTCCTTTCTCCCATATGTTGCATCTCTGATTAGTGTGAATTCTTCTCATTTAAATTCTAAATAATCTTTAGAAGTCTGAATCAATAAACACTGAACCAATGAGCTGTAAAAGTCTTACTTTTCCTCATAGTTAAGCACAAATCTAAAGCAAGCTAGAACCATTTTCAGTAAGAACTCTGAGGGTTGTACCTGGAATGAAATGTTTACTTATCCTACACACGTGGAAAGAAAATGATCTTCATGAGCAGGTCCCTTTTAGACTTTAGAGGACTATTTGATGCTTATTAATATATACAGTGGGCTTCCCCCATGGCTCAGCTGGTAAAGAATCAGCCTGCAGTGCAGGAGACACAGGAGACATGGGTTTGATCCCTGGGTCGGGAATATTTCCCCAGAGGAGGAGATGGCAACCCACTCCAGTATTCTTGCCTGGAGAATCCCATGAACAGGGAAGCCTGGTGGGTGACAGTCCATGGGGTCATACAGAGTCAGACACAACTGAAGCGACTTAGCACAATATATACTATCTAGCTAATAAAAACCATACAGTGTTTAAATCTTGTATGGAACCTGGCACAGGTGTCAAGACGTCGGCACTCTAAATACTTGGTTTTGATTGTTCTGTCATCTTTAGGTTGGTATTCTTCCTTAGAGACTTAGAATTCTCAGTACAAGACTAAGATCCAATCTAACAGTTCCTGTATTGTGTGTGAGTGCTCAGTCATGCACCCCACTCCAGTACTTTTGCCTAGAAAATCCCATGGACGGAGGAACCTGGTGGGCTGCAGTCCATGGGGTCCACTAGAGTCGGACACGACTGAGCGACTTCACTTTCACTTTTCACTTTCATGCATTGGAGAAGGAAATGGCAACCCACTTGAGTGTTCTTGCCTGGAGAATCCCAGGGACGGGGGAGCCTGGTGGGCTGCCGTCTATGGGGTTGCACAGAGTCGGACACGACTGAAGCAACTTAGCAGCAGCAGCAGTAGCCAGTCATGTCCAGCTCTTTGTAACCCCAATGGACTGTAGCCTGCCAGGCTCCTCTGTGCATGGGATTTTGCAGATGAGAATACTAGAGTGAATTGCCATTACCTTCTCCACAATACTTTATACATGTATTTTTAAAATCTCTATACTAAGATAACTGTATAAAAATTGTTCAGTTTAATGGAAATGATCATTCATTTACTAAAAGGTCTTTATGGTTCATGACCCTGCTTTCCTAGGCCTCAGCTAGAAAAACGAATACAGCCAAGCCAACAGTTGTTGAATACTTCCACGTGAAATTTTGTGAAAAGGCAGCCTTTGCTCTCAGAAGCCTCATATGCTAGGGCAGGAGGTTGAAGAGAAAACCAGCAGATATTACTCGGTGTGATATAGCAAAGGACAGAATGTGTAAGAGCCCAACAGAGGGTCCTTAACAGCCCAGGGAACCAAGGGGCAAATTGGAGAGGACATGTTGGCCTTTCCAGGAACAGAAAGGGGATGATGGGCTTTTTGAGCCGAGGAAACCACAGGGCAAAGGTCAGGGTGAAGACTGGCGGATGGAGCGGTCTCTCTTGTTTCCTCGGCTCAAATGTTATTGTCATTTATGTTCGCCTGGTTCCAGGGCACAGAGAGGCAGTCCGAGGTATTAGTGGGCCTCCCTGGTGGCTTAGACGGTAAAGAGTCCACCTGCAATGAAGGAAACCTGGGTTGGATCCCTGGGTCAGGAAGATCCCCTGGAGGAGGGCATGGCAACCCACTCCAATATTCTTGCCTAGAGAATCCCATGGACAGAGGAGTGTGGCAGGCTGCAGTCTTTGGGGTCACATAGAGTCAGACATGACTGAGCGAGTAACGCTTTCACTTTCAAGGTATTAGTGGTCGAGAACAGACACTGCAACTGCAGTCCAGGTTCATGTCCTGGCGCTGCCAATGGTGTGTCGTGGGCAAGCCACTGGACCTTTCCAGGCCTCACGCCCCTCCAGCTGCACATGGGCGTGTGATGGCTTCTCCCAAGATTGTCTCCAGGGTTGAACGAGGATCATCAGTTTAAATGGAAAGTGGATGATAACGGTTTCATGTTAGTGTCAGTTCTGTTTTCATTTTGACTATCTCTCGAAGACACGCTCTCTGTAGAGCAAGGGAGATTTGGTGCCCTGGGAGAGATCCAAATGAGAATGACAGGGCCCCATCTTCCCGGACATTCATCACCAGGGACAGAGGTGGACATGTTGGCAACTAGCCATGCAGCTGGAAATGAAATAAGAGCTCCGTGGAGGTGGCAGCAGAGTGTGGGAGCATCCCCCGACAGCAGGGTTTTCCGCGAAAAATGAGGGATTCTTGGGAAGAAGAGATTGCTGAAGAGTCTCCGTTGGCTGCCCGCTTTGGCTCACTGTGGCTCAGTGGTGTGGCAATTAGGGCGTCCGTCCAGGCTGCTCTTGGCCTCGTTTCATTCCCTGTGGTCGACTTCATCTCGGCTCCTCTCCCATCCACCTTGATGGCCTTCAGCTGCTTCCGGTGGAACTGAAGCTGTCAGGTAGGTATCTGTGGTCGGCCTGAGAGAGGCACAGAGAGAGCCAGGGCTGGAGCCTTCCTCTCTGGTGGTGACAAGTCAGCTTCTGGTGAGACTCTCAAGCCTATTGCTGGATTTCCCTCCCAGCCACTTGGCTCCACCTGCTTTGTTGCTGTCAGTTCCAGTGACTGAGCCTTCTCCCGTGGTCAGAGGAGTTTTTTCAAATTTGCAGGTTTCATGACTTCCCCAGTGGTTAAGAGCCTGCCCTCCCACTGTAGGGGGCGCGAGTTTGATCCCTGGTTGGGGAACTAAGATCCCACCTGCCACTCAGTGTGGCAAAAAAAAAAGATTGGCAGGTTGCTGCCTCCATGGCTCCCCCAGGGTAGACCAGACAGGCCTGGGAAACCAGGTATGTGAGAGCAGAGGTTAAGTGCAACCCCTGCCTGCAGTGGGGACCAGCCTTCTGTAGAGTCCCTGTTTCTCCAGGGACTGCCAGTCACTTGTGGGGTGACAGGGAATGAGTGTCTGCTGCTCCCTCCCCACCAGTATCTTCCAACAGTTGGGTCCCTTTTGTCCTGTTTCTGACAGCATTATCTCAGGCAAGGGCTGTGTTGTATGCCTGGCTCTGAACTGCAGTTTGAGCTCTGTGAAAATGCCATTGCCTCCTTTGGGTCAGTCTGGGCCTGGGAATAGAAGGTTCACATGGCAACTGTAATTCAGGTATCATTGCTGGAAGATGAAGCAAGAGGTGAAGGTGAGCTGGTTGCCTTGTGGAGAATTTCAGAAGGGAGGAAAGAGGGAAGCAATTCACATGAGTCTTTTAACATGACAGCCTGATTTTCACCCAGAGAATTTTTCTGCGGTCTTTCTGTAACATGGCATGGTAGTACAGCACCCTATATAGTAGGAGCAACAATAAGTCTTGGCTGTCACTTTTCAGCCGAGTGGTCTCAGGCAAACAACTGTACCTCTCCTAGCCTCAGTTTTCTCATCTGTGGACTGGGTGTGATGATTAATAGTGCCTCCTCACAGGGCTGGAGAGAGGACTCCCATGTGTTGGAATGTGGTGTTTGGAAGGGTGCCTGGTGCCAGCAAATCTAAGCAGGTGTGTGCTTTTGTTCTTACCACAGGGCACAAGGTTTTCGGTAAAGTTGTTCTCTTGCTGCCTTGTCGGGCGTATCTGAGGATATGATGCCTTTTGAGACACTAGCCAGGCTTCCCCAGTGGCTCATTGGTAAAGAATCCGCCTGCAGTGTAGGAGACGCAGGTTCGATCCCTGGATCAGGACGATCCCCTGGAGGAGGGCACGGCAACCCTCTCCAATATTCTTGCCTGGAGAATCCCATGGACAGAGGAGCCTGGCAGGCTGCAGTCCAGAGGGTCGCAAAGAGTCAGACACAACTGAAGCAACTTAGTATGCATAAGGCAGTAGATCCAACCAGTCCATTCTGAAGGAGATCAGCCTTGGGATTTCTTTGGAAGTAATGATGCTAAAGCTGAAACTCCAGTACTTTGGCCGCCTCATGCCTTCGCATGACTCATTGGAAAAGACTCTGATGCTGGGAGGGATTGGAGGTAGGAGGAGAAGGGGACAACAGAGGATGAGATGGCTGGATGGCATCACTGACTCAATGGACGTGAGTCTGAGTGAACTCCGGGAGTTGGCGATGGACCGGGAGGCCTAGCGTGCTGTGATTCATGGGGTCGCAAAGAGTCGGACACAACTGAGCGACTGATCTGATCTGATCTGATCAAGTAATAGACATGTTCAGTTATTGGGTTTAGTGGAAAGGTATTGCAGTCATAGGTCTCTGAGAAAGAGGTTCACCCAGTTCTAGAAGAGGATGAAGGATTTTCTCCTAATTCATCACATACAGACGTGAAGAAAGCCCCCAGCCTGTGGTGGATGTGACCAGGCCTCTGGGTGAGGTGCCTGAAGGCCGCCACCCCAGGGTGTGTATGGACGGTGTGAAGCCACTTTGTGAAGCCACAAAGACAGGTTTTTTGTCACGCAGGTTTTCTGTTTTGAGACCAGCCTGACTCTCCTTTGTGTTTTGTCTGCCAGGGAAGTTGAAACAGCTTTGAGCAGAACACCTGTGTCTTTGTCCCGGTCTCGCCTTGCTAAACAGGATTTGATTGAACTTCTCTTTCCAGCACAGTTGCCCACCTACTTGCCTTGCATCTCTGCATTCCGGCCTCATATTGCTTTAGGAGAAAGCAGCCAGACTCGAAAGTATGAGAAAATAACATTAAAGTTAGATAGAAAAATTCTTTGTGTACTACTTCTCTGTTTAATCAAAGAAAAACAAGTGTGCAGCGTCTGTTATTAAAACCTCTTCATTATAGCCTCCTCTGAGTGTTTCTGCTTAGGCTTTAGAGGGACAACTGAAACCAGTCTCTCCTATCCATATAAAGTTGGGTACATTTGTCATTTGGAAAATGACATCAGAAAAATAAAAAATTGGGAGAAGTCAGTACAGACCCATGTGTCATGTGTACTGTGAAAATTCATGGAAGATCCAGCTTGCCCCCGCCCGCCCCCCACACATTTATCACAGTGAACACCGTCAGTGCTTCCATGAGCGTGTACTGCCAGGAGTTCACAAGGAAGCCCGGGATAGCCCCGCATCTCCAGCTGCTTCCACTCCCATGGTAGAATGTGACAGGTCACCGTGATCCAAGGTGGGGAGTCTGTGCCTGGATATAAGCAGTTGTTTTTCTGAATCTTTCCAGTTCTGCGTAACGTTTTAAAGAGCAAAGTGAATTATCCTTTGGGGAGTGTCAGGAAAGGCTTTACGGGGAGAGGGTTAGAATTGGTTCTTGAACCACTAGAACAATTTGGGCAGCAGAAATGGGGGGATGCGTTCTAAGCAGAGCAAAGTGTGTGAGAACAGAGCGCGGAAGCAGGTGTGAGAGCACCAGCAGGGCAGTGGGGAGCATCTTAAAACGTACCTGCTTCCTGGAATGCCGCTGAAGGCTGGGGATTGTTTTGCACTGTTTTTGGAGGAGCGGCGCTGTGCTGGGTCTTGGCTGTGTCATTCGGGCTTCTCTTGTTGTGGAGCATGGGCTCTAGAGTGTGCGGCCTCAGTAGTTGTGGCTTAGTGGTCCTGTGGCATGCGGGATCTTCCCCAACCAGGGCCTGAACCCTTGTCCCCTGCATCGCTAGGTGGATTCTCAACCACTGGACCACCAGGAAAGTCCCTCTTGTGCACCTTTCAATGAAGTACTTTTGGAGGTATCACCTTTAAAACTCAAAGCTCTGGTTACCATTATAAATCTGCTATACCATCTTACTGTTCTTGCTAAGCAGATGGGTGTTAGTATCTTTCTCTGAAGAGGACCATGCTGTGGGTGGTGGCATGCCTGTGATGGATACAGATGCCTATGGCTGTGACTGAGGTTATGTGAGGCCCTGGTGATCCTTTTTGTCCTTTCAATCCCAGAAAGAAATGACTATCAGATCTAACTGAACAAATGCACCATCTTCTCAAATAAGATTTCTATAGAAAATCTATTTCCTCCTTCTTGAAGGTCGCTTGGTTTAATAGTTCTGTGGTTTTAGAGTAAATGGATTTCTTTGGGTTGGTTGGTGGGTGTCTTTCATAATTTACACAGCAGCCTCCTTTCCGGTATCTCATCCACTCCCTTTGCTGAACAACTCCGTGTTGGCCACACAACAGACTCTTAGGGAGCATTCCTACTCCATGCACAAAAGAAGTGCCTGGTTTGAAAGTCATTTTTTAAGGCCAAGTCAGCTCTACACAGTTATAATATTTACTAGGCATTGCCGGAAATGTAGGGACAAAAGATTATTCGAATAACTAAGGAGTGTCTCGTTTCCTGATCTGTTTATTTAGGGTGGGTTAAGAATAACACGCCCATTCACCTCTGTTGAGAATTGTCCACAAACTTAACTTTCTTTTTGTTTCATCTTCATAAAGCATTTCCTTGAACACGTGTGTGTTCCTTAATTATCTCTTGCCTTCTGCCTCTTGCTTTTTCTTGCCTTCTGCTCACATCTGCCTTCTCCTGTTTCCCATTTCTCCTACTTTTCCTCTCAGAGACAGCATCCACCCTCCTTCTAGATTGGCCTGTTTTTACCATAAAGTTATGTGTGTCCATCCAGTCCAGTTGACGGATGCTGACCAAGAGCCTGCTCCACGCCAACCTTACACATGGCCACAAAAGGGGTTTTCAGAGGCAGCCCTGGCCTTTGGGTGACCAGACTAGTAAACAGCTGGTTACAGGAGCCAGTGCAGGTGCAGCTGAAATCCTGCCGAGGAGGGTGACAGGAGGCTCGGGGGTGGGGACAACAGCGAAACCTGTCCCTGCCAAAGCCCTGGTCTCTCTCCCTCTCCCTGCTTCCCGGCTGCCTTTTCTAGCTTCCTCAGTCTTCCTCTCTCCACCCTTGACATTAGGTGCAGACCTCTTGTTTCAATACTTAGTAGGCTCTAAGTTTGTGTGTGTGTGCATGCTCAGTCACTCAGTCGTCTCTTCTGGGACCCCATGGGCTGTGGCCTGCCAGGCTCCTCATAACACATGTCTCTCACGTCTCCTCCTTTGGCAGGTGGATTCTCTGCCACCAGCGCCACCTGGAAAGCCCTAGGTGTGTACTTGTGTCTTTTTTAGCTCTTAATAATTGCATACCTGACAGTGCATGGCAGATCGAACACATCCAATAAACTGATTTCTCTGGACTTGTTTTTTTTTCAACTGTAAGGTGAAAATGGTGACTTAGAATTCTTACCAAGGTTTTTCTGGCTTAAAAAAATTCAGTGGCTATCAGTTACAACAAGTACATATTTGTATTGAAAACTATTTAGCCATTCTGTCTTTATTTTGTGACTACATAAATATGGCTTAAAAGTAAATTTCTTGGGACTTCCCTGACAATCCAGTGGTCAGGACTTAGCACTTTCACTGCCATGGGCCTGGGTTCCGTCCCTGGTTAGGGAACTAAGATCCTACAAGCTGCACAGCTCAGCCAAAAAAAGAAAACTGTGTTAAAAAGGGAGGGCACATATATATGCCTGTGGCTGATTCATGTTGCTGTATGGCAGAAACCAACACAGTATTGTGAAGCAATTATCCTCCCATTAAAAATAAATAAATTTTAAAAAATTGTCCTGAAAAGAGAAAGTGAATTTCTATAGTAGGATTAATTTCCAAGGATAAAAAGGAGAGAGTATATAGTTTTTATTCAAGATGTTTTTTTTTTTTAATGGTTTCAAATGCAACAGTTTGTTACCAATGCAAAACAATGGACTTGGATGAATGCATAAGGGGAAATTTAGCTTCACTGGATGGAATTTACTCTTCTTCAAAAGTCTCTGCTTTCCATCTTAAACTGGACTAATTGGTAAAATGAGTATGTGTACGAATGCAGTTTAGTGACCTTTTCAGAAATCCTTTTGAAGTGATTTCAAGGATTGTAAGATAAGGATTTGGGTTATTTCTATATTTAGCAGCCTATGGTTTTTAAAGGTTTTGACTCTTAGTTTAGGTCCTCAGGACTTACCATGATCAGTAGATAACTTGTTTCTTTAACTGAGAGCTTTTTTAAAAATATATTTATTTATTTGGCTGTGTCACGTCTTCATTGCAGCATTCAAACTCTTCGTTGTGGCATGTGGGATCTAGGTCCCTGACCAGGGGTTGAACTCAGGCCCCCAGCATTGGGAGCAGGGAGTCTTAGCCATTGGACCACCAGGGAAGTCCCAGCTCAGAGCACTTATTATTAGGTCCCTGCTTCTGCACGCAAGAGCACCAAAATGTAACTGGGTTTTCTTTACCATCCGGGCATGTGTCTGCTCTTGGAAACTGTAAATTCAGAGTAGTTCTCTGTCATCCCAGAACTCTACCTCTAATTGTCATTACAGGTGGTATTTGAGCCTTCGGAAACTGGCCTTGATTGTGTTTTCTGTTTTCTTTTCATTATAAAGCTTTCTTGTGAAGTAATTTTTGTTTTCTAGGCTTAATTCCGTTTCGCTAATATTTATTAGTATTTGGGCAGGCCCTTGAAGGTTCATTAGGAAGACCCTATATATACACACAGTATAATTAACCATTCATTTAAGAAAAACTGCCAAGTAAAGTTTTTAAAGCAACATATTTTATCCCTACTTTCATGAGATTCCAGTACAATAGGAAAAAAAAAGGACAAATAAGCAAACATATCTGGCCAGCTACATGAATTTTAGAGATGTACAGAGATAAGCGAAGTAACCACAGCTGGGTTAGGGAGACAAAGCCTTCATTTAAGAAACAAACTGCAAACAGTATTTTGAGGAAGAGTGGGAAGTATGTTCAGGACGAGAGTAAAAAGAAACTCGAGTTCACAGTGACTAAGGAAGTTTGGTCGAAGAGACCCACTGACAGTGGGTGTGAAACATTGCCGACCAGACTTGTTAATAGGATGTATTTTAAAAAGATCAGGTTCTTGTAGTATGCATAGAATGGGTGATTTAAAATTTTTTTAATTTATTTTTTCAATATGTGATACATGTTCACAGTTCAAATGTTTCAAGTTACAAAATGGAACAGACTGAGTGATAAACTCCCTCACACACTCAACTCCCACTAAGCACTTCTCCTCCCTGAAGATAACCAGTGTTATTAGTACTTCATAAGCTTTTGATAATTTATACATACAGATATACATTTTATTCCCTTTGACACAGATGGTTACATACCACAAGTCCATAACTGCGTTCCAAAACCTTTTGGGTGCAGATGGGTTGTAGAATTCAAAATTTACTGGATTTTAGAAAAGCAATATGGTCCATAGAGTATAAATGACATAACACCCCCAGGGGATCTGTGCAGCACTAAGCGATAAATTAATTCTCCAGGGAAACTGAATATTCACACCAAAGTGGGATAAATAAGAACCATAAATAGCCTCATGTCAGTTGCATTCAGGTGTTACTGTCAGATATGTTTGAACACTAAGCTTACAAAATTATGATTTTTAGAGGTTTTTAGGTCTTGGAATAGCTGATATAGGATTATAACTGGAATCCCCACTATTCCCTACCCTGTGTTTTTTTTAATTAACAGTATGTATTGGAATTCTCAGTACAGAAAGAGCTTCCTCATCATCTAAACAATTAAAACTGCTCATGTGCTAGATTTCTTGCAGAAAGCAGTTTAAACACATATAGTGATTTATGCACATACACATGTTTGTATATAGATAAACAAGTGTTGCTGATGAACAAGGAAGCCTGGCATGCTACAGTCCATGGGGTCGGTTGCAAAGAGTCAGACACACCTGAGCTACTGAAACAAGATTCATATTTATTGGTACAATTAAGAGTATAGTAAGTGAAGTGAAGTGAAAGTTGCTCACTCATGTCCGACTCTTTGCGACCCCATGGACTATACAGTCCATGGAATTCTCCAGGCCAGAATACTGGAGTGGGTAGCTATTCCCTTCTCCAGGGGATCTTCCTAACCCAGGGATCGAACCCAGGTTTCCCGTGCTGTAGACAGATTCTTTACCAACTGAGCCATCAGGGAAGCCCAAGCACAGTAAGGTCCAGATCAAATTATTGACTTCTAAGTATGAGTCTCTACACTTAAGCTGCTTTTAAAAAAATTATCTAGTTAGAAATACTAGTAATAACTAGTAAAAACTAGTAATAATACTAGTTTATGGGGGAAAAGGCAGTTTAGCCAAGTAGAATCATAATATGCCTTGCTACAACAAATAAACAGTTTAGCCAATAAGAGTGTTCATGTATAATTGGTTCAATATTGGGATCAATGGTGGTGGAAGGCCTTAAGAATTAGAATTTTAATTGTCGGTGTTCCTTATGGGAATTCTTTGCCCAGTGAAGAGGTTCAGGTTTCTCGGTGATATCGTTACCATTGTTCTGGGTAGAAAGCTGCTGCCCGAAAAGGCAAGGGGCTGTTTAAATAATGGCGACACTTTTTGTAATTGGTGTGTCAGCACCAATGACCGAGAGGAGGAGCACTGAGAATAGCATGCGCAGTTGTCACCGTGCACCGGTGTTTGGGCCCAGAAGTCTGACTAAATAAGGCAATGCCCCAGCGAGCCTTATCAGCGTCTGACCGGGATACGGGCTAGCAGCTGATACATGGTGCCCGGCCATGCTCTGCAATTCCTTAGCTTCTTGGCAGATGAGCATCGATCCCAGACATCAGAAGCTCCTACCTGCCATGCCCAGTGTTGTTGTACCTGCATTTGATTTCCTATAAAGCTTGAGTATGAGATGTTAAGTCCCTGGAGAGGAGAAAAGAGAGAGTTCAGGATACTGTTCCAAAAATGTGTTATGCATGTAAGCATACTTATTTTTAGTGATGTGTCAGTGGAGAGTTTGTTTAGGAGTTCATTCACTATCCCTGGCTCCCTGCAGCTTTTTCCCCACCACCCCAGTGCCTCCCCACCCGGCCTGAGGTTGAGAGGCTGGCAGGCTCTTCAAGGCTGGGGTTCCAGGAAAGGAGAGGTACCATCACGGCCACCCATGGAATCAGTGGGTGCAAGGGGAGGGGAAAGGAGGGACTTTTCAATCACATCTGATCTTGGGCTCACCTTTCTTTTCATTTCTTTGGTCTCTGTGTTCTGCAGTGTTTATACTCTACCAGTCTGTGTATTTATGAAAAGAAAACAGAGCATTTTTTATAGGAATCAGTCCAAGGGTCCACTTCTAACGCCAGCAAATGGCATTTTCAGTTCCTGTTAGTATTCAAGCCTGCAAACCGGGTCTAATCCAGGCTTGCTTGTACAGAGTTGAGGGGTGACTCTGTACACGTGAGCACATTGGAGGGTCCCCAAACTACTGACGGGCTATTACACCACCAGGAAATAGAACTTCAAGACTACAGTGATGGAGTGGAGGCAAAGCTGTGAGCTGGGGTCAGCGCCCTCTGACTGTCCTTCTGTGTCGTCCCTCCTGCCCTGCCCCTTCCCCTCTGCCCATCCCTCCCTCTCCTCCTCTCTTCTTTGCTGAACCCCTTAGTGTAGAGGGTTGAAGGAATCACGCTTCTCAGGTCCTGACTTTCTGAATGCAGGGCCCCCCTTCTCTCCCCTCTTCCCCTTTGTCTGTTTACCCAGGCCCATCCCTTCCCCTCCAGAAATTCTCAGTAATAGATGTTTTCATCACATGCTCTTGATTCTGTATAATGGGAAAACTGTCGTCTTCAATTTTTTTTTTTTTTTTTAGTTTATATGAATGGCACCAAGTCACAGTTTGTTGTGGTGGTTTAGTCACTTGGTCGTGTCCGACTGTTTGTAACCCATGGACTGTAGTCCACCAGGCTCCTCTGTCCATGGCATTTCCCAGGCAAGAATACTAGAATGGGTTGCCATTTCCTTCTCCAGGGTATCTTCCCAACTCAGGGATCAAACCCGGGTCTCCTGCGTTGCAGGCGGACTCTTTACCAACTGAGCCACCAGGGAAGCCCAAGTAGGTGGTGGTGGATTTTATTTGTAGTTATGCTTAATAGATTAGTAACATTCCTATATAACTCTTTTAGTTTTGTTTATATTTTTGCCCCTTGAGAATACTGTGTTAAGATTTATCCACTGGCCATATGTACCCCTGGGCTATTGGTTTTCAGGGTTGCATGGTATTCCAGGGCTTCCCTGATGGCTCAGAGAGTGAAGAGTTTACCTGCAATGCAGGAGACCCAGGCTCAATCCCTTGGTTGAGAAGATCCCCTGGATGTGGGCATGGCAACGCACTCAGTATTCTTGCCTGGAGAGTCCCAGGGACAGAGGAGCCTGGCAGCTACAGTCCGTGGGGTCACAAACAGTCGGACATGACTGAGCAACTAACACTTTGACTTTCATGGTATACCAGTCTCTGCCTGCACCCCAGTGTACTCACCAGTTGACTTACTTAGTGATGGACATTGAGCTTGCCTCAAACACCCCATATCACAGCAGTGTTATCATTGAACTAGCTTTTAAAAAGCCAAGATGCAGTTCAGTAAAATCCCTTTCGTAAAATTTTGTGGTACCTGTTTAAATTCAGACATATCCCTTCTAAAGTTCTTCATTTAAAATGTCTCTCTACAGTTTAGAGCACTGCCACAGCATGAGTATTTTTTGACATCTCTATCCTAATAAAGACCCAGATGAAATCAAAACTTTCTGATTGGAATGCGTTCTGCGCTGGGCAGATAGCCACTGGGTTTTCTGTTTGAGAATAAGATATTCACATGTTTTCCCTGATCATAGTTTGGGACTTTGGCAGGCAAAACTTGAAGGAAGGTGGTAGATGGGCCAGAGAGACAACTTACTCACACTCTGTAATTGAAGGTCCTGCCAGGTGGGAAGAACACGTGCTTTAGAGTCAGGCAGTCTTGACTCCACCTTGGGCAAGTTATTTAACCTCTCTCAGCCTTGTTTTCATCATCAGTAAAAATAGGAGTAATTATGGAGCCCTCCCAGAGGAACATCAGAAGGATTGAATGAGCTAACAGATGGAATTTGTGTAACACCTGACGTGTCTTGGGCGTTCTGTTAAGTGGGAACTCCGGAATATCAGGAAAGTGTCCTCACCTCCACCTGGGTTAGACAGCAACCCAGGTGTGTTTCTGAGGGTTTCTGAGAGCCAGCGTGGTCATTTCTGTGTCACCTCTCCCTGTCTTCCAGCCCATCCTGAAATCAAGGATGGCAGTTGCAGGGCACCCCTGGGAGGGCGGAGGCTGGCAGTGGGCAGCACCAGGGCTTATGAGAAAAGGACAGGGTGTAGGAGGGGGAGTCCAGCTGTATTTAAGGAGATTTATCCCACAACATAAGATCATCGAAGGAGGAATGTGAGGGGATAATTGTGGACTGGGTGAAGTCAGCCTTGGGGTCTATCCCACTGGCCACACAGGATAGACAGGAGCCGATCTGGCGTGGGGAGCAGGGCCTGAGCACTAGGATTCTGGTGATCAAGAGAACACTGAACAGCTTTGATAAAGTCTCATGAAAACAGAATGTTCTTATCAAACTTAAGTGAGAAACGTGTCCGCAAACACTTGCTTCCAGAGAAGAATGGGGCTATTTCAGTGTGTTGGGCCCTTGGATTGGGTCTGTTTGCCTGAAATAATTGGGTAAACACATGTGTCCACTCAGTATTTTCGGCTCTCTTCACCAGATGGGCTCACTGGCGGCTCGGAAGGGGTTTTGTTCCTACTATATTAAGGCAAGCCTGACATGCCCAAGTGACCGCTGGTCACGTTCTGATCTTGGGAGGACAGTGGCAGCAGAATTGGGTTGGAGATGCCGTTTAATTCCCTGGTTTTTGTTCGTAGGTTGCAGAATTGCTGACAATCTTTTTATCTGAATGGTCAACTTAGTGAAAGTTCACTCTGTCAGGGTTATGTGTGACTTAAATACAAAAACCAGTATAATAAATAAACAGTTATCACAAGTTGGCAGATTCCCCACACACACATTTTCCTTCATGATGTGGAAGAAAGAGTACAGGCTCTTTCATGAAACTTACCCAGTTCTGATTCTGCTGTGTTCTGTCTACTTGGACAGACCACCACCTTTCAGAGCATGACTCCTTGTACATAATAGAATAATAACCTTGAAGGGTTGTAGGGAGACTCTAGTAATTTTGTTCATAAAGTGTTTCACAGAGTTCCTAGAATATGGATGTTTGGTAGTTTCAGGGTAGCAGTGTACATTTATTATCATTTGTGTGTGTGTGTGTGCATCAATGCATACATTATAGTAATCTATAAATATTAAAAATTTTCACATGTCTCTTAGGCACTTAGGTTAGTTTGTCAGTGCTAAGCATAGCTCTGGAATATTCCCTGCTTCGTCAGCCTCTGCTTTGTTGAACCCACAGTAGCCAGGGCACCAGCACCATTCTTTCCCTTTCCTCCTCACGTTCCCTGTCCATCTACCTTTCTCTGGGCAGTTGCTGTCGTTCCTCCCTTCCTCCCATCCATTTCATCATTAATAAGGAAAGTGAATGGGTTTCCCAGGTGGTGTTAGTGGTAAAGAACCCGCCTGCCAATGCAGGAGACATAAGAGATGAGGGTTCGATCCCTGGGTTGGGAAGATCCCCTGGAGGAGGGCATGGCAATCCACTGCAGTATTCTTGCCTGGAGAATCCCATGGACAGAGGAGCCTGAGGGCCTATAGTGGGTCACAAAGAACCAGACATGATTCTGAAGCAACAGCATGTATGCATGCAAGGAAAATGAATGCAGTAGGAGTATAGTTAACTAAAAACGAATACTTAGGCAGCATCTAATATTCTACTGAAGAATAGCCCAGTTCTTGGCAATCAAATTTCAAATAGCCACTCCAGCACACAATGCATTCTTAGTCCTAGGAGAATGGCATGGCCCCCAGATTTCACCACCTAATGGCCGGTGGAGTGGTATTTTTTCCCCAACCACTTAGGAATGTTAGTATTTTGCATCCTGTGTAGCTCTTTTTCTCATGGCCCCTGCCATGCACCCATGGGTGCTGGTGCTGGGAAGGCTGGGATCATATAATGTATACATCTCGGGGTGTGTGTGTGTGCATGTGTGTGCACGCATGTGAGTGTCTTGTCACCTTAACTCCTCTAGGCCTAAGCTTTCTGATTGGCACAGATCATTTGGTTAGAACTGGATGATCTCTGAGCTCTTTCTTAGTTTCCAGATTTTGTGACATATGTTGATCTCATGATTAATAATTCCAGATTAATTAGATTACAGAATGTTTGAAGACTGTGTCTAGCGTTAGAGATTCACTTACAAAAATAATCAGCCATCAATCCTGGAGGATGATTGGGCTTTATGATCATGTTTATAAACCTCTCTTGTTAGGCTTTTTGATCTGTGTGATTGTAAAAGACATAGAACTTCATTTGTCACTGTGCACAGATGATTTGACTGCTGTGTACAGGCCATTACGTAAGGTGCTTTTATTTATGTTCAAGTTATAGGGAAGTTTTAGTTAGAAGGTATACTCACCTGTCTTACTTAAATCTGATACCTCTAACTTTCTTTACCAAAGAAAATTTAGCAGCAGGTTTAGTAGCAGGACTGTTATCACTCTTAGGAAAAATTAAAAAGCAATAAAGAGAGGCCTAGATTTTACTTAAATATAATAAGGGAATTTCTCTAGAAACAAAAGTATAGCTTCCACAGTTACTGAATATTCAGGTAGAAGGGAACTTTAGAACTCTCTACTTTCCCAGGGGTCTTCAGCTTATAGTTTCAGACCTGGGAGTTCTCAGGCTTTTATGGAAGGGCTGTCAGTAGGAGGCAGGGAAAAGCTGAGGAGATGGAGATAGGTCCTTGCAAGCCAGAACATAGGCACTTTTGTCTGATTTCATATGGTTGGGGAAAAGTATGCCAAATTTTGATACAAGAATGAATTAGAATTCTCATTCTAACTCCTTTGTTTTATAGATGAAAAAACAAAGCTCCAGCCCACCATGTCAGGAGCACAGAAGGGACAGATTTTGTGAAATATATTGATATCATGATTAATAATTCCAGGCTTAATTAGAAGATGTTTGGGCTTTATGATCATATTTATAAACCATTGGCCTTGCTCTGAGAGGACTGGTGGCTCAGAAGGTAAAGAATCCGCCTGCCAATGCAGGAGACACAGGAGACGTGGGCTCAGTCCCTGGATAGGGAAGATTCCCTAGAGAAGGAAATGGCAATCCACCCCAGTATTCTTGTCTGGAGAATTCCATGGACAGAGAATTCCTGGCGGGTTACAGTCCATGGTGTCGAAAAGAGTCGGACACAACTTAGAAACTGTTGTTGACAGTTTAGAGCAACTCCAGAAACCCAATCCATGTTGGGAAAGTTGGACTAGGCAGACCTATGACACAGAGCACAGGCCATGCCAGCTCTTGATTCCTCAAGGAAAAGTAGACCTGTGTGACCCTTGACAAGAAACGTCATCGGGCCGGCCGATACTGGACCAGGAATAGGGATGTATACTCTGCACATTCACCTGCGGGTGTTTCCAGGGTAGAAAGAGTGGCTTTATGGGCTCTGGTAGCTTCGAACTGGAAATAATGCTGTGTGTGTGTCCTTAAGTTTTCATACCTCATTATAGCCCCATAACAAACATTGACAACCACTTCGTTTCTCCAGGACTTTTAAGTAAGCTGCCCAGCATTGCACAGGTGGGACCAGGACCCCCAGCCCCGCTGCTTCACCTGGGTAGCTACAGTCGCTGTCAACCCTCACGAAGGTCACAGATGCAGTAATTTGGCACAATATGAAACCTAATGCTTTGGTCACAGCTTTCTGGTTACATTTCATGAAGGTGAAAGTGTCATATATATTGCTTCCTGTTTTATAGAAAAGGAGAAAACAGAAACTTGTATTCCTATTTTCTTGTATATCTTTAAAAATAACTGCAGAAATATCTTTTTAAAAAACACTAACACTGGTTAGCTCTGCTGGATTAATATCAGGGTGAGTAAGGAACAAGAGAAGAGGGAGACTTCCCTAGTTTTATTAGATTTTATTGATCCATTTGAATATGTTGCTTATTTGGAAACTTAATATCTCTTTAAATTATTGAGTTAACTAAATGCATAGATATTATCTATAATGGTGTTGAATATTCTATGCCCAGCTTTATTTGCATCTTCTGTTTTTAGCACTTTACCTGTATCATCTGTAGTCCTCATAATAACTCTGCAAGGTTGGTTCTACCCCTCTTCTGGGTTTACGTAAGAAGAAACAAAGATGTCCCAAGGGTGTAGGGAACTTGCCCTGGATTCCAGGCTGGCAAGCAGTGACAGCTGATACATATCCAGGCAGTCTGATTGGAGAGCTCAGGCTTGTAACCACTATAGGAAGGGCTTAGACAAACAGCAAGAAACTCAACTTTGAGGGTGTTCCAGTGTGATGTAAGAGATATTTTTAGTTTGGCACTTTTGAAGTCTGTGAATCCTAAATAATACATCTACATTTATAGAGCAAGTCCAGGGAGACCGTGCAGTTTCCATTATGCTATTTAATCCAAGGATTACGTTTATGCTGTGGTTGTAACAGTATGCTGTCAATGGAGGTCTCGGGCTTTAAGTGCCAACAGATTGTCACAAATACTGAGATACCTGAGGGTGCGTCGAGGGTGGTAGGTGGGGAGGGAGACAGCAGAGATCAGGATGGATGACAAGGTGGCCTTGTGGTGGCCCAGCAGGCACAGAGCTTCATATGCCACCAGTGTGGGGGTGAGGTGCCCACTTTGAGGGGTTGGGGTGTGTTACCCACTGAAATCCCAGGGAAAGACAGCAACACCTCAGCATCTTACCAGGGAGATGTTGTTGGAAAACAAAATCCCTTATCTTGGAGCAAAATCACAGGGAAAGCTAGTGCAGCTAATAATCACTTGTGTCTTAACAGTGTCAATTCTACATTTATTTAAACCAAGAGCTGTTTATCACTAAAAGGTTATTATATACACGAATCCACTCATGCAAATGAGAAATGTGTATATTAATTTAATCATAATTGAGAGAGAACGTTCATCTTTTAGTAATTCAGATGATGAGAAAAAACCTGGTGTTCAGAGAGAGAATGAAAAGAAAGACCATCATAGGAAAAGTCTACAGCTTAATTAAGATGGGATGGGGTAGGGGGGTGTACAGTTCTTGCCTTCGATGCAAATTGCTTCCCAACACTAACTCGCTAGTAATCCCCAGGGGGTTGCAGGAGCTATTGCACAGGAAGTTCTTGGAACAGATAATGCAGGTTGAACCTAAAGTATAAAAAATCCCTCAGTAAATGTCAACAGTACTCATCACCCTCATCGTATTGATACTTGTAACTTGCTAGTAGGCTAAGTCGCTCAGTCGGAGAAGGCAGTGGCACCCCACTCCAGTACTCTTGCCTGGAAAATCCCATGGATGGAGGAGCCTGGAAGGCTGCAGTCCATGGGGTCGCTGAGGGTTGGACACGACTGAGCGACTTCACTTTCACTTTTCACTTTCATGCATTGGAGAAGGAAATGGCAACCCACTCCAGTGTTCTTGCCTGGAGAATCCCAGGGACGGGGAAGCCTGGTGGGCTGCCGTCTATGGGGTCGCACAGAGTCGGACACGACTGAAGTGACTTAGCATAGCATAGCATAAGTTGCTCAGTCGTGTCTGACTCTTTGAGACTGCATGTAGCCCACCAGGCTCCTCTGTCCATGGGATTCTCCAGGCAAGAATACTGGAGTGGGTTGCCATGCCCTCCTCCAGAGTATCTTCCCAACCTGGAGATTGAACCCAGGCCTCCTGCACTGCGGGTGAATTCTTTACCATCTGAGCCACCAGGGAAACCTATAAGTTAGGCTGGCCTAACTTAATACAGTATACATCTCCCAGATGGTTATATTTTCCCAGTGGTCATATTGTGTAGCTTATGAGTCATTGGATCAACTAAGAGGAGCCTACACTTTGTCTGTTGTCCTATCAAATTGTGTAATGACCCAAGGCAGGGGCTGGCTTCCAGGCCACAGAGGGCAGAGTTCACAGGTCACCACCCTGTTCACACCTTCCCGGCCTCAGTGTTTTAGCCCGTCACCCAGGCAGTGTGAAGCATGCCCATCGCTGGTGTACGCTTCTGGGACGTGTCCCATTCATTCACCCGCTTCTTCTCCTCCAAACCCAGACATTGGCCTGTGCGCCCCCCACTTTTTTTCAGCTAACAAACCTGTGGTTCTGTCTGCTGATGTTCATTCCTTTCGCAGGCTCCTTAAGAAATGTGGTAGAATTCCCCTCAACTTGCCCTTTACTCTCTCATTCCTAGAAATAATGTATCCATATTCTAATCTTCCCAGCCCAGAGATCGAACCAGGCCTCCTGCATCATAGGCATATTCTTTACTGCTGAGCCAACCAGGGAAGCATGAACAGAGGAGCCTGGAGGGCTATAGTCCATGGGATCCCAAAAGAATCAGACACAACTGAGCAACTAAACCACCACCACTGTTGTGATCTTGGAGTATATGAGATAAATATGTGTGTGTGTTAGTTGGTAATAATCACAGAGAAGCACACAATATAATAAAAGTTATTAAAATAACTAATTGATATTTAGAAAGTTATTAAAAAGAGGTCTTCAGAAGTGCTAATAATCATTTACACTATTTCTTTAATGCCAGATTGGTCTCTCCTGCCTCGATTCTGACCTAAGAAGGTATCTCATCAAGAGCTTTTTTGCTTCCCTCTGTTCTCAGAGCAGGGAGAGCTGGTTATGTGAAGAAAGTCCTAATGACTGTAAGAGCCATCACATTAAAGGCTTTGAGGGTCCTTTAGGGACATAATGCTCCCATTATCTTTTGTGATATAGCCAAAATTATACTCCCCTTGGCAGCGTTTCCATGCCAGGTCCTTGATCCTGACTCATAAATGCATGATTTATTCTGAGTAGTTGTGGTGAAGAGTCCCTCACATTTTTTTTTCATTGTTGTATTGCCTTTAAGACTGAGTTTGAACAGTATTTTAGGAAAAGAGAAAAAGTAAGAAGATATTAGGTTATTTTATTACCTGAAAGAATACCAGGGAGCCTGGGGGAATTCATTGGAGAAAGAAAATGGCATTTTGTCTATTGTAATTGGGAACTAGTTCTCCAGAAGCTTAGAGCACTCAGGGTAATATGGGATTTATTTTGAGTTGTGTTTCCATGATATTAAGAGCATGATGGTATTCAGTAACACTTGTGTGCCTTCTAGTAAAAACAAGCATTTCTTGTTTTGATCCATTTTCTTCTTCTCTGTTTTACTGTGTAGATAAATTTGAAAGCTTGTAGCCCTGACTATATGTAACCAAATAGTCTACCAGAGGGCCCCTCCTTTGTTAGGGAGGTTTAAAAATGGTTTCCTATTAATTCACAAGTCTGTGTGGGTGAATGCTTTTTTAACATGACATTTCTAAGACGCTTTTCTTGCTTATTCCAGAAAAGAGAGGCCAAGTCTGTTATTTACTACCTGCTTGGATAGTCAAGTTTGTTCAGCAAAAAATCAAGTAGAATCTCAGCTGACCACAGGTGAAGTCTAATGGCCCAAGTGGTTAAAGTAAACATCTCAAAAGTAAATAGGCAGAAATTCTGCTTCTGTACTTGAGCTCCCTAGACTATCTAGATGAAGAGGCTCTTTTAACTGATCTGGATTTTAATTCCACTGTCAGCAAAATGAGTATGTTCGTACAGCATTGGTACATTAAGGTCTCAAGGCAGACGCCGTAGACTTGTAAAATACTCCCTTAAAAGTTAACTGTCTTCAGAGTCTTCATAGTAGATTCTGGCTTTCAGGTAGTTTTGAGCTGTGAAAGTTTACAGAACCTCAAGAGCAGTTCTCTAGAAAGGTTTTACATTTTATTTAATTTTCAATGTTTTTAAGGGGCTTTTCTGGCTTGTTCTTCTCTGAAGCAAGAGCTTGGCTCCAGTAAGGACATACGCCTTCTGTCTAGCGCAGAAGTGCATAGACTGTTGACAGAGGATGGGAATGGGGCCAGTCAGGAGGGACAGGTTAGAACCAAGTGTTTCTTAGAATGTCCACTGGGCTTCCCTAAAAGCTCAGAAACCTGAGAAAGCTGGCTTTTTATGGGCACGCAGTTTCTCTTAAGACTCTTTGAGTAGATCCATTTTGTTTTATAAAAATTCCTATTGGAAGCTTGGCCTTTGAGAAGTCATTCTGCAAATATTCCAGGAGCATGCAGGCAGGAGCTGGAGACCTCTTTTCTTTTTCTTTCGTTATTGTTCGTGTGTCTCAATTAAGAGTTTTGGGTGACTGCTCCTTGGGCTGTGGCCAACTCTCCTCCCTTCCTGCAGAAGTTCCCCGCTCACCTGCACCTTTCTGGTGGTAAATACCTGGGACGCTGGGCGCGGGCGTGAGGCCAGTGTGTAGGACACAGACTCAGGCAGCTAGTTCGGAGCCAAAGCACAATTGGATTATGTCGAGAAGGGAAAAGGTGCCACGTGAATTTGCCATGTTTCTGCACAGAGCAGGCCAATTTAAATATAGCCTACTACCACAGCTTGTCCAGAATTAAAATAGACCAGAACAAGTGGCAAATGGCAGGGCGCGGGGCTCTCTGCCAGGAGATGGCTAAGGGACGGGAAAATGGGCTTTTGAGATGGATTGTGAGGGCTCAGATAACAACAGCAGACGGGACACCCTGGGATCCTACTTCAAAACTTCAATTTCAGGTCAACGTAAATGTGCAGAGTCCAAAAGAAAGGGCCGATGAAGACACTCAGCAGCCCAGAAGGCTGTTCCAAATGTGCTCTGTGATTATTTCAGAATTAAAATCTGGTCCCTGAATCCCCCTATAGTGACATCTTACCGAAAGTCAAGGACAATACCATTGCAGCTAGGTTTTCCAGGCGTAGATGTTTTTAGCCCATGAATTGAATTACGTAATAATTGTATAATAAAGTCTTATTTGAGCCTGGTGCTGCACATAATGAAATTAGAACTTGAAAATATGATGAACAGCCCTGCCTTTACTGGTTTATCAGAACAGTGACAGTGGTCAGTACAAGAGTTTCAGCAAATATTTCAGTTCAGTTATTCATTCCTGAAATTTTTTGTTTGGTTGGTTGATTTTTAGTCTTTCTTGATTCCACCTGTCATGTACCCTGAGATTGAACAACACCAAAGACACATTTCATTGTAGGAGAGTAAGTACGGTTAGATAGATACTTGCTTTGAGAACAAGCCAAAAAAGATGCTCAGCAGTGGTTAATGTTTGCTGGTGCAGATAGACATTTGATAGCCCATGCAATCAGTATCGGAGAAGGCAATGGCACCCCACTCCAGTACTTTTGCCTGGAAAATCCCATGGACGGAGGAGCCTGGTGGGCTACAGTTCATGGGGTTGCTAGAGTCGGACACGACTGAGCGACTTCACTTTCACTTTTCACTTTCATGCATTGGAGAAGGAAATGGCAACCCACTCCAGTGTTCTTGCCTGAAGAATCCCAAGGACAGGGGAGCCTGGTGGGCTGCCGTCTATAGGGTCGAACAGAGTCGGACACGACTGAAGTGACTTAGCAGCAGCAGCAGCAGCAGCAGCAATCAGGATACACATAACTAAAATGTATGTATATTATATATTTGCATATATTTTTTTATTCTTCCCCCAAAATTAACTGCCACGTTAAACCTATCCAGCAGATGTTTAATACTACTTTTTTAGTGATATGAGGAATTCGTCATCTGATAGCATCTAAATTTCAGACCTTGAGAACCATGGTTGATAAGCTGGTTTCTGAAATTATGCCAGCACTATGGAAGAGATATTTTAAAAATTAAACAGCAAGAAGTTATTTTATCATATTAAAATGTGTGACTGCGGTGACTTACTGTAGTGTCTCAGAGTTCAGGGGGTAACAGAAACCTTTCTCTCTCAGATGAGCATGTGAACCTTTTTAAAAATTTATTATTATTTTAATTATGAAAATACGATAACACATTTACCTGAGACTTGGAAAATATAGAACAAGGTTATATATAGCTCAACTATATATCAGATCAGATCAGTCGCTCAGTCGTGTCCGACTCTTTGCAACCCCATGAATCACAGCATGCCAGGCCTCCCTGTCCATCACCAACTCCCGGAGTTCACTGAGACTCACGTCCATCAAGTCAGTGATGCCATCCAGCCATCTCATCTTCTGTCGTCCCCTTCTCCTCTTGCCCCCAATCCCTTCCAGCATTAGAGTCTTTTCCAATGAGTCAGCTCTTCACCTGAGGTAGCCAAAGTACTGGAGTTTCAGCTTTACCATCATTCCTTCCAAAGAAATCCCAGGGCTGATCTCCTTTAGAATATTACAGTTTTTTAAGGTAGATAAATTAAGATTTTTACTTGGAGTTTCAATATCAAACTCTCAAAAACTAATAGAATGAACACACAGACAAGTAGAAGTAGAAACCTGAAAAGCACAGTGAACCAACTCAGCATAATTAAGATTTATACAATTTCACACAAGAGCAAAATACAAATTCTACTCAAGTTCTCCTAGACTATAAACTAGGAGACCCTGGAACATATCCAGGGACATAAGACCAGTTGCCAAAATTTGATGGTCTAAACGTATTGAAATCATACAGAGTCTGTTCTCTGAGCATGAGAACCTTTTTTATTTTGTCTGGCTGTACAGGCTCACCCATTTATGCTGCTGCTGTTGTGATGTCTAAGAAAAACATTGCAGAGAAGTTTCCTATTTACAATTAACTGTTGCCAACAGTGATCACCAGCCAGAGAGAAATTGAAGGGGGAAAAAAAGCTTTCATTTCACCACCGGAGTTACAGAAGGGTCAGAGCAGGATGGTGACATGGACAATATAATCAGTAGGAGAAGAAAAATGAATTTAGAGTTAAGTAGACTTGGGGGTGTTGCCTGGAATAGCAAATAATTTGAAGGCATTTCTGGACATTTGTAGATCATTGAGTACACTGAGGTTTTGTTTGCCTTAGCAGACATTAGGAGCTGATCATGAAATGAGAATGTGGACAGTCTTGAAAGGAGACGGGCCAAGAGCGGTTATTTTAGAAAGCACAAATTCACATGTGATCTGAAACCCAGAGACATGTCAGTAGAAAGACATGGGACAGCAGGACATGAGTGTTGTCAGTAAAAGCTCCCAGAAACAGAGTCGTGGAGCAGCAAGTCACTCACCATCTTCAAGCTTCCTTGTCTTGCATGGAAAGAGGCTAATCCTTACCTCTCCTCCTTACTCTGGAACAGATGACACTTTGCAGACATTCCCGTTCTTCGTTGGGAGAGACTGGAGTGCAGAGGCATCCCCATGTCCTTCTAAGGATGGCGACTTCTTCGGGATGGGCTTGCTCCAGACTTGATGACCGACTCTAATTAGCCTCCCCTTTCCTTGATGTCCTGTACATTTTCAGGGTAACTGGTCAGCCCAAAGGGATTGCATATGAAGCTATAAAGAGGGCTTTTTCTATTTCCTGCCCCATCTCATTCATGTCAGAGCAGAGTGAAAAATGGGAAGTCTCCTCCACCACTGTGTCCGTTACAGTCCATTGGGGTCCAGAATTATAAACGTACTTTACAGGTTTCCACCAGAGTCCTCCAGAGTCTCTCAAGGCTCCAAGGTTCTCGGCCTCAAGTAAAAGTGGATTTCTCATGCTTCTACTCCCTAGCACCAGTAAGACAAGGGCACATCCTTCGGTCATCAAATCTGTTGTCATTCTAAGTAAATTCTGTGATTCTACTAAAACTACTGATACCGGAAAAAAAGAACCGTCTGCAGTCCTCCTCCTACTGCCTGACACTTAGCACATTCAGGAAGTCTGACCTGGAAAGTGTAGCCCATTCTGGAAGGTAAACCTGGAGCCTTTCAGCAACTGTCAGAGCTGAGAAGCAGCAGGGAAGGCCCAGGACCTTCATGCTGACACTGGGCCACTCTCAGCCAGGGGGCAGGCAGACTTCAGGGTTTGGTGGGTAATTCTTCCTATCCCTCCCGAGTTCAGTCTGCTTTCTCCTTTACATGGTGCCAGTAGACTGAATTCTTGGGCCTCAGAGAAAACCCCTTCCTAAGTGCCAAGTGAAGTGAAAGTTGCTCAGTCTTATCTGACTCTTTGTGACCCCATGAACTGTAGCCCACCAGGCTCCTCTGTCCATGGAATTCTCCAGGCAAGAATAACTGGAGCAGGTAGCCCTTCCCTTCTCCAGGAGATCTTCCTAAACCCAGGGATCGAACCTGGATCCCCCACATTGCAGGCAGATTCTTTACCATCTGAGCCACCAGAGAAGCCCCAAACAGAGCTCAGAGCCTAAATGTTCTGCCTCATTCTTAGCATGTGCAATGTGCCCACTGTGCTTGGAATTCTGGAGACTCAGTCTGAATTTCGGACTGATGAGGGGTATTTCCGTTGGGATCAGTGCATCTGTCACTAAGGAATGGATCCAGGAAGGCAGCCCCACATTCCCCAGTGACAGCGGTTCATCCATCCCACCAACCTACATGGCATTGCCTCCCAGGCCCCGCAGTCCGTTAATCCCATTATAAAGAAAAGTAAAGGTTAAGAGTTCATCAGAAAGTGTCTAGAGCAGAAACTCAAGCCAACAGCAGCTCTTGGTCAAGAATAATCCAAGTATTATAAGTCCCACAAGGATATTTTATTGAGGCAGCTCACTGACAGTCTATTAAGAATGAAGGAAAAGATTCCTATTATTTGAGCCAGAATTTAACATGAGCCTTTTACTTAATTTGTTTGAATTCTGCCTTGCATTTCCACCACCATCTCTAATGAAGGAGAAGCACACAGTTCTTTTTGTCTCAACATACATGTGTTCTTCAAAACCGCCTTTGCCCCACCCCACCCCAACCCAGTCCAAATTATACCAAGTGTTATTTAAAGGTACTGAGCAAAAAAGCAACCATCCTGGTTTATATATTTGTTCCAGCCACCATTTTTCTCAGTGTCCTAGGGTAAGTAAGCTGTTATCTTATCCATTGAGTTTGGGATGAAAGTTTCCTGTTCTTGGTTTAACACAGCCAAATACTTAAAAACAGGTAAAATCACATTTTTTTTTTAAGATTCCCACGAGGGGAAAAAAAGAAAAAGAAAACTTTTCAAGAATTCAGGAGGAGCTAGATGATCTTCTGATATTTCCTTTTAAACTTGGAGGCGTTAATTACTAATTTGGTGGTTTGGGGAAGGCAACTATGAGTTAGATGAATCTGCAGTATTTTTAACACCACTTAAAATGTTCCTGCTGAAGAATAACCTTGATGAAAACCAGTTTTTTCCCCTAGTCTTTAGTAAGATGTTTTCTAAGCTGCATTTTACTTGAAAGTCAGCCAAAACTGGTTTAAAAAATATGTAAGAGAAGAAAGCACCTCATCTGCATTTTTTAGTACAAGTCAAAAATCTATTAATATTGAAGATAATAAAGAAATGAGGGCAGTATACTCAATAAAGAGAAAGCATGACTATAAGAACTGTGGGTATGAAGGAATATTTATAGCAGAAAGGGATGTTTATAACTTGAAGACGAAATAGATCATGGACATTTGCTACAATAAGATCTGTAGACAGCAGTACAGAAGTCTCTCTTCACAGCATAGCTACCAGCTTTGCCCTAAATATTTGGAGACCTGGCATCTGCCTGGTCATCCCACTGGATTGCTGTGTGACTTTGAGTTTGTTGCTTGGTCTCTCTGAGTTTTAAATTCCTACAGAAGGGAGAGTCATTATCTGACCACAGGGGAAAGACTTCGTGGGCTCTCCGAGGCCCTTCCAGTTCTAATTGTGGTTTTTAATCTGTCTGGCAAAGCAGAACTGTCAAGAGTCCTCTCCTCAAAACTAGAAGGTTAATGTAAGTCAAGTAAATCCTTTGTGCTCATTACATTAGTGTCCCCAATATCTGTTGCAACAAAAGACTGAAAATTTGAAGTGGAAGCAGTCAAGGACTTTGTTTCTCTTTTTAAAAAAATTTTTATTGAAGTAGAGTTGATTTATAATGTGTTAGTTTCGTGTGTGCAGCACAGTGAATCAGTTACACATATACCCACTCTTTTTGAGATTCTTTTCCCATATTGGCCATTACAGGGTATCATATAGAGTTCCCCATGGCTTCCTGGGTGGCTCAGTGGTAAAGAATCCACCTGCCAAGGCAGGAGACATGGGTTTGGTCCCTGGTTTGGGAAGATCCCTAGAGGAGAAAATGGAAACCTTCTCCAACAGAGGAGTCTGGCAAGCTACAGTGCATGGGGTCACAAAGAGTGAGACACAGCAGTGATTGAGACACATTTGTTACATACAGCAAGTGCTTATTGGTTACTGTTCTGTACACTGTAGTGTATATGCATCCTAGCTTCCAGTTTACCCCTCTCCCCACCTTACTGGGTTAACCCTCCGCTTGTTGTCAACATCTGTAACTCTGTTTCTGTTTTGTAGATAATTCATTTGTATCTTTTTAAAAATGGAACTATGGAATGTGTCCTTGTCACAGATTAGGTGTGAAATCAGTGGAGTCACTGAATTACAGTTCCTACAAACGTTCCTACAAGGATGGCTAACAAACACATGAAAAGATGCTCAACATCACTCATTATCAGAGAAATGCAAATCAAAACCACTATGAGGTACCATTTCACACCAGTCAGAATGGCTGCGATCCAAAAGTCTACAAGCAATAAATGCTGGAGAGGGTGTGGAGAAAAGGGAACTCTCTTACACTGTTGGTGGGAATGCAAACTAGTACAGCCACTATGGAGAACAGTGTGGAGAATTCTTAAAAAACTCGAAATAGAACTGCCTTATGATCCAGCAATCCCACTGCTGGGCATACACACTGAGGAAACCAGAAGGGAAAGAGACACGTGTACCCCAATGTTCATCGCAGCACTGTTTATAATAGCCAGGACATGGAAGCAACCTAGATGCCCATCAGCAGATGAATGGATAAGAAAGCTGTGGTACATATACACAATGGAGTATTACTCAGCCATTAAAAAGAATACATTTGAATCAGTTCTAATGAGATGGATAAAACTGGGACCTATTATACAGAGTGAAGTAAGCCAGAAAGAAAAACACCAATACAGTATACTAACACATATATATGGAATTTAGAAAGATGGTAACAATAACCCTGTGTACGAGACAGCAAAAGAGACACCGATGTATAGATCAGTCTTAAGGACTCTGTGGAAGAGGGAGAGGGTGGGGAGATTTGGGAGAATAGCATTGAAACATGTATAATATCATGTATGAAACGAGTCGCCAGTCCAGGTTCGATGCACGGTACTGGATGCTTGGGGCTGGTGCACTGGGACGACCCAGAGGGAGGGTAGGGGAGGGAGGAGGGAGGAGGGTTCAGGATGGGGAACGCAGGTATACCTGTGGCAGATTCATTTCGATATTTGGCAAAACTAATACAATATTGTAAAGTTTAAAAATAAAATTAAAAAAAGAAATATTCCTACTAGGAATATTTGTTAAATGGTTTACTGAGAGAATAACTATACTCCTATTTGTCATTCCTTGAAAAGCAGTGGTGTCCTAAACCCAACAACTTCCAAACCCATATTTTGAATATGATAGAACTTCAGGTGCAGAATGGCTTGCGGAGCCAGTCCCAAGCAAGTTCATATTCAGCGTCCCATGCCCAACAGAGGAGCCGATGCCTTTACTGGTCACTATCTTTGAAGGTCTAGACAGATCAAAGTGTAACTGGTTGATTTGGGATCTTTAGAGAGCCATTTTAGGTAATTTACAAAATGAATATCTTACTACTTAAGAGACTGTGTTTCAACTAAGAGTTCTAGTTTGTGTCATTTTAAAGGCATGAATAATGTTCGCTTTTTTTTTTTTTGGTGATTAAGTCTTTATGAAGTGGGATCATGTTAGCACCAGCAAGTGCACACCCAGTGGGCGTCTGCCCCGTGAAGAGGAAATTAGGTCTGCCCGTGACCCTGCAGTGGGCTCCATTAGTCACTCGGCTGAACACTGCTAGCTGCCAGCATGTGTTTCGACCACTAGATAGTCTTACATTGCTCTGATTCTTAGTCATACTTTTAATCTGTCACCACAGTGACCATTGGTAAAGGACAAAAAGCATAACAGCACTGACGTGGAAATACAAACAGCCTTGACCTGACAGTTCTCATCACTACCCACAGGGTCTGCTCAGATCCTGAAGGTTGTGAAGTTCTTTTTAGGCACGCCCAGATGTCTCTATTACAACAGTAAAAAGAAATGTGGTCATAATTATATCTGATTTCATTTTACTGAATATGCGTCCATTTTGAAATAGTTTGACCCACCTTTTGTGACTAAAGGCCTGATAACTTTAGTGAGATTTAATCAAAATAGGGCCATTTCTATGAAATTGGCCATAGGAAAGAAGCCTTACTTTAAGCAACTAAAAAGCACCTAAAACTTTCATAATAGTCTGCATTTATATGACTTTACAGTTTTCTGATTGCCTTCACATTGGTCAGTGGTTCCTAACTTAACCCTCTGTATTTCAGAGTCTCCCACTGGCAGTGCGCCATTCCCCTCTTCCCAGAGCTTTGAGGTGGGTTCATCTCCATCCTCCTTGCTCAGGTCTCTGCTTTGCATCAAGGGCCCCCTTCTTCCTTCTCTGCTTCTCCTAGAAAAGAGACCCCTGCCAGAGAGATGCAAAGCCATGTCAGCCTAAAATCAGGTCTTCCCAGTCCTGTGTCGCAATTCGTTTTCCTTGCTTAGAACTTTAGTACAACACTGATTCCAAATCTTTAAGCACCCAGATTTTCCCTACCAGCCCTACATTTCAGCCAGAGACTAATAGTGGCCATTTATCAACTAAATACCCTGTCTGCATTAGTCCTCAGTACTTCATAGAACTCAGTTCTGACCCTAGCAACTGTACAAGGTAATATCATTGCCATTATACAGGTAAGAAAAGTGAGGCACAAGTGACGCAGCTAGGATGTGATCAGTGGGTTTAAGCCCAGGTCTGTCTGGTTTCCAGAGTCCACACTCTCTGTCCCTTTCAGATTTGCTGTGCTGTGTGCTGTGCTCAGTCATGTCCAACTCTTTGCCACTCCATACACTCCCCTGCCAGGCTCCTCTGTCCATGGAGTTTTCTAGGCAGGAATACTGGATCAGGTTGCAAGCTTAGGATCCTTTCAATAATTTTAAAACATTGAATCAACCCATCATTTTTTTTTTCCTGTTTCTTTATTTTTCTTCATCTAAGACCCGACTTAAACAGTTGTCACCTTCTCAAAGCCTCTTCATTTTCTCCTGTTCTCTGAGAATCTTCTTTCCCGCCTTCCAACAGGATCTGCTGTCATGGATACAAGTAAAGTGCCTTTTCCTTTAGCCCAGCTAATCCCCCTGGTTACTATCCAAATTTCCTCTTCCTTTCTGGGTCAGAAGTCACCAGCATGTGGCTCACACCTGCTTCCTCTACTCCCTCTCTTCCTTCCTCACCGACCCTCTTTGGACTGGTTTCTGCAGTGGTCTTCTTGTTAAAACTTTTTTTCTGACCACATGGTGGGATCTTGGTTCCCCGACCAGGGTCAAACCTACACCACTTGGAGTGGAAGCTCAGAGTCTTAACTGCTGGGGCACCCAGGATGTCCCCTGACCTTCCTGTTGGAACTGCCGTCTCAGAGGTTCTCAACAAACCTACCGTCACCTTTCTCCAGCACAGAGCAAGGTTGACAGACGACCCCTTTCTCAGACTCTAAACCATGCTGGCTCATTTCAGCTGCCTCCAAATCAGCCAGCCAGTGCAGCTGCCTCAGACAAATTCAGATGTGGCCCACTTCATTCCTAAGAGGAGCACAGGTCTTACCCAAGAACAGGAAATTTGAAAGGTTCCATTGGAAGTTCACCTTCTACCTGTACGCCACTGCCTCTCACTTCATTTCCTCCATTAGGTCCCTGGGACATTTTGTCTCCATCTTTGGTTCTTTGCTTTTTTGACATACTCATTTGATGGACTCCTCCACCATCTGTGATCACATGACCCACATTGCTCACCTTGACCCTTAAGTTTGCATTGCAGCCTTCATTTCCAGCTTGAAATGCTTAGGTCGTGTAAAATCCTGCTTGAATGTATCCCCTTTCAAACTGTCCATCCTTCCCACCTATACAACGTCTCGGTGTAGCAAAGCTGTTCATCTGCATACCAAGTTGGAAACCTTGGGGTTATCTTTTAGGTTTCTCTCTTTCTTACCTATTTTATTTATTTTTTAAAGTATTTATGTATTTATTTAGCTGTCTCAGGTCTTAGTTGCAACATGTGGGATCTGTCATTGCAGCCCATGGACTCTCTAGTTCTGGTGTGTGGACTTAGTTGCTCTGTGGCATGTCGGACCTTAGTTCCCTGTGAAAGTGAAAGTGTTAGTCGTAAGTGTGTCCGACTCTTCGTGACACTACGGACTGTAGCCCTCTAGGCTCCTCTGTCCATAGGATTCTTTTTTTTTTTTTTTAATTTAATTGGAGGCTAATTACTTTACAATATTGTAGTGGTTTTACCATACATTGACATGAATGTCCATAGGATTCTCTAGGCAAAAATACTAGAGTGGGTTGCCATTTCCTTCTCCAGGGGATCTTCCCAGCTAGGGATCAAACCCAGGTCTCCCACATTGCAGGCACATTCTTTACCATCTGAGCCACCAGTGAAGCCCAGGGATCAAACCCGAGTCCCCTGCGGTCTGCATTGCAAGATAGATTCTTATCCACTAGACCACCAGGGAAGTCCCTTTACCTATTTATTTATTCCACCAATATTTGAGGATAGCTGGTGTGCCAGGCTTTATGGTAAGAGCTAGCAAAACAATATGGAGGCTGCTTGCATGTTTCAAAGTTCTGACACTTCTTCCCTTAAAGATCCTTTGGCTCTTCCTTTTCTTAGCACCATTCCCCTCACTTGACATAGCTTCCCCAGCTTGCCCTGGCCAGTATTAGTGAAGCAATATCTTGCCTGATGACCCAACCTTTGGTCTTTTCTTCTCACTTCCTCTGGATACATAGAATGTTCTGGAAATACTTATTCATGGGTGATTTTTTTAGATTTTTTTTTCATTGTAAAATACACATAGCATAAAATTTATCATCTTAACCATTTTTGCATGTACAGTTCAGCTGTGTTAAGTGCATTCACATTGCTATGCAGCCAATCTCCAGAACTTTTTGGTTTTCCAGAACTAAACTCTACCCATTAAATAACAACTCCCCGTTCTCCCTCCTCCAGCCTCTGGCAACCACCCTTCTACTTTGTGACTCTAGGAGGTTGACTGTTCTAGGTTCCTCCTGGGAATGGACTCATACAAAGTTTGTCCTCTTTTGACTAGCTTATTTCATTTAGCATTAAGTTCCATGGAAGGTTCATCCATGATATAGCATACATCAGAAATTCCTTCCTTTTTAAAGTTGACATTCTAACAACCCACTCCAGTATTCTTGCCAGGAGTATCCCATGGACAGAGGAGCCTGGCAGGCTACAATCCATGAGGTCGCAAAGAGTCAGACATGACTGAGTGACTAACACACATAGGCAACACACACTCACACACACAAGCAACATTCCATGTGAACTTCGCAGGTGGCTCAGTGGTAAAGAATCCACCTACCAGTGCAGGAGACTTGGGTTTGATCCCTGGGTTAGGAAGATGCCCTGGAGTAGGAAGTGGCAACCCACTCCAATGATCTTGGCTGGAAAATTCCATCGACAGAGGATCCTGGCAGGTTGCAGTCCAGGGCTCACAAAGAGCTGGACGTGACTGAGCCCACACACATTACGTTGCATGTGCAATCGGGCTGTGTTTCAATTATCCCTTCTTTCATAGAGGCACCCTTGGGTGGTTTCTACCTTTTGGCTGTTGTGAATAATGCCCCTGTGAATATGGGTGTACAGATATCTCTCTGAGACCTTGCTTTCAATCTGGGGTGGTATATACCAAGAAGTTGAATTGGGGATCACATGGCAGTTGCATTTTTCATTGTGGGGGGGACCCACCATACTGTTTCTGCAGCAGTTGCACCATCTTGCATCCCCACCAGCAGTGCGCCAGCTTTATAAGTTCTCTACGTCCCTGCCAATACTTGTTACCTTGAGTGGTTTTTTTTCAATAGTAGCCATCCTAGTGGGTATGAGGTAGTATCTCATTGTGGTTTTGATTTATATCTCCCTTATAATTAGTGTTGTTGAACACCTGTTCATGTGCTTACTGGCCATTTGTGTATCTTTGCAGAAATGTCTCTTCAGGTCCTTTGCCCATTTTTTAATTGTTGTTCTTATTATATAAGTGGTAAGAGTTCTTTATATATCCTGGATACTATCCAAGTATCAGATAAATGATCAGCAAATATTTTCTCCCATAAAATGAAGTTTTAGTCTTATTTAGTGTAATGTGTTTGAACTGTAGAATAACACTCATTAAAAGGACTTTTCTCTAAACATTATTTCAAGAATAAAATATCCCTTAAATTTGTTTTTATACCAGATTTGTCTTAATGTGTAAATTACACAGCAAGGTAAATTTTAGATAAATTTTATAAAACCCAGAATAAAGTAGAAGATAGCCAATTATTTAGCTTATTCCAGCTGAGGATTAGAAATGTGCTTTTGGCCTGGCCTGTCCAGAGAATATAACCTTTAAGCTTATTAAGTTTGATAAAATGTTAGGGAATAGAGCCTGTAATGTACTTAAGAATGAAGACTCATTTTCCAAGCTTGAAAATGTTCTGGATATAAAAAATATATATATAAAGTAAACTGCATGGCTGGCTATTCTGTCCCCAAGTAAATCACATATGTCCTTAAGCATTCACACACTGTCAGGAACTGGAGTTCAGAAAACTTAGTATAATAAGAGCTTATTGATCCTGTAATCTTTCTTCAATATCTGGCTAGTCTCCAAAAAGGATTTGCAGGGCACTATAAGTCACATACATAAGAGCATTCCTGACACCAGGGAATGTTAAGCCATGTTGTTAGAGGAGATAACCATACACATAGATTGACAATAATTTTATTCCAGGTTTCCCAGTAGCTGTAACAAAAAGAGAAACAATAAATAATGTGGTTCTCATTGTATGATGCAAGGAAGCACACCAGCATGTCATCAGACCAGATTTTTCCTGGCACTAAATTTAAGAGGAAATATATTGCCTAGATGTTTATGAACGTGACAGAAATACACATAATGGACAACATTTCACATTCTTCGTATGAATCTTGGTTCATAGACTCTCTTGTTCATCCTCCTATCTCCGCTGGATAAAAGGCCAAGGCTTGATATGAATTATGCTTCTGTGGAGGCATCTCTAAGGCCACTAATGTAATGTGGTTTAAAACTTCTGATCTCATGGACAGGAACCATCTGTGACTAGATTGGCCTCAGCCTGGTCTCTGGCTACCCACGCTTTCAAAGCCCATGTCATCATACCTCTGCAAGACTTTGGGCCCTTGAAACATCAAAGCCACATTTCAATGGGGATAGCACACCCCTTAAGCTACATTTTATATCTGTATAACTTGATAATGCCTTTAGAAAAGGAAGCAATGAACCACCCTGGCAAAAGAGACAGCTATTTGCTGATGCTGTCACTTGTTCTAAACCAGGACCTAAGAACACAGTTTTGAAGTGACTATTCCTGGTCCTGCCTTTTACAAAAGAAAAAAGCAACTTCGGAAGAAAACATTAACATTGAGGAACTAATGAGTGTAAAGATGGGACTCGTCAGAAGTAGTTTTTCCAAACCAAATTTACTGAGGCGCTTTTGCTGACTCTCTGCCTGTTACAGATGAAAATCATCAGCAGCTATGCCAGTGAATAGGTCTGTGTGTGAAAGACTGGAAGTTAGAAGTCAGGAGGGGCAGCTCAGGGCCCCACCTGTGCCTTACCAGGCGTATATGCTGCATCCCATCGAGTTGGTCTGAGTGGAGAAGCACATCGATACTGAGAAAGCAGTTTCTTTCAGATACAGGAACTTAGACATCACGCGTTTGCTTTTTAGCTGAGAGCTGTAGAAACACCAATTTCTTGTTCATGTTAAAAGTATTCCTTGCTTAACACACTAATTTCTTTAGAACTACCATTGTATACACAGAGTAACTGGATTTTGCAAGGCTAGCTTTCATAAGTGAATAATGTCACAGCCCAAAAGGAAGGCTAACAGGTCATTTGTTGGCATTTTCTTGAACGTGATACCATAATCCAGGCAAGACTGGTGGTTATTGTCAGGCAGTTTCAGGGGAGCCAGAAGGGAAGTGCAGTGGCGGACTGCATGGACAGACGCAGGGCGATCAATTCTGCCTTTGCGGGAACCAGTGAGGTGCGACCCGGTCAGGAGCAGTGACAGAAGGAGATGTGCTGGGGTCAGGCGTGTGTTGAAGGTCCTCCCAGCCGCCTTTGCTGACCGTGGATGTGGCCTGTGAGAGAAAGGGAGGCAACAGGGATGATTGACAGGGTCTGGGCCTGAGCAGCTGGAAAATAGAGTTGCCATTATCTAAGGGCTGGAGTCTTATGCACCATTGCTTTTTTTTTTTTTTTTTTTTACATAAAAAAAATTTTTTGGCTGTACTGGGTCTTTGTTGAGCTGCACAGAGTCTTCATTGCTGGAGGTTTTCTCTAGATGTGGAGAGCAGTGGCAGCTCTCTAGTAGCGGCATGCAGGCTTCCCATTGCAGCGGCTCCTCTTGTCACAGAGCTTGAACTCTAGGGTGTGTGGGCTCAGAAGTTGCAGTGCACAGACTTAGTTGCCCCATGGCATGTGGATCTTAGTTCCCAGACCAGGGATTGAACCCCTGTCTCCTGCACTGGCAGTGTCTCCTAACCACTGGGCCACCAGAGAAGTCCCTTGATTACTGTGGTTTTTAAATGTTGATAATAATTTCCTGTAAGTATATGGAAATCAAAGCAGATTACATGTGTAGCTCCTGAACCAATCAATGACAGCCTCTGCCATCAAATTTTCAGAGTCAGATCAGGCACCTTCACTTTGAACATAACAAATTTGAAGACACATCAAAATCAGCATGTTTTTCTCAAAGCAGTTTTTTGTTGGGAAGAAAATATAAACAGTAGAAATAGAAAATTATAAACATTGTATACAGTTTTACCTTTAGTCAAATTCTGGTTCATTCTAGATTAAAATCTTTATCTGCTACGTCAGTGAATAGGTGCATAAAATATGGAAACAAGTTGGAACAGTTGTCTGAGGGACCTGCGTGTACCTTAGTAGTAGGTATGTGCTGAGCGTGTTCCATGTATTATGTGCTTTTCTTTTTTTGTAAAAACATAATGTTTAAGAAAAACTGAGAAAGCCAGATTGTTTTGTTCTGAGTAAGGTGTTTCTGAGAGTTCATGAAACATGTATTTTAGTCTCTAAAGAAAAAAAAAAATTCTCATCAAATTCCCTCGTGGCTGAGATGGTAAAGAATCCACCTGCGAGTGCAGGAGACTCAGGTTCGATCCCTGAAAGATCCCCTGGAAAAGGAAATGGCAACCCACTCCAGTATTGCCTGGAGAATTCCATGAGCGTGGTTGACTGTAATCCGTGGGGTCACTAAGAGTCGGACATGACTGAGCGACTAACATTACTACTGATTGGAAAGCAACAAGTTGTAATGAAGGTTTGAGTGCAGTGATGCCTGACATTCAAAACTTCCACTGTTGCTGTTTGGGCTGTTCGCAAGTGACCTTTGCAGGGCTTATGTCTGGGTGAGGGTCACTTAACCTGCTATACCAGCTTAGCCAGTGACCCAGAACTCTCCGTAGCTATTTACCCCAAAATAGTAACTCTCTACATGTTAAAACTGGTTTATTGGTAAAAGTAGGACCCTGAAAGAAAGTCAGCCACTGATGCCTGAGAGATGGTGTTTTCCCCTTACTTTTTGCTGCATTTGATATGAGAAAGTATAGGTGATGATGATGGTATTAGGAGATTTTTGAGGGTCTGAAGATTGATGGGTGTCAGCAGTCTTTGGAGTAAACAAAATCTTCTTGGGCACGTGTGAGCGCTCCTTCTTTGTATGTGTTTCACGTGAACAGCCATCTGGAAGCAGCCGGGCATCCACTTTGAGTAGTTTCCACCTGTCTTCTCTCCCACCACCAAACCCCCACCACTGACCCACGAACGATGGCATTTGGGCATCTCTTACTGACTAAAGGGATTGTGCGTTGCTCGAGAACTGAGCCTGGGATTGGAACACATGAGTCACGTGAACTGGGGTCAAGCCCAGATTTTTCCCCTGGACAAAATCAAGATGTATCAGTGGCCCGACCCCACAGCACTTTTGATGACAGCAAACTCAGATGGCTTCCTGTTCTCTCCTACTTTTTAAAAATTATTTATTTATTTTTGGCTAAGCTGGGTATTTGTTGCTGTGTGTGGGCTTTCTCTAGTTGCAGTGGGGGTGGGGGCTGTTCTTCATTACGGTGCAGTGTGCGGTGGCTTCTCCTGTTGCAGAGCACGGGCTCCAGGCACACAGCAGTTGTCATGCATGGGCTTAGTTGCTCGCGGCGTGTAGGATCTTCCCAGACCAGGGATTGTATCTGTGTCCCCTGCATTGGCAGGTGGATTCTTAACCACTGGACCACCAGGGAAGTCCCTCTCTTCTATTTCTTGTTACCAGGTCCAGGATTACCAGAAGCTCCTGGGCACACACCTGGTTTCAGGCTTGACTATGGTTTTGACCATCATGGCAGTCATGCAGAAGCACTGACACAGGGAGGCACTCAGTGGAAAAGTGCCCCCGCCACCTTTGTCTGATCTTACAGGAAAGAACAAGTAGTAAAGGGTTAAGGCTTCGCTGATGCAGTGCTTCCAAAATATATTTGAAGAAGGGTTAAGCTGTGTTTGTCTGTTTTCCAGTTTAGCTTGCTGTCAGAAGTGGTGGAAATACTTGCGCCATTTATTTCACTCTATGGTGGTGGGTTGTGATTGAGTCAGAATAGATAGTACTTGAATTTTGCAAGTTTATCTTTGAAAGGCTAGCAGATTTTATTATAGGGCAGGATAACTATACTCTTGTGGCTTCATTAATTATGGTACCTAGACATAATTAGGCTCGAGCTAAGTATAGCAGATAAAATGGAAAATAATTCTGGGGACAAAAAAGAGTTGAGATTCTGAGAAACTGAGAGAGCATAAGAGAGGGCATCCACTGAGTCTCAGGCCCAACACATGGAACTAAAGCCTCATCAGTGGTGGCTTCCTCGGGGGGTTTTAGGAATATGTTCTAACCCTCTTGATCTTGTCTCCATACCCTGTCAACAGGGATCATATATAATACCCTCTGTAATTCATAAATAATAATTCTGATGAATTTGATTTATTCGATTTTAATTCATACACTTTATTTTTTAGAGCAGTTTTAAGTATACAGAAAAAATTGAGCAGGAAGTACAGAGTTTCTGTATACCTCCTCTGCCCACATCCACACCCAATTCCCCTTGTTATTAACATCTTGCAGTAATGGGTACATTTGATACAATTGAGGAACCCATGTGGATATGTTAGTATTAACTAAAAGTCCGTACTATATGGTTCACTCTTTGTACAGTTCAGTGGGTTATGACAAGAGCATGATGTCGTGCCCCCTCCCCCATTAGTGGATTATCCAGAATAGTTTCAGCCCCTAAATATTCCTTGTGATCCACTTGTTCATCCCTTACCTGCTTTCACTGTGAACCCTTGGAAACTGCTGATCTGTAGTTTGGTCAGTCCATTCATTTTTAAGTGACTGCCCAGCTGTTCCTAACATCCTTCATTCTTTTATTTATGAAATGATCCTTCAATAAATACTATGTGTCAAGCAGTGTTCTGTGCCTTGGGAATATAGTGTTGCTGTTATTTAGTCCTTAAGTCCTGCCTGACTCTCTGTCCTCCACTGTCTCCTGGAGTTTGTTCAAACTCATGTCCATTGAATTGGTGATGCTACCCAACCATCTTCATCCTCTGCTGCCCCCTTCTCTTGCCCTCAGTCTTTCCCAGCATCAGGGTCTTTTCCAATGAGCCGGCTCTTCCCATCAGTTGGCCAAAATATTGGTGCTTCAGCCTCAGCAATAATGTTTCCAGTGAATATTCAGGGTTGACTGGTGTGATCTCCTTACAGTCCACAGGACTCTTAAGAGTCTTCTCCAGCACCACAGTTTAAAGCATCAATTTGACACTCAACTTTCTTTATGGTCCAACTCTCACATCTGTGCACGACTACTGAAAAACCATAGCTTTGACTATACAGACCTCTGTCAGCAAAGTGATATCTCTGCCTTATAATACACTGTCTAGGTTTGTCATAGCTTTCCTTCCAAGGAGCAACCATCTTTTAATTCCATGGCTGCAGTCACAGTCCACAGTGGTTTTGGAGCCCAAGAAAAGAAAATCTGTCACTGCTTCCACTTTTTCTCCTGTTTGCCATGAAGTGATGGGACCTGATGTCAGGATCTTGGTCTTTTAATGGTGAGTTTCAGGCCAGCTTTTTCACTTTCCTTTTTCACCCTTATCAAGAGGTTCTTAATTCCTCTTCACTTTCTGCCATTAGAGTGGTATCATCTGCATATCTGAGGTTGTTGATATTTCTCCTGGCAGTCTGGATTCCAGCTTGTGATTCATCCAGCTTGGCATTTTGTATGATATACTCTGCATATAAGTTAAATAAAGAGGGTGACATGATGGTATACAGCCTTGTCATACTCCTTTCCCAATTTTGAACTAGTCCATTGTTCCATGTCTGGTTCTTACTGTTGCTTTTTGACCTGCTTACAAGTTTCTCAGGAGACAGATAAAGTCATGTACTCACATCTCTTAAAGAATTTTCTGCAGTTTGTTATGGTCCACACAGTCAAAGCCTTTAGTGTAGTCAATGAAGCAGAAATAGATTTTTTCTGAAACTCCTTTGCTTTCTCCATGATCCACTGAAAGTTGGCAGTGTGATTTTGTGGTTCCTCTGCCTCTTTGAAAACCAGGTTGTACAATTTGGAAGTTCTCTGTTCAAACACTGCTGAAGCCTAGCTCGAAGCCATTTCTTCTAAGGAATTCTTGATCACAGAAGTAGATATAATGGTCATCTGAACTAAATTCACCCATTCCTGTCCATTTTAGTTCACTGATTCCTAAGATGTCAGTGTTCAATCTTTGCCATCTACTGCTTGACCATGTCCAATTTTCCTTGATTCATGGACCTACCTACCATTCCAGGTTCCTATGCGATATTGCTCTTCACAGCATCAGACTTGACTTTCACCACCAGACACATCCTCAGCTGAATGTCATTTCCATTTTGGCCCAGCCGATTCATTCTTACTGAAGCTATTAGTAATTGCCCTCCACTCTTCCCCTGTAACATATTGGACACTTTCCAACCTGCAGGCTTATCATCTGGTGTCTTATCTTCTTGCATTTTCCTCCTGTCCGTGGCATTCTCCAGGCAAGAATACTAGAGTAGGTTGTCATTCCCTCCTCCAGTAGACCACATGGTGTCAGAACTCTTCACTATGACCCATCCATCTTGGGTGGCTCTGCACAGCATGGCTCATAGCTTCATTGAGTTATGCAAGCCCCTTCCCCATGACAAGGCTGTGATCCATGAAGGGGTGGGAATATAGTAGAGGACCAAAATTAAGAAAAAAAATCCCTAAAATAAAAATCTCCATGACACTTAACATTATAGTACAGCAAGCCTCCAAGCTCAGCTAGGTCCTAAGTAGGAGTGAAGGGGGCCCCTGCCTGAGAACACAGGGTGCAAGCAGGGAGTTAGAGAAGGTCATTGGAGAATGGGGCCTCCGGCATTTAGCCCCAGATCCTCAGGTCAAACCCTGTCCTCCCTGGCTAGGACACAGTGCCATTTCCCAACACTCGTCTCCTGCTCTCTCTGAAATAAGTGCTGTCACCTGTTTTAAACTCTTCCTAAGCTTTTACTACTAGTTACCATAGCCCTGCCTAGCACTAATAGAAGAAAATAGGAAGTTTATAAAATTATAAGAAGTAGGTGCACAGGGTCGTCATCTAAATACCAATTGGACAAGATTTTCTCCTTCGGAAGTGGATGACCCAGTCTCAGCCTCCAAGCCCCTCTTCTTGGGCAGGCAGATGTCAGTCTCCGTGAGTCTTGCCATAGGGAGGCCCATTCTCACTCCTGCTTCCTTCCTCCCAGCCCTAGTCCTCTAGAAAGAGCAGAGGTTTCAGTGGGTAAGGAATTGGGCCAGGGAGAAGGTGGTAGACTGAAAGAGACCCCTTTCCTCCTCTGCAGCTCCACTTCTCTCCTCCTCTTTTGTTTCACACAAGAAACGTGCTTAAAGAGCAACTAAATGGACTTCTTGGAACCATCCTGGGCACATTCTCCCAGCAGACCCAGAGGGGAGCCCACGGTGTTGGTATGCTCCCAACTACACATTCAGCAAATCACACTGGTAGCATGACCTGGCCGTGCTGGGAGCATGTCTTCAATACACGACAGAAATCAGCCAGTGCTGGCACTTCCCTGTGGTTAAGACTCCTCACTTCCAGTGCAGGGGGCTCAAGTTTAATCTCAGGTCTAGGAGCTAAGATCCCACATGGTGTGTAGCATGGCCAAAAAACAAAAAAATATTTCTAAAGCAGTCAGTCGATGCTACAGATCAGAGTTTTACTATTTTTTTTGTTCCCCAGAGAGCTTCTTTACTAGCACACCACTGGGCAGATCTTTCTTACTCAAATCCTTATATTGACTCTACCAGAGAAATGAAATATATGGGCTCTATACTAATTTGCATGATCCAGTTCTGTTCTCCATGGTTGGGGGACAGAAAAGAAGAACCGCACCCCCAGCCAAAGTCAATAGGGGATTTGATCCTGTACGTTTTGAACAGTAAGCTTTGCTTTAAGCTGCGCATAACTTCCATGTACATTCGTCAACCTTGCAAGAAAGATCAAGGCAACTCACAGGTGTTCATCCGCCTTTTTTATCATTGACGTCTCACAGCGAAATGAGTGCAGAACTTCCTGTGGCAGGTGTGGGGCCAGGGTCACTTTGAGCATTTCTTCCCCTCCCCGCCTGCCCCATAGACCATTTTTGCAGGTCCTGTATAATTACCAGGGCGCCACCCTTGCTGTGGAGAAGGCAATGGCACCCCACTCCAGTACTCTTGCCTGGAAAATCCCATGGATGGAGGACCCTGGTGGGCCGCAGTCCATGGGGTCGCTAAGAGTCGGACACGACTGAGCGACTTCACTTTCACTTTTCACTTTTATGCCTTGGAGAAGGAAATGGCAGCCCACTCCAGTGTTCTTGCCTGGAGAATCCCAGGGACAGGGGAGCCTGGTGGGCTGCCGTCTGTGGGGTCGCAGAGAGTCGGACACGACTGAAGCGACTTGGCGGCAGCAGCAGCACACTTGCTGACCAACCCTCTGTGCTTCCGCAGGACCGCCCACGCGAGAGCCAAAGCCGACGCAGCAGACCAGGCCGCGCTGGCCGCCCGCCAGGAGTGTGACATCGCGAGAGCTGTGGCCCGAGAGCTGTCGCCGGACTTCTACCAGCCAGGTGGGACCTGCGATGCTGTTGGTCGGGGGATGGGAGCAGGTAGGACCTGCAATGGGTGGGAGGCAAGTAGGAGCAGGTAGGACCTGCTGAGATAGGAGGGGGTGGGGGGCTAGGAACGTGGCCTCTGGTTTCCTTTCGCCTCCTTTATAATCTGAAGATCTGTGCCCCCTGAATTTCAGCAGGACTACAGTAAAATTGGGAGCTTAGAGTAACACATGTCTGAAGTCTGGAGTGTTCGTGCTGGAGTTCTGGCTTGTTCTTCCCGAGTGCGTCTCCCTCGCCTTCTGCTCTCCCACCCAGAGCAGCAAACTTCCAACTGATAGCATAAGCAAGATGAGAATCTAAAAGGAGCATCCAAGAAATGGTGTTATGTGTCGGGGTCCATCACAGGTGCTAAAACAAATGCCTCAAAATCAGGCACCTGTAACAATCACATTAGCAAAGGAAAACTAGAAGTCCTGGGCTCATTTTTAATACACCTAAGGAATGTTGGGATGTAAAGAAACGCACCACTTAAAGACAGTTGCCTCTGCACAGACTAAGAGGAGAATGTGTGTCATGATAGAAAAATGAAAGGGACAACCACGCACACACAAAATCAACCCAGGTCATCTGCCTCTCAAACGTTGTACCGTAGCAGTAAGCAGATATTTACAGCAGGTTTAAATATTTAACTCACTCCTTAGAGCTTTCCTAGTAAACTGTTTCCATCCCTTTCTTTAATACAGGATGTTATAGGATTATGTTTAATATGTGTTATAGGAAAAGGTGGCAATTGCCATTTTATTGATTCTGCATTGTTGTAGAAACAACTTCCTGTTGATTGAAGGGATCAACAGGTTTCCAGGCAAAGAGACTAAAAGAAATGTTCTTAATTTCTAAGTATCGAAATTTATGTTTTCTTGGTGAAGAGTTTTTCCCCTTTGGTTTCTGTTAATCAAGCTGGATAACTAGCACCCTGCACAACACGTGTGTCCAATACCTGTTTGGTTCCAGTGAGGGTGATAAAATACTGGAACCCACAGGGCATCCGTGTGACTACGTGAACAAGGTAAGTCACGGTGTACAGAAGAGCAAGCTTCCATGTAAAAGCTAGAAAATTGACTGTAACATGGCATGGGAGAATGAGAAAGAAAGGACAGGATTTTTCTTTTCTGTGAAGGGTGAAGACAATAAAAGGCCATGTTAGCAAGACTCAGTTTTTATGAGAGCGCTTTGGGACAGGGCTGGGTTCGGGTGCAGAGTGATTGAGTTACTATAGAGTGACTAGTTCTGTATAGCTCAAGGGAGAAAACCAGTGGCAATGGATGTTTCTTTCATATGCGTCCTTTGTGTTGTGTTTTATTTTATTTGTGTCCCATCTCTGGGTCAACTGAAATCTTTTAATGCATACTTGTTTTATTAGGAAAGGGAAATTTTCCATTTTGGGGGTAGGAATAAACACTTCTCTGGAAGTTCCCACATCCCTGGGCCTAAGGACCTTGGGAACTACTTGTTGTAGGGTGTGAGAGCTGAAGAGGGGGTTCAGCCACCCAGGAGGGACCCTCTTGTCCCTTTGCAGTAGTGATGCTGTTGGGAGCAGCTGGGCAGTCGGGAGACAAAGCAGCTTCATGACGCAGCCCTAGCCTTGAGCTGCTGTGGAAGCAAACAAACTCACTATTGTCTGCAGATGGTAATTGCTCAGTTCTGTTGTTCACTCCGCTGGGGATGGGGTCCCTGAGATTGCCAGTTGGTGTTAACAGGAGGTAAATGATAGGGGAGGTCATCTCAATTTTTCAGACTAAAAGGTTTTTTAAAGCCTTTTGTGATGGGAAAGCATTTGAGGAGGGGGGAAAATGTGGGAAAATGCCATTCCACCCTTTCGTAGCTAAAACATCATCACACAAGCCAGTTGTCCCTCAGTAATAAATACATCAGAGTAGCATGAGATGACAAGGGGTCTATTTGAGACAGGAGCTAAGGGGGGACGGCAGCGATCCCCTTTGACCCACAGCCAGCACTACCTTCAGCAACTGTATAGAAAGCCTTTTCTGTACTGAGTATTATTGATCTTCTCAAGGGAGCATAACTCATGCTTTCCACTGTGTATTCTTCGCAGGGTGATCAAATCAGATAGACATTTCTGAAAGGGCTTTCAAGTACTTTTTCTGAGTCAGACTGCGCGTTTCATTTACATATCCCAGATACAAATGTTTCCTTTGTTGGGAATGAATGTGTCGTGCATAGAAGTCGTTAACCCTTGGAAAAAAGGGTATCTGTCATAGCTAATATTTTGAACTTTTATGATGAGTTACCTCTTTTCAGGAGTCGGCAGTATTTTCAGAAGTTTCCAGTCTTAATTCAATCTTATACTTTTTAGCTCAAATCTGTATTATTCTACAGTTCAATTAAAAACGACGGAAAAGGGACTTCCCTGGTGGTCCAGTGGTTAAGACTCTGTGCTCCCAATGCAGGGGGCCTGGGTTCAATCCTGGTCAAGGAACTAGATCCCACATCCTGCAACTAAGACCAGGCACAGGCAAATAAATGCACAGTAAAAACGGTGGCCATGTGGGATAGCTTAATCATTCAAAGGGCAGGGTTAGAACAGTACAAGGCATTCGAATAGATGTATCTGACCGTGTATGTAGGTAATTGCATTCGTGTGTGTAGTTGAATTCATGTATGTAGATAATTGCATTCACACACAGAAACCTAAATTGCCATGAGTAAGAGTGACGCAGTGAGTCATACCCCCAGAACTTAGAAGTAAGATTGCCCTCTGAGAATTAAATGGACATGAACTTGGGCGAACTCCAGGAGGTGGTTGAGGGACAGGGAGGCCTGGCGTGCTGCTGTCGATGGGGTAGCAAAGAGTCGGACTCGACTTAGCAACTGAGTGTTAAAATAAGACCAAGAGACAGCACAGGAATGTATAAAATGATCATACGTGATAGGTAGTATGTCTGTAGTTCAGCAAGATTTCCTTGTGACCTGATTTAGTGTATTAGAACTTACTAAGACTTGGTCACCCAAAGTAGTATTAAAAAAAAGAGGCACAGAGGCAAAAATAGGCAGTGTCCATTCGAACACTATCCAGAGGAGAGCGAAGCTGCAGCCAGAACCTTGGAGTATTGTAGTTGCACTGGCAGGGACGTTTTGTTATGGGGAAGGACGCAGGGAGAGGTAGCCAGCGTGTATGGCTTTATTGGCAAGATCATCCGAGTGAGGAAATGGATGCAACAGGCGCGCTCAGCCTGATGCCATTGGATACTTGATTCATCTCATGCCTCTGTCTCGATTCCGCCGTCACCAGTAACCTTCTAATTTTGGTGAAGCTTCTCGTGGAGGTCTGCCAGTGGGGAGAGCGTGCCCTGGTGGCATCAGTGCTGGTCCCAGCCTTTGTGACATTTACCTCGCTCATTGTGAACTGATGAATCGCTCTTCTGGTGTCACATGTCAGTCTTGTGAGCTTCGGCGATGGGAGTCGGCCCTGAGGGGTGGCGCGGCTTCAAAGGGCTGATGAAATGGGCTTTCTGAGCCAGGAAAGCCGAGACAGGACTTGGGATGGTCAACGGAGGAGGTGGTGGGGAGCTGGACATGGCGAACGGTAATTGGGAAACTCTGTGTATGGCTCTTTTCCTCCCACTGTTTCAGTTTCCTTTCCATCAAGATGCCTTATTTTGTTTTTTATTTCAAGTGATGTTTATCAGTTGTGGGGGTGACTGGTCATGGATGGAAAAAGCGAATGTGACTACATTATGTAGACTATACTTATATAGCGTATATTATATATACATAGTATAGGTGACTATATTATGTAGAGCCCTCTTGGGAGGTGACCCAAGCAACAGCCTCACAAGCTTCGTCTTCCTGGGTTTAAGCATGTCTATTAGTTGACTTGGGCTGCTACAACAAAATACCATGGACATGGTGGCTTACACAACAGACATTTATTTTTCTTAGTTCTGGAAGCTGTAATTGCAAGATTGGATGCTAACACGATTGGGTTCAGGTGATTCTTCCCAGCTGGCAGACAGCCTTTCCACAGTCCATGAACCTGGAGGATGAGAACTCTGGTGTCTCTTCCAGTTTTTATAAGAACATTAAGCCCATGAGACTCATGAGAGTTTCCCCTCATAAGCTAAACTATCTCCCCAAGGCCCCACCACCAAGTAACATCACACTGGGGGTTAGGGCCTCAACATCTGAATTTGTGAGGGCAAGGAGACACAAGCGTTCAAGGTACAAGAGCATGTATGTTATACACATGTGCATAGAATGTGTTGATTACTTCAAGTGAAGTCTTTTGGTATAGGTTATTTTGAGACAGTGTCAACTAAGCTCACACTTCTGGTATGAATTAGAAGTCCCAAGAATTGTCTATGCTTTGGAATAGGAAATGGTAACCCATTCCATATTCTTTTGCCTGTGGAATCCCACGGACAGAGGAGCCTAGCAGGCTACGATCCATGGGGTCACAAAGAGTCAGACACACTAACACACATTATTAATAAGTACTTTTTGTTAAGAAAAAAAAAAAAGTTTCCTGGAATAGATAACTTCTAAACTCACTTTACAGACCCAAATTTTGGAATAACTTTTTTTCATAGAGAAAGGGAAATGGAATAATCTACTAGTTGATGAGAAATTAGTAATTCATGGGACTTCAGATTATTACCACCTGTGTATCCCACTGTATCCCATTTGACACACATGTGTACTGAGAGCCTGCCATGTGCACAACCCTGGCTGAGTGTCCTACGACTTGCAGACCGGAGTGCTGCGGTTCTGTTCTCAGAAGTTGCAGGACAGTACTGGATGGGACCCTAAAGTCCTTTGGAAAGTGTCATTCTTTCCACATAGTGATCTGCCATCAGTTGTATAATTTTTTTAAAACCTTTCAATCTGGTCTTCTTTTAGTGACTGACAGTCCCCATCAAAAATGCCAAAATTCCATGTAATGACTTCTGATGTTGCTACAAAGCGTGTGCACTGCCCTGGGGGGTCTTCGTGGTGCCCCCCACCATTTCACCGAGGCTCACCTATGAAGAACTAGCTGAACGCCCCGCTGTTTTCCATCTGCAGTATCTGTTCAGAGGCTTCATGCCAACTGTAACTCATAACCTCTCCGCGTGGGGGCCTGACATGTGCTCAACAACGTGTTGTTGTTTTGTGTTGTGTGGCACGTCAGTTAGCAGGTGACCTGACTTCTTCCCAGAAACATCCCTTAAGGACTCAGAAATACTGTCTGTAAAAACAGACCAAAATGCTGACTGCGGCAACTCTCAGCACTTGTCATCATTTCCTCCCTGGCGATATTCTGACCCATCTTTGTAGTGAGCCGCTGCATCTGATCAGCTCTGTGGTGCTGGCATCGCGGCATGGGCACGTTACCACACAGAACAAGCACAGGCACACCATGCGCCCCCCAAGAAAACTGTCCAGGAAAAACTTCTGCCCTCCACAGTATGTTAGATATTTTGTTTTAAAAGCACTTAATCTTACTCTGGAAAATCTAAGTCTACATCCTCATTGAGCTGGCCCGCCCCAGTTGACTATGCCATGTTGGAACCATTTCCAGCTGGATGCAGGTGAGGAAGGCTGGAGTTAGGTTGGCTCTGGTCAGCATACTTCTTGCCATACTGTTCAAATTTATTTTTTTGTGTGTGAAATCAGTCTTTTATTTCAAGGTCTCTCACCCTGGTGTCTTTTTTTCTCGTTTATTTTTAATTTTATATTATAGTTGATTAACAATGTATTAGTTTCAAGTGCACACCTAAGTGATTCAGTTAGACATATACATATGTCTAGTACTCTTGCCTGGAAAATCCCATGGACGCAGGAGCCTGGTAGGCTGCAGTCCATGGGGTCGCTGAGAGTCGGACACGACTGAGCGACTTCACTTTCACTCTTTCATGCATTGGAGAAGGAAATGGCAACCCACTCCAGTGTTCTTGCCTTGAGAATCCCAGGGATGGGGGAGCCTGGTGGGCTGCCGTCTATGGGGTCGCACAGAGTTGGACACGACTGAAGAGACTTAGCAGCAGCAGCAGCATTCTTTTTCAGATTCTTTTTCCATGGAGGTTATTACAGAATATTGAGCAGAGTTCCCTGTGCTCTACAGGAATTCCTTGTTGGTTATCTATTTTAAATATAGCAGTGTGTACATGTCCATCCCAAACTTGCCATGCTTTTAAATGCCAGCTCTGAATACATTAGAGTTACCTGGAACATTTATTAAACCTCAAGATTTCTAGGCTTCAATTAATACTTACTAAATTCTCTGGGAATCGCACCCCACATGCCTCTGCTAGGCAGCTCATGGGGAACACTGCTTTGAAGTACGTTTATTCCCTCATTCAGCCAATTTTTAATGGGTAATAAAGCTGGGAGGTTGTGTGTGTGTGTGTGTGTGTGTGTGTGTGTGTGTGTGTTTAATCTGAAAGATGGTGCTAGTAAATTCTCTGAGCTCAACAGATTCTGAGTATCATCAGAAGCCCTGTAGATAAAACTGAATACGCCTGAAAACCATGTCTGAGAAGATGGGCACAAGTGAAAAATGCCTTTCTGAAAACATTTAAGATTAGAAGCAATGCACGAGAGGCCTACAGATCTAAAGGAGTTGGCTACACTGGTATTTAAGAGTTAATAAACATAGTAAATATGTTCAGTGGAATCCAGAATATAGCTTTGTAAGGCCATTAATACAGAATCCTCCAGGGGCCAGATCAGTCTCAGCTTGGCCTATTCACAATGGCATAAATTAAGAGGTAGGGGGAGATCTATTTACTCTTTACAAAGAGCATTTGAAACTAGGCTTTGTATTCAGGTATTATAGGTCTTTGTTCTTTTTCCAGATAACTAAAGCATATCACTTTTTTTAAAAAAATTCTTTTTCTGGGACCCACTATCACTGAATTGACTGAGTTTCCTCTCAAATAAACCACCTCTTGCCGCTGTTAGCATTTCAGCAGTCTCATCCTTTGCTGGCAGCTGTCACATTGCTGGGACCTGTCAAAGCAGTTCCCATTTCAGCTTCTCATCTGCTTTCCGCAGTAGACACAGGTAAGACCAGTGGTTACCCAGATAAACCCTAAACTCTTAAGCATCGCAGTTCCAGTCTCACATTTTCAAATTGAAGCACGCGGGCTTTATGACATCTTTATTTCCTGTGGTTCAGTGACTCTCTCCTTCCAACTTTAAGAATGTATAACTAGCCACGTCTGCCAGAATCTATTTTGTTCCTGTTCTTTTTGGTGTGTGTATTTAAGTCAGACATTAGCTTTTCATATGCCTCAATCTTAAGATAGAAAGGTCTGCAAAAATAACTTTTGCACTTACCCCTTGGATTGAAGACATTGAAAGTACTTTGTAGTTTGTGTTTCAGAGTTAGGTGACTTTAAGGGGAAAATCCATTGGCTTTAAGAGTCTTGCCTATTAATTGCCTTTGCACGGAACACTTACTACCATGCCTAGGTGGGTATTTCAGTCATGCTCTAAAATTGGATGGAAGTGAAGCACAGGTGAAACCAAAGTCTGATGAAATGTGGCATTGAAGGGTGGGAGGAAATATGCCATCAGCATACTGCGGAGGGGGTGTTGTGTAAAAATGAGTCTGCAGTAGATGAGGGACTTCTCTGTGAAAAACCAGGATAAATTCTCTTCATGGGTTTTTGAAAGTCAGGGCGAACCTGTTGAAAAACCTGTCCTTCCAGGGCTGCTGCTAATGCTGCTTTCTCTTGGTGGTAATGGTCTAGTCAGAGCCCCAAGGAAGGAGCTGGAAAGAAAAACGGCACCTTTTGAATAATTGCAGTTGCCTCTTTTTCTTCAGGCTTCTCTGATAGCTCAGCTGGTAGAGAATCCGTCTGCAGTGCAGAAGACCCTGGTTCAATTCCTGGGTCGGGAAGAGTCACCTGGAGAGGGGATAGGATAGCCAAGCAAGATAACTTTCTCTGTGCCAAGAATTCATGCTGCCATATTTAGTGGATTTAAAAGAATATTGCCAATTCTTGTAAAGAGGGTGTTTAACCTTAAGTTTAGAAAGGAAATCTCGATTGTTGGCATATGATCTTGACCTGTTTGGGAAGTTTGACCTCTGAGTGGTGGCTTTATCTTCTGCAGGATGGACTGTGAGATAGAACTCTTATGCTTTTGTCCCTTAGTGCAACCTATAAATGTGGGCCCTTGGGAATTCTCACTTCTGGGCTTAATATATTACATGTTGCATGATATTTTATCTTAAGGATCCACAGGAGCTGTGTGACTTTGGGTTTTTCAGCTACTGCAGCTGTTTCCGTATCAGTAAAATCAGGATAATGCCCACTTGCTAGGATTTTGGTAAGGCTTAACACTTTGGAAAACACCTTGTATAATAAATGGCCATCTCACAATAAATAATTAGATTGTCCCAGGAAGAGCAGTGACTAGTTGGTAATTTTTTATTTTTATACAATTTTAAAGGTTATTTCCCATTTACAGTTATTCCAAGATATTAGCTGTGTTCTCCTTGTACAGTACATCCTTGAGCCTGTCTTACCACTTATATAGCTTGTATCTCCCACTCCCCCACCCATACACTGCCTGTCCCTCCCTCCCCACTGGTAACCACAAGATTGTTCTCTATACCTGTGAGTCTGCTAGTTTCACATATTCATGATGCTAAGCGAAATAAGTCAGAGAAAGACAAACGCTATCCCTTATATGTCAAATTATTTTATTCCCACATATAAGGGATAACATATGGTATTTGTCTTTCTCTGACTTATTCCACTTAGCATCATGCCCTCCAAGTCCATCCATGTGGCCATAAATGGCAAAATTTCATTAGTCTGTCAGTTTTGGGTGTCTAAACCTCTTCTTTATCCATTCATCTGTTGATGGAAGTAGTATGCATTTTTAGCAATCACAGATAATTGTCTTTCAGCCCCGCCTGGGGTGAGGGCTGGGCATGGAGGCAGGAAGGAAAGTGATAGAGGCAATGCTCTGGGATTGACAAGAGCTAGTCAGTTCCTATAAGCAAGTTGATGGGTGAGTTCTCCTTTGGATACTCCAGAGATGATACAGTTATTTACCTCCCATTTGCAGAGAAGAGGGCCAGTTGGACTGGGTGACCTTGATTTGATTTCCTTTGATGAGAAATGGTGGCTGGGTGAAGTGGTGGCCAAAGGCTGTACAGGGGAGGCTACTGGGGAAGGGCAGAGTGCCTGGGCCTTGGAGCACATCTGAGGTCTGCAGAGACTTCCTTCTCTGGATGCTGGCCTCCTGAAGTGCTCAGAGCTGGTGGGACAGTCTTGTAGTACAAGTTCTCCCTACTCTCCCCCAAACCTGCCCATAAAATAACAATGCACCAGGGTCCCTTTTTAAAAACATGATTCTTTTTTATAAAAATAACATGTGATTGTTAAACAATTCTAAAGTACTCAGAAAAAAAGTCTTGAGACTGCAGAGCCAAGGACAGCTGGCTTGTCTTAACTCTGATGCCTGCAGAAACGCGGCCAATGCAAAGCCAGACTCTGAAGGGCCTCTGAGTAAGTTATCCTGTGAAGTGTAACCTACACTGCAGTGTTTGTTTCTAACTGGGCGGTTTAAATGCTCCTTTAATGAAGGGTCATTAAAAAATAGGTTATTTGCATGTTCTTCTCCTCCAATGTAGATGATTTTTTAAAACATTCTTTTTAATATATTTAAGTGTTCTAATATATTAAATATTAAGCATACAAGTCAGTTTATTTTTGTATATGAGCATATACTTTGTATTTTAGTTATACCATGTAATTTGAACATGCAGATTAATTATGGTGCTATCAGCAGTGCTCCATCCATATGAATTCTGCCTCCCTGTTCTGCCAGCAGGAGGAAGGGAAATCAGGACTGTTTCACTTTTATGGCTATCAAAATAGTGTAAATTAATGGTACATACGTGCGTGTGCGTGCTAAGTAGTGTCCGAATCTGTGCGGCCCTTTGGACCATAGCCTGCCAGGCTCCTCTGTCCATGGGATTCTCCAGGCAAGTACATAATCACCTTAATCTTTCTCCCAGGGCATGAAACATCCTTGTGCTTAGTCAAAGCCTTATAAATATATTTTAGAGAAAAAGAGGAAAGGCTAAGTTGATTTAGCAAATATTTATATGTTTGTAGCCATGAGAGGAATAAGCCTTTAGGCCTTATTTTTATCACCTCCCCTTCTGTTGTCCACTTTCTCCCCAGGCCCAGATTACATCAAACAGAGATTTCAGGAAGGTGTAGATGCTAAAGAAAATCCCGAAGACAAGGTCCCGGAAAAGCCCCCCACACCAAAGGAATCGCCTCACTTCTACCGCAAAGGCACCACACCCCCAGAGTCTCCTGAGCCAAGTCCCAGACAAGGCCGCTCTCCCTCCCCAAAGCCCGCAAGGAAGCAGAACCCCAGTTCAGGGGCGAGACTCAACCAGGACAGACGCAGCGCGGCTGAGGAGAAGGTGACAGCCGCCGTCAACAAGCCCTTGACCTCCAAGGCCCCCCCCAAGGAGGTGGGGGCGGTCGTGCCCTCCTCCAAGTACTCTGGCCGCCACCACATCCCCAACCCCAGTAACGGGGAGCTGCACTCTCAGTACCACGGCTACTACGTGAAACTGAACGCCCCCCAGCACCCTCCGGAGGACACAGAGGAGGAGGGGTCGAGCCAGTCTTCCTCGGCACTGGTGCACAAGCCGTCACCCAACAAGTGGAGTCCCCCTAAATCTGTGACAAAACCAGTTGCCAAAGAAAGCAAAGCTGAGCCAAAAGCTAAGAAGTCTGAACTTGCTATACCAAAGAACCCAGCGAGCAGCGATGCGCGCCCTGCTTTGGAAAAAGAAGCCAATTCAGTAAGTTGTACGAGATGTGGTTCCCTGTCCCTCTGCTCCTCTGGGTTCTTCTGGGTGACATCAGGGGAGATTGATGCCTTGATGACAATAAGGAGCCCAGGGCTGTGAAGGGTAGCGTTTATTAGCACCAGTAGCCTAGCCACCAGGGGCTCTCCAGGCAGCATTCGCGACCTTCCTCAGGCTTCCTACAGGTGGGTTCACGTGACCACCTTGTCCCAGCTCCACTTTCACAAGCCTTTACCAGCACGTGGTGGTAAGCTTCATGGGAGCTGTCTTACTAGCTCCAGCTGTGGTAACAAAAAACTATACCTTGAACTGGGTGGTTTAAAAAGGAAACGATTATTTCTCACAGTTCTGGAGGCTGAGTGGTCCCAAGATCAAGGCACCAGCAGATCTGAGGTCTGGTGAGAACCCACTGCCTGGTCCATGGACCACGGGCCACCTTCTCCCTGAGTCCTCACAGGGCTAAGAAAGAGGAAACTAATACCGTCAAAGGGCTCCAACCTCATGACCTGATCACCTCCCAAAGGTCCATCCTCCAGGGCTTAGGGCTTCATTGTGTGAATTTGGGGGCAGGGGACACAAACGGGCAGCCTGTAACAACAGCTGACTGCTGGGGCTGGGAAGGAATCACGGGCCTTGGCCCAGAGGCCGGCTGTCGTGCTCTAACCAGGAGAGTTCCACTGCTGTTTGCTACGTTCTTAACTTGCCTTTAGACTCCACCCCCACAACAGTCAGCATCTTTCGACAAAACATCTTTTCTGGCTACTATTGTGAATTATTCTCATAAATGTTTAGTTTGGATTTTATTTAATAGCCAGGCTTTTCAGAACTACTGCTTTCCCGTATAAGAAGTGAAAATTTTCAATTGGTTAAGAAAGTTACTTTGGTTTTCTAATTCCTCAGAGTATAAATCTTCCTAAAATTTCAGTTTTCTCGTAGATGCTGGTTTTATTATGAGTCTTTACCATTTTTATTATTCAACCAGAAAGCTCTCATTGATATTCAGTAAGATTTAAAAGTCTGTTAAATTGTTCACCTGGTCATATGGCTTTGGAAAAGATTGTAATTTAGGGAAAAAGCCACAGTTGACCCAGTATTGACTAGTAATTTCTGAGACATATTTGCATAAAGGCGTAGATTAATATTTTGGCCAATAGGAATATAACCATCAGTTTACTTTTGTCTGTCAGTCTGCTCATAGGGTTAACATTGAAATTCATTTTTCAACTAACTTTTACATTTGAAATTTCTTGGGTTTATTTTGCTAATATCTATTAACATGGGTTCCCACCTTCTTTAAATTCTCACCTTTTTAATTATCTAAATATAAATTAATCAAATTAACATGATTAACTTTCCAAGAGTCAAGCTTTTATATAGATACGTGGTTTTCAAAACAGTAACTTTGAGACTCACTGTTTAGTAAGCATTTTTTTAACATTGATATATCAGTATCCTGATACTAAATATGTGTTAATGTTATCACTACTGAATTTGTTAAATGTGATAACTTCTCTTTTGGCTTTCAGCATTTATCCATAGGGTTAGTCAAGCTTCCCATATAAATTGGTATTAGTTTGCTTGATTTACAAGAGGAAAATTCAGACAATACAAGGCTATATCGTTTATACCTTTTGGGTACCCGTTAGTGGGGTTCAGTTGATTTTCAGAACTCCCTAAGGGAAAGTACATGCCCCAGTGTCCCTTAGGTGAGTTACCTAGTTCTTACCTGTAATAAACTGATTGGTATGTTTGGTGAATTGGCGCCTTCTTGTTTAGAAACAGCATCTGTTTCATGGATATGCAGAACATTCGGAGTCTAGGAGTCAGCCAAGCATCTTGCAGCTCTGCAGGCTGGTCTCTAGGGTTCCCTTGGACACCCCAGGATAGGAGGCAGCCAGCAGCTCTGTACCTCTGTTAGGAGCTGGAAGTCAGGGCTGAATTGGCGCCTGCTTGTGTATGGAGAAGGAAATGGCAGCCCACTCCAGTATTCTTGCTTGGAGCATCCCATGGACGGAGGAGCTTGGTGGGCTACAGTCCATGGGTCGCAAAGAGTCGGACACGACTTCACTTTCACTTTCGCTTTCTGAAGAGTTTTAACAATTTAACAAGAGATTTAACAATTAACCTTCCCTTCCTTGATAACAGAAAGCTGCCTTTCACACCGCTGATAACTATTTTCTTCACAAGGAGTTAGGATAGTGACAGAATCATCCTAAAGGTAGTCAGTGAATGACCTTTAAAACAAAAGAGCTCTACATAACAATTTTGAAATTAAGACAGTGTTTTAAGTTAGAAGTTTACAAATAACAACTTGGAAACTCATAGAAACATTCACACTAAAGCAGACATTAGAGGGGAAACCAGACTGAGTTCCTCTTTGTGAAACAGTGTGAGAGGTCCACTTTGAGTCAGAATCACCAAACAATTTGCAGAATTGTAGTCAGCCAACTTACTGAGAGTGTAGGCTACTAGCTAAGGGTGTGGCCTCTTATGCCAGACCATAGGTTCAAATCCCAGCTGTGTTACTTACCAGCTCTTTGACTTTTAGGCAAGTTTCTTAACCTGCTCTGTGACTTAGTTTCTTCATCTGTACCTATATCAAACATTGTGAAGATTAATATCAGTGGTTGTGAGTTGATACTTGTAAAGGTCTTAGTTCCTCGCATAGGGTAGGTATTCAGAAAGCACTGACTATTATTAAGTTCACCTCAATACTAGTTGGAGCATAAACAGTTCATAAATATTTTCCAGTAGATTTTGATCCATCCTCAGGATCACCCTGGGTATTGATTCCTAGAAATAGAATCTTCAGGGACACAGGCTAACACTTGGGAGAAGGGAAGCCACAGCAAGGATTACTTAACAACCTTCCTCCAGTCTGTGACTCCTGTGGGCAGTGGTTGCATGTGGACTCATGTCCCAGGAAAGTACATTCTATGTGATGCCAAGATTTTTGTAGGATTTTTGCAATATGGCAACTTGGGTAGAAGGCAGTAAGGAGATATCTTGAGAACCTTATGATCAAAGAGACTAGTGAGGGGTCTTCTAGTTAGGAGACTCAACTCCTGAGAACCCACACTTTTCTCTTAGCAGTTACACTGATCAGCTTCCAAGTTTAAGATTTACCCAACCTTTCTTCTGAATTGTTATAAAACCTAAGGCAGCCATGTCAAATCAGGTCTGAATCATACACACACACACACACGAGTAAACACATATAATTAACTTTTGCTCTTTTCATGTTTTTGGAAAAGCTTGAAGTTTAGCAAATTGTACTAACTCTTCAGAAAATTCTTCATAATTTTAAATGAGTGATAGTCTCTGGAAGAAAAAAATTCTTGAGTTAGAATTTCTTTCCATAGTTTGACTTCCTGCACTTTAGTTTCTAACTGCCTGAAAGTTTCTTCTAATCAAGACTTGTACTCTGCCCTGCCCCAAGAGCTTCTTGTATTACACCTGTCTCAGTCAGTCTTCAAAAGCAAGACTGACTTTTTCTTTTTGCTATTTTAAGCTACAACTGGCCACTGCAGTCATGTTTATGAGACTTCACCTTAAAGCTTTCCACTCTGTACCCAGCCCAGGTGTCTGATGAGCACAGAGGTCATGTGTTGATATCCACCTGTTAGACATAACGTCCCAGAATTTATTTTTTTTACCTGGCTGTTTGAGCCTTCTATTGCCAGTTTACTCTTATCTCTGAGTCATCTTTAAAAATAGCTTTATAAGTAGATCTATACTGGTAGGATAAATGTATGTGTATATTAGAATATATATGGGAGAAATACTTACTCAGTAAAAATTATGTCTGTATAAATATACACAAACCCAAAATACTAACCAATTCAAAAAGTTAGATAAATTCATGGAACCTTTTAAGGACTCATAGAGTGGGAGTGAAAGGTCCAGGAACACCTTTACTGAAGGTACTTTCTCTATCATTCTGCTTTCTCAGGGTCCCCTGTAAGTCACTGGACTTTGCATCATATTGGTTTGACGTTACTTTCCCTTGTCTTCTTTCATTATCACTCACTGTCTTGAGGAATTATGAAATGAAATCCACTAATCCAAAAGAGTTGAAAGAATCCCAGAATTCTTAACACATTCCTAAGAAAATCTAAACACATTCAGTGAGCAAAGTCTGTTCAGTATGTATATTAATAGCATTTCCGTAATCTCCGGCCTGACTAATAACGTTGAAAGATCATCAATTATTTTCTGAGTTCTAAGAGTTTCCCTACATTATTTATGTGTTCTAAGTTAGCCATAATTGAGGAGTTACATAGGTTAGTACTCTCCTGTTAATTTAGAACACAACTATTCTAAAAGACGCATTGGTCATTATCTGATGTTTTTCTGATACTATAGGATACCGATGAAAATGCCATTTTAAAGAAGTTGATGGTAAATTATTTTTAAACTAAGGCCTGTGACTTTAATAGAGATGAAGAACATGTAGTTCTGAAGTGAACAAACCAAAGTTGTTTAATCTCAGTTCTAATTTATTCAAACTGGCTGAGTAACCTTGGGCAAGATACTTACTTTTTTGGATTACACTGTGAAGAATTATTTTCCTCCCCTTTACTTGGAGTTTAGGAACTAGGCTTTTTCTTCTAAGAATCCCTCCATAACACCCATTTTTATTCCTCCTGTCACCCTGATTTTATGAATCACCCTGTTCTTCATTTAATACAGTGAATATATCTGTTCAGCCACCACATGTATAGGACTTGGAAAAGTGGAAGGTGGGTTCTCATTAAAGACTGGTTGTCTGGATGAACTGGACAGCCCTTATGTGTGGGTACACAGTGGTGAACAAGGAGGACCCCTGTGGGACTCAGTCTAGGGGAAAAGATGGCAGTTAACAAGAAAGGACAGTAGTGTGAAGTGTTAGGACACAGAAAGAGGAGGCACTCTGACCTCTACCAGGGAGGATGTGGCCTTATCCAGAAAGGAGGCCTCCACGAAGGACACGGGACTAAAGCCCTGGACCCCGTGAGATGAGCACTAACCAATGGCAGTTCCAGCCTCACTTAATCACTCACCACCCCCCAACAAATCACATCATTACAGCATCTGAAGACTGACACAGTCTCACCGTAGGATAATCAACTATAGTACAACTGTTTCCTCGTCCGTAAAATGAGAATAAAACTACCTACCCCATCTCCCTTATAAGGCAAGTTTTAGAGCACTTTTAATGCTATTTAAGAATTAGACACTATTTTAATAGTTAACACCAAGAATGCCTCTTTATAGTAAAGATAGCAAAACACAACCAGATCTAAACAGATGGGTCATACAGCGGTTTTGTTTTGTATTTTAAAAAAAGCAAGTAAATTTGGGGCACTTTAGACTGTGTGGTATTTATTATAGTGGTACTTACAAAATACGATTCTGTGATTTGTTAAAATATAACTTGGTTTCTGAAATGCTGTGGCTGTAAGCAGAGAAATTAAAAATTAGATCTTGCACAGTAATTTACGAAAGGGTTCAATTTCCCACTTGTAGTTTTTACCTTAAGGAAAGGATGGTATCCAAAAAGAAGACCAGGAAAAAGAAGAGTCAAAGAACCTCCTCCTGAGTTTTTCCTGAACTTTCCCGGAGCAGCCTCACCATCCTTCAGATTTCACTCTCCTGTTCCCAGCTGCCTTGATGAGGAAATGATTTCTTCCTAGTCCAAATTACACCCTACCTAACAAAAATACATCTCTAATTCCCATCAGTTTTAAACCCATTATGGTGAGCTGTGTCTCACCCAGACTGTTGCCTAGTGTTTTAAGGTATTTTAAAATACTGTTTAATCAGTATTAGATTCATTTTTGTATGAAAGTTCAGAGATGACTCCATCTAAATACAGCATAGCTATTTTTAGTTTATACCTTTTAGAACTGTTGTCATTATTCATGCTTTATTTACTGCAACTGTGTTGTTGTTATTCACACACTAAGCTATGTCCAATTCTTTGCAACCCCTTTGGATGACAGCATGCCAGGCTTCCTTGTCCTTCACTGTCCATTGGAGTTTGCTCAGACTCATGTCCATTGATTTAGTGCTGCTATCTAACCATCTCATCCTCTCCCAGCCTCTTTTCCTCCTGCCCTCAATCTTTGCCAACATGAGGGCCTTTTCTAATGAGTCAGCTCTTCACATCAGGTGGCCAAAGTATTGAAACTTCAACATCAGTCCTTCCAATGAATATTCAGGGCTGATTTCCTTTAGGATTGACTGGTTTGATCTCCTTGCTGTCCAAGGGACTCTCAAGAGTCTTCTCCAGCACCACAGTTTGAAAGCATCAATTCTTAGGCACTCAGCCTTCTTTATGGTCCAACTCACACCTGTACATGACTACTAGGAAAACCGTAGCTTTGACCATATGGACCTGCAACTGTGTTGTGTCTTTTCAAGTATTTTTGGTAATTGGTTTTGTGAGCTAATTTAACTATTGCTATTAACTTGGGAAGGTGACACTTAGAATTTTCTGTTTTGTTCTGTTTGATTTCCAGGGCCCTAATTCAATCATGATCATCCTCGTCATGCTGTTGAATATCGGGTTGGCCATTCTTTTTGTTCACTTTCTAACTTGATTGGAATTAGGAAAGGTAAGAATAGCCTTAATTTCTATATAAAATCACAATCTGTCACATTCTTTTCCCCTATTCAGATTTACATTTTTTTAAACAACCGTGCATTGTCCTTCAATTTAATTTTGGCTGCGCCTGAATATGATTCAACATAGTTACTTAATGATATCACTGTTTTGACCCTTCGGTGAAGTCATGACAACTAGTGGTGTGAGCCCACGGTCCTCTGCAGTGGTGTCATCAGCCCTTTAAATGGCACACTCCAGGCAGACTCAGACACAGGGAAGGAGGCTTGGAATTAGGATGGGCTCACGAGAGAGAGAAAGATGGAAAATTCAACCGGAGGACCTGTCCAGTCCCCCTGGGAAGGCGTTGTGGCTATGGGGTCCTCTGGGAGCTGAAGCAGGCAACCATGTTGGAGAGCAAAACTTAATAATCATTCTTTCTTAACATCTGCTGAAGCAGCCCCATCCGGCGAAGTTCTTGGCATTGGCTACTCCATCTGTCCTAGCAGAGTGTGACTAAACTGGAGATGTATGGAGCTGCTTTTTTTTTTTTTTTTTTGATGGAAGTCAACAGCTGCCTTACTATTTTACCATCTGACGTTGCTAGTAGGGAGCTGGGGAAACAAACGACCGCCCTAGGAATGCGGTCGGAGGACTGTGTTGCTGCGGCCATGGTTCCAACATTCACTCCTGTCTCAGTAGAGGAAGTAGGCAGCAGCATCACTCACCAGTCTTATGCCACGACCTGCTGCTTTCTCATCTCCTGGAACGTCCCGGGAGAGAAGGTTTTGTCGGCTTGTGCACGGTTCTGTTCATTTCTGCTGTTTACTTAAATCTGATGTGTGGTCACCTACAGCGTGCGGTCCTGGCCGGAGGAAGCACACGTGTCACATCTCGAGGAAAAGAAAACAACAGAATTCTAGAGAAAATGTGTTTATTTTGATAGCAATACATCATTCATGTCATTTTTAGTCTTCCTAAACCTGTAAAAGGCTGTTTAAAATTTAGCGATTTGAAGGCATTATACCTAAGAAATCACTTAAACATTTTTAAAGCTACTGAGATGAATTTATTTATGCACTTCAGAGGTGCTAAATTTTAAAAGCTGAAAGACAACAGAATTCTAAGAAGTATAGTCAAAATGTTGCATGGGTTGCAGTAATCAGTGTTTAAAGGATTCAGTTTCATTGCTGACGTACTTTACCAACCAAATAAAATCTTGTCAGTGGCTATGTTAATTCCCATGAAAGTTAAGCAAGATGCTATTAATAACTGCTCTTCTCTTTTTTTTTTTCCCCAACTTACAAATTTTTGTTGAATACATTCAGGTAGAGCATAAAGCTTTGTTCAATCAGTGCTTCTCAATTTTATGCCTTTCGTGTTTTTCAAAGTCCTTTTGTAATTTTATTTCACACTTTAAAGGCGTAGACAATTTTCAAGTATCTGTCTTTTGCAGTCCTTTGTTAGTCTGACATAAACTGATTTTTTTTGCTGTTTTATAATTTATTCTTTATTACTCAGAAGCATGCTTATTTAGAGAAACTGTGGGCTTTATATAATTATTTAAAAAGAAAATCAGGGGAGGAAAGTTATCCATTCAATCTTGGTAAAACATTGAGGAGAGGGAGCTATTCCTAAGTATTTTCACGATCTGCATGGTTTAATCAGATTCTTCTTACCTTATTTGCTACCGTTTCAATACAGAAGAGAGAAGTCATATGTTAGCACAGATGGGAGTGAATGTCACCTGCAGGCTAGTGACCCAGTGGTGTTTTTTGCAGAAGTTCAGTATGTTGAAACTCCTGGGTGTGACCAATATGGAATAAAGAAGAAAGCAGAAAGAGAGCAAATGAAAATTATAACTTGTATATTTATTTTTTACATTTTCCTTTGACTTTTAAATCTAGGAAGTACGTTTTTACCCAAGAAACGTTTCAGTTCCTGTGTCGGTCTCCATACTCTCACTGCTCCTTCCTAACCCCATAGCTCTTGATGCTGGGAAAGCTGATTTTTTTTAAAAAAAAACGAAATAAAATATTTAATCTTAAGTGTTTATTTCAAATGTGTAATGCTTTGGAAGTAATGGGTAACAGATAATAAAGGATATGTTTATAAAGTGAGCATGTTGGTTCCATTTATAAATATATGTATGATTTATAAGCTTTTTTAAAACAAAGCTCAAATTGTTGGTATTTTTCTAAAATGTGCACAGCTGTATTTTACATGAAAGGCTCTTTCTAATGGGTTGTTATACTGTACTCTACATTTTGGACAGCACATGAAGTCTGCCAATGTACTTAATAAAACATGACTTTGTTTATTTAAAGTTTCTTGCTGTGAAAAAGAACTCCCTACCTGCGAGTTCCGTTATTTATAATCCTTGAAACCAAAATGTATAATGTACAGTTTTCACAACTGTATCTGCTCTAATAAAAAAAAAAAGTTGGTTATTAATAAAGTTGCAGGTGTGTTTCCTTTAAGAGTAAATTACTGTCTTGAGTTATGTGGAATTTTTTGATGGTGATGGTGTTGAAAGAAAGATCTGCTGAAAAATTAATAATAGAAATGGGGGGGTGGGCACAGCAAAGTGCTCAAAGAATCCACCTGGCAGAAAGTCACAGTGCTGCACCATTTTTTTTTCTATGTTTCTTTCACCTTGGGCCTTTCAAGTAATTTTGCAAAATAAGATTCTTGGCTCTGCTCGTTGCCTCCATTGTGTATGTGCTCAGTCGTGTCCAACTCTTTGCAACCCTATGGACTGTAGCCCGCCAGGCTCCTCTGTCCATGGGATTTCCCAGGCAGGAATACTGGAATGGGTTGCCATTTCCTTCTCCAGGGGATCTTCCCAACTCAGGGATCGAACCCATGTCTCTTGCATCTCCTGCACTGGCAGGCGGATTCTATCAGCTGAGCCACCAGCCAGAGTCATTAACTGTATTAGTGCCTTATCCTAGGTTTTAAGTCCATTCCTGTTTTCAAGGAAAACATCAAGTTGAAGTAAATCTCCTGCACGGGCACTTTGCAGTTAGTTTTTTGTCTATTGTGGGCCAGAGAAATCGATATGTTACTCTAGCCCCTGCTGCTTAGGTACAAGCAGCATGAATAAATTTATACTTCAACAAACCTGCTGCAAATAGAACTTGCAGCCTATGAGGAATAATAAAAAGGGCTTCTCTAGAACAGCTTCCCAGGAAGCTGCCACAGCACCTTTAAATCCCAAATTGGTCACTCCTGTTGCGAGCTAAGGTATCAAAGATCCCCACAAACATAACGCGCAGAGTTATTGGCTCTAGGTATTAACAGATTTATCAACTCAGATGATTCCTCTCCTAGCAAATCCTCCAGGAACAGAACAGAGAACAAACTACTGTGAAGCAGTCAGGAGAAGCACAGGGTGCTAGAACAATTACCGACTCCAGATTCATGTCCAAACCACAGATTTCAGTGGCTGAAGCCAAAAGCTAGGGTGAAGACTGTGTGGTTGGGAAATCTGGAAAATATTCGATTTGCCCTTTTCATGCAATAACTATTTCAAGAGTCGTGAGCAGCTCACTGGGCTTCTGCTCACACGCACAGCCCCTACCCAGCCACCCCAGACTTTGGAAAAACGTGTAGACTCATGTCTTCAATATCACAAGCACTGTGGACATGCATATCCGCCAGGAGAGTGTAACAATTCATCAGGCTATGTTTGATTATCCCAGGTTTACGAATTATCTGTGTCCAGCATTTCCTTCTTTCCCCAAATACTGGAGAAGTACTTAGGAGTCTCTCATAGGAGTCTGATATATGGGAGTAGGTACTAACATTCTCTCGATAGGGGTCTGATATATGGGAGTAAGAGAAAATATCAAAATGTATAGAATGCAGTGAATACTGATTAACAGTAGTATGAATGAAATTTTGGCTGTGATTGTGATTGATTGTGGATTCTTCACTAATTCGTGCTCCCTGTAAAATGGGCAGAACCATAGCACTGACCTCACAGGGTGGATCTGAGGAGGAAATGAACTTATTTACATTAAGTGCTTAGGATACAATCTAGTGCAGAGAAACTGCTTTGGCCACGTTAGCTTTTACTAATGGGAGGAACTGGGAAAGAATTTAATTCGTGTGTCTCAAATTTTTAAAATACAGTAAGATCCCACTAAAGGCCTCTTTATAAAGGTTAATCATGCCGTAGGTCAGAGGTTGTTCTTCAGTGGTGATCTGTGAGTCTCCCTGTCTCTGAAAATCAAAGACCATACTTACAGACCTCCTTCTCTACACTGAAATGTGATTTTTGGTAGAGAATGTGACATTTGCTTTACAAAGAATTTCCTTATCTCATTAGTCTTTTAAGGTCCCTATGAAAGATTTCCTGCAGGTAGACTTGCCTAAGGTTATGTAGCCAAAAAGTTGTAAATATTTGTAACAGAGTCCCAGGTATGACTATGCTTTTTCATTTCAGTATATTGACTAGCATTATTCCACACTGTCGTACTTTCCAGCCATGAAAAGGCAGACAATATGATGAAATTCAAGGTAACAGTGTGGGTTCCATGAGCCCATTTCCATAAGTTCCTGAGTTCTACTCAGTTTATGTAATTACAGAAGCCTATCACAAGTTCTGAATAATGCACTTAAAATCCTAAATGTTAAATGTATTTAAAAGTTACATATATTTATTTTTGAGCCTTAAAAATACTAAATATTATTTATTTATACCATATTCTTGAATTGGGAGAATCAATATTGTGAAAAGACTCCACTACCCAAAGCAGTCTACAGATTGAATGCAATTCCTATCAAATTACCAATGGCATCCTTCATAAGAATTAGAACAAAAAATTTTACCATTTGTATGGAAACACAAAAAACGCCAAATAGCCAAAAGGATCTTGAGAAAGAAAAACTGAACTGGAGGAAATCGGGCACCCCAACTTCAAACTATACTACAAAGCTACAGTAATCAAGATAGTGTAACTGGCACAAAAACAAATATAGATCAATGGTACAGGATGGAAAGCCCAGAGATAAGCCCACGCACCTATGACAAAGGAGGCAAGAATATACAACGGAGAAAAGACAGCCTCTTCAATAAGTGATGCTGGGGAAACTGGAGAGCTACATGTAAAAGGATGAAATTAGAACACTACCTCACAGTATATGCAAAATACACTCAAAATGGATTAAAGACCTAAATGTAAGACTGGACACTATAAAACTCTTAGAGGAAAACATAGGAAAAACACTGACATAAACCACAGCAAGATCTTTTTCAACTCACCTCCTAGGGTGATGAGAATAAAAACATAAGTGGGATCTAATTAAAAGATTTTTCCACAGCAAAGAAAACCATAAATAAGATGAAAAGACAACCTTCAGAATAGGAGAAAATATTTGCAAACAAAGCAATGGACAAAGGATTAACCTCCAAAATATATAAACAGCTCATGCAGGTCAATATCAAAAAAACAACCCACTCAAGAAATAACAGGTAGAAGACCTAAATAGATATCTCTCGAGAGAAGACATACAAATGGCCAAGAGGCACATGAAAAGATGCTCAACATCCCTAATTATTAGAAAATTGCAAATCAAAACTACGAGGTGTCACCTCTTACCAGTCAGAATGACGATCATCAAAAAATGTACAAACAAATGCTGGAGAGGGTGTGGAGAAAAGGGAACCCTTATGCACTGTTGGTGGGAATGTAAATTGATATAGTCACTGTGGAAAACAGTATGCTATGCTATGCTAAGTCACTTTAGTCGTGTCTGACTCTGTGTGACCCCATAGACAGCAGCCCACCAGGCTCCCCTGTCCCTGGGATTCTCCAGGCAAGAACACTGGAGTGGGTTGCCATTTCCTTCTCCAGTGCATGAAAGTGAAAAGTGAATGTGAAGTCGCACAGTCGTGTCCGACTCTCAGCGACCCCATGGACTGCAGCCTTCCAGGCTCCTCCATCCATGGGATTTTTCAGGCAGGAGTACTGGAGTGGGGTGCCATGGCCTTCTCCGGGAAAACAGTATGGGAGTTCCTTAAAAAAACTAAAAATAGAACTACGACATAACCCAGAAATCCCATATATACCCTGAGAAAACCATAATTTAAAAGGACACATAGACCTCAATGTTCATTTGTAGCACTACTTAAAGCAGCCAGGATGTGGGAACAACATAAATGTTCAACAACAGGTGAATTGATAAAGAAGATGTGGGGTGTGTGTGTGTGAGAGAGAGAGAGTGTGTGTGTGTGTGTGCATGTGTGTGCGATGAAATATTACTCAACCATAAAAAGGAATGAAATAATGTCATTTATAGAGATGTGGATAGACCTAGAGTCTGTCATACAAAAGTCAGAAAGAGACATTAATGCATATATGTGGAATCTAGAAAATGGTGCACCTTTTTCCAGGGCAGGAATAGAGACGCAGATACAGAGAATGGACTTGTGGACACAGATGGGGCAAGGGGAGGATGGGACAAATTGGGAGACTGGGATTGACTACCCTGTGTAAAACATAGCTAGCTCAGGGAGCTCAGTTCAGTGCTGTGTGATGATCCAGAGGGCTGAGGATGGGGGTTAGGAGAGAGATCTTAAGAGGGAGGGGATTCATGTATCTATATAGCTGATTCCCTTCACTGTACAGCAGAAACTAATACAACATTGTAAAGCAACTATACTCCCAACGTTTTAAAAAGTTCTGGAAAATGTACTTAAAATCCTAAATGTTAAATGTATGTAAAAGTTTCATAACTTTTAGTGAGGTATTTACATATTTATTTCTGAATCTTAAAAAATACTGAATAATAAACGTTTAGCTCTTAAATACAAAGTTGCTTGGTATTTTGGAGTAAGAGGTACATTGTAAATGAAGTTTGTGTGGGCGTTTATTTGAACCTGATCTCTAGGATTAACCCAGAAATTGCAAATAGAAGCCTAATATTTCCTTACTTGTACAGTTTGACTTTCTTCCATTGAAAGTGAAAGTGTTAGTCATTCAGTCATGTCCAACTCTGTGACCCCGTGGACCACATTCCACCAAGCTCTTCTGTTCATGGGGTTCTCCAGGCAAGAATACTACTGGAGTAGGTAGCCATTCCCTTCTCCAGGGAATCTTCCTGACCCAGGGATCGAACCCAGGTCTCCTGCATTGCAGGCAGATTCTTTACCATCTCAGCCACCATGGCTTTGAATATTTCTAAGATCTTACCATTTTTTCCCCTAATAATCATGTCTATTTTTTTCCTTCACAAAAGGGGTAGCACTAACCAGAAAAGATCCTAGAAGATGGTACTTTAAAGTCTTCATTGCTTCACTCAAACTATTAATCTATACATATTTGTGTTGACTTCCAAAGACTACCTCAGTAAATTATAAAGGAAGCACTCAAAACTATTAATATTTGCTCTTCTACTCCAAGCTCTCAGGAGTTTTCCTGCTGCCTGTGCGTTCAGTACACTGCCCAGTGTACTGGGAAATCCCAGCTCTCCTTTTTACCTCATGGCAGCAGAGTTTCCTATCCGTCTCCCCACACCAGGGCCAAGCTTAGACACACACAGTGCACCAGTGCGGTGTAACAAACAGCTCAGCCTAACTGAGGATGTGAAGTCAGAAGAAACTTATGAAGGCTTTACATCAGGCCCACCACTTTCTCAGATGTGGTTTTATGAAACCAGCCACACTCTTCCTTTTGACTCATCCTTATATTCTTTGGCTATGCCAGCACCAAACATCATATGTCCATTTGGGACCCTCAAGGATAGTTTTGGTGTCTGTAAAATGGGAACAATAAAATCTGCCTCATAGTGTTTTTCTACAAATCAAAGTAGGTGATTTCGGTCAGCTCCCTAGCACCTACTAGATTCAGTGTATGGTAGGTAATATTAATAGTCTCACCTTTGTTAGCAATTTGCACTTACTCCATTGATAAACTTCTTGGCCCAAGATGGAGCCCCTCCTGCCAGGAATACCAAGTCAGGAAACCAAAACCAGATACCTTCTGGTCCCTGCAAATGCTCCATTTGACAAGAAATGCAATATATACTCATCCCAGGACTTCCTTGGTTGGCTCAGTGGATAAGAATCTGCCTGCCAATGCAGGGGACACAGCTTTGGTCCCTAGTTTGGGAAGATTCCACATGCCGCAGAGCAACGAAGCCCATGTGCCACAACCATTGAGCCTGTGCTCTAGAGCCCAGGAGCCACACTACCCTTGTGCCACAACGACTGAAGCCCATTCTGCAATGAGAAGCCTGCACATCGCAACTAGAGAGTAGCCTCCACTCCCTGCAACTAGAGAAAAGCCTGCACAGCAGCAAAGACCCAGCACAGCAAAAGATAATAAATTAAAAATAAATATACACACTCAGTCCACCAACCATCAAGCCAACCTGGGTCTTCTCACCCCAAACAAGGGTGACTCTGTGGCCCCAGCCAATTAGCTATTTTCTATTTTTCTGTTCCTGGTTCTTTATCTGACAAAAGATTCCTGCCTTCTGTCCCATTTTGCAGTTCTCTGAAAAGGAAACTATCTACTTCGTCAAGTGTAAAATGAAGTTTGTTTCTATCCCTTAGATTGTTTTATTCTTAATGATCATTGATGTTTAACTGTGTTGAAATTCTTTGATCCTTAAGTATCAGGTCCTGACCTAAGGAATATATTTGGCATATAGAATCAGTTGTACTTTACACAATTAAATGAGTTCCTTCCCAAAAGCAAAGGGTACTCAAAAATCAAAGCTCCTAATGACCATCAGATGGTACAGTGATGAGTACTGACTCATTTCTCATAAGAAGCTTAGGAATATTTAATAACACGAAACACTCATTATATACAGTAGGTACAATTATTCATTAATGTCTGCTATTGTATAATGAAAAGGTACAATTAAGATGTATGAGAAACAAGCTTGAAAAAGGCTGGCCACGATGATTACACTGTTGGTTGTAGGACCAAGCTTCCTGCTGCATGTAGAGTGTCAAGATTTTCACTGATGCCCAGAAGTATGTTAATGTGCCTATTATGTTTAATCATTGTGGTTATGAACACAGGCAAATGGCTGTGCCTTTAAATTAAAATATATTTAATCAGAAATAATAGCATGGCAAAATACCAGGTTGCATCTCCCAGAGCTGAGTAGTTAGTGTAGCAACCATTAGTTTACAAGTTCTGTCATTAATATTTATAAGAAAAAGAACAGAAAAGAGGGCAAGAAGTTATCTGTTCCAGTTAAGTGATCATCCAAGTCCAGAGAGCTTATCTCAAATCCTGCATTAAGCTAAACCTGGGTGCTTTCCTCCAAAGGGTAACAGGAAACAGCGCTCCTGCTTGTAACATTTTATTCACTATTTTAAAGACAGTCTGACACTGGATGAAAGTCACCTTCTGGGACTTTAAATAGCTTTTATATTATTAACACACACACACTATTTTTTCCCTTTTCCCAAATCTCATACTATAATGACCACGGCAGGCAGGAGACTTTCAGTGGTTCTCAAATTTTAACGAGCATTAGTCAAACACTGCTGAGCCCACAACAGTCTCTGATGGAGTAGGTCCGGGTTTTGCATGTCTAACAAGTGCAGGATGTTGCTGGCCAGGGGACTGTACTCTGAGAACAACTGCTGTATGGAATCAAGCAGTACACAAGTATCAAGCACCAAGCACCGCCAAAGCCCTTCGCTTGGCTGTGTGTATGGTGTCCTCAAGAGAGGAAAGAAGAGTGAAAAAGAACACTTGCATACTTAACGTGTAATGCAATCATGTTTCTCATGCTCACTCACTCAGTCATTTCCGACTCTTTGAGACCCTATGGCTCCTCTGTCCATGGGATTCTCCAGGCAAGAATACTGGAGTGGGTTGCCATCCCCTTCTCCAGGGGATCTTCCTGATCCAGGGGTTGAACCCACATCTCCTACACTGGCATGTGGATTCTTTACCACTAAGCCACCTGGGAAGCCCCAGCAATCATGTTATTTGATCCTTAAACTACCTCTACAACCTACAACGTACTCTCCACATTTTACACATAAGAAAACCAAGGTCCAGATGGTTGGAGAGAATTGTTTAACAAAACACAGCTGATAAAGAGCAGAGCCAAGACTCCCACCCAAGTGCCTCTCTCTCCAAGTCCTGGACATTCCTTCCCCTACATGTCAGCGGCTTTGCCCTCCGGCCATCAAGAGGTGGGAGCACTGGACACAGTCCTTCTGGCTGTCATCAGGCAAGAAGACCACAGGATGGCTGAGTCCTCAGGCTTAACTGGGACGAATCACTGACTTCTGAGGTTGAAGGCAGTGCACTTTCTAATACATGAATGACAGCATTCTAAAAATCCATACAGTATTTTATCTACAGATATTTCTCACAAACCAGAAATAAAATTGGACCTCATTTTCTAAGACTTGCACACTCAAAAACTTGGATTTTATCAGACAGCGCTCACATTTGCAAGCCTGCACATAACTCCCTCTGCCCATCTGTGTAGACTTTCTCCCCTCATTTTGACAGAAGCAGAAACTGTGCAGTTAAAGACGACAGTGTCTGCACACAGATTCCATCAGGTCCAGCTGACCTTCTTCAGCAGCCACCAGGCTAGAAGAGGAAACCTAGTTATCAGAGAGAAGGCAGATACTGGCAGGAAGCGGCAAGGGGGATGGTTAGGAAAACATCCTGATCCTAATTTTTGTCAGAAGATGAGTGTAGGACTTACAAAATCCATCCTACAATCAGCATCAGACAAGTCCCCTATCTGTCACAGAGTTTATTTTCAACATTAAGACTTCTCACAAATGGTAAAAACAGATAACACAGTAGAAAATATACATCGTCAATAAATGTAAAAAGGTGCTCAACCTGACTGACAACCAGGGAAATGCAAATTAAAGTAAGGAGATTTTTGAAAATCCAGTGCCTGCCACACTGATTACATTCTTAGCTGAAATGGAAAAAGGGCTTGATTTGCAGGCAGCTCTGGATCTCAAATCCAGATCTTCTTTACGTTCCAGCTCTGGGAAGCCTTCCCAGACTCTACCAGAATGTCCCTTCTCAATGTCTCCAGACCACCTTGCTTGATTCTTAGCACTTCACTGCCTAAATCATCTGATTTTCAAATCTGTCTCCAATACAAGGCTGTGTGCTCCTCATTGGTGGGGTATTTGTCCCACGTCTCTACCCCAATAAAGCCTGGTATACACATATGTTCAGTAAGATTAATGAGTGAATTAATAAAACTGAAATAACCTTGCCCACTTGGGCAAATTAGTTATTAATATAAGGTAGCCATAGAAGGCAATGGCACCCCACTCCAGTACTCTTGCCTAGAAAATCCCATGGACAGAGGAGCTTGGTAAGCTGCAGTCCATGGCGTCGCTAAGAGTTGGACACGACTGAGCTACTTCACTTTCACTTTTCACTTTCATGCATTGGAGAAGGAAATGGCAACCCACTCCAGTGTTCTTCCCTGGAGAATCCCAGGGACGGGGGAGCCTGGTGGGCTGCCATCTATGGGGTCGCACAGAGTCAGACACGACTGAAGCGACTTAGCAGCAGCAGCAGCAGCAGCCATCTTCCACAACTCGCCATGAGGATATGACCTCTCCCAATTTCTTTTGTCTTACTTTTTTTGGTAAGTGTTAATATTACTATGCTAAAGTAGAGGTGTGAATATTTTGAGGAAGAGTAAGAAGTCTTCAATAGTTTTAGAAGCTTAGATAACAGTCATTTTCATTTGCCAAAAATTAGAGCTGAATGCCTTTGTAAAAATTGCCAAGCAATTTGATGATGGATCCAAGAAAGCCAATAGATCATCTATCTTGGTTAAGAAAATGATTTCTAATCAACAGGCATGAAGTTTCAGTAAAACAAGACCTCCTAGGTACCGATGAATCTATTGGCAGGGCAGCAGTGGAGAATAGACTGCGTCCGAATGGATGCAGGAGAGGAAGCAGAGGGTAGGACAAATGGAGAGAGTAGCGTGGAAACACACACACTCCCGTATGTAAAGTGGATAGCCAGTGGGAATTTGCTGGATGACTCAGCAAACCCAAACCACGACTCTGTGACAATCTAGAGGGGTGGAGTAGAGTGGGAGGTGGGAGGCAGGTTCGAGAGGGCGGGTACCTATGGCTGATGTGTGCTGATGTATGGCAGAAACCAAGACAATATTGTAAAGCAATTATCCTTAAATTAAAAATAAATTATTATTTTAAAAAATACAATACTATCACACACACAAACAAGATGTTCTAGACAACCTGCTGTACAACATTTTGCCTGGAGATGACAATACTCTATTTTACACTTAAAGTCTATTAAGAGGGAAGATCTTAAGTGGTCTTACCACAACAAAACAATTTGTATCTTAACACATTGAATGTTTTTCAGACATTTAGAATAAGTGATGGCAGAATGAATGCTAGGAGCTCCTTAGAAGAGAAGAGTTCCTGATTGCTTATATACCTTAGAGTGGCAACCGTGGAGGTGAAGAGAACTGGACAGATCAGAGCAACACCAAGGAGACAGCATTAACTGGAAGTGGTGTTTGATTGGGTGTGGAGGGTAAGGGAAAAGTTGGATTCAGGAATAACCCCAGTATACACCAATGTCCAAACTCATCAAATGTACCTTAAATATGTGAATTAAAAAACATTAAAATGATAAACTGAGAAAAAATAGTGGTATAGAATAGAAATGGACAAAAGTGGAATTATGTTCTTAATAAATATTCCCTTAGCAAATTTCTACAAAAAAAAACAACAAGAATGACACCCAGGTTTCAAGATAGAGCAACTGGGTACTTGTTAGGGGCCTTAACCAGAACAGAGAAAGTGGGAAGAGGAACAGATGTACACAGGTGAACTGAAGACACTGAATTCGGTTTGAGACCTGAGGTGTTGGTAAGATAGGCCCAATGGAGAGGATGGCATTGGATATACAGGTCCAAAGTGCAAGAGAACACTTTGTAATCAAGTTACACACTGAGTGTAAAGAGAAGACACCCACCGATATGCAACTATTTGCTCTTCTCTTTACAGATTATTCAGGGCTTCCCTGGTGGCTCAGACGGTAAACAATCTGCCCACTATGCAAGAGATGCAGGTTTGATTCCTGGGTCAGGAAGATCCCCTGGAGAAGGGAATGGCTACCCACTCCAGTATTCTTGCCTGGAAAATTTCATGGACAGAAGAGCCTGGCGGCTTACAGTCCGTGGGGTCGCAAGGAGTTGCACACGACTGAGTAACTAATACACTCACTTACAAATTATTCTACCTATTCATAACAGCAGGTCCCTTAACAAAACTACATTGAGATTTTTTTATTGCAGCAAAATATGTATATTAATGTACCATTTTAGCCATTTTAAGTATACAATTTAGTTGCATTAAGTACATTCACACTGTACATCTATTCCCTCTATCCATCTTCAGAAGATTTTTTGAGATATGTGAAATTTTCCTTTCTTCAAAAAAATCGCTATTTTGTCATTCATTTCACCAATTGGTGTTTTTTTTTTTTTAAATACAGAGGTGTTTGAAATTACTCTAATAACTTGTTTTATCACTGAGTCTGAGGTCCCTGGATATCACATCAAATGCACAATTTTTAAATTCATTTTATAACAAGGAACTTGAAAAACTACTGTAACTATCTCTGAATTCTTGTCTTCCATGAAGGATCAAGAAAGGTTTTCTTTACAAGGAGGAGCCTAGGCTTTGCCATCAGGCCCGAAGGCAGTAAAGGGGCAGCTGCTAATCACTACCGCACAAGCCCCTTCCTGCACGAGGTGGAATTGGCTTCTTTGTCCTCTTTCCTGTTGTTCCAGCTTCCTATGCAACTGAGCCCACTGTTGCACTCAGATAAATTTAAAATGCAACAACAAAGTCTAACATTGAAGTCCACCAGTCATTTTTAGTCATTACCGAGACAGATCTACTATTTATTGCAATAAAAAAAAAATGCAAAGAAAAGGAATTTAAGCTTCTGTAGGCCCTAGGAAACCAAAAAGGCAAAAAATATCTTTGATTTCTATTATGCCCTAGAAAACAGGGGGACTACCTACTTAACCATGAGACTATCTACCGATCTACAGTTAAATGATAACTCACTGGATAAACCAGAATTTTTAGTTGCCAAAAATCTTATTCCAAAATCTCAGCTGCTTAAAAATCTCCCCACTAGTGTAGGGAGTGATTATCAGGTAACCTTGCTCCTCTTCACCAAATTTTTGCTTTTTTGGTCTTTTTTAATCCCTGGAGGTGACCATGTGATCTAATTCTGGCCAATGAAACTCCAAATTTTCTGGAAAATCCTTGCTTCCCTGATTTAAAAAAAAAAAAAATACAAAGCACAGAACTCAGTGGTGCTGCAACCTGCCCTTTTGTTCAGTCTTGAAAGTAGATGTGATGCTTTATGCAATGGCAACCATATTATAAACATGAAGCAACAAATTCAAGAAAACCCAACAATTTCTTGGATCCTTAATAATATTGTTGAACTTTCTAGTTAAGTAAACAATTAAGTTTTCATTATCATTTAATTCCCATTAAAAAATCTCAGTATTAAATGGTAACAAAAAATAATTTCAACCTGACATACATGAGAAGATAAATTTGACAAAGCTTTAGCTAGACTCACCAAGAAAGAGGACTTAAAGTCAGAAATAAGAGATTGACTGATACCACAGAAATACAAAGGATAAAATGTATGTGCCAACTATGAAAATCACACACCAACAAATTTGACACTGTAGAAGAAATGGATAAATTCCTGGAAAATACAACCTACCAAGACTGAATCACGTACAGTTCAAAAATTTGATTACACTGATTATTAGTAACGAGATTGAATCTGTAATGGAAAACTTTTCAACAAACAAAAGTCTAGGAACAGACAGCTTCACAAGGAATATCAATCTTTCTCAAACTTTTCCAAAGAACAGAGGAGTGAAGAGTGGGCAAAATGAGGGGAGGGGGTCAAAAAGCACAAATTTCTAGTTATGAAGTAAATAAGTCATGGGGACTATTATGTACAACATGGTGACTATAGTTAAAAATCCTGTCTCCTATATTTGAAAGTTGCGAGGAGTAAATCTTAACCACCATATGATCCACTTCTAGGTATTCATTCAAAGAAAACAAAAACACTAATTCAAGAAGATATATGTATCCTTAAGTGCCGCATTGTTTACAATAGCCAAATATGGAAATTAAGTGTCTACCAGTGGATGAATGGATAAAGAAATGTGGTATCTTTATACAGATACACACAGTGGAATATTATTCATCCATAGAAAAGAATGAAATCTCACTATTTGCAACCACATGGATAGACCTTAAGGGCATTATGCTCAGTGAAGTAAGACAAATACCAAATGCTCTCACTTAATATGTGGAATCTTAAAGACGAAAACAAAAACCTCATAGAAATAGATCAGATAGGTGGTTGCCAGATGTGCGGGGCAGAGGGAAGAGTGGGCAGAATGAGTGAAGAGGGTCAAAAAGCACAAATTTCCAGTTATAAAGTAAGTAAGTCACAGGGACTATTATGTACAGCATGGTGAACACAGTTAAGAATACTGTTTCATATATTTGAAAGTTGTAAGGAGTAAATCTTAAAAGTTCTCAAAAGGAAAAAGGATGGTAACTGTGAACGGTGATGAATGCTAACTAGACACATTGTGGTGACGATCCCACAGTTCAGATAAATATCAAATCATGACACTGTACACCTGAAACTAACGTTATGTGTCAATGATACCTCAATAAATAGCTGAATGAAAATCTCAGCTGTTCTTATAATGGTAATAAAATAATTGCAACCTTATGTAAGTAAGGAAAGTTATGACCAACCTAGATAGCATATTAAAAAGCAGAGACATTACTTTGTCAACAAAGGTCCGTCTAGTCAAGGCTATGGTTTTTCCAGTGGTCACGTATGGATGTGAGAGTTGGACTATAAAGAAAGCTGAGTGCCGAAGCATTGATGCTTTTGAACTGTGGTGTTGGAGAAGACTCTTGAGAGTCCCTTGGACTGCAAGAAGATCCAACCAGTCCATCCTAAAGGAAATCAATCCTGGGTGTTCACTGGTAGGACTGATGTTGAAGCTGAAACTCCAATACTTTGGCCACCTGATACAAAGAGCTGACTCATTTGAAAAGACCCTGATGCTGGGAAGGATTGAGAGCAAGAGGAGAAGGGGACAACAGAGGATGAGATGGTTGGATGACATCACCAACTCAATGGACATGGGTTTGGGTGGACTCCAGGAGTTGGTGATGGACCAGGAGGCCTGGTGTGTTCATGGGGTCGCAAAGAGTTGGACACAACTGAGTGATTGAACTGAACTATTTAAGTATGCATCTAAGTATGCAAGAGATTATCAACAGTATTCATGCTTGTAATTTGTATCGACTCTTCAAAATAAAAGACTTTCCTAAATCAGTTCATCTCTGTGCTTGGGAAAGTTGAACTTTGTAAACATCAAAGGCCTGAAGAAACCCCAATGTAAACCCTTGAGTCCTCCCTGAGTCATCCCTTCCCTGAGCAGCTCAACTAAAACTGTCCTCTGAAAGATGTCTCCCCACTACAACATCATCAATTGTGCTAATCAGACCGTATCCAGTCAGTCCCATCCAAGTGTGATGTGTGCTGACTTACTATAAATGCTTCCTAATATTTTCTCACTTAATGTATTCTTTGCAAAAAAAAAAACAACTCTGTGAAGTTATTGTTGTTATCCTAGATTTTACAATTAAAAAACAACAACAGGGACTTCCCTGGTGGTCCAGTGGCCAGGACTCCAAGCTCCCAATGCAAGGGGCCCAGGTTCCATTCCCAGTCAGAGAACTAGATCCCACATGTCATAGTTAAAGATCCAGTATGCTACAATGAAGATCAAAGATCCCATGTGCTAAGACCTGTGCTAAGACCTGGCACAGTTAGCTAGCTAGCTAAATAAGTGAATACATGTTTTTGAAAGAAACCATTCCTTTACTAAAAAACTAATCAGTCTCCACGAGGTGACTTGTCTATGCAGTGGCTCCCACACGGCTAGTATTATAGCAACAGAGCTAGAATTTGAAACCACATCTATTTTTGAAGCCTGTCTCATAGGTTTGTGAGAACTGATTTCCTAGTTCCTTTTCGTGGCTTTATCAGCCATCCTTCCTCCAGGGCTGACCCCGGACTTCTGTCTGCTGGCCCCACTACTGCCGCCCACACACCCTGCCTCCCGTGTGTCTCAGATGATCCCCTCTTTCCCAGTCCCACAGCCACCAGCTCGGCTCCTCGTGACCACTGGTTGGTCAGATGGATCACAGAGTATCCAAACCGGTCTCTGCCCACAGCCTGCCCTGTCTATTGCCCCCGCTAGGACTTGCCGGAGACACGAAGCCAACGCTTTCTCAGACTTAGCTCTGAGCCTGTGACCTCCTTGAAGAATGTACACCAGCTCCTTTGCTGCCTTAAAGACTAGAAGAAACAGGGAAATAGGCCTTCGTGCGTTCATGGGGCCAGGTCAGACCCTTTCAGATTCAAGGTTCTCGGGTCAGAAGCATTGTCAGAGGAGGGTACAGCCCCTCTGGTGGGAGCCAGTTCCCTTCTGGGTCTTGATCTTCCAACTGGACAATTCCATGAGAACTCAATTAGAAGAGCCCCCAGAAAACTCACTGGAGACTGACTGTGTGTGTCTGGGTGTGGGTACGGCTATAGACAAGCCAGTGTCTGTACGTGTGTGTGTATACAGTCACAGGCAAATGAGGTAGCCCAGAGATTTTGTCAGGTGTGCAGCCTCCTGTCACTGGTGTGCATGATGGGAGCTGCCAAATAGATGTTCTAGGTTTGCATCGACACAGCCTCAGGCTACTGTGCTCAATGCTAAGACAGCACTTCCAGTGGGGAGTCTCAGCTTTACAAATTATAATTTTGTATGCACAAAGCTGCTTTCATCACCCTAACTACAGAAACTCAATCCTAATGGAACTCGCCTGCTTGGAGATTTGCAGGCTTTGGGCTCCTGTGTCCTGCACACACACACAAGTGATCCTTTTGAACAAGGTATCTCTACATCCATCAAAAGTGGGCGCAGGTTAGAAACACTGAGACTACTTAAGTGTCCCTCCCAGACTTAATTCCCCTTCCCACTCAATGGTGGACCTCATTCTCAGCTAGTCCCTCCCAACTTGCCTCTCCACGCTCTGCTCCTCTCTCCAGGCAGCCACAAAGGCATTTAGAAGATGGTGCTTCCTCCACCCCTCGGGGCACCACTGCCAGCCACTGCCCCACCACACCCCCATACAAGTACACATAAACACTCAGCTCTGACCCAACCTGCATTAAAGAGCATGTTCCTCCCAGACAAGAATTTTAAGGGGGTAGTTACGAGGTAGTGGCAGGGGACAGACCCAAGTCCTGTAGGAGCATACACTGGTGGACTTTTGTCTGTGTGCTTAGTCACTTCAGTCATTTCCAACTCTTTGCAACCCTATGGACTGTAAACCATCAGGCTCCTCTGTCCATGGGATTCTCCAGACAGGAATATTGGGGTGGGTTGCCATGCTCTCCTCCAGGGAATCTTCCCACCCCAGGGATCAAACCTGTGTCTCTTACATTTCTTACATTAGCATACAGGTTCTTTACTACTAGTACCACCAGGGGCTACTAACTAATCCATCCCCATTCCACACTGATCCCTGCCCTCTCACCATACAACATCCAGGGAATGGTCTAGAATCATGTAGACTCAGCTGCAGTCAGAGATATGAGTTATCACCTGAAACCAGATGTCACAGGTGAGGTTCTCTAAGAAACCAATGGAGACAAATCACTTGGGGAAGAACGAGGAGAAGGGGAGAAGGAGAGGGAAAGACGGAGCTCTGCTGTAGCCCCAAGAAGGAGCTCAGCCGACCCTACAGAGAACTTGAGGGCTAAACTAACCTTCTGAGTTGTCCCAAGTTGGGGAAAACGACCAGGCCTATCACTCAGCCATGGTCAATCACTGGGCCTGGACTTCCCCTGGAAGGAGATGGGCCCATGAGTTGGTGAGTGATACAGTCCTCTTCAGCTGAGGTAATCGCTAGCTGGCGTCAACTGAGGGCCATCTTCATATAGCACACCCGACAACTGAGAGAGTAAGTCCCTCATTCCTAAAAAGGGTTCCAGGCATCACCTCACAGCACCCACCACCCTGGAATTCCCTCTCTTCAGCCAAGTCCACAGTGAGGTCAGCTTCCTTTAAGAAGCCCCCCATCACCACAGCCTCCCTCAGGGTTGGCTCCTCCCCGGCCTACTAGCACCACAGCCCTGAGGCAGCTTGTGCTCCAAAGGCCGACTTCCCGTGCTAAAGCAGCCAGATGGTAAACTCCTTGAAGGCAGCGACACAGGCTGGGTTATACAAACCCGCTGCATTGGCCTTTCTCTCTATGGAGCAGAGCTGTTCCAGGTGACCAATATGGGCTCTGGGCTCAAATCCAGGCTGGAATTCTGCCTGGCTTAGTTTAGATAAGCTACTTTCAGCCTCAACGACATTATCTGCAGCCTGGCTCTGTAATACCCAAGCCTCTCCGGGGTTGTTTGCTCAAGCAACAGACCTATACCGAGAGGCCGTGCTCTATTGCTTAGTCGTGTCTCTTTGCAACCTCATGAACTGTAGCCCACCAGGCTCCTCCATCCATGGCATTTCCCAGGCAAGAATCTGGAGTGGGTTGCCATTTCCTCCTCCAGGGGATAGTCCCAACCCAGGGATGAACCTGCCTCTCCTGCACTGGCAGGCGGATTCTTTACACTGAGCCTCCTAGGAAGCCCCTCAGGCTCCTGGGCAACTCTACAATGTCAGTGTTTGTCCCAGGCCCAAAGGTAAGGCAGGCTCTCCCCCCATCAGCTGGTCCCTCGGTCCTCCCTAGACACCAAGGAGAAGGCAGCCCGTGTCCATTCTCTCTAGAGTTCCTGGGAAAGTGGTCACCCAACGGCCTGTTCCAAGCCCTGCAAGCTCACCTGAGGGGGAGCCGGAAAAGAGGGGGTCAGTTACTCTCCCAGAAGACACTTGGGTGAATGGCATGAACTACCTCTTCTGACAGAATGTTGCTTAAGTGCTGTGGAAAATACAAAATTAAATTCCCCTCCCCTGGCCTCAAACAGCTTGCATGAGACTGACATGCACGGACTCCTGCTCCCCTGGGTTTCTTGGGGCTGAGGATGAAGCCCAGGGGCCTGTAATCTTGCCTTTGAAAACTGGGGTCACAGAAAGCAAAAACAGCAGCAAAAACCTCGATCATCACCATGATAGCCCCACTGAGTGAATTGTCAGATGACATATGCAATTAGACTGTTTTTAGCCATTAGCTCTTACAGCTCTGATCAATGTGTTTCTAGTTCCCAAAGAACAGACTCTGCGTGCTGGGAGCCACAGCTGCACTGCGGAAGAGCTGCGCTCTGTGAAGGCTTGTTTTCAGGGCAGCGTTGGCAGATGAAGGAAGCATGCCAATTATCCACATTTCCTATTCGAACAACAGCTTTTCCTCCTTATGAGGCATCTGCTTGTTCCATGCGGCACTCTAACCAAGGGAACCAGCAGGAAAGCAAATTCCTTTGTATCCACTGGGATCTGGTGAGCTAGCCAACAAACAGAGGAACCACAACTCAGGGAGCAAAAAAGCAGTGCTGGGAAGTTCTGCCTTTTTTCTTTCCTTCCCCATTGCAATAGTACACATTTGATGCTTTCGAAGTGTGGTGCTGGAGAAGACTCTTGGGAGTCCCTTGGACTGCAAGGAGATCAAACCAGTCAACCCTAAAGGAAATTAACCCTGAATATTCATTGGAAGGACTGATGCTGAAGCTCCAACACTTCGGCCACCTAATGCAAAGAGCTGACAAACTGGAAAAGACCCTGATGCTGGAAAAGACTGAGGGCAGGTGGAAAAGGGGACAACAGAAGATGAGATGGTTGGATGGCATTATCGACTCAATGGACATGGGTTTGAGCAAACTCCAGAAGATAGTGAAGAACAGGGAAGCTTGGTGTGTTGCAATCCATGGGGTTGTAAAGAGTCAGACAGGACTTAGCGACTGAACAACAACAAACTGAAGGGAATTAGGGAAAGACGGAGGGAGGGAAGAAAGGAAAGAACACACACAAGTGTGATCCAGCAACGTGTTAGCATAAGAAATAGTATAAGAAACTCCTTATTCAAGAGCTCAAATGGAAGAAATTGAATAGGGCTTTGTAGGAAGAGTTGAACAATAAGCTTCTTTGAAGACTTCTGAAAGTTTTGAACCTGATCCAAGTTTACTTCAAAATGTAGTACATGCATGTTAAGTAGCTGTAGTCATGTCCAACTCTTTGCAGCCCTATGGAATGTAGCCTGCTAGGCTCCTCTATCCACTGGATTCTCCAAACAAGAATATTGGAGTGGGTTGCCATTCCCTTCTCCAGGGGATCTTTCCGAACCCACATCTCATAGGTCTCCTGCATTGGCAGGCAGATTCTTCACCACTAGCACCTCCGGGGAAGCTCAAAAATGTAGATGTTTATAAACCATATTTAGGTCCCTAACTAAATTCATCATTTCAGTGAATTAACTACACCCTGTACATCCCCCAGGTTTCCCAAAGCTATAATCCTGGACCTCTCTTTCCTTTTCATTGATTGGCCAAACCTCATCCACCATCAACTCTCATTAATTTAACATTCTGACATATTCCTTGAATCTACCTCTTGCTTCATATCCATTGTCTCTGATTTAGTTGAGCCGCTCATAACCGTATAATAGCAAAGGTCTCCAGGAATAAGGTCTACTCACCTTCGGTTTTTTGCTGCCAGAATTGTAACACAGACCCCTAATATAGTATTTCACATAATAACAACCTCATGTTCATGCCTACACACATCCCACAGTTCCTCATGGGCACCATGACTTACTTTGCATGTGCTTTGATTCCACCTGGAATGTCATCTCTCTCCCTCACCAGTTGTCCACCTGACAAACTTGACCTCATTCTTCAATGCTCAAGTCAATCATTATTTCTTCAAGAAACATCCCCTGAACCTTCTCAAGATGAAGTAAGTGCCCCTTCTGTTGCCATCGCATCCACTAACTGTTGGTTGCCTCGTCTGTGTTCCTTCTCCACTGTTACTTCATTGGAAATAGAGACTAGTCCTTATTCCTCTTTGCATTCTTCTATACTGGAGCCTGACACAAAGCAGTTGCTCAATAAATGTTACTTGAAAATGTGAATAAAGAACTCTCTATTGAAGGAAGATGAGCTAAAACTAAGAGGATATATACCATTTACATGTAATGAAAAATTTCTTGTTTTATAAAAATGTTTTTTTAATGTTTTACCCCAATCTCACATCATATATAAAAATTTACTCAAAATGAATTACAGACTTAATATAAGACCAAAAACTATAAATTTTTGGAATAAAACATAATAAATTTTAATGATCTTAGATGAAGCAATCAATGGTTTCTTAAATATGATAGCACAAGCAACAAAAGAAAAAATAACTTGGCCTTCATCAAAATTTAAAACTTTAATTCTTCAAGGACACCAATTGAGAAAGTTAGAAAAAAACAGAATGGAAGAAACTATTTGCAAATCATACAGCTTGCCAATGACTTCTATCTACAAAGGTAAAGAACAGTTACAACTCAACAGCTAAAAAACAAATAACCCAATTTAAAAATGGGCAACACATCTGAACACTTCTTCAAAGAAGACACACAAGTGACCAGTAAGCACATGAAAAGATACTCAAATCATTAAGTCATTAGGAAAATACACACCTCAATTCACACCTCTGCTTACTAGAATGGCTGTAATTTTTTAATGGAAAATAACAAACGTTGGTGAGAATGTGAGGAGGTTAAAACCTTTGTGAACTGCTTATGGGAATATAAAATGGTGTGGCCACTGTGGAAAACAGTTTGTGGTGTCTAAGAAAGTAAGGCATAGGACTACCTTATAACTCCACTCCTAGGGATATATCTGAAAGGATCGACAGCAGGAACTCAGACAGACATCTTAAACCAATGTTCATAACAGCACTATTCACAATAGCCAAAAGGTCAAACAATCTCAGTGTTGAACAACAGATTCATGGACAAACAAACTGTGTTATATACACACGAGGATGAACTTGGAGGGTGGGAGGGAGGTGCAAGAAGGAGGGGACATATGTGTACCTATGGCTGATTCATATTGATGTATGGCAGAAACCAACACAATACTGTAAAGCAATTAACTTTTAATTAAAAATAAATTTTAAAAAGAAGGATGAACTTTGAAAAATCATGCCTAGTGAAACAGACAGAAAAGGTCAACTACAGTACGATTCTATTTATATGGGGTACCTAAAATAAGCAATTCACAGAGACAGAAAGTAGAACGGAGGTTACCAGCTGCTGGGAGAGGTAAAAAAAAAAAAAAATAGGAGTTACTGTTTACTGGCTACAGAACTGACACTGGGGATGATGAAAAAGTTTAGGGTATAGATAGTAGTGAACGCACTAAATATGCTATGAGTGTATTTAATACCACAACTGTACATGTACAAATGATGAAAATGATAAGTATTATGTATATTTTACAAAAAATAAAGCATGAAGCATACTCCATCATGGGTGAACTTTGAAAACATTTATGCCTGGTGAAAGTCAAGTCACAAAAGCCCGCATACTGTATTATTCAACTTATACCAAGTGCCCAGAATAGACAAATAGACCAATCTACAGAAACAGAAAATAGATGAATGACTGTGGGTGGTGAGGAGTGACTGTTAAGGGGTCCAGGGTTCCTTTTTTTATTTTAGTTTTTGTTGGAGTATAGTTGCTTCACAATGTTGTGTTAGTTTCTGCTGAACAGCAAGGTGAATCAGCTATAGGTATATACATATCCTCTCGTTTTTGAATTTCCTTCCCATTTAGGTCACCACAGAGCACTGAGTTCCTTGTGCTAGACAGTAGGTTCTCATGAGTTATTTATTTTATACATAGTATCAATAGTGTGTATATGCCAATCCCAATTTCCCAATTTATCCCACGTCCCCTTTCTCCCTTAGTATCCATAAGGGTCCAGGGTTTCTTTTGGGGATGGAGAAAATCTGGTATTAGATCAGAGGTAGTTGCACAATTCTGTGACTATACTAAAATCCACTGAATTGTACACTTTAAAGGAGTGAATTTTGTTGTATATGAATTATATATCAATAAAGCTGTTCTTTTTTTAACATGAAAAAATTTTTAATCCACTAGAATGGATTGCAAATTGAAAATGTAAATCTTCCTTTCTGAATCTTAAGAGTTACACAAATACCCATTCATGGTATTTATGATATAAACTGCTTTAGGACAGGAAGTAGGTAGAAATGACCATTTACACTATCACTTAAAAAGTTAATGTCACAATGAATAAAATTTAAATTGATACCATTTTTACATCAAATTGGAGGAAATCATAAAGGTTAATGATACACAGTGTTATCTGTATTATTTTCACAGTGCTTATCTGAAGGCAATAGGCACTCACACACTGTTGGGTAGAAGGTAAATTAATGCCAACACTTTAGAAAGCTATGTGACAATATATGGTAAAATGTAAAATACAGTTACCCTTTTAACTCAGCCATTGCTCATTTGTAAATCTATCCTGGGGACATAGATTCAAATAATGAGTAAATACATATGTATACATGCAAATGTTAACTGCAGCACTGTTTATAATAGCTAAAATATGGGAAGTAACTTAAATATCTAGCCACGGAGGACATGTTACATAAATTTTAGTATTTCCGCACAATAGAATACAATACAGGTATTCAAATCAATGAAGTAAGCTTACAAGATGCATTAAATTTTTACATGCAAGGTGTTGAATTTGTGTAAAATGAAGCTGCCAGATGTCTACCCAGTACTCACTCTTTCCTTCATTCTTACTAAATGAAATAGGATTTTATTCCGGGCTGCAGGGTTCCCGCCAAAAGGCCTTATTTCTCAGCCTCCACTGCAGCTAAGGATGGCCAATGAGATAAGTGGGCACTGTAAGGCAGGGCCTCTGAGAAAACTGCTTAAATGAGGTTCACTCTGCTAGGAAAGCACATCTTTTTGTTCTTTCTGTTTTCCTTGTGGCCTGGAAACGGCTGGAGCTCCAGTAACTATTTTGAAAATGTAAAGCAACTCTGAGGACAGAAGCCATGCTAAACACAATGGGACAGAGTGCTCACTAGGAAGCCACTGCTCGTCTGCCTTCCTCCTACCTTCTCAGCTTCCTCTGAAGTTTATAAGACAAAGAACAATAAACCTGTACCTCCCTTAAGCCCTGTATTTGGAAGGTTTGCTATAAGCAGCAAAATCTTATTCTGATACAATCTCATCAACACAGATGAAGGTTGTATACACAGGATGTTGTGGCAAACTACAGATAGTGACTTGAAGGTCTGCAATGGAAGGGAAACTTATTTCTCGCCCCCTCTTTAGTATCGCTTTGGCGTTTACCGTGTACTGTACTGACACACGGTAGGGCCTGCCTGGAATCCTTCAGCTTCATCTCTCTCCCAGATCTCTGGTGCTTGCCCCACTCACCTGCTGCCCTTGTGACACACTGGTTCCCCAGGTGAAGTAAAGGGCCAGCATCGCTGGCTCCTCCCACCACTTCAGATGAAGTACCACACCCTGGGGTCTCACTTCTCTGCAACTGCTAAGGGGTCAGAGGGAAGCAACCTGGGAATGAGGAGAAATAATGTCCTGAAGGTGAACTTCACCCTGTGGAAGGACAGGAAAAGGGAAAGAGTCAACAAATACATTTATTCCTCATTCATCCCCCAAGGAACTGCTCCAGGGTGTGATGTTTCTGCACATCTCATCCAGAGCTACCACTTGGGGCAGAGAAACTGGCTAGACTCGTCTGTGAAGCAGTAGCCACCTTCTGTGTCTATCAGTCATAACAGACCGCCTTATATCTGCTCCCCATTCCTCCCAGGCTCCACAATCCGACTCCCTCATTCCGGCCACCTTGGCATTGTACCTCCCAACGAACCAGAGGCACTTAAACTTTTCTTTAAGCTCTTGTTTCCTAGGCTAAGGCAATATGCACGTATTTCTTTTGCAACTAAAAAAGAGGTGTGGGGTGGGGTGGGGACTTCCCTTGTGGTCCAGTGTTTAAGAATCTGTTTTCCAATGCAGGGGATGTGGGTTTGAACCCTGGTTGGGGAACTAAGATCCCATACGCCACAAGGCAACTAAGCCTGCAGCCACAACTAGAGAGAAGCCCATGCTGCAAGTAAGGCCAAATAATTTTTTTAAAAAAGAGAGAAATATGAGACAGGCAATTGGGGGGGCAATGTAGGAGTAAGGGATTAAGGCGTACAAACCATTAGGTACAAAATAAGCTACAAGGACATATGTACAACATGGAGAATATAACCAATATTTTATAATAACTATAAATGGAGTATAACCTTTAAAAATTGTGAATCACATATTGTACTCCTGTTAACTTACATAATACTGTACATAAACTATAATTTTAAAAAGAAAAAGAGCTAATTAATTTTTTAGAAACCCAGCAAGCAAAACAAAACTGCAGCCCAGGCCCTGGGTTTGGAGCTATAATGTTCCATAAACTCTTGTATTTCTACAGTTAACCAAAAAAATGAAAATTGAGTCCTTTTTTTTTCCTAATAGGCCAACAGCCTTATTTTTTTAGTGTATCTTATTAGGCCTTTTACACAGTCTAACAAGCAATAAACACAGTTTACAACCACGACACATAAAAGGATCTGAATTTTTACTGAATGACTGAAACCCAAAGAGACAGATCTCAAAACCAAGGTCATATAAGAACACCTGCTTGTTCTGTCCTTAGCTGACTCTGTCTAAGACTCAGAGACGTTTAAAATCCCATCATCCCGGAATCTGATCTCACAGACACCAGGATCAACACGAGAGACTCCAGGGCTGTGCAGTGCTTTCTCTGTTGACACGGATTAGAGAATTCACTGGCAGCTGGTATGAAACCTGCAGGCCTGGGGAGCTGTGTCTTTGGAGCTCTGTGACCTAAGTGAGAATCCTCCTGATGGCATTTCTCAGGAACCAGAGTAATGGCCGCCTTCCCCAGGCATTCTTCTGCTGTCACACGGCTTCAGGGTCATCAGTTTCTGCTTCTGCACCAGCGAGCCAACCACCAAAGGATTATCAACCAAACACATGCAGCACTCACTGTTCCAGGATACGGAAGGCCGACCTCAAGCTCGGACACCAACCTCTGACTCTTCAGTAAATCGAGCCCCCTGCCCGTTTCATCCAGTCCACCAAGATCAGTTTGGACATGTCATACCCTGGAAGGGACAGGGAGAGATTCACTTAGACCAACACGTTTTGTGCCCATCCACGCTAATGTCACCCTCCCTGTGGTTTCTCTATTCCTCAGAGTCCCTCCATACAAAGTGAGGAGATGGCCACACACTGTGAACATTCTCGCAGCTGTACCAGGGATGAGATGTTGTGTCTAGGCATTCACAAGACTCTGTCAATATCCTAAGCAAGCCTCCAACAAAAACACTGGAGCCGGTCCCAGTGCTGTCCCACCCCAGAGAAACATGGGTGTCCACTCCAGATGTGAAGTCCAAGTTGTTGCTTTAACATCAAATTAAGGGACTTCCCTGGTGGTCCAGTGGTTAAGAATCCATGTGCCAATACAGGGGACACAAGTTCAATCCCTGGGCTGGGAAGATGCCATATGCCTGCACAGCACCAGCCACTGACGCCCTCGTACCTAGAGCCTGAGCTCCCCAACAAGAGGAGCCAGCACAATGAGAAGCCTGCTTTCCATGACTAAAGCCCACAAGCAGCAACGAACACCCAGCACAGCCGGGGGGAAAAAAAAATCAAATTAAGACTTGCACACCCATGTTCACAGCAGTATTATTCACAACAGCCAAACTGGTCCACTTGTGTGGAAGCAACCAAAGCATACATCAGTGGAGAAACACAGTGCAGCATCTACATGCAATAGAATATTGCTCAGCTTTAAAAAGGAATGAGGTTCTGATATGTGCTACATCACTGATGAACTTTGAGATAACTACGCTGAGTGAAATAAACCAGACACAAAAGGACAAATGCTGCATGACCCCTCCTCCATGGGGCACCGAGAATAGGCAACATCATAGAGACAGACAGCAGAGTAGTTCCCCAGGGGCTTGGAGGAGGGGAGAAATGAGGGGTGATTGTTTACTGGGCATTTCGTTTCTATTTGGAATGGTGGAGAAATTCTGGAAATGGATAGTGGTGATGGTTACACAGCATGAATGGATTTAAAGCCACTGAACTGTACACTTAAAATGACTTTTTAAAAATGGTCAATTTTGTCATGTATATTAACAGTAAAAAAACTTTAAATCAAGATAAAATGTCACTCTGTGGATAAAAGTATTCCCACTTAAAGATAAGCTATGTCTTCAACACATTCATAAGTACCTATTATGTGCTCAGTTTTGAACTAGGTCCCCAACCTCCGGGATATAATGCCTAATAATTTGAGGTGAAGCTAAGGTAATAATAATAGAAGTAAAGTGCACACTAAATTTAAAGCATTTGAATCATCCCAATGTTGGAGAAGACTCTTGAGAGTCCCTTGGACTGCAAGGAGATCCAACCAGTCCATTCTGAAGGAGATCAGCCCTGGGATTTCTTTGGAAGGAATGATGCTAAAGCTGAAACTCCAGTACTTTGGCCACCTCATGCGAAGAGTTGACTCATTGGAAAAGACTCTGATGCTGGGAGGGATTGGGGGCAGGAGGAGAAGGGAACGACAGAGGATGAGATGGCTGGATGGCATCACTGACTCGATGGACGTGAATCTGGGTGAACTCCGGGAGTTGGTGATGGACAGGGAGGCCTGGCGTGCTGCGATTCATGGTGTCACAAAGAGTCGGACACGACTGAGCGACTGATCTGATCTGAAAACCACCTCCCACCCTACCCTGGTCCGTGGAAAAATCATCTTCCACAAAGCCAGTTCGTGGTGCCAAAAAGGTTGGGAACTGCTGTTTGGGGGGATTTAAAGCCTCAGGGAGGGTCAAGGCCCATAAGTAGCTAAAGTAAACAAGAAATTAGAGCAGGAAAAATCAAATAATAATGCTTATAGATGTATAATCTGTATTATGTTTACTTATGACCTCTCAGCTTTATGTAATCCAGACAATGTGTAGCACCTGAACCAAGCTATGGGCTCAATTTAAAACATGAGAAACCGATACCATTATGTCTATTATTATTTTTACTGATGAAACAGGTACAGAGGCTTACAACATCCTGAAAAATTATCACATGGCAATGCCAAAGTCGCCTTTCAATGTCAGCATCTGAGCTTATTCCATGAAATTACAACAACCTCATCAAGTGGTTCCCATGGTGTATGGAGGTGTCTGTCTTTACCAGGGCACAGAATAACCTTTCTCACTGGATTAAGAGACAGCTACTATAGCAAATGCTAAAATAACAGAGGCTTAAATAAATTAGGACACATTTCTCCCTCATGTGACAGGGTTTGGATAAGTACTTCATTACTAGTCACATTGGCCCTATGGTGTTGGGAACACTGGCTCTTTTGACCTTCTGCCATTCTCCGCAGGCCGTTTCCGTCTTACAGTCCAAGTTCCCACTGTTACTCCAGCTATGACGTCAACCTTCCAGCCTACAGAAAGGGGAGGAGACTAAGTAAAGACCTTGTCCCTTTAAGGGCACAACCCCAAAGCTGCACCCAGCGTCACTTTGCTCACATCACAGAACTCATCTGCACAGCTGTCACCTAAGTGTAAAAGAGCTTGACGGTCATGTGCTCAGCTCAGACCAAGCACTCTCAGAATAATGGAAGAAGTGAGGTTGCTATGAGTGGCCAATGGCCCGTCTCTGCCCCACTCACCCGTTATGCCTGGGTGGAGGTAGTTAAGGTTCCCTGCTCCTATTCTGCCCCAAGCCAGGCCACCCCGGGGGCATCTCCCAGTCAGCAGCCCACACCAGCATCCACTCAGGTTGTGCTTCTCTACTGAGCCCTCAGTTACTGACAAATCTGCTGTTAGGAAAATCTTCACTAGGAGGCTGGAGTTTTGAATGGTCCCTTAAGTCAACTCAGTGTGCTCTTTGTGTAACATTAAACAAGGGAGGTGAGAAACAGGAAACCAGGTGACCTGCAGCACCTAGACGGTGGTCCCCAACCTTCTTTGGCATTAGCATTCAATTTGTGGAAGACAATTTTTCCATGGACTGGGGCGGGGGGGGATGGTTTCAGGATGATTCAAGCATATTACATGTATTGTTCACTTTATTTCTATTATTATTACATCAGCTGCACTTCAGATCATCAGGCATTAGATCCTGAAGGTTGGGGACCCTGATCCTAAAACACTCAAGTCATCCACCCAGCCACAACCACAAGGGCATCAAGAAAATAGCAATTTACAGGCCAGGCATGAGTCTTCTTTCTTATATTCCCCGCAACTAGGATGGCATAATGTCCATCAAGGTAACAAACATTTGTCTGGCACTTTTTTGTTTACAAAGTGTTTACATAAATAATATCTAATCTTGACCAAAACCCCAGGAAGTTGTTTATGGTGCCCATTTTAGAGGTAATGAAACTGCAGGACAGTGGGCTGAAGGAATCACTGCCCAAGAACACACAGTCAGGAAAGGTGAGAGCTAGCATGAGAGTAACTTAAGAGAGGAAGCTGAGTGTAAAAAAATTCCCTATTGTGGCCAAGTCTTTGTCTAAAAAGACCAGTGCTTAGCTTGAACTTTAAAATCCAATCTGAATCATACTTATGTAACAATTGACTATTTGTTCTTCATTGCTATGTTGTTGTTGTTCAGTCACCAAGTTTGTCTGATTCTTTGCGACCCCATGGACTGCAGCACGTCAGCTTCCCTGTCTTTCACTCTCTCCTGGAGTTCCTCAAAACTCATGTCCATCTCATCCTCTGTTGCCCCTTCTCCTTTTGCCTTCAATCTTTCCCAGCATCAAGGTCTTTTCCAATGAGTCAGTTCTTCACATCAAGTGGCCAAAGTACTGGTGCTTCAGCTTCAGTCCTTCCAGTGAATATTCAGGGTTGATTTCCTTTGGGATTGACTGGTTTGATCTCTTTGCAGTGCATGGGACTCTCAAGAGTCTTTACCATACACCCGTGGTGGATTCATGTTGATGTTTGGCAAAACCAATACAATATTGTAAAATTAAAAAATTAAATTTAAAAAAAGAAAGGAAAAAAAAGAGTCGTTACCAGCACCACAGTTCAAATTATTATGCCTGTCACTGAGTGTCAGATTCACTTACATGAAATCCTGTTTCCACTTGCTCAGAGTTCCGACCTGGGCTCTCCTTCCCCCTTGACACTGACTCACTGGTAAGCATGGAATAAGCTTCAGGGACAGGCATTGAAAACAGGATGGCTCTAAGAGTCTTGTAGCTGATCCTGATGGGATTTCCCTCCACTTCTACCTTCTGGCTCCCTCCAGTGCCACCCACCTTGCGGTCACTGATGACTGCAGGCACAGGGGTGGATGAGAAACAGATTTAACGATGGGGCGAGGGCCGCAAGATGGAGCAGGGTCAGCTGTGCTGATGACAAAGAGCACTGAATGTGGAGTCCAGTCTAATCCTGACCCTGACACTAATTTGCTAAGTGACTTTAAGCAAGTAACTCCACTTCTCTGGCTTCAGTTTCCTCATCTATAAATCAAGGACATCAGAGTCGCAGAGAAATAAACGAGAAAATGAACTCCAATGAGACACCACGAAGGCACCCAGCACATAGTCAGCAGCAGTAGCAGTGTTAGTCGCTCTGTCGTGTCCCACTCTTCGAGACCCCACGAACTGTAGCCCTCTGTCCATGGGGATTCTCCAGGCAAGAATACGAGAATGGATTGCCATTCCCTTCTTCAGAGGATCTTCCTGACCCAGGGATCGAACCCAGGTCTCCTGCATTGCAGGCAGATTCTTTACCATCTGAGCTACAGGGAAGATCTGCACATAGTCAGATCCACAGTAAATGTATCCATAGAATTCTACAGCTGTAGGCCATTGTTCCAACCCTTCTGTTTCATAAAAGAGGAAGCTGGGGCTCAGAGAGGTGAAGTATAGTTCCCAAGGTAACCCAGCTGGGCCATACAGAGCACAGGATGGATACCAGCTCTTCTCATGCCTGGCCTCGTGCTTGTCCCAAACACCATGCTGTTCTCACATATGGAAGGTAAGGTTGCAGAAATCCAGACGAGAATGCATGTTTCAGGTGCAGATTTAGAGAGCTGAAATATCAGGGTTGGATATGTGCACAGACATGTGTGCACGCACACACACACAGATACACCCGGACATGCTCCTTAAGGGGGAACTTTACCATGTCATCCACTGCTATATTCAAAGGGCCTAGAAGACTGTTTCAAAGTTAGTAGATCCCAGCCAATAATTTTGGCTTCCCTGTTGGCTCAGACAGTAAAGAATCTGCCTGCAATGCAGGAGACTTGCGTTTGATTCATGGATCAGGAAGGTCCCCTTCCTGGATCAAGAAGGAAGATCCCCTTCCACAAAGCAGAGCTCTCATTTGAACTCTACTTCCTTGTCCAATAGAGAGTCAGCCCTAGATTTAAGACAGACTCCTTGTGCCTTTGAACTTCCTATCATTTGATAAAGATCCTCTGCCCAGACCTCAGTGCCTTCAACTTTCTAAAAGCTCTTAGGCTCCAAACACTTTCTCTGCACCAGTGTTAGCCTTCTCTCATCACATCGCTTCTGGGCCCTGAGCCCTCAACAATCTACATAGCAACAAGTGGGATTCGGTTAATTAAATAAACAAGAATTTTTAAAAATCTTCGTTCATCTAAGTAGTATAAGGTACTGAGATATAGCAAAAAGTCAATGGGAAGTTGGCCAGGGAACTTTCTAAGAGAATTTAAAAACAGACTTATGTCACCGGTGTTTCCCCTGATACCCAGAAAGCAACACTAAGGGAGCCTTGCTCTAAATTCCATCTGCTGTGTTTTTCTCTTTCCTTGAGGCTCTTGACAATTACACATTGTTACAAAGGCAGGCTGGTCCCCACTCTTGAGAACAAGCACTTGAGGAATGTCTCTATAAACCCTGGCTTGTTAACCACCAGGATGTAGGATTCTTAGGATGGACAATGGAATTCAAGGAAGCCAAAAAGGAAAAGATGTCATAGGACAGAATGGAAAGCGTCCAAAGGTTGATAAATAGAAAAGGAAGTGAAAGAGACAGTTATAATCTAAAAGAGGAAGTAGGCTTCATCCATTCTTCATTGATCAATTTATTTACTCAACTAGTACCCGCTGAATACTGACCATCTACAAGCCCTGTGCTTGGCACACAGAAACCTTATAAGCAAACAAAGATGCAGGTCCTTCCTAAAAAGAGATTATGCTCCAATGGAAGAGACAGGTTGTGATCACACAATCACATGTATAAGTTTATTTGGGCAAGGTCTATGAAGAGGAGGATTAGTACCCCACCAAGACCTCTGGGATGCCTTTACTTGTTGGGCTAGGTGAGCCCATCCCTAAAGTCTTCACCTAAAGCCTCAGCATGCAACCTTCTCAAGAGTATTGTCTATCGATATCTCTGGAAGGAAATGCTTGGACGTTCACCCACGCTGAAGCCCACAACCAATCATTGTTGTACAGGAGTAGGGAATACAGGAGCCCCCTTCCACATCTTCCAACAGACAGGACAGACTCTGCAGTTCAGTCCGCCCTTCAGAGCCCCTCTCTAGATCAGGCTGAAGCCAGAACACAATGCCACCTTCCTGTGCAACAACTTCTTCATCTCTGTCTTGCCTCCTTCCTTCCCGCAATAAATCACAAGTCCCCACACATCCCTGCCTCAGGCTCTGCTTTTAGAGAACCTCATCTAAGATAACAATATTCTGAAAGTCTGTAACTAGGAGATTTGACCAAGTCAGAGGGGCTAGGGAGGGCTTTCCTAAGAAAATGACGGAGCTGAAAGAGAAGGAAGAGTCAAACTTAGCAACATGGATTAGAAGAAAGGTGGAAGTCTTCCAGGCAGAGGACACGGCAAGAGCAAACGACCTGTGGCAGCAGACAGGTTTGCCACCTGAATCCGAATGTTTGTGACTGCCTCAAAGAAAGTTAGTGGGTCAAGAGCCCATAGAGTGAGGGGACTTGGTATGAAATGATGGGGAGACAGGTTCAGGAACAGAGAAATCCCATCTAACTCCAAGGGGTAGAAATAGAAGTTACAGAGCTGCAAATTTCCATTCACTAATTCAGCCACAATAAATAGGTTTCAACAGAGGAATTCTTAGACCACTCCTCTGAGAGGGTCTTCTGGAATGTTCTGAGTGCTCTGGGTTATTTAAGGACTCTGCATTATTTCCTCACAACATTCACAAAGGAACAGTGGTCTGAGGAGCAGTGAGTTCCTATGAATGAGAATGTACAAGTAGAGAGAGGGTTGGTACCTATCAGGGAACGTATGTATGGCATTGGGCAGGATGGTGGGATAGAAGACCCTTAAGGTATCTGATTTTAAACTTCTGGGGAAGTTATTTGAAGTGAGAGAGGCTTTGGCATCAATCAAAGAGAACCACATGTGTGAGCACCATTTTCTTGGGTGGCTTGCAAACCACCCGTGGTTCTGCTTCTCGGCCTCTGGGAAGCAGTCAGGCCACCACCGTGTAGAAATAAGAGAGAAGAAGCCCTGTCACTCATGCAGCTATTGGGAAGGAGCTGCATGGAGTAGAGGCTTCCCTAGTGGCTCAGATGGTAAAGAATCTGCTTGCAATGCAGAAGACCTAGGTTTGATCCCTGGGGCGGGAAGATCTTCTGGAGAAGGAAATGGCTACCACTCCAGTATTCTTGCCTGGAGAATTCCATGGACAGAGGAGCCTGGTGTGCTACAGTCCATGGTGTTGCAAAGAGTTGGACACAACTGAGCGACTAACACTCACCGAGTGGAGTGGGGACCAGGCCAGGCTTCCTCGCACACGCAAACCCAGGCAGCCTCTGTCCCTGACCCCTGCAGCGCTCAGTGGTGTTCAGCCACGAAGGACAGGACCACAGTTCCTTGGGGGCACTCCTCTTCTACAGACCATGCTGATGCTAAACCCCTTTCTGTACCTCTTCCACTGCAAGCACAAGCATTTCTTAGTCATCTTTGCATCCCAAGAACTCGACAGAGGGCCTGACACATAGCAGTTGCTCACAAAGTCTTTTCCAACTGACTGGTTTATCCCGACAGGCTCCATCCCTGCTCTGGTCTCCTGCCCCACCCCATTCATTCCTGTGGCTGTTACACCAGACAGATTCCAGGGCCTGCTCTACGTGCTTTAGTCATATCTGACTCTGTGACCCCATAGACTACAGCCCACTAGGTCCTCGGTCCATGGGATTTCTCATGTCCATGGCATGGAGTAGGTTGCCATGCCCTCCTCCAGGGGATCTTCCTAACCCAGGGAGCGAACCCACATCTCTTGTGTCTCCTGCATTGGCAGGTGGATTCTTTACCGCTGAGCCACCTAGAAGCCTATGTTTGGAGCATACTTTGGGGGCTTCCAAGATTTTGAAATCTCAGCAGAGACATCCTCATCTGTGACTGTCAGTGGTCTCAGAAGAGGACATTAGCAGAATGTTCCAGCACAGAGTTCATGAAGACCCAGTGCAGCCCAGTCTTTATGGCTCCACCCCAGAAAATTCCATCTCAGCTTGTCCAGGTTTCAAAAGAGGGATTCTTAGACCACTCCTCTCAGAGAGTCTTCTGGAATGTTCTGAACGCTCTGGGTTATTTCAGGACACTGCATTATTTTCTCACGACTTCACTCGCAATTTTTGATACAGCCTCTCCGGATTCAAAATAGCAAGACCAGGCAGCCATGCGACAAGTGTCCATCGTTATTTTAAGATGGTATAAAATGCAGAAATATGCAGTGTAACAACCCTAAAGAAACTGCCTTGCATTTGAAGTTTTCAGTACGTGGTGAATCTTCACAAATATGTAGAAGGATATTCTTCATTTCACACAAGATTGAAGCTCAAGGCTACGTGACTTATGCGAGCTGCCTGGTGGCAGAGTTGGGGCAAGACTCTGGGGCTCCCAGTTTCTGCTCCTGCTGTATGATTGTAACACCAGAATCCAAGAGGAACTTACAGATGAACTAGTCTAATACACACCCCTCCAGTGTGATTCAGGAGAAAAACTGAGCTAGTTCTTAAGAAAGCAATAACTGAAGCTACCTGCTGGCTCAGATGGTAACGAATCCTCCTGCAATGGAGGAGATCCAGGTTTGATCTCTGAGATGGGAAGATGCCCTGGAGAAGGGAATGGCAACCCACTTCAGTATTCTTGCCTGGAGAATCTCATGGACAGAGGAGCCTGGTGAGCTACAGTCCATGGGATCGCAAAGAGTCAGACACAACTGAGTGACTTTCACTTCACTTCACAAAGCAAGTCTAGAGTCAATTCACACAAAATAGATAGTAGGGAGACAGGGGTGGAAAAAGGCAGAGTCAAATTTATCAGCCACTTCAGCACCCTAAAGAACAAGTGAATGTGTGCAAATGTCAAACCTTTATGTACAAAAAAAAAAAAAAAAACTTTATGTAGCATACCTGAAACTAACATAACATTGTAGAATGACTATATTTCAATTTTAAAACTAAATAAATTTAGATAGATAAGTGGATAGATATTTAGATAAAGGATGGGCCAATGTATTGCACTAACCCAACCTTTATTTTTTAACTTTTTATTTTGTATTAGCATATAACCAATCAACAATGTTGTAATAGTTTCAGGTGGACAGCAAAGGGACTCAGCCATATATATACATGCATCCATTCTCCTCCAAACTCCCCTCCCATCCAGGCTGCCATATAACAGCATATGTGCTCAGTCACTTCAGTTGTGTCTGACTCTTTGCAACCCCATGAACTGTAGGTCTGCCAGGCAGAGTCTCTGTCCACAGAATTCTCCAGGCAAGAATACTGGAGTGGGTTGCCATGCTCTCTTCCAGGGGATCTTCCCAACTCAGGGATCAAACTCAGGTCTCCTGCATTGCAGGTGGATTGAACAGAGTCAATCATTATTTATTGAGGGTCAGGCAATTTGCTAAATGCTGGGGAATCAGAGGTGAAAACCTCAGCAACATTCCTGAATATAAGAAGGCATGAGAAAAATCAGTGGGTTATAGTGGAGAATGGATAAGTCTTACAAGAAGGGTATTCTCAGGTAGGGGAAGGACTAAGGTCAACAAAGCGTCAAAGAGGAGGTAACTATCATACCTGGTACTGCAAGGCTAATTGGAGTTTGTCAAATTGACGAGGGGAAGATGAGAGTGTTCCAGGCAAAGGGAAGAGTTTGGGCAAAGGCAGGCGGGCTTGTCGTAACACAGTGGGTTGGGACAACTGCAAGTGTAGCTGAGAATGGCTGATTCATGAAGATTCATCTATTGCGCCAAAGAGTTTTGCACTTTGACCTGAAGATAACAGGTAATGGTCCAAGGATTTTGCTTTAAACTGGATGTAACATGATTGCATTCCCATTTTAGAAAGTTCACACTGGAGGATTGTTTAGAAAAGAGTACTCTGAAGAGGGAGGCCAGGTGAAAACAAAAGCAGGTGAGAAATGATTAGAGTTGGAATTAAGGGAGCATCAGGGAGAGTAAAAATGTTTAAGGGGTATTTAGAAATTAGAAATTACAGATCCAACAACCCTACTCCTGGGCATATATCTGGAGAAAACTTTAATTTGAAGATATATGTGTACCCCAAAGTTCACAACACCACTATTCTTAATAGCCAAGACATGGAAGCAACCTAAATGTCCATCGACAGATAAATGGATAAGGATGATGTGGTATACATATCTGTTTTTCATACAACGGAATACTACTCAGCCATAAAAAAGAATGAAATAATGCCATTTGCAGTCACATGAATGGACCTAGAGATTATCATACTAAGTGAAGTAAGTCAGACAAAGAAAGACAACATGTATAATATTGCTTATATGTGGAATCTAAATAATAAATGATAGACATGAACTTATTTCCAAAACAGACTCACAAAAACAAACTTATGGTTAACAAAAGAGAAACAAGTTGGGGGGAGGGATAAAATTAGGAATTTGGGATTAGTAGGTCCATGCTACTATATATAAAAGAGATAAATAAGGGCTTACTGTATAGCACAGGGAAATATACTCAGTATCTTGTAATAAACCAGAATGGAAAAGAATATGAAAAAAAAACATGTATATCTATGTATAACTGAATCACTTTGCTGTACATTAGAAACTAACACAACATTGTAAATCGACTGGACTTCAATCAAACATAAACAAAGAAGAAAAAGCAATTATTCATCTTAATGATCTGGAACACAGGAGAGAGAAAAGTGACTCAAATTTCCAATGAGCAGCTTAGCAGAAAATACTATTCTATAAGGCAGAGGACGAGCTGTTGGGGGAGTAGAGAAGTTCATTAGCTTGGCTAAAATATGTTGAGCTGGAGATACCAGCTGGCCATCTGAGTGGAGTGGTCAGAAGGCAGCAGGAAACAAGGAGTTTGGAGCCCAGGAAGGAGGACTGGGAAGGGCCTGAGGGTTTTAAATCATTGATAGGGACTTCCCTGGTGGTCCAGTGGCTAAGACTCTACACTCCAAGTGTTGGGGGCCTGGGTTCAATCCCTGGTCAGGGAGCTAAATCCCGCATGACACAACTCTTAGATGCATATGAAGATCCTGAGTGCCAAAACTAAGACCTGGCACAGCTAAATAAATAAATAAGTCAATATACAGGTGGCAGCTGGGATCAGATGTGTGGACGAAATAATCCAGGGGACACACAGTAGCAGAAAAAGAGAACAAGGCTGCGGACACCCTTGAGGAGCAACAGCAGTTCTAGGAGTGGAGAGAAGGATGAAGATAAGCGTGCAAGGGACACAAAGATTTGACTGGAGATGAGCAGATGAGGAAGAGAGTGGAGTCACAGAGTGTGACAGGGACGGGAAGAGAGCAATGGAGCCAACATGTACGGAGCGCTGGTGAGTCCCCAGCCAGGACCAGGAATCTCACATATGTTCTCTCACTTAATCCTCCTGGAAAAATCCCACAAGTGAGGTATTAGTATCCTAGCTTAACTAGGATGGAAATTGTGGCCCAGAGAAGTGAAAGGACCTGCCCAGGATTACATAGCTACCAAGCGGTGCATTGGAATCAATGCCAAACCTCTCTGGCCCCAAAGTCCATAATACTCTTTTCATAGTACAAACTGCTTCAAAAAGTCAAACAGGGCTGAAAAGAGCTGGATAAATGTGAGAAGTCATCATCCAGCCAAGGGTGTGGCTTCACTGTGGTGAGCTGATGTGAACAGGGTTAGACAGACAGAGACAGTGAAGCAACAGTTCTTTTTTGAGAAAACTGCCCTCAACCATTCGACAAACATTCCAAAATTATTCGACAGTCCTTCTAATGTGCCACATACTCTTCTAGACTCTGGGAATACCAAGTAACTGTTTTCAAGGAGTTTGTATTTGGGTGATCAGGGGAGAGAGACACTTAGCTATTATATTAAATGCTCGACACAGGGATTTCCCTGTGGTCCACTGGCTGAAACTCTGCGCTCCCAATGCATGGGACCCAGACTCATCCCTGGCCAGGGAACCAGATCCCACATGCCGCAACTAGGAGCCTGCATGCCACAATAAGATCCAGCACAGCGAAAAAACAAACAACAAAAACACATGTCAGACAGTAAGAAGAGCTAGGAGAGGAAATAGTCAGGAAGGGGTACCGAGTAAGAGGCAAGGCACGGAGAAGGGAGGTAGTCTGTCAGGTAAGGTGGCCTCTGATAAGACCTTGGAGCAGATAGTTGAATAAAGACCTTGAATTAGTAAGGCCTGTCAACGACCCAAGGCAGAAGGAACAGCAAACACAAATGCCTCAAGGCGGGATGACTCCTATATCCATCCAGGATCCACGGCTGACAAAGGAGCCAGCTGGGCTGCCCTGGAGTAAGCAACGGAAGTGAAAGAGGTGAGACTCACAGGGGCCGCAGTGCATAGGACTCTGGAGACCATAGCAAGAGATCTGGGCTTTATTCTGAGCTGGGAACCCTCTGGAGCAAGAGGGGCTATCCTTCATCATCCATCCCTAAGGGAAGGGTTACTGGGTCAGGGTTCCCAAGAAAATGGCACTCCCATCCTCACCTCTTTCCTGACTGGAGTGGCCAGGAGAGGGCCTGGATTGGAAGCACACTCGTGATGAGCAAAATGGCTGGAGGACCAGGGAAATTCAGAGTGGGATGCTAAGAGGCCTTCCCAGCCTCAATCATCAGGGCCACTGGCCTTGGTAGAGTACAGCATTCATCAAACCAGCACGTGCAGAATAACCCTGGGGAAGTCTGTATCTCAGCCCATCCTGGCCACTCAGAACTCTGTCCTGTGCATGCGTGCTAAATCACTTCAGTCATGTCCGTCTCTTTGCGACCCCATGGACTGTAGCCCACCAGGCTCCTCTGTGCATGGGATTCTCCAGGCAAGAATACTGGAGTGGGTTGCCATGCCCTCCTCCAGGGGGTCTTTCCAGCCCAGGGATCAAACCCAAGTCTCGTGTCTCCTGCCTTGACAGATGGGTTCTTTACCACGAGCATCACTTGGGAAGCACCCCACCCCAGTCACCCAGAATCCTTTCCCAAGCAGATGTAATTAGACCACAAGAACCAAAACAGAAATAGAACTACTTAAATAGCCACCACCATGAACAACCTCAGAGAGATGCTACGTCCCAAGATACCTTCAGAGAATTAAAGCCTGATCCTCTGATCAGAGGGTTCTCTGGGTGTGTGAACTCCATCCCTGCCCCCAAAAGCTCCTAACGCAAGGGGGTAACCACACTGTGCAGCAGACACGCTCTGCCCAGTGCAGGGATGACCAAGGGCATCCTGCCACCAGGCCCTGAAGCCGACCACACTCAGCCTTCTCACACACCAGGAGGTCTCACGTGAGGGAAACAACAGACTTGGGGGCAGCCTCGGCCCAGGGGCATGTTGTTGTTGTTGTTCGGTCGTTAAATTTTGTCCCACTCTTTGCAACCCCAGGGACTGCATGCAGCATGCCAGGTTCCCCTGTCCTTCACTGTCTCCTGGAGTTTGCTCAAACTCATGTCTGTGGAATACTACTCAGCCATAAAAAGGAACGTTTTTGAGTCAGTTCTAATGAGGTGGATGAACCTAGAGCCTATTTATACAGTGAAATTATAAAGAGAAAAACAAATATCGTATACTAATGCACATTTATGGGATCTAGAAAGATGGTACTGATGAACCTATTTGCAGGGTAAGAATGGAGATGCAGAAACAGAGCAGAGACTTGTGGATACACGGGGGAGCGGGGAGGAAGGAGAAGGCGGGACAAATAGAAAGAGCAGCATGGAAACATATATTACCATATGCAAAACAGATGACCAGGGGGAATTTGCCATATAACTCAAGGAGCTCAAACAGGGCTCTGTGATAACCTAGAGGGGTCGGATGGGGTGGGAGGGAAGTTCAAGAGGGAGAGGAATAAGTATACCTCTGGCTGATTCATATGGATGCATGGCAGAAACCAACTATACTGTAAAGCAATTATCCTTCAATTAGAAATAAATAAACTTTAAAAAATTTTTAAAAAATGGAGATATTGAATCAATGCACTGAATGGAAGAATATGTGTCACACACAGGAATGGGGTCCAGCCATAGAGAGACTTAATTTGAATACGTGGTTCTTAAGTTTGGAATTTCAGGAATGAGGCAAGTGAGAAGCTCTGGGCCCCTCATATATTCTGGAAAGGCAGCTGCTTCTTTGGCTCCGCCTAGGTGAGCCCTAAAAATACTGGTTCTCTTTTTCTATCCCTCTCCTCACTCCCTCTTTAATGAGGCCTTAAATTGAGCCCCTGGTTTCTGCCTTACCCCAATCCGTGGGCTTGAGACGTTTTCTCCACATAGAGATTCTGTGTCATCATTCACTTTTCTATTCTGGGCTTCAGGCTTGCTACACGTGATGTGCAGTTTGGAAGAACATCATTAAGTGCACAGACCTCCAAGGCCAAGATCGTCCGTAATACAGTGATCTGGAGCCTGATATGATTTTATCAAAACTCTTCAAATCATTTAAGTTCTAAGTGGCTGCAAAATTTTCTTATATAGAAAGCCCTGGTTTTTCTACTCACTCAAAATGACATAGAATCTACCTGAGTCAGTTACAAATTTTGTTTCCTTTCGTCGTCTACATTTTTTTCTCCCCCAAGAGAAACATTCACTCACTTTTTTAGCTACCTGGTAGAGTCATGCTGGAAAGTGAGATGAATCATCAAGTTTCCACGGCAGCTATAGGGAACCTGAGCCAGGCAACCGGACACTTGTGTATAGAAGGCTGGTAACACCCATTCTACCCAGATGGAGCTCGCTTATTTTCCATAGCATTTTAAAACTGGGCCTGGCACCATTATTCACCCTATTTATAGTTTAACATGCAACATAATATTGACTCCAGGCTCCAATAGGAATGCTTCTTTTAAATGTCAGTGGATTATTTACTATGGTAAACTAATTAGTTGCATAAAGGCTTCCCTTTTCAGGGTGGGTGAGGAGGAGACTGTTAATGCTTCTTGGATTAGCATAGTACTACTGTCCTTTGAAGTTCTTTTGCATTTAAGAGTTATTACAGGACTGCTCAACTTATAGTACATCTGTTGCTGAAGTGACTGGAAGCTTTTTTATTTTAACCCGAATGGGGGAAATACAACAACAGAAAAGGAAGGCCATACATCCTGAATTAAGAGAGAATCATTGCAATTTGAACACAGAAAAAAGTCAGCATTCCGTGTTCTTGACTGGAAGTTTTAATTTACACTACTTTTATGACACTTAGATCAACATGCAAAATGGATGTAAATGAAAGCAGCATTGAAGGTCCAACGGTCCCTTAGAAATTATTACAGTGGTTGAAGGCAATTTTCTTCTTGGACTTCTTAGGAATTCAGTTCAATGATGAGAGCAAACAGCAAATGAGACCTATACTTGGGGAACTGTCATATACAAGTATGCTTCATCTTGGGAAGTGGGAAGACATGGTTTTCTCAGTCCTGATCACAAAGAGATTATCAATGTGAAAATATAGATAATGGAACTTAAAATACAGTAAAAGAGAAATTTTTTTTCAAAAAAAGAAAACAGACGTGTATGTGTGTTTAATACTTTTCACCCAGTGTCTTATTTTTTCATAACAAGATTTTAAGTAGGAGGTGCATTCCTGACCGAGGAAGTGACATAAACTTAAATGCTATATATGAATATCACAGATCGAAAATAGTTGTAATCAACTTCTGTATTTAAAAACCATGCTGGGACTTCCCTTGTGGTCCAGAGGCTGAGAGACTGTACTCCTGATGCAAGGGGCCAGGGTTCAACCCTGGGTCAGGGGACTAGGTCCCAAATGCTGCAACTTAGAGTTCTCATGCTGAATCTAAAGATCCCTCATTCTACAACTAAAGATCCTACATGATGCAACTAAGACCCAGCACAGCCAAATGAATAAATATTTCTAAAAATAAATAAAATAAAAATCTTATTAGTGACTCTCAAGTTTTCTCTATACAGGCCTGGCTCTAAATACATCACATGAATTGGATCATCACAGCAACACAGGGAGATAATTACTGGTATTCCCTCCACTTTAAAGATGAGGAAATTCAAGCCAAAAACCTGAAATGACTTGCCCAAGCACAATGGCCTGATGAGGCTGGAATATGATAAGAGCAGACTCACTGGAGAAGACCCTGAGGCTGGGAAAGATTGAAGGTAGGAGAAGAGGACAATAGAGGATGAGATGGTTGGATGGCATCACTGACTCAATGGACATGAGTTTGAGCAAACTCAGGGAGATGGTGAAGGACAGGGAAGGGTGGTGTGCTGCAGTCCATGGGGCCACAAAGAGTTGGACTTGACTGAGCAACTGAACAATGATAAGGGAAAGGCTCTCAAACTGTGATCTGGGGACCCCTGCAGGTACCTCTGACCTTTTGAGGGGGTTCATGAGGTCAAAACTATTTTTATAATAAAGTGATAGTGAAAGTGAAATCAAAGTGTTATTTGCTCAGTCACTACTGACTCTCTGTGACCCCATAGACTGTAACCCACCAAGCTCCACTGTCCATGGGATTTCCCAGGCAAAATATTGGAGTGGGTTGCCATTCCTTCTCCAGGGGAATCTACCCAACCCAGGGATCGAACCTGGGTCTCCTGCACTGCAGGCAGATTCTTTACCATCTGAGCCCTCAAGGAAGCCTGATTTTTGTAATAATGTTATTATTTGCCTTTTTTACTCTCACCCTTTCACAGGTACACAATGAAGTTTTCCAGATGCCATACGATGTGTGACATCTCAACAGATTATGTCCAGATATGAGAATCCAGCTGGCTTCTATCAAGCCAGACATCTAGGGGATATGTAAACATGGAGCAATGCCACTCCTCATTGAATTTTAGTTTTGCTTTGAAAAATATACTTATTTTCATTAAAATTATGTTATTTATGTTAATATATAATAGGTTTTTAGAACTAACAAGACCTTTTAGAACTAACACCCAAAAAAGATGTCTTTTTTATTATAGGGGACTGGAATGCAAAAGTAGGAAGTCGAGAAACACCTGGGGTAACGAGCAAATTTGGCCTTGGAATATGGAATGAAGCAGGGCAAAGACTAATAGAGTTTTGCCAAGAGAATGCACTGGTCATAGCAAACACCCTCTTCTAACAACACAAGAGAAGACTCTACACATGGACTTCACCAGATGGTCAACACCAATATCAGATTGATTATATTCTTTGTAGGCAAAGATGGAGAAGCTCTATACAGTCAGCAAAAACAAGACCAGGAGCTGACTGTGGCTCAGATGATGAATTCCTCATTGCCAAATTCAGACTTAAATTGAAGAAAGTAGGGAAAACCACTAGACCATTCAGGTATGACCTAAATCAAATCCCTTATGATTATACAGTGGAAATGAGAAATAGATTTAAGGGACTAGATCTGATAGACAGAGTGCCTGATGAAATATGGATGGAGGTTTGTGACACTGTACAGGAGACAGGGATCAAGACCATCCCAATGGAAAAGAAATGCAAAAAGCAAAATGGCTGTCTGAGGAGGCCTTACAAATAGCTGTGAAAAGAAAAGAAGCAAAAAGCAAAGGAGAAAAGGAAAGATATTCCCATTTGAATGCAGAATTCTAAAGAATATCAAGGAGGGATAAGAAAGCTTTCCTCAGCAATCAATGCAAATAAATAGAGGAAAACAACAGAATAGGAAAGACAAGAGATCTCTTCAAGAAAATTAGAGATACCAAGGCAACATTTCATGCAAAGATGGGCTCGATAAAGGACAGAAATGGTATAGACCTAACAGAAGCAGAAGATATTAAGAAGAGGTGGCAAGAATACACAGAAGAACTGTACAAAAAAGATCTTCACGACCCAGATAATCACAATGGTGTGATACCTCACCTAGAGCCAGACATCCTGGAATGTGAAGTCCAGTGGGCCTTAGAAAGCATCACTACGAACAAAGCTAGTGGAGGTGATGGAATTCCAGTTGAGCTATTTCAAATCCTGAAAGATGATGCTGTGAAAGTGCTGCACTCAATATGCCAGCAAATTTGGAAAACTCAGCAGTGGCCACAGAACTGGAAAAGGTCAGTTTTCATTCCAATCCCAAAGAAAGGCAAAGAATGCTCAAACTACTTCATACTTGCACTCATCTCACACGCTAGTAAAGTAATGCCCCAAATTCTCCAAGCCAGGCTTCAGCAATACGTGAACCAGAAACCTCCAGATGTTCAAGCTGGTTTTAGAAAAGGCAGAGGAACCAGAGATCAAATTGCCAATATCCACTGGATCTTCGAAAAAGCAAGAGAGTTCCAGAAAAACATCTATTTCTGCTTTATTGACTATGCCAAAGCCTTTGACTGTGTGGATCACAATAAACTGTGGAAAATTCTGAAAGAGATGGGAATACCAGACCACCTGACCTGCCTCTTGAGAAACCTATATGCAGGTCAGGAAGCAACAGTTAGAACTGGACATGAAATAACAGACTGGTTCCAAATAGGAAAAGGAGTACGTTAAGGCTGTATATTGTCATCCTGCTTATTTAACTTCTATGCAGAGTACATCATGAGAAATGCTGAGCTGGAAGAAGCACAAGCTGGAATCAAGATTGCTGGGAGAAATATCAATAACCTCATATATGCAGTTGACACCATCCTTCTGGCAGAAAGTAAAGAGGAACTCAAAAGCCTCTTGATGAAAGTGAAAGAGGAGAGTGAAAAAGTTGGCTTAAAGCTCAACATTCAGAAAACCAAGATCATGGCATCTGGTCCCATCACTTCATGGCAAATAATGGGAAACAGTGGAAACAGTGTCAGACTATTTTGGGGGGCTCCAAAATCACTGCAGATGGTGATTGCAGCCATGAAATTATAAGACGCTTACTCCTTGGAAGGAAAGTTATGACAAACCTAGACAGGATATTGAAAAGCAGAGATATTACTTTGCCAACAAAGATCTGTCTAGTCAAGGCTATGGTTTTTCCAGTGGCCATGTATAAATGTCAGAGTTGGACTGTGAAGAAAGCTGAGTGCCGAAAAATTGATGCTTTTGAGCTGTGGTGTTGGCAAAGACTCTTGAGAATCACTTGGATTGCAAGAAGATCCAACCAGTCCATTCTAAAGGAGATCAGTCCTGGGTGTTCATTGGAAGGACTGATGCTAAAGCTGAAACTCCAATACTTTGGCCCCTCATGCGAAGAGTTGACTCACTGGAAAAGCCCCTGATGCTGGGAAGGATTGGGGGCAGGAGGAGAAGGGGACGACAGAGGATGAGATGACTGGATGGCATCACCAACTCAATGGACGTGAGTGTGAGTAAACTCCGGGAGTTGGTGATGGACAGGGAGGCCTGGAGTGCTGCAATTCACGGGGTCACTAAGAGTCAGACAGACTGAGCGACTGAACTGAACTGATAATGGGTTTATTATTCTTATTTTTAAATGAATTAATAAATGATTTGAAATATTTGAAATTTTAATGAAAATTTAATTTGAAATTTAATTTAATTTGAAAAATTAATGAAATAATAAAATGTTTACATTTTCCTGGATTTAATTTGTAATATAGTAAATATCCATATATGAACAAAAAGCTCCTTGGGGTCCTCAATAATTTATAAGAATTTAAAAAAGTCCTAAGAGCAAAGAGCTTGAAAGCAACTAAAGTACAGTCTTTCATATCCTATAAAATGAGTATCAATATATAACATACATTTTTTTAAAAAATCACACACATCGATGACAGAAGAGGTTGTGATAACATATCAAAATCAGTATGTTGCCCAAAAATCTTGATGGAGAAACAAAAACACAAATAAAAAGCAACCTAAGGTCCAAACAGAGGCTCTATGACAGGCTGAAGGGTGGGATGGGAAGGGAGGTTGGGGAGTGAGGGGACATGGGTGTATCTATGCCTGATTCTTGTTGATGTATGACAGAAAACCACAAAATTCTATAAAGCAATTATCCTTCAATTAAAAAAATTTTTTTTAATTTTTAATCAACCTAAGGTCCAAAAGTTTTCAACAGTTAAACATTTTGACTTTGGAGTTGAGATTTAAAATTTTAATCTAAATGTGTCTTTGGTTTGGGGTTTTTTTTTTTTCTTTTGTGGCGCCTACACTTAGAAACCTTGGAAGAAGCCTCTTTATGAAAAATAGTAAAAAAATTATGAATATTTGGTGTGAATGTTTTTCCAGTAGTCATGTATGGATGTGAGAGTTGGACTAAGAAGGCTAAGTGCCGAAGAATTGATGCTTTCGAACTGTGTTGCTGAAGAAGACACTTGAGAGTCCCTTGGACAGCAAAGAGATCAAACCAGTCAATCCTAAAGTAAATCAACCCTGGATATTCATTGGAAGGACTGATGCTGAAGCTCTAATACTTTGCCCTCCTGATGCAAAGAGCCGACTCATTGGAAAAGACCCTGATGCTGGGACAGAGTGAAAGCGAGAAGAGAAGGGGGCAACTGAGGACGAGATGGTTGGATGGCATCAATGACTCAATGGACATAAGTTTGAGCAAACTCAGGGAGATGGTGAAGGACCGGGAAGGGTGGCACACTGCAGTCCATAGGATGGTAAAGAGTCCAACATGACTGAGTGACTGAACAACATGAATGTTAGGGGAAGCACACTGACTGAAACCGCCCACCCTGGCCAGGCACCATAGTAACCATTTACATGAGTTATTTTATAACAGGAGGTCCTGGTAAGGAACATGGAACTACTAAGCCATCACCAATCAGGAAAGTTGGGAAAGGTCAAAAGGAGACGCCACGCATTACCACCTCCAGAATCCTTCTCCCTGGCATGCATCTTGGCCTGAGCAGCGTGTGCACCATCAGGAAGGATTCAGAGTCAGAATGACTGGCCAGAGAAAACTCAGAAACTAATCCCATCACCATAAAACCCGAGACTGCAAGCCACAAGGCAGAGCAGTTCTCCTTGGTTCCCTGGCCCTACACCTCTCCACCTAGGTGCCCTTTCCCAATAAAGCCTCTTGCTTTGTCAGCACACGTGTCTCCTCAGACAATTCATTTCCAAGTGTTAGACAAGAGCGAACTCTTAGGCCCTAGAAGGGGCCTCTCAGGCCACAACATTCAGCAAGAGTAAGCAAGCTGCATCGCTCATTATCAGAGAAATGCAAATCAAAACCACAATGAGGTACCACTCACAATGGTCAGAATGGCTGCTATTCAAAAGTCTACAAAAAATAAATGCTGGAGAGGGTGTGGAGAAAAGGGAACCCTCGTACAGTCCTGGTAGGAATGCAACCTAGTACAGCCACTATGGAGAACAGTGTGGAGATTCCTTAAAAAATTGGAAATAGAACTGCCTTATGACCCAGCAATCCCACTGCTGGGCATACACACCGAGGAAACCAGAAATGAAAGAGACACGTGTATCCCAATGATAATCGCAGCACTGTTTATAATAGCCAGGACATGGGAGCAACCTAGATGTCCATCGGCAGACGAATGGATAAGGAAGCTGTGCTACATATACACAATGGAATATCACTCAGCTATTAAAAAGAATGCATTTGAATCAGTTCTAATGAGGTGGATGAAACTGAAGCCTATTATACAGAGTGAAGTAAATCAGAAAGAAAAATACCAATACAGTATATTAACACATATATATGAAATTTAGAAAGATGATAACGATAACACTATATACGAGACAGCAAAAGAGACACAGATGTAAAGAACAGACTTTTAGACTCTGTGGGAGAGGGCGAGGGTGGGATGATTTGAGAGAATACCACTGAAACATGTATATTATCATATGTGAAACAGATCGCCAGTCCAGGTTTGATGCATGAGACAGGGTGCTCAGGGCTGGTGCACTGGGATGACCCTGAGGGATAAGATGGGGACGGAGGAGGGAGGAAGGGTCAGGATGGGGAACACATGTACACCCATGGCTGATTCACATGAATGTATGGCAAAAACCACCACAATATTGTAATTAGCCTCCAATTAAAATAAATTTAAAAAAATAAAAAAAAGGACTTGTTACCAAGAAAAAAAAAGGATTTTTAGAAGTATGAAAAATTGTACTGCTATCATGCACTGACATGATTATGAGAAGATAAGGTTATACACCTTGACTAGAGTCAAGAATAGTACTTAATGTGAAAAATTATAATTGACATATATTCAAATTTAATTAAAAAGAGAAGAAATTATATCATACATAACGAACTGTAGGAAAATTAGGTATTTCATCTAAAAAGAAAACAGAGCATAACTGAATCCAGATGATGTATTACAGCCAAGATATTAATTCTCTATATTGATTAAAATAAAGATATAATCTCCAAAAAAAAAAGAGTAAGCAAGTTGCAATTCTTAGAAAACTAATAAATACCACAAATATCAGAAAATTCAAAAAAATGATATATTTTCATTAATGCCTAACCCATCTCTAATAACATTCTTCACAAGGTTTTGATTACACATTCTCCTGTGACTAATATTTTCTATGCAAAAGAATGGAAATAATTTATTACCATTCTTTTGCATAGTTGATCAAAAGTTTTTTAATGATAATTTATGGGGAAAGATTTTGGTTTCATTTTCAGGACTGTGGTTAAATTTAGGAAAATCTTTATCAAGTTTCTTATTTGCATGGTGAGATTTGGCAGACTTTCAATTTCCTTTTGCAGGAATGATCTGTATTATATAATCTTTGAAGTTTGTAGGTGGGTGTGTGGGACACCTTGCGTCCATATCACACCTCGTGAGTCCACTTATTTCTTCCCTCTGTTGCTATGAGTTAACTGAGGGCACGGTTGTTGTGTATTGCTTGCTTTCTGTCTGGATTTCTCTGCCTCAGTTGGGTCTCCTGAAAGAACTTATTCAAACATCTGCCTCACACCTAACCCTGAAGCGCTTTGTTGCAGGAAAAGCCAATCCTTACTCCACGGTGGAATGGCTTCTTTGACTCGCTTTCCCTTGCCTGTGTGATTATAATCAATCATGCAGAATGGCCTGCCTCAGAGAATCCTGCCCTTCTGCCCAGTAAGCTAAGGTGCCCTTGTTCAGAACCGTGTCCACCTGTAGACGGCAGGAAGGCAGAAACGAACACATCCCCATGCCTGAGGCTTGCCATTCTAGGTAATATTTGTAAGTTTAGTGGCCTTCTTACTTTGTTTCCTTACTTTCCCCCACCTCTGATCTATAAAAATTGACATAGATAAGTCAGCCGAGCAGCTATTAACCACACAAATACTATCAACTAAACTCATCAACACGAATCTCTAATTCAACTTCCCCTTAGCCAGATCCCAATACTGCACACAACCCCTCCAAAGTCACATGACTGTGGGGGACTTTAGACCCAGAGTAAAAAAACAGTATCATTATGAATTGCACTTAAAATACCTTATTTTTTGCAAATTTTACAACATATGACCACATAAGTACATCCCCTAGGGCCCTCCCAGGATCTCAGAGGAGCAGAAGTGGGTCCTTGAAGCTTACGCTTCAATAGCTTTATAGCAAATCCACCTCTAGGCAAGGGTTGCCTCCATAATCAAACACTCCCACAGTCTGGAGCCACACTGCCCTAGGAGAGCATCCTAGCTTCACAGCTTAATAGCTGTAAGATCTTGGGCAAAGTTTTTAACCTCTGCAGTTCCCTCCACTCACCTGTATAATGGAGAACACAAGAGTACCTACCTCATAGTGTTATGAGGATTCAATGATTGGCACACTAAATATTCAGTTAATATCAGCTGTTGTCTCTGTTTAATGATGGAGTGCAAAGGTACCAGCTTACCTTTCATTATGGAGGGACTCTGCTTCCTTGCCCCATCCACTTAGCAGATAAACTCCAAATGCTCTGGAGAAATTTTAATGGAAACCTACTCCAGTCTTCTTGCCTCAGAAATCCCTTGGACAGAGGAACCCCTAGGGCTACAGTCCATGGGGTTGCTAATAGCAACTCCAAATGCTCAGTTTGCATATGGATGGGACTCTTCAATCCCCTCATCTTGCTGCTGAAATCAGTGATATCATTACAATGACATCTCTAGAGAACAGTCACTAAAGAAGTTTTCAAAGATCCAGGCTCCCCACAGATCAGATCAGTTGCTCAGTCATGTCCGACTCTTTGTGACCCCATGAATTGCAGCATGCCAGGCCTCCCTGTCCATCACCAACTCCCAGAGTTCACTCAAACTCATGTCCATCAAGTCAGTGAGGCCATCCAGCCATCTCATCCTCTGTCGTCCCCTTCTCCTCTTGCCCCTAATCCCTCCCAGCATCAGTCTTTTCCAATGAGTCAACTCTTCGCATGAGGTGGCCAAAGTACTGGAGTTTCAGCTTCAGCATCATTCCTTCCAAAGAAATTCCAGGGCTGGTCTCCTTTAGAATGGACTGGTTGGATCTCCTTGCAGTCCAAAGGACTTTCAAGAGTCTTCTCCAACACCACAGTTCAAAAGCATCAATTCTTCAGCACTCCCCACATCAGCTGTTTTTTTCTCCAGGTACCACAAAAAGAAAGGCTCTCTGCGCCCCCCTGAGAGGGAAGACACAGCTTAATGAGCCAGTGGTTGGCAGATTACACAGGGTAAATTCACTCCAGGCTTCCTAGCTCTTTAAATTCTTTCCTCTACCTGCTTACAAAAGATTTTTAGCTGATCAGTTTCATTTGATGGGAGCTGCTATTGAAAACAGCTTTTTTTTGGTCAACTAATCAAGCTAACAAATTGCCAACAGCCATTTGATCATAGAGAAAGCAAGGGAATTCCAGAAAAACATGATGTTGGGAAAGACTGAGGGCAGGAAGAGAAGGGGGTGACAGAGGATGAGATGGATGGATGGTCTCACTGACTCAATAGACATGAGTTTGAGGAAACTCAAGGAGATAGTGAAGGACAGGGAAGCCTGGTGTGCTGCAGTTCATGGGGTTGCAAAGAGTCGGACAGGACTTAGCGGCTGAACAACAAGAAGACACCCTATTGCCCACCCTGTGGCATCCTACCCAGTCACCTAATGCCAGCCTTCCAGTAGCGATTTTCTCTGTCTAGTAGCTATGAAAATTGGCTACTAGCCTGGGAAAGAGTTCAGCTCTCCCTTGAGCTGCCCCGCTACTTCTAACAGCGTATCCCACTCTAATAAATTTTATAATCCCCTCATTTGACCTCATGTCTGGACGTTCTTTTCCAACCTGTGCATGGACCACGACACCTTCCCCCACGGCACACGTGCTGGGCTGCTTTGACTGGCAAGGGAGGCTCAGTGCATACCTGGGTTCCAGCTACCCTCTCAGACCTTCAGTCCTCCTCCACTTCTTCCTTCTAATTCTTCCTGTAACGCTCTGTTGTTCAATTTGGTTGGTGGCAAGCAGAACTTTTTAAATAGAACAAAAACAGCAGACACTTTGCATATAATAAAAGTAAATATTGCTTCGTGATATCTTTGTTTCAGTCATTTTGAGAGGAGTGGGTATGGGTGTGTGGGTGGGTGTTGGTGGGTGGGTGTGTGTGTGTGTCTGTGTGTATGTTGGATCATGATATACAGTATATTTCTTATAAGGGCTATGGCCAAAAACATTAGAAAGCCACTTGTGCAAAAGATGTGATAAAGCTGTAGCTTCAACTAAAGTAATTCAGCAACTTACACCAACTATGAATTTTGTTTTGGGTGACCTCAACCATCTAGCTTCAGGTGGTTAAGACTTTTAGTTGAAGTTCTATCAAGTAAAGGGGGTGCAATCTTCAGCTGAGGGTTTGGATACTGAGGCTTATTATTCATTATCTTTCTCTAGGTTTTTTAGTGCTGTTAGAAAAAAGCATTCTTCCCACTACTCGAGTTCTCATGACTTCATAATGTTCTGTGTCTACAGTAATGGAGTTCCCCAAATATTGCCTTCAGTGAGTGCTTCATTACAGGTGACAATGGACAATAATTCAGAGTATTTGCCACTTCAGATCCAGGGGTTGTCAGAATCCCATGACTAATACAAATGGAATTTTCACTGCCCTACCCCCAGCTTCAGTTTTTCCCATCTAAGGATCTGTTATCTGCATCATACTTCTCATTACCAGTTTATCAATTGATTTCAAGCAAAAATAAAAAACAAAAAAAACATAAAAACAAAACTCTGAATACCTTGAGAATACTGCTAGTCAGGTGGCACTGTGATAAAGAATCCACCTGTGATTCAGGAGGCCCGGATTTAATCCCTGGGTCAGGAAGATCCCCTGGAGGAGAGCATGGCAACCCGTCCAGTATTCTTGCCTAAAGAGTCCCATGGACAGACGAGCCTGTCGGGCTACAATCCATGGGGTTGCAAAGAGTCGGACACAACTGAGCAACTAACGCTTTCACTTTAGATATACCAGAATTTGGTTCATTAATAATGAGAACCTTTCCTTTGTCTCATCTCTTGGTTCTAGATGTTTCTATGAGGTGGATAATATGAATGCACTTATTTCAAAGAGAGGGAGGGATGCGAGATACTGAGAAGGCAGCCTGGCCAGGTCACACTGCAAACCCCTGGGGCTTCCAAGTTTAGAACTGAAGCCATGGCTGCTAGTTCCTGGTTTGCTGATGAAGACACATGAATGATCACTTTTTATAGATTTTATGACTCCTCTGTAAGTACCAGTCATTTTAAATTCAAAGAAGGTTTCTAATTCCGGCCATCAACTGGATGACTTGGACATTCTTGCTGGAGCATTAGTATGAGTGGATGGCCTTCACATCAGACTATGACATCTATTAATAGTTGTTTGTAGATCTTTCTCTGGACAGAAGCAGGTAAATATTTCAGGTTTAATTCGCAATACTCAGAGATGGGTGCTTGTTCATCTGGAAATGAAAGTATTTTCTGTATTTTATTTCTGGCATTTTCACCCAAATAAGACAATTTTGAGTAACTCCAGGGACCCCCTCCTTCTTAGCCTTTAGGTTTCATTACAATTTTCTTGAATCTGGAGAAGAGGCCCTAAATAAGGCAGATGGCTACAGATTGATATCAGAGTATGAGTTAACATCAAGTATGTTTTGACTTGCAATAGGATTTGCTGGTTGGAGAAGGCAATGGCAACCCACTCCAGTACTCTTGCCTGGAAAATCCCATGGGCGGAGGAGCCTGGTAGGCTGCAGTCTGTGGGGTCGCTAGAGTCGGACACGACTGAGCAACTTCACTTTCACTTTTCACTTTCATGCATTGGAGAAGGAAATGGCAACCCACTCCAGTGTTCTTGCCTTGAGAATCCCAGGGACAGGAGCCTGGTGGGCTGCCGTCTGTGGGGTAGCACAGTCAGACATGACTAAAGCGACTTAGCAGCAGCAGGATTTGCTGGTTATCATGCTGTGGAAGAAACTTAAAAACTTCTGAGGATCAGATCTTGTCTTGAAGAGAAGTGGCTTAAATCGGTGTTTATAGTGTTTCTTCATGTGTGTGAATTTAATCTTCTGAACCACCAATATTTTATAGCTAGGTTCCCCTTGTGATTATGTTATGGGCTTGATATTATTTCATATTATTGGCATTTCCCAGACCCACCTGAAACACACCTCCTCTCCCAGTTAGATTACAAACTCCTAAAGGCAGAGCCTATAACTTAAACTTTTTATCTCTCTAAAATATCTGGTTCAATGTACACACTGCTATATTGAAAATGGATTAACCAACAAATACCTACTGTATAGCACATGGAATTCTGCTCAATGTCATATGGCAGCCTCGATGGGAGGGGAGTTTGGGGGAGAAGGGATATATAAATATATATGTCTGAGTCCCTTCACTGTTCATCTGAAACAACCACAACACTGTTAATCAGTTATGTGTGTATGTGTGTTCACTGTTCAGTCATGTCTGACTCCTTGCCACCCCATGTACTATAACTTCCCAGACTCTTCTGTCCATGGAATTTTCCAGGCAAGAATTCTGGAGTGGGTTGCCATTCCCTTTCTCCAGGGGATCTTTCTGACCCATGGATTGAACCCATTTCTCCTGCATTGCAGGCAGATTCTTTAACACTGAGCCACCGGGATTCCCTGTTAATCAGCTACACTCCAATATAAAATAAAAAATTTTAATAAAAAATAAAATATCTGATCCAGTACCTTGAATTAAGTGTGTGCTCAATAAACATCAATCATTGATTGAACTTGCAGAACCTGTAAATGTGGAGGAGATGCCAAGCAATGGGAGAAGTAAGCAAAGCCATGAGCAGAGCACCCAGAGGTTTCCAGCACATCAGTCACAAGCCATCAGCCACCCCAATGAGGGCGACCCTTGCTCCTCACTTGAAGAGAATGATTCGGTCTTTGCTGTTTGGGCTTCGTCTCCCACCCCATCTAATTTCATCTGAGATATCTGATTGGCCACTCCACTGTTTGTTCTGCTCACCCTTCCTCCTGCCTCTTCTGCCTCACTCCCAGACTAACAGGGTGGAAAAGTCACCTAAAGGAAATACACAACATGCTGTAACTACTGGGCCCATGCTCCACAATAAGAGAAACCACTGCAATGAGAAGTCCACAAACTGCAACTAGAGTAGCCCCCACTTGGGACAACTAGAGAAAGCCTGAAGGCAGCAAAGACAACTGAGTATAGTCAAAAATAAATAAATTAAAAAATTTTAATGTTACCTATTTAAAAAAAGGAAATACACACATATGATTGTCACACACACAATGGGCGTAATACTCAGAAAAGGCAGGCCAGGTCCCAAGGGGCACCACCTACAGCCCCCCAGTCACTGATGCTCCTTTCTTAACTGGAGCTTGGACAAGAAAAACCTCATCCCAGTCCTTCAAGGATGTCTGTGATATTGTGGTTCATAATAAGAAATATAAACATGGTCTTCATCCCCATTTCTGGCACAGAACTCCTGAAATCCTTGGAAATGGTCTTTTGAGATGTCAACGAGGTGACTTTTAGAAAGCCCATAAGACTGGGGGCATTGACAGTGAGCCAATCATATGATTCAAGGATTGGAACTTCCAGTCCCGTCCCACTGACCTCCAGGGAGAGGAAAGAGGATAGAGACTGGGCTTAATGGCCAGTGATGTAATCAACCATGCCATAAAAATCTGAAAGGATGGGGTTCTTCTGGCCTGGTGAACATGTGAAGATCTGGAGAGAGGTGGGCTCAGAGAGGGCATGGAAGCTCCACACCCTCTCCCCATGCCCTGCCCAGTGCATCTCTTCCATCTTGCTGTTCCTAAGTTACATTTCTTTGTAATAGACCAGTAATCTAGTAAGATGTTTCTCTTACTTCTGTGACTTGCTCTAGGAAATTAACTGAACCCAAGGAGGAGGTCATAGAAACCTCCAATCTGCAGCAAGTAGGTCAGAAGCACAGGTAACAAACTGGACGTATGATTTTTTTCTGAAGGAGCTGGTGTTGGGAGGGGTCTATTTCAGGACTGAGCTCTTAACATGTGGAATCTGATGCTGTCTCCAAGTATATAGTTTCAGGATTGAGTTGACTTGTAGGATCCCAAGCTGGTATGAAAGGCTTGCTTAGATGTATGGGGAACCCTCCCTACCCCTTATCACCACGTTGGAATTAGGGGCAAAATGGCTAATGTTTTAAAAGGTAAAAGGCTGGTCCTGTATTTGGCCTGATTTAGAAAAGATCTGAAGAACAAATTATGTTTGAGACCAACCCTAGATTTAATTCCAATACACAGATAGACCAGTGAATCTCAGTTCAGTTCAGTCGCTCAGTCCTGTCCAACCCTTTGCAACCCCACAGACTGCAGCACACCAGGCTTCCGTGTCCATCACCAACTTTTGGAATTTACTCAAACTCACGTCCATCGAGTCGGTGATGCCATCCAACCATCTCATCCTCTGTCGTCCCCTTCTCCTGCCTTCAATCTTCCCCAGCATCAGGGTCTTTTCCATTGAGTCAGTTCTTCGCATCAGGTGGCCAAAGGATTGGAGTTTCAGCTTCAGCATCAGTCCTTCCAATAAATATTCAGGACTGATTTCCTTTAGGATTGACTGGTTGGATCTCCTTGCAGTCCAAGGGACTCTCAAGAGTCTTCTCCAACACCACAGCTCAACAGCATCAATTCTTTGGTGCTCAGCTTTCTTTATGGTTGAGCTCTCACATCTATACATGACTACTGGAAAAACTATAGCTTTGATTAGACGGACCTTTGTTGGCAAAGTAATGTCTCTGCTTTTTAATATGCTGTCTAGGTTGGTCATAGCTTTTCTTCCAAGGAGTAAGCGTCTTTTAATTTCATGGCTGCAATCACCATCTGCAGTGATTTTGGAGCCCCAAAAAATAAAGTCTCTCACTGTTTCCATTGTTTCTCCATCTATTTGCCATGAAGTGATGGGACCAGATACCATGATCTTCGCTTTTTGAATGTCAAGTTTTAAGCCAACTTTTTCACTCTCCTCTTTCACTTTCATCAAGAAGCTTTTTAATTCTTCACTTTCTGCCATAAGGGTGGTATCATCTGCATATCTGAGGTTATTGATATTTCTCATGGCAATCTTGATTCTAGCTTGTGCTTCATCCAACCCAGCATTTCACATGATGTACTCTGCATAAAAGTTAAATAAGCAGGGTGACAATATACAGCCTTCATGTACTCCTTTCCCAATTTGGAACCAGTCCGTTGTTCCATGTCCAGTTCTAACTGTTGCTTCTTGACCTGCATACAGATTGCTCAGGAGGCAGGTAAGGTGGTCTGGTATTCCCATCTTTTTAAGAATTTTCCACAGTTTGTTGTGATCCACACGGTCAAAGAATTTAGCATAGTCAATAAAGCAGAAATTGATGTTCTTCTAAACTCTCTTGCTTTTTCGATGATCCAACAGATGTTGGCAATTTAATCTCTGATTCCTCTGCCTTTTTCTAAATCCAATTTGAACATCTAGAGTTCTTAGTTCACATATTGTTGAAGGCTTCCTTGGAGAATTTTGAGTATTACTTTGCTAGCATGTGAAATGAGTGCAATTGTGCGGTAGTTTGAACATTCTTTAGCGTTGCCCTTCTTTGTGACTGAAATGAAAACTGACCTTTCCCCATCCTGTGGCCACTGCTGAGATTTCCAAGTTTGCTGGCATATTGAGTGCAGCACTTTCACAGCATCATCTTTTAGGATTTAAAATAGCTCAACTGGAATTCCATCACCTTCACTAACTTTGTTCATAGTGATGATTCCTAAGGCCCACTGGACTTTGCATTCCAGGATGTCTGGCTCTAGGTGAGTGATCACACCATCGTGGTTATCTGGGTCATGAAGATCTTTTTTGTACAGTTCTTCTGTGTATTCTTGCCACCTCTTCTTAATATCTTCTTCTATAAGGTCCATACCATTTCTGTCCTTCATTGTGCCCATCTTTGCATGAAATGTTCCCTTGGTATCTCTAATTTTCTTGAGATCTCTCGTCTTTCCCATTCTATTGTTTTCCTCTATTTCTTTACACTGATCACTGAGGAAGGCTTTCTTATCTCTCCTTGCTATTTGGAACTCTGTATTCAAATGGGTATATCTTTCCTTTTTTCCTTGCCTTTAGCTTCTCTTCTTTTCTCAGCTATTTGTAAGGCCTCCTCAGACAACCGTCTTGCCTTTTTGCATTTCTTTTTCTTGGGGGTGGTCTTGATCACTGCCTCCTGTATAATGATACTAACCCCCATCCATAGTTCTTCAGACACTCTATCAGATCTAATCCCTTGAATCTGTCACTTCCATTGTATAATCATAAGGGATTTGATTTAGGTCATACCTGAATGGTCTAGTGGTTTTCCCTACTTTCTCCAATTTAAATCTGAATTTTGCAACAACAAGTTCATGACCTGAGCCACAGTCAGCTCCTGGTCTTGTTTTTGCTGACTGTATAGAGCTTCTCCATCTTTGGCTGCAAAGAATATAATCAACTTGATTTCAGTATTGACCATCTGGTGATGTCCCTGTGTAGAGTCTTCTCTTATGTTGTTGGAAGAGGCTGTTTGCTATGACCAGTACATTCTCTTGGAAAAACTCTATTAGACTTTGCCCTGCTTCATTTGGTACTCCAGGGCCAAATTTGTCTGTTACTCCAGGTATCTCTTGACTTCCTACTTTCGCATTCCAGTCCCCTGTGATGAAAAGGACATTTTTGGGGGTGTTAGTCCCATAAGGCCCTGTAGGCCTTCATAGAACCATTCAATTTCAGCTTCTTTAGCATTACTGATTGGGGCATAGACTTGGATTACCATAATATTGAATGGTTTGTCTTGGAAATGAACAGAGATCATTCTGTCGTTTTTGAGATTGCATCCAAGTACTGCATTTCAGACTCTTTTGTTGACTATGAGGGTTACTCCATTTCTTCTAAGGGATTCTTGCTCACAGTAGTAGATACAATGGTCATCTGAGTTAAATTCACCCATTCCAGTCCATTTTAGTTCACTGATTCCTAAAATGTTGATGTTCACTCTTGCCATCTCCTGTTTGACCACTTCCAATTTACCTTAATTCATGGACCTAACATTCCAAGTTCCTGTGCAATATTGTTCCTTATAGCATCAAACTTTACTTCCATCACCAGTCACATCCACAACTGGGTATTGTTTTCACTTTGGCTCCATCTCTTCATTATTTCTGGAGTTATTTCTCCACTGTTCTCCAGTAGCACATTGGGCACCTACCAACCTGAGGATTTCATCTTTCAGTTTCCTATCTTTTTGCCTCTTTATAGTGTGGACTAATAGTCCCAGCTGAACTCAGCAGAATTAATCCATTTAAAATATTTGTTCAGAGGCTACACTGCCAAGACATCAATGAGGTGTATACAAAGATGACAGACAGGTATACAGACACAGTACACTGTCTAGAGGAGGAGATAAAAAAAAACACATCTGATAAATTATAAAACAAGCTAAAATGTGGTCGATGTCATAAAAGAGAGATGCAAAACAAGTGCTGTGAGAATTCCGAATGGACAACTGAATAGACAATTCCCATGTGTTTTCAGGAAAGCGCTGTGAGCCAAGAAAGTTGCAAAATATCCTGAATATCCTGGCTCCTCCCTCACCACTTGGAACAGTCCCACACAGCTAACTGAGAGACCATCTCCCAGGCTTAAGTTCTCAGTACTTAGGAGAACTTAACTCCTCAGGTCTCAGTACTCCTTGGAATAAAACATAATTCTCAACTTTTAAGTTGTGCATTTTTTCAATTAACAGTGTGAAACCAGGGCTTCCTTCTTAGTCCATTTATCCCTGCTCAAGCTTTATTTTAAAAGCATCTACCATCTTTTCCCAGTGTTTCCAAAGAAAATGTAATTAGGAAGAGCGTTTTCATCATCTCCAGGTGTCTATTCCTCCCCTCAGATTTCCAAGCTACTTGAAAAATATGGGTTTTTCACTCCCCACACCAAGTAGATGAGAGCCTTCTCCCTCTTCATTGGCCTCATGTTATTCTTCCCAGATTTTTCAGATACTATGTGATGGTGTTTATTAGTCTTCAGTACTTTTTGATCTTTCTTTCTTTACCACAGATCAACCCTATTTTTTGTGGGCCAATAGAAACGCCAGGCTTAGAACTCCAGGAGCCAGCCAGTATCTCTACAGCAGTTAAGAGTGGCTTTCCTGATAGCCCAGTAGTTAAGATTGCACACTTCCACTGCAGGAAGGCACAGATTTGATCCCTGGTCTAGGAACTAGATCTCACATGCTGCACAGTGCAGCTAAAATGTTTAAAAAAAAAAAAAAGAAAGAAAGAAAGAAAGCGAGCGAGAGAGAAGATATGAATTCTCAATTTGTTGCTTTGTTTTGGTTGCTAATGTTTACCAAGCCAAATGCACAAAGCCAGGTGAAAAAGAGGTTTGTTTATGGATTTCCTGCCTAAAGAAAGCAAGCCTCACTGACACGTTGCCCATGGATTCAGCTAGGAGCAGTTCCTATAACCATAGATACTGTTTTGGGTGTTGAATTTCTACTAATTGTCACTGTACTTCTTGCTTGCCTACCGGAACCTCTATGGGTGATAAATCTCTAGGACTTCTCCTTGCAGAAACTGTTTGTCTATCTTATCCTCTTTCCTTTTCTCCTGATAAATTATAAGCACAGATGTATATGTAAGTATCTGTTCTCTTCCTATGTGCAGGTAACTCCACTGTCAATCACTGTTACCTATAGATGTGACCCTCTTAACCCCACTCTGCATTTTGGAAACTCCAGCTCCCTGCAAATTTCCTCTCCCCTGTAACAACTTCTGTGTCTTGGAGTGATGGAGAACAGCTCACAGTCATCACCGCCCCCCACCATCCCCTGCTCAGGCAACACTGGTGCCCTCTGCTTTTGAGGCATGCATCCCACTCAGATACGAGAGGAGCCCCTCTGTGCTGTGCCTGCTGGCCTGGCATCAATGCTGATGGGATGCACCTGAAGGGCAGCAGAAAATGCCATCCAAAGTGACTGTAGGAGTTCAGCACATGCCACCCCCACACACGCTTTTGTATGTGAATTATTTTGCGCTATTACTGTTGTTTGAGCTTCCCTGTGGCTCAGTTGGTAAAGAATCCATCTGCAATGCGGGAGACCTGGGTTCGATCGCTGGGTTGAGAAGATCCCCTGGAGAAGGGAAAGGTTACCCTCTATAGTATTCTGGCCTGGAGAATTCTGTGGACTGTATAGTTCATGGGGTCGCAAAGAGTCGGCCACAACTAAGTGATTTTCAATCAATCATTACTGTTGTTTAGTCACTCAGTCATTTCTGACTCTGCAACACCATGGACTGTAGCCCTCCAGGCTCTTCTGTCCATGGAATACTCCAGGCAAGAATACTGGACTGGGTTGCCATTTACTCCTCCAGGAGATCTTCCCGACCCAGGGATCAAACCCAAGTCTCCTGCACTCCAGGTGGATTCTTTACCCCTGAGTGATGAGGGAAGCCTGACAGGCGATTTAACCAGCTAAACCACTTGAAAACCAGCAAATGCTGGGAAAGACTTTCTCTGAATTCCCTTTATCTGCCTAAAAACAGATCCTCTAAGAGGAACTTGAATGTCATAAACCCCCTCCCCCAGGAGTTTCACCAACCAGCAAGCAATGACCTTTATCACTGGCGAGGAGACTAGAAGTTGACACCACACTCAAACTTTGTCACAAACTGTCATAACTCCCATGTATCCAAGGGCCCACTCACCCTTCCTAAAAATCATTTACTCCCCTGGGAAGCCTACATTCCTCCTCCCTTTTCCCAGTTAAGATGATATAGGCATTACAGTAACCATTTCACAATATGTATATATCAAATCATTATGCTACACCCCTTAAACCTCTACTGTGTTGTATGTCAGTTGTATCTCAATAAAACTGGAAGAAAAAGCAAATTATAAAATTAAAACAATTTTTCAAGATGGTATGGAATCCTGAATTCTAAACCAGCTCATAAGTTACTCATTTTCCCCCCCCCCGAGTATCTCCCTTGCATACATGACATATATGGGTCAACAAAATTCTGTGTGGTTTTCTCTTGTTAATCTCTCTTTTATTACAGCGTGTGTCTGACTCTTTGTGACCCCTAGGGGCTATACTCTGCCAGGTTCCTCTGTCCATGGGATTCTCCAGGCAGGAATACTGGAATGAGTTGCCATTTCCTACTCCAGGGGATCTTCCGGACCCAGGGATCAAACTATCTCTTGAGTCTCCAGCATTGGCAGGCGGATTCTAACCACTGCACCACCTGGGAAGCCCCTTTTATTACAGGGGTCTCAGCTAAGCGCTCGGAAGGATAGAGGGAAAATTAGCTTTCCTCCCCTAAACACCAAGGCCAGAAACCAACATAGCTGACACAGGATGCCACTTCTGCCTGCATCTGAGAGCAAGAGCGCTGCTGTCCGAGCCAAGGGCAACATTTCCCATGGTTTCCAAAGCTTTTGATGGCCCTCATTGCCATTAGTGAAGCCTTCTCCTCCTCTCCTTGCTCCTCCTGCTGCTGTGGAAGAAATCAGTTGCTCCAGTAGAACTGGAGACCCCACTGGCATGCAGGAGCCCCCTAAGTGCCAGAGCTCTGCAGGTGCCCATGCCTCTCTGCCACTTTGTTATTCTGTTTCCCTGCTCTCAGAACAATGCTGCCTTGTACTCCCAATGTTTCAAAGAGAGTCTGTGCACAGACAGCCCTTCCTTTGTTATTCCAATAACTCTCCCCACCCCCACCCAGGAATTAAGGCCTCCCCTTCTCTTCAGCACCTGTGCGTGTGTGCTAAGTCGCTTCAGTCATGTCTAACTCTTTGCCATCCCTAAGGGCTCTAGCCCATCGCCTAGGCTCCTCAGTCTATGGGGATTCTCCAGACAAGAATACCGGAGTGGATTGCCAAGTCCTCCTCCAGGGGATCTTCCCGACCCAGAGATCGAACCCACGTCTCCTACATTACAAGCAGATTCTTTACCACTGAGCCACCAGGGAAGCCCTCTGTATCTAGCAGTAAGATCAAACTACCCCTGTATTCAGAAAAACACAGAGCATTCTCTCATATGCATTTGAATATACTTGGATACATGAGGTTTACTACCAGGAAGGATCTTAGATAAGCAACTATCTGGCCAAAGTTTATCCCAATAGGTAATAGAACACACCCATACATAGCAGTGGGTGTGGGTACAAAGTCACTTCAGAAGAGCTGTAGCTAGCCAGGCTCCTTGGTCATGGGATTCCCCAGGCAAGAATACTGGAGTGAGTTGCTAGGCCCTCCTCAAGGGGATTTTACCGACCCAGGAATCGAACCCACGTCTCTTATGTCTCCTGCATTGGCAGGTGGGTTTTTAACCATCAGCACCTGAGGGGAGCTAAGAGACCACAGCCTGGGGCCTGCTGGTATCTCTCCTTTCCAAGACGATTCAAAGAGGTTTGGCCCCTCAGTCTGGCAGACACCTTCCACTGTGCCCAACATTTCTGAACCCCAAGGAAAGACTCTCCCCATCTCAAGCTGCTCTCCATGCCTCCCAACCCCCTGTATTCACTGGTGGTCCAAGGAGATGACCTGCAAAGTTGTGAGTGCTTGTAAGAAGGGACGGTGAGTTTTCATTCTCTATATGGGTACAGAGGAACTGAACCATCAGCAGGACCACTAACTGCTTTCATCAAGGGAAACCTGATTGCTAGGGGAAGAGCTTCATTTCCACAGCATTGGGAAACCCATCTCAACTTGACCAAGTCATCCTTCATCCAGAGATTTCTGAAGATGAGAGATTTGGAGGTGTTGCTTACAACAACAGGATGAGACAGAATCACAGTGAAGTTAGCAAGCCTGGAAAAAAGACGGGGGCCCCCTACTCCACTCTAGATCCCTGCAGTCTTCAAAGGGTGGGGAAGAGAGAGAACAGAAGCCATGGAATGTGCCCAAGGACATGGATGAAGGGATGGCCCATCTGGAAAGAGACTTAGGATTGTGGACCACTGTCAGGGACCAAAGAGAGGCACAGCTGACCCCTCAGCATTGGAGGGGTTGTTGTTCAGTCGCTTAGTCATGTCCGACTCTTTGTGGCCCCATGGACTGTAGCCTGCCAGGCTCCTTTGTCCACAGGATTTCCCAGGCAAGAATACTGGAGCAGGTCGTCATTTCCTTCTCCAACATTATTGGAGGGGGTTGGGGTGCAACTGAACTTGGCAGAGACCACCCTAGTTGATTGAAGCCACCAGCAGCACATGCAGACAAGTGGGCCAGGGTAGGACCAGGGCAGCCTCCCTCTTCACACAGGCTCCCCCCATGGAAGGTGAACCCAGCCATCACCCTATCCCCCCTTCCCAACATATGGGAGTAGCTAGAGCCTGGGACAGAGCACAAGGAAGGAGAGGCCCTGGAAACAGACCTGTGCTTCACTCATACACATATGTACACACACACACACACACACACACACACACTCACTCCTCCAAGGTACACGATTCAGAGCAAAAACAGAAAGGTAAACCTCACCTCCTCCCCCTTCTCCAAGTCCCCTGAACCAAAGACTAGATGGAGTAGGCGGAGACTCCAATTGCCATTAAGATGTCAATTAAAGTAGGCTGTCCTGAGTATAAATATTAATAACTGAAAATGACTGGGAAGCTATCAAATCTGCCCAAGACATTTTTATGGGTCAGTAAGATCTCCTGGAGAAGGAACTGACCACCCACCCCAGTATTCTTGCCTGGAAAATTCCATGGACAGAGGAGCCTGGTGGGCTAGAGTCTAGGGGGTCACAAAAGAGTCTGGACACAATTTAGCAACTCAACAACAATAGCAACCAAGTGAAGCAGAGATCCAGCGCTGCACAGTGGGGACAGTGACTAGAGGAAAAGAAAACTGAACCCTGCCCAGTTCACAGAGCTCAGTAACAAGCTACATGTGTGGTACCCTTCTTAAACACACCTCAAATCTAACACTTTTCTTTCCAGGGCTTAAAGTTGTTGTACAAGGCTGAGATTAGAAGGAAATACAGTAAAAAATTTCAGGAATTATTTTTTACGTCCCAAATTGACTTGGCTGCCTTTTATACCCACAAACTACCCCAAGATGGTATTTTGCCCTTGCCTGCATCTCTGTACCTTCTAAGTTGAAGCTGTGGCTGTATTGGGATAAAAACCAAGAATATGAAGAAACTATAAATAGTGTAAAGTATTCTTATTCCTTCTCCCTCCCACTTTAACCACTGCTCCTGCCTCTGCCTAAAAAAGACACTCAGAACATCTAGTCAGCAATGAATAGACCTCTCTTCATTGAATATTCTCTTGCAGCATGATCTGCTTGATCAACTTAAGATACAAATGAAATCACATCTTGTTCATTACTCTAATGAATCCCCCAAAGCCACATCTTTCCCTACCCCCCAGGAACTCCCTCTTCTCTGAGATTCCCAAAAACCCAGTGATTTTTTAAACCTGAAGGGAATGTGTCTAGGTGGTCCACACTGTTCCCATGCTCCTGCCTGCCCCAAGGTGTCACTATTGAACATTGGTCCTGCACAGTCGGGTGCCCACAACATTTACCACTGCAGTGATGCTCTGACTGAACAGGTTCCCCATAACCTTGCTTTATAATGGCTCTCACATGCTAAGACACTGTTCTCCAGAGCCAGAATTAAGGTGGCACTAGCAATAAAGACCGATAAGGCAATGGCAACCCTCTCCAGTACTCTTGCCTGGAAAATCCCATGGACGGAGGAGCATGGTAGGCTGCAGTCCATGGGGTTGCTAGGAGTCGGATACGATTGAGTGACTTCCCTTTCACTTTTCACTTTCATGCATTGGAGAAGGAAATGGCAACCCACTCCAGTGTTCTTGCCTGGAGAATCCCAGGGATGGGGGAGCCTGGTGAGCTGCCCTCTATGAGGTCGCACAGAGTCGAACATGACTGAAGTGATTTAGCAGCAGCAGCAGTAAAGAACCTGCCTGCTAATGCAGGAGATGTCAGAGACTCGAGTTCAATCCCTGGGTCGGGAAGATCCCCTGGAGAAAGAAATGGCAACCCACTCCAATATTCTTGCCTGGGTAATCTCATGGACAGAGGAGCCTGGTGGGCTACAGTCTATGGGGTTGCAAAGAGACAGACATGACCGAAGCAACTGAGCACACACGCCCCAGCATTTTCCCAAAACCCCATGGGTTTGTGATGAGTCCATGGCACCTAGCACAAAACGGGTCCACTCTACTGATAGGAGCTAACTTGTTAAAGCAAACAAACAACTTGTTAAGCCAAAAGATTCTGTTACAGCCTTCAAAAAGGCCTCGCATTAAACATAATAGAGAGTTTCACTCAAATGACTTTTCTGAACAAAGATCTACTTCCAAAATTGCTGTAGCCACCTACAGAGTGAACTATTGAAAATTTCTCTTGTTAAAAACAATCTGATCAGACTCCCTATTTTACATTTCACCTCTCAGTTAATAAATTTGGTACCACTGAGGAACTTATGAAGGGACACTGAGTTTTAAATCCGAAATGACAATCATGTTCTTCCTTCACTGAACAAATGGCAATTTGGTGCCATATTGTTGAATATGCCACTAGATCCACTCTCCCCCTCCTCTGTTCCTGGAAATCCTTTTCCTGGGTTCACAGTACACACCCCTTTCTCCGGATGGGCGGTCCTGTTTGTGTAGCTCCCCTTCTCAAGCTTCTGGTGCTGTGGCTCCCAGCTCTTGTTACCCCTCAAGGCACCAAACTAGCCCTTGTTGGTTTCCCTAATCCTGCCCGTGCCTTGAGAAACATCCCTTTGGCTGGATTATCTTTGCATTTCCAAGTTTGCAGGTGCCATCTGATTCCTGCTGGAACCCAGAGCTATATATCAGGAGTAAGAGGAAAACACAGTCTCTGTTCTTTAAGCACTGAACCAATGCTTCTGCTTAGTGCAACTCTGTATACCAAATGCTCTCCCATGGCCAGGTTCAAGACCAACCATGACTCTATCCCTAGGCCTGCACTTCAGAGAGACCCCTCTCCTAATACCAAGCTTGTTATTGTGGGACCTTAGGGTGAATTATTTCTTCTTCTTCTTTAATATTTATTTATTTATTTGGCTGAGCCAGATCTTAGTTGAGGCATGTGGGATCTTTGCAGCGGGGTGAGGGATTCGGAGCATGCAGGCTCAGCAGTTTCGGCTCAAGGACTTAGTTGCCCTGCGGCACATGGACTCTTAGTTCCCCAACTAGGGATCAAACCCACGCCCCTGCATTGCAAGGCAGATTCTTAACTAATGGACCACCAGGGAAGTCCCAGGGTGAATTATTCCTGCCAAGCAAAACTCAGCAGCTCTTGGCTAATGGCAAGTTGATTTTCAATGCACTGGACTTTCAGCATATTGAAAATATTTTGGCAAGTTGGTTTTGGGTGAAGTGACTTACTTCTGCACTCACTGCTCCCGCACCTTCCATATATATCTCCTAGCTGTCTTGGTTTGAAGACTCTTCCACTACACTGCAGGATCCTCTGAGAGGGAGAATCATGCGCTACCTTCTTTTTGTTTTCCCCAGACATCTCCTAGGGCCCAGGTACATTGTTTTGCACAAATAGCTACTCAGTAATTGTTTACCAAAAAAAAAGTGAATGAAAAAAAATAAAGATACAGTGAAACACCGAAGCAAAGACAGACAGAATCCATCAGAGATATACAAACTGTTACATGTAGAAAAAGAGGGTTTCTATCTCCTTGTGAAAAAATCACTGAGAAAGGAAGAGCAGAGGAGGAAGGGGAAGGAGGAAGGGGAAGAAAGAAGGTTTCAGAAGGGAAAGAAGAAGGGAAAAGGAAAATTAAAAAGAAAAGGAAAGGAAATATAAAAATCTGAAGTAAAAATAAAAATTATATACCTGTATAATCATTGATATACATATGTGAGCACATGCCTGAAAGGATTTTGTCACTAAGACAATTCGATTATCTCTAACAAAGACGTTCTTTAAAATCACTAGTAATCACATAAATAACGCTGGACATTATGATTCTCAAACTCTACGCAGATTATTTTCACTCTCCCCAGAAAAATGTCTCTTGAAATTCAAAACTCAAACCAGAAGCCTGACCAGGATCCAAGCATGAACATGGTGGAACTGTCTCTGATTTCTAAAATAGGACCAGAGAAATGACTTTCCCGGCAGTATTTTTAGCGCGTGAGGGGAGGCGCTCCCTGTGCTGCTTCTTGGCAGGCTCACAGTCTGCCACTCCTGAGCCTGTCCCCTGAATCCTCCCCTCACTCGGCTTCTGCACCCGTCAGCATCTGCATTCATGCCTGGAAGCCGGTGAAGAGGTGCGCCCAGCTTACTGGAGCTCCTTTGCCTGAAGTGGGGACATTTAAGCCAGCAAGACCTCATCCCCGTGACAACTGTGCTGAGAATAAAAAGACTCCATTTATCCCCAGTTATGAAGCTCCAGGAGTAGCTCAGTTGCAAAAAAAAAAAAAAAGCTAATTCACACACTACATATTTCATTGGTCCCTGGAAAAGCAAATGTAATCCTCCTCTTTCTATGGATCAGGAAAAGAGAGACTCAGAGGGGTGAAATAACATGCCCAGTTCCCCAGCTAGTTAACAGTCAAAGTAATACTTACTGAATAACCAGCATCTGTGTTACATGAACTGTTTATTGTGCCCTGTTGCTCAGTGATCCTCGCAACAAACCCCAGAGGTAGGCTGAATAGGAATTATCATATTCCCATATCACAGAATGGAAAACTGAGGTTCAGAGAAGAAAAACTCTCTAAGCTGACACATCCGGAAAGGTGCTGTGTCAGGGCTCAGCCGGTGACTTCTGATGCCCCTGAGCTGGGGAAGTGTGCAGCCCACTGGCTCTGCGTGCAGGGGCGGGGGTGGTGGGTGAGGCGAGGGAAACCTCCTCCTCTGCATTGAGTGTCAAAGAAAAAGTCAGGACAGCCTGGGGAGGAAGTCAGAGTAGTAAAATACAACGGTAGCCCAGTATCTAGATGATCCTTAGATAACTGGGTGGCTCATGGGGGAGGAGAAGGGGGAAGTGTGCAAAGGGAGCGGAGTGGGAGGGAAATAATTGACAACTGCTTATGGAAACCTCTTCCTTGCAAAGCAATGACTCAGGGAAGCTGAGTGAACATATGTCCCATTTCTCTGGGACCATTGCAATCTAGGCTGTTGTCCTGGAATAACTAGGCACGGTGCCCTCTTTTATTCTCAAAAGCTTTTGCCTTGTACAATAAATCATATAGTCATCCTCCATACAGAGATTTGTATCTCATAATGTTCTAAAGCCAAATGCTCGTCCTGCCTTATTCCACACTCCCCAGGGTAACTGCAGCGCGGACTTTAATCAAACAAGTGCCTCACGATCCAGGAAAGACAGGAACACACAGGGTAGGGGCCAAGTTGCGTGCGGCATTTGCCCTCCCTCAATATTTTCAAGTTGGTGAACACAACAGCACATCGTGTTTTTCCCAGGTGCACTGCAATTGAGGCTCCCTATAAATTTTCCCCAAGCCATGTCATTGCTAAGAGACAGCAAAAGATATCCTGCTGCTGGAGCTCTTTGTTGCTATAATAATGAGACTAAATTTGGAGTAAAAGAAGCAACTTCACTTTTTAAAAATCACACACATACAATATATAATCCAAGAGAATATTTTAAGTTTTTAGATTCTTTTAAAAAAAAAAAAAAGGAAAATAAATGTCGTTTTCCTTAGCACTACAAAAGATGAAGGAGATGATCAGAGGAGTTGAATTACATTTCATCTACTTTCAGACATGGCAGCTCATCGTTGAACATTTTAAAATCGGTGCATGAGTTTATAGTTTCCTATGTAGCCCTTCTGTCTTCTAATTGCCTTTAAAGGGACCAACAGTAAAAGCCAGAAGTCTTTCCAAGCCCCTGGGCTGCACCCCAGGACAGCACATCACGCACTTTCCTGCATCAGCAGATCGACTTACACATGTGTGAGAGCCCTGCCCACCCTTCAAGGATTCATTACTGTGTTTTCCAGGCACCAATGGGTCTCCGCCCTCCGATTTCTCACTCACTGGCTTCAAAGGCCACTCTCAATGTCATCAAGATTAAACCAGATCTCAGGGAGGCAACATAATGCTGGAGTTAAGAGCTTGAGCTTCGGAGTTCAAGCCCTGGGTCCAAATCCCAAAGCTGCCATTTACAAGCCTTGTGACGATGCTCAAGTTATTTACCTCCTGTCTGTAAAACGGGGACAATGATGGTGCATAACTCACAGGGCTGGTGTGGAGACTCCAGCAAATAATTCAGGGTAAACCATAGAGTGCTGGGCACCCAGTATGTCCTCAGAACGGATCCATTATCCATTCTCACAAGTCAAACATGACCTAAAACTTCAGTTAAAATCATCACAGTAGGGACTTCTCCGGTGGTCCAGTGGCTAAGACTCTGAGCTCCCAATACAGGGGGCCCAGGGAACTAAATCCCACATGCTGCAACTAAAGATTCCATGTGTTGCAACCAAGACCTGGCACAGCCAAATAAATAAATATTAAGAACAACAACATGTATACCTGTGGCGGATTCATTTTGATATTTGGCAAAACTAATACAATTATGTAAAGTTTAAAAAAAAAAAAAAAAAAGAATCACAGAAAAAAAAAAAAGAACAACAACAAAAACAGAGCCAAGATATTTCTTTAAAAAAATCACCATAGTATGAAGAGTGAGGTTTTCATAGAAAGAAGGCAGAGTTTGCAATCAGAAAATCTGATTCACTTATATGGTTTTGGCTTAATTTATTTGAATCTAAATTATTTTCTCCCACCCCTAAAACAATGACAAAAAGATCATGGGGTCAAAGAGAGGCTCCAACAAAATAAAGAAAAATGTTTTGTAAACCCAAATACTTTTTATTAGTGTCACTTCAGTCATATCTGACTCTTGACGACTCTATGGACTGTAGTCCGCCAGGCTCCTCTGTCCATAGGATTCTCCAGGCAAGACTACTGGAGTGGGCTGCCATGCCCTCCTCCAGGGGATTTTCCTCCCCCAGGGATCAAACACGCATCTCCTATGTTTTCTGCATTGGCAGTTGGGTTCCTTACCACTACCATCTGGGAAGCCCTTTTTTAGTATTGAGTTATCTAAAAAGTTCATTCAGGTTTTTCCATAACATCTTATAGAAAAACTCAAAGGAACTTGTTAGCCAACCCAATATTATTACTAAAAATAAAAATGAGACTAAGAACACATCATCTACACAAACCTGAAGGCTAACATAACTAAAATGCCCAGTTTCTCAGCTGGAAAGCTCCAATTTCAGGACCAGGCTGGATGGCTGCAGTATACACTGAAACATAGGAGTTTCCTTCTTGTGAAACACTGTATTCCTGCCAACTCCCCTAGATTAAAAAAAAAAAAAAAAAAAGAGGAGAAGGGGTATGGGAAGGTGACATGGATTTCTATGCCCACAGTTCCCAATCAGAAGCAAGAGATGAAACTGTAGACAATCTCCCTCTTAGAAACCCTCTTGACAGTGCAAAGGAATAGGGACCAGCTTAGCTTGCTGGGGAATTGCTAACCACTCTGTCACATGGTGCAGTGGTAAAGAATCCACTTGCCAATTCAGAAGATATAAGAGATGTAGGTTTGATCCCTGGGTTAGGAAGATCCCCTGAAGTAGGAAATGGCAACCCGCTACAGCATTCTTGCCTGGGAAATCCCATGGACAGAGGAGCTAGACAGGCTATAGTCCAGGGTGTCACAGAGTCAGACATGACTTATCAACTAACAACTGTCATATATGCTTTTGGGGACAAGGGTTCAATGAAGACATTATTTGAAAGAAAGATGAAGTAGGGACTTCCCTGGTGGCCCAGCAGTTAAGAATCTGCCTTGCAATGCAGGGGAAGCAGGTTCAATCCCTGGTCAGGGAACTAAGACCCCACATGCTGCAGAGCTACTGAGCCCACGTACAACAACTAGGGCGTCCATAAACCACAGTGAAAGATCCTACCAATGCAAAGATTTCAAATGCAGCAGTTAAGACCTGATGCAGCCAAAGAAAGAAAGATGAAAAGAAGGAAAACAATTGGTATCCTTATTTAATGCCTATAAGAAGGGTCTAAGAAGGGTCTATAAATCACATCTATAGCAAGAAAACAGTCACCTCCAAAGAAATGTTTAAAGCCAAATGCTTTTAAAAGCCCCATCTGGGACTTCCTAGATCACTCTAGTGGTAAAGAATACACCTACCAATTCAGCAGACATAAGAGACATGGATTCAATCCATGACTGGGTTGGGAAGATCCAGTGCAGAAGGGCATGACAACCCACTCCAGTATTCTTGCCCAGGAAATCCCATGGACAGAGGAGCCTGGCGGGCTACAGTCCAAAGGGTTACAAAGAGTCAGACACGACTGAAACAACTTAGCACACACATATGCTTTTAAAATTAACACAGAATTTACAGTCTTTCATATGCTACCTTATGGAAACCTCCTGTTAAAGTTTTTCCATTCTTTCAAGCAATATTAGACACCTGTAGATAATTACTTTTAGCACTCTTTGGAAAAAAAATTGCAGCATTTATTTTTCAAACAGGAAACTGAAGCACAGAGAGGTTAGGTTATGACAGTCCTCTCTTCACCTAGTAGTGTCACCAGAGTAGTTCTAAACCCTTCTGTGTGTAATCAACAAAGCAGCATGTGAATAGCATAACTGTAAATAACCATGCCAATTTCGGTTTACCTGCATTCTCCAGACAATTGGCTTTGTGGAATATGTCAGTTCTCACCACTATCTCTGCTGTAGCACCCATGGAAATAGCTAAAATACCTACAGATTATCTTACTATAGAGCTTTTGGAAAATAAATGCAAAAATAATTTAGGAATAACAATTACAAAGCTCAGTGAATATTTTCACAAGGAACCCAAAATTCTCAGGGTAAACAATCCGTGTCTGTCCTCTATGTCACGTACAAGATGGAAGAATTTGGGACTTCCCTGGTTGTCAAGTGGTTAAGATTCCATTCTGCCAATGCAAGGCCCACGGGTTTAATCCCTGATCCAGGAACTAAGCCCACATGCCTTGGGGCAACTAAGGCTGTGGGCCATAACTACCGAAGCCCATGTGCTCTGCAGCAAGAGAGGCCACCGCACTGAGAAGCCCACCACAACGAAGAGTAGACCCTGCTCACCACAACTAGAGAAAGCCCACACACAGCAACAAAGACCCAGTGAGCCAAAAATAAATAAAAAATTTTTAAGGCAGAAGAATTCAAATATCTTCTTGGGGCATCTTCTTCAGGATCGAAGTTGGATCATTTCCAGGTCAGTCCAGGTGGTGCTCGTAGTAAAGAACCCAGCTGCTAATGCAGGAGATATAAGAGATGCAGGTTCAATCCCTGGATAGAGAAGATTCTCTGGAGGAGGGCATGGCAAGTTACTCCTGTATTCTTGCCTGGGAAATCTCATGGACAGAGAAGCCTGGCAGGCTATAGTCCATGGGATTGTGAAGGGTTGGACATGACTGAAGCGACTTTGCACGCACCACCTAGGACCACAGGAACATCTTTTATGGCTTGTCCTCCACTGGGTATTTGCTACTTAATGTTACTTTTTAAAAAAACTTTTTATTTTATATTGGAGTATAGCTGATTAACTGTTGGGAGCCACGTTAGGCATTACTGACAAAATGGAGGCATGGCCCCAACCCCCCCTCTTTCTCCCACAGGCACAGACCCGGGATGAAGGAGTTAGGCCTTGTGGTTCTGACTTGTTCTTTCCTCTCTTTGGCTGAGTTGACTGAAAAGAATACTAAGGTGCTTATTGTTCTTGAGAAGAGCATGAGAAGGCACAAAGCCTTCTGCAGCTGTGCTCAGAAAATAATTCTTAAAGTTAGTCATTGACATTTGTTCAAGGACTTTTACAAAAGAGTGTTCCAGGGTGAGCAGGTAGGCCGCAGCTTGAGGCCATGGGAGGGATTGCTATCTGAAGCCTATTTGTGAGAAAAATGTTTATGGCAAAGGAGTTTACTGAATTTAGGGCTTAGAAATAATTAAAATAGTTAGAAGTTAGATTTAAGGAATGTTGTATTGTTAGCATATTTTACTATAGCTTACAGAGGTTAGGAATTTTAGAGATACTATAGCTAAAAGCCCTTTTAAGAGATAGTGAGCTCAGGATGTTAGGGGCAAACCGGATTTAGAAAGATAAGAAATAAACTGAGGAATGGAGCATGAGTTACAATGTAATCACAAGTTAACTATTGGACACATAAGAGGAAGTAGATAATAGATGGTAAATCTGATACCAAGATAATGGCTGAAGCAGGAACTCTGTTTGAAGGGCAACAATGATTTATGGAGATAATAAATCTGAGTGAGGGGGAACTGAAAGTGTCAAACCTCTGACCTAATGCTTTTGTAAAAGTATAAAAGAAAATCTTAAGCTTGAAATAAATGTGCAGTCCAAGAAAATTGAGGGGTGTCGTTACTCGCCAACACCGTCCCTCCCTTCAGGTTGAATCCCTGGCTGCTGGAGCTGGACTCCGGCAATTAACAATGTTGTGATAGCTTCAGGACAGCAAAGGGACTCAGCCATACATGTACATGTATCCATTCTCCCCCACAGTCCCCTGCATCTTTTAAATCTTCCACTTCAACCTCCAGTTTTCAACAACTGGAAAGGTGGGGGTAAATGTGATGTTACTTTCTTCTGGCAAAGCAATAGCTTTGGACCACTGCACTTTCCTGTCTATTCTCATTTTTTCTGTAACACTGGGGGGTCACTGGACCTCCTTGGAGAGGACATCAAAGGCTGGCTGTTCTGTCCACACCCCCAACTGTTTATTCCTTGGTCATTCATTTGTATGCTGTTTGCAACTCCATGGACTGTAGCCTGCCAGGCTCCTCTGTCCATGGGTTTTCACAGGCAAGAATACTGGAGTGGATAGCCATTTCCTCCTCCAGGGATCGTATCTGCAGTCATGTCCTATTTGATTGTATGTGTCACCATGTATACAAAACACTGGCCTGAGGTTAGTGAAGATCGCTTCGTCTCCCACTCCTCATCTCCTTCCGTGTGCACCAAGAAGAGCATTAACTATACTAATAGTGTGGGCCAGTCACCCATCCCACCCCACCTCATACCTGGAGAAGTGAACTATGTCACCGATGATTCTGGAGAAATGAACTAGGTGTGCTCCACTCAGCCCACTTGGAAATCTCGTTCAGAGTCAGCGTGGCCACAGACCAGTATGCTTGGGGCTGCTCTCCTGGGAGCATGGTAAGGATCCTGTGCATGCAGGTGAGGCCAGCTACTGCCCTTCTAGGCCAGTGACTGGTGAAGATGCCTGTCTACTGCGTGGTGGCTCTTGGGATTTGCCTTTCTCTAGCTTCCATGCATCACTCCACTTAGAACCGGGGATGGGGGGGTGGTGAGGTTCGGGCACAGATTTGTGGAAAGAGTCTTAAATTGTAATCTCTTAAAACCCTAATTCCTGGAATTCTGTGAGACCCTCCTCACTCTCATCCACTCTGTTTTCTCCATTCAAGCCCATTAGAAGTTGTCATTCAGCTCACATGCCTGCCTTTTCTCGTGCAGTACTCTATGATTTCAGCCTCTTCCCATTAAATGCAAGGGACAGAGCTGAAGTGTTCTCACTTGACTGCTCAGTCTGGGAATAAGGAGATCCATACAGAGATAAAGCTGACCCTGCCTAATCTCATTGAGCAAACAATGTGAGCTGTTTTCCCAGTAATGGAAACGGGGTCCTACGAACCATCCTCACCCCCTCCCTTGGGCTCTCATGGTGAGCACACATCCAGCCTTAATGGCACACACAAAGGTTGCCAAAAAAAAGGATGACAAACAGGTATGAGCATGAGCTCCACAACTGTGGTGCCTTGAGCTCAGAACATGAGCAAATCACTTCAGGCAAAACAGCAAAAGGGATGGCTATCAGAGTAAGAAAGATATGGTCTTTTCTATCAAAGGAGAAGTTACAAGAAATAAAGAAGTGATTCATTCTTAGAATAGTTGAACAGAAAGGTATAAGACTTGTGAATAAGAGTCCTTAAGTGGTGGCTCACTGCCAATCCTTTGTTCTTTTCACTTCCTGATTCTCCTTCCTCATAAGAACATTTTGGTGGGCTAATTTCTCAGGCTTTATTCTTGACATGTGCAAAGAAACTAAAAGGGAGGGGAAATAGTTAATATAAATCCTTCAGTGAGGAACTTACAAGAACTACTCAAGGCCCTCATGGAGACCAGTTGTCCGATACAAACTTAGGCGATGTCCAGGAAAGATTTTTACTCTGTGGTCCTTAACCTTTGAGGGAACCTGCATCTTCGGGAGAAAAACCAATCGGACTTCCCACTCAGTGTGCCTGCTACGAGACACAGGAGCACACCCTTCTATAGCACACCCTTCTGCAGAAGTAAAGACTGCCTTGCCAAGCCATTTTCAATTATCTGTCTTATTCCTGTGACACCATTTAAGAGCATTTCCAACATCAGCTCAGGGGCAGCTGTCGTGTAGTGGTGGAGTGTGTGAAGCCCTGGAGCTGGCAGCTAGGGTTTAGATCCCTGCTTCTCTATTTACTGGTTTCTTGGCTTCAGGTATGTAACTTTACCTCTGACTCTGCTTCTCATTTGTGAAATGAGGATAATAATAGTACCTACCAGAAATTCCCTGGCAGTCCAATGCTTAGGACTCTGAGGGTGTGGGCTCAATCCCTGGTCAGGGAACTAAACTCCCACAGAGCCATGTGGGACAACCAAAAATATAAAATAAAAAATAATAGCATCTATCTCTCAGGTTTTGTATAGGACTAGACAAATTATTAACACTTCTAAAATATTTAGACAGTGACAAGTATGTAAACATTCAATAAATGTTGGCTATCATTATTTGAGTTTGAATGTGATGGTACATGCAAGCAGAAGCATTGGATAAGATTTAATTTTGTCATTAATAATGGTAACAGACAGAAAAACATCTGGTTGTCTCAGCTGAGCATAGCTTCATCCATCATAAAAAGTTCAACAGGACTCTTTTCGAGGTTATATGTTCAGCCTCCTTCATCTTAATCTAAATAATTGTGTACATTTAAACAGACCCTGGTGCTGAGAAAGATTAAAGGAGAAGAGGGTGGCAGAGGATGAGATGATTAGATAGCATCACTGACTCAATAGACATGAATTTGAGCAAACTCCAGGAGATAATGAAGGATAGGGAAGCCTGGGGTGCTGCAGGCCATGGGGTTGCAGAGAGTTGGACATGATTTAGCAACTGAACAGCAACAACAACATACATTTTAGTTGATTGGTGAATTACGTTCCAAGTGTTACTTGAGCTGCCCCATACAGGTGTGAGAGCCTGACTCTACCGCACAACTTGGAAGCACTGGATTTCCGTTGTCATTGGCCTCAGAGCCTGCTACATAACCTGCTTATCCACTTCCATCACGCCTGTAGCTTTGGGTCTCAGTCTCCATGCGGGACACTACAGAGGCTAGCCCAAAGTAAGGATGGCAAGTGGAAAAAAGGGGAACTGGATAAGAGTATCAAGGTCAAAGGCATTCCTCAAATGCTCTAAATGCCCAGGAAAGTAGCAAGGTAAGAAGTGATTAATTTCCTCAAAGACGATCCTTGCAAGACAACGAGCTGAATTCCCATAGAATCCGCAGAATTCGGGTTTCATTTTTACTCTGAGTTCTACACACAATAGATCCCATTCCCTAATTGCTATGCATTGCTTCAAATGAAAGAAACACAGTATGTTCTGTTTTTATGGTAATTGATAGTCTTGTTCAGAAAATGCAAAACTCCACCACTTGCTGAACCAATTGTTCAATTAAGTTGTCGCTGTAATTCCCAGGCAGGAGGGGGTTTCAGCTGGGTTGCAGGCAGCATCCTTCTCATTCTCACAGTAGGGGCTTATTTTTGCTTCCTCACATGATCTAACTGAAGACTCCCTGTCACCACTGGAGGAAGAATATGACTTCTGTTTCCTGTCTTCCTGCAGAACAGGACTCTGCAGCAAATCACAAATGCAACAATTAATAGATGCCAAATCAATTAAGTTTTCAATGAATGCATCTGTATATGTAGTGAAAGCTAAGCAGTTGCACTCAACTCGGAGCTTAGTGGAAAGCTGAAAGGCATTTGAAAATGCTAGGAAACATGAGAAATGTGTGCATGGAAAGTGGATTTCGTGGTTGTAAATCCAAGTTGCCAGACACTTGATTGACCTGGTGGCTCCTGCCTGCAAGTCTCTGCTGGGATCCTTGATACATCTGTTACCAATAACACACTGACTGAAACTGCCCACCCTGGCCAGGAACCATAGTAACCGTCTGCATGAGTTATTTTAAGACAGAAAGTCCTAGTAAGTAACACAGAATTAACAAGCTACCACCAATTGGAAGAGTTCGGAAAGGTCAAAGTTCAGTTCAGTCGCTCAGTCGTGTCCAACTCTTTGCGACCCCATGAATCGCAGCACGACTGGCCTCCCTGTCCATCACCAACTCCCGGAGTTCACTCAGACTCATGTCCATCGAGTCGGTGATGCCATCTAGCCATCTCATCCTCTGTCGTCCCCTTCTCCTCCTGTCCCCAATCCCTCCCAGCATCAGAGTCTTTACCAATGAGTCAACTCTTCTCATGAGGTGGCCAAAGTACTGGAATTTCAGCTTTAGCATCATTCTTTCCAAAGAAATCCCAGGGCTGACCTCCTTCAGAATGGACTGGTTGGATCTCCTTGCAGTCTGTCCTACCACCTCCTAGAATCCTTCTCACTGCCATCCATCTTGGCTGAACAATGCCTGTGCCACCACAAAGGACCTTGAGTCAGAATGACTGGCCAAAGACAACCCGGAAACTAATCCATCACCATAAAACCTAAGACTGTGAGCCACGTGGCAGAGCAGTTCTCCTGGGTTCCCTAACCCTTCTGCTCTCGGCCCAGGCACACCCCTTCCCAATAAAGTCTCTGTCAGCACATGTGTCTCCTTGGGTAATTCATGTTAGATAAGAGCCCCCTTTCAGGCCCTAAAGGGGTCCCTCTCCTTGCAACACATCCACTGGGAACCATGGATACATCTCTCCTGACCTCAAGGTGGTAGCTCAGGGAGAACACCTCATGTCACAGGCAGTAAGTGGTAAAGAATTTTGCAGGGACTTTCCTGGTGGTCCAGTGACCAAGACTCCATACTCCCAGTGCAGGGAGCCTGGGTTCCATTCCTGGTTGGGGAACTAGATCTCTCATGCTACAACTAAAGAATTCACATACCACAACTAAGACCCAGTGCAACCAAATAAATAAGTAAAAATAAATAAATTCAAAGAATTTTGTAAAACTACCCCGATTCCAAACCCTCTAGAAGGGTTGGAGGATCTTGGTTTTGTGACATAGACACCCACACCAGCAGGAGCATACAGGTAGTTTTCCAGCTTCCATAAATAGACTTTTAAGTAATACACAGTTCTAATTACAGTTTGCCTTGAATATTGATTCTCATTCTTGACAATAATGAATTAAGGAAAATAGCAATGAATTAAGGGAAGAGTCTTTGACCAGGTCTGCCCAGATTCTCTTATCCTTTAATTACCTGGTTCTACACCTGCACTGTAGCTCTTATGCTAACAGAGCCAGCTTTCTGTGACTCTGGCTCCTTCAACACCTACCAAGGCAGCTGAGAATATCCACCTCATTTACTGGATGCTGATGTTATTCTCAAACTGCAAGACACCATCCCATCTATATGTGACAACAGACTCTGAGGTATCCTTGCCAATACATTAAACTCTCTGCTCCTTGTCTCAAACACTGTCTCTCATGTCCTGCCCTCCTGGTTCAAACTTTCAATTCCCAGACTTAACTCTTCCGGTTCATGCTGGTACACATGAGCCCTGTCCTGCAGCTCTTTTAGTGAACACTTCTTCGCTTCTCATACAGGAGAAAGTCTTCCCCCACTTGTCATGTTGAAATGTCACCCTAGTTGCTGGTCTAGGAGTGATGAGGAGAGGCAGATCTTGAGAAGCACAGGCTCATCTTGTGGACTGTCCATCTCAGGAGAGTCTTGTGCATGGTCTACAGATGTTACAGACTGAATCATGTCCCCTCAAAATGAGGTTGGAGTCCTAACACACAGCACCTGAGAATGTGAGCTTATATGGAAATAGGGACTCTGCAGAGGTAATCAAGTTAAGGTGAGTTCATCCTGGATTAGGATGGGCCCTAATCCACTATGAATGGTGCCTTTATGAGAATACAAGACACACAGACACAGAAGGGGCACGTGCCATGTGAAGATAGAATATAGCAAACGAAGCAACTGACAAAGAAGTAATCTCAAAAATATACAAGCAACTCCTGCAGCTCAATTCCAGAAAAATAAACAACCCAATCAAAAAATGGGCCAAAGAACTAAACAGACATTTCTCCAAAGACGACATACAGATGGCTAACAAACACATGAAAAGATGCTCAACATCACTCATTACCAGAGAAATGTAAATCAAAACCACAATGAGGTACCATCTCATGCTGGTCAGAATGGCTGCTATCAAAAAGTCTACAAACAATAAATGCTGGAGAGGGTGTGGAGAAAAGGGAACCCTCTTACACTGTTGGTGGGAATGCAAACTAGTATAGCCACTATGGAGAACAGTGTGGAGATTCCTTAAAAGATTGGAAATAGAATTGCCATATGACCCAGCAATCCCACACCGAGGAAATCAGAATTGAAAGAGACACATGTACCCCAATGTTCATCGCAGCACTGTTTATAATAGCCAGGACATGGAAGCAACCTAGATGTCCATCAGTAGACGAATGGATAAGAAAGCTGTGGTACAAATACACAATAGAAGATTACTTAGCCATTAAAAAGAACACATTTGAATCAGTTCTAATGAGGTGGATGAAACCGGAGCCTTTTATACAGAGTCAAGTAAGCCAGAAAGAAAAACATCAATACAGTATACTAACACATATATATGGAATTTAGAAAGATAGTAATGATAACCCTATATGCAAGACAGCAAAAGAGACACAGATGTATAGAACAGTCTTTTGGACTCTGTGGAAAAAGGTGAGGGTGGGATGATCTGAGAGAATAGCATTGAAACATGTATATTATCATATGTGCAACAGGTCGCCAGTCCAGGTTCGATGCATGAGACAGGGTGCTCAGGGCTGGTGCACTGGGATGACCCAGAGGGATGGCATGGGGAGGGAGGTGCAAGGGGGGGTTCAGGATGGGGAACACATGTACACCCATGGCTGATTCATGTCAATGTATGGCAAAAACCACTACAATATTGTAAAGTAATTAGCCTCCAATTAAAAAAAAAGAAAGAAAGAAACAAAGAAGGACGTGATGGATATAAAAGCCAAGGAATTCCAGGGATTGCCAGCAACCATCCAAAGCTAGGAGAGAGCCTTGCAACAGCTTCTTTCTTAAAACCTGTGAGAAGGAACCAACGATTGAGTTCAGACTCTGGTCTCCAGAAGTGTGAGAGAATACATTTCTGTTTAAGGCCCCCTCTTTGTGGCAACTTGTCACAGCAGCCCTGAGAAATGAATGCACCCAGAGGCTGCTCTTTTCCACTTCTGCCAGCCAGTGAAGGCAGCCAAGGGGATTCCAGAGTTTAAACCCTAATATCCTCATCCCAGACCTTGGGATCCCACCTCTTCCCACCTCCTAAAATTAGGAACCTTAATTTTAATATAGACATATATAGAAGTGTGTGCTCAGTCATGTCTGACTCTCTGCAACCCCACAGACTGTAGCCTGCCAGGATCCTTTGTCCATGGAATTTTCCAGGCAAGAATACTGGAGTGGGTTGCCATATCCTACTCCAGGGAATCTTCCTGACCCAGGGATTTTTAGAGTTGTAACTCTATCACGTTTACAATCAAATCTTGTCTGATTTTCAGCACAATCTACCTTCTAACTCCAGAAGATAAGGGTCTGTTGAAATGCTGCCATAAAGGTGAGCTTTCACACTGTACCTTTAGGTGATGATTGACTAGTTTGAATAGGTCATTTTCTTTTCTCAGGGTGTCCCTGGCCATGAACCCCAGACAACTAATCACCATTATGCCACATCTTCCAAGCATCAGGACGACTGTATAGGCCATCCGTCTCCGTCTTCCGACTCCCCACCCCAGTCTAGCCCTGGTCAGAGTTTTATCTATGTGATGCTACAGGACCCCAGGGGTTATCACCACCACGTGAACCTCAGCATTTGGGCCTGCTCCCACCGGCCAGAGAATTATCCAACTTCAGGATTTCCTCCTAAGACTCTGTTTCCTAACACACATATATGCACGCATGCTCAGTCATGTCTGACTCTTTGCAACCCCATGGACTATACCCCATCAGGCTCCTCTGTCCATGGGATTCTCTAGGCAAGAATTCTGGAGTGGGTTGCTATTTCCTTCTCCAGGGAATTTTCCTGATCCAGGGATCAAACCCATGTCTCCTGAGTCTCCTACACTGGCAGGTGGATTCTTTACCACTGCACCACCTGGGAAGCCCCTGCTCCCTACAGACCACTCCTTATATCAACTGTCTTAGATTGGAATCTCCTAAATGAAGAGCCCGACATAGGACTAATTACAAGGAGTTTGTTTGGGAAGTGATCCCAGGAAGTATCAAAAGGGAGTGGAGAAATGAGACTGAGAAGGGGAGGAAGCTGAGATAGGTATGTTAATGAGCTGGTTATCATCTTGGGCCAGTACAGCTCATCCCCATTGGAAAATCTGGGAAACTTCATAGATCTCAACTCAGGGTGTACACCCACCAAGGTCGGGGGGCAAGGGGCAAGCAGCTCTCACCTGCTCCTGGTACCACAGACTTTCCAGCACTTCTGGCCCACCCTGTGTAGGGGCCAAGCACACTCCTGTAGCCAGAGAAAGGGTCACTCAGAGAGTTACAGGTTGTTATAAAGCAGCAGCTGTCTGCTTAAAAACAGTGATGCTGAGGGGACACAGGTAGAATATACACCATACTGCTCTCCTCCAATATAACATACTCAGGGACAGTGAAATGAATACCCCAGTGCTTGTGGACTTGAGTTTGGATAGAGGCGAGGCAGACTCTGAAATAAGAGGGCAAGAAGAAAGCTAATGTCATTTTTCCTTAGTCACTGCCCCCAACAAATAGACCTTTATTCTACTCTTAAGTTCTCAGAGTCAAGAAAGCAAAGAGGGAAATTGCTCAAGTACAGAATGAGCGACTGCATTTATTCAATTAAAGTTATTCCAGTCTTCTCTAGGTGTTGGACAGAATATACTGTCTATGTGGGAACACAAGGAGGCCTACTTGTCTTATGTGAGTTCAGTGCTGACTCAGAAGTTTACTTCAGTAACTGAAGAACATCTTCTTGATGGTGCAGCTGCCACGATGCTAACATAATTTTCCTCGGACATGAGCTGGGGAAAGATATCCTCTAGACAGAATGCCAGTCAAAACAAACAAAAGATATCCCATGGAAGTCATTTACTCTGTTGTTATTTCTTGGATCACACCATGAAAAAAGTCTATCTGCCTGGCTAACAAACACATGAAAAGATGCGCAACATCACTCATTATCAGAGAAATGCAAATCAAAACCACTATGAGGTACCATTTCACGCCAGTCAGAATGGCTGCGATCCAAAAGTCTACAAGCAATAAATGCTGGAGAGGGTGTGGAGAAAAGGGAACCCTCTTACACTGTTGGTGGGAATGCAAACTAGTACAGCCACTATGGAGAACAGTGTGGAGATTCCTTAAAAAACTGGAAATAGAACTGCCTTATGATCCAGCAATCCCACTGCTGGGCATACACACTGAGGAAACCAGAAGAGAAAGAGACACTTGTACCCCAATGTTCATCGCAGCACTGTTTATAATAGCCAGGACATGGAAGCAACCTAGATGTCCATCAACAGATGAATGGATAAGAAAGCTGTGGTACATATACACAATGGAGTATTACTCAGCCATTAAAAAGAATACATTTGAATCAGTTCTAATGAGGTGGATGAAACTGGAGCCTATTATACAGAGTGAAGTAAGCCACAAAGAAAAACACCAATACAGTATACTAATGCATATATATGGAATTTAGAAAGATGGTAACAATAACCCTGTATACAAGACAGCAAAAGAGACACTGATGTATAGAACAGTCTTTTGGACTCTGTGGGAGAGGGAGAGGGTGGGATGATTTGGGAGAATGGCATTGAAATATGTATAATACCATATATGAAATGAGTCGCCAGTCCAGGTTTGATGCACGATTCTGGATGCTTGGGGCTGGTGCACTGGGACGACCCAGAGGGATGGTATGGGGAGGGAGGAGGGAGGAGGGTTCAGGATGGGGAACACATGTATACCTGTGGTGGAATCATTTCGATATTTGGCAAAACCAATACAATATTGTAAAGTTTAAAAATAAAATTAAAAAAAAAAAAAAAGTCTATCTGCCACCCTCAAGGTCATATGCAGGATTGCCAGCATTTTCTACTTAACTATTTCTAGTGAGGATCACAGTCTGATTTAGGAAATGCTGCCATTTGTAAAGAAATCATTTACATGCTCTCTCTAAAATGTTACTGTTGGTCTTGAAAAAGATTAAAGAAAAAATAAACCATGGAGTCGATACAGCTGCTTCAGACCAGATCAGATCAGTCACTCAGTCGTGTCTGACTCTGCAACCCTATGAATCGCAGCATGCCAGGTCTCCCTGTCCATCACCAACTCCCTAAGTTTACTCAAACTCATGTCCATTGAGTCAGTGATGCCATCCAGCCATCTCATCCTCTGTCGTCCCCTTCTCCTCCTGCCCCCAATCCCTCCCAGCATCAGAGTCTTTTCCAATGAGTCAACTCTTCGCCTGAGGTGGCCAAAGTACTGGAGTTTCAGCTTTAGCATCATTCCTTCCAAAGAAATCCCAGGGCTGATCTCCTTCAGAATGGACTGGTTGGATCTCCTTGCAGTCCAAGGGACTCTCGAGACTCTTCTCCAACACCACAGTTCAAAAGCATCAATTCTTCGGCGCTCAGCCTTCTTCACAGTCCAACTCTCACATCCGTACATGACCACAGGAAAAACCATAGCCTTGACTAGACGAACCTTTGTTGGCAAAGTAATGTCTCTGCTTTTGAACATGCTATCTAGGTTGGTCATAACTTTCCTTCCAAGCACTAGCTTTTTCCCTACCCTCTTGCTTTGTCCGTATAGTCAAAGCTATAGTTTTTCCAATAGTCATGTATGTATGTGAGAGTTGGACCATAAAGAAGGCTGAGCACTGAAGATTTGATGCTTTCAAACTGTGGTGCTGGAGAGAATCCTTGAGAGTCCCTTGGACAGCAAGGAGATCAAACCAGTCAATCCTAAAGGAAATCAACCCTGAATATTCACTGGAAGGACTGATGGTAAAGATGAAGCTCCAATACTTTGGCCACCTGATGTGAAGAGCAGACTTATTGGAAAAGACCCTGATGCTGGGAAAGATCAGGGGCAAGAGGAGAAGTTACTCTGACTCGGGTTTAGCAGAGAAAGTGTTATGCTGTGGGCAGCAAGTAAACTCAATATGGTAGGTTAGTCTATACAAGATTGCTGATCTTCTACAACTCATCAGCTACAAAATTCATACTGTTAAATAACCCTCCAACCAAGTTGCAGGGATGTTTTGTGTCAGTCTCAGCCACCAATAGGGATGCTATCAAGGCAAGCCCCCACAAACAGTTTCCTTTTCTGACTGCTGTGGCTGGACTGGGCCCTTGTGGCTCTTATTAAGATTGCAAGATGAACCTCAGCAACATCAGAGAACTTTGGAAAAAAACAAGTTTATTACTCACAGGTCTTGGAGGATACAAGGCATGCCTGGTACCACACAGTGGCGGGGGATAGGGGGAGTTGGAGACAGAGAAGCAGGGTTCTGCATCTATCAGGGTCAAGGGGAAAATGCCTAGGGTTTCTTGAGCTCACTCTTTGCTGGTGAATTTAAAATATAAGAGTGGAAACTGGGCTTCCCTGGTGGCTCAGTGGTAAAGAATCCACCTACCAATGGAGAAGATATAGGTTCGATCCCTGATCTGGGAAGATCTCACATGCTACAGAACAGCTAAGCCTGTGTGCCACAACCACTGAACCTGTGCTCTAGAGTCCAGGAGCCAGAACTATGGACTCCCGTGTGTCCTGGAACCCGTGCTCCACAAGAGAAGCCACTGCAATGAGAAGCCAGTGAGCCACAGCTGGAAAGTAGCCCCCACACTTCGCTTGAGCACCAATGAAAACCCAGTACAGACAAAAATAAGTAATCTTTTTAAATTAAAAAAATAAAATAAGAGCAGAAACTAAAGCACTGCAGGTGGTCAAAATGGTCATTGATCTCAGTCAACCAGTGATTTTACAGAAAGACGACTTCACAGGCAGGTCAGGTCATTAGCTCTTTATCTGGTTGTGTAGCTGGCACTGTGGTTATTTGAAATAAGTGTACTTAAAGTGGATGCCTGGCCAATCAAAAGCTTAATGCCAGGCGCTTGCATTACCATAAAAAAAAAAAATCTGTCAGTGAACTTTCTTAGATTCAGCACGGCTTAAAAGGAATGAGCAACAACCAGAAAATTAGAGGACACTTTCAAATTTCAAAAAATTGGAGGATACTTCTAGTTTTAAAATGACACTGCCCCTTCTCCTGGAAATCACTGTAAAACAAAGACAATGGGAAATATAAATCAAACTACATCCTCGATGACACCAGAAGACATAAGTGCTCTAGGACACAAAATGAGGAGAAGATGCCAAACTCAGCATCAAACAGGAGGCTAGAAAGATACTGCAAAAGAGCATGCCTGTGACCGCTAACCTCAGCAAAATAGCAAAGCACAGACCCTGTAAAAGAGGTGACACATACAGGTGGGCAAGACCAGTAATTCCTGATTTTGCAAAGCTCTGTGAATCAGTAATGGCACCAAGGAGAAGTGACGGAGGCAGAGCTAAGTGAGAAATCAATAATCATGCCATATTTGTAGGGCACAAACTGTCTATAAGGCTGGTTAGATACAACTGCTCATTCTTGCTAGTTAAAGGGAGTAAAGGCTACATGAGCCCATATAACCTATCTCATGAAAAATGTCACTGTGAAACAGGATAGATTCTTGCTAGCCTGAATATGACCTGACTCCCACCACTATACAATCCCTTTCCAACACACACAGACAACTTCTGCAAAGACCTGTTTTAAGAAGTTCTCATCTTATTCAAGGAAGAATAATAATAAAAATGTATCCAGCCCTGGGACTTCCCTGGTGGTCCAGTGGCTAAGACTCCACACTCCCAATACAGGGGCCCTGGGTTCCATTCCTGGTCAGGGAACTAGATCCCAAATGTCACAACTAAAAGATCCTGTGTGCCGCAACTAAGACCCCGTGCAGCTGAATGAATGAATGAATAAAGGATCCAGCCCTACAACATAATTTGCTGCGGTATTCACTAACACATTGTTTATAATGACAAAATATTGGAAACACATTAGATGTCTGTCATAGGCAATAGTTACATACTGTTATCTCCAAACAATAGATTGGGCTTCCCAGGTGGCGCTAGTGGCAAAGAACCCGCCTGCCAATGCAGGAGACATAGGAGACACAGGTTTGACCCCTGGTTCGGGAAGATCCCCTGGAGAAGGGCATGGCAACCCACTCCAGTATTCTTGCCTGGAGAATCTAATGGACAGAGGAGCCTGGTGGGCTATGGTCCACAGGGTCGCAAAGAGTCGGACACGACTGAAGGGACTTAGCACAGCACACAGCAAACAACAGATTACTGTGCATCTGTTGAAAAGACTGATGATTCTGTACGTACTAATAAAGTACTCTATGTCAGCCAGGATGGTCTGGGTCATCGCAGTAACAAACAACCCCAATATTTCAGCAGGTTATCACAATAAAACTTTATTTTACAATCATAAAATATACATTCCTTAAGCAGGGGAATGTCCTGCTCCATATAATTCAAGGACCTGGGTTTGCCAGCTAGAACATCATAATCATAGTGGCAGGAAGGAGAGAGATAAAAAGAATTATGACCTACTCTAAAGTCTTTCTACCCAGAAGTGACACATGTCACTTCTGATTACACTTCATTGGTTAAAGCAAGTCATATATATGATCATGACTAACTACAAAGGGTCAGAGAAGTGCATTCCTACTAATTAGCCAAAAGGAGAACTGGAAATAATTAATGAGTAGCAATGTTTACTATCATTTCCCAGAGATACTAAGTGAAAGGAAAAAGCATGCTTTATTCTTCACATTAAAAAACATATGACATATACTGTGTATTTTTGATATGCATTGAGTATTTCTGGAAATCCATGCTGAAAATCAGATAGTTCTAGGTAGGCATAGAAAAAACTGAGTGGTTTAATTTTCTTAAAGGCTTAATTTTCACTGTATAGGATTTTGTATTTTATGTATTTCATACCAGATACATGTATTATCTACTAAAAACTTATATTTAAAAACAAAAAAAAGTAAAAGGCATCCCCTTTGACCCTAAAGCATAAAAGGCAATATAAGAAATTTATCTGAATTTGACTCCCCTTAAAGAAAACAATGCAAGGGTTTCCCCGAAGGAACAGATGAGTCCTGAAGAGACTTTTTAAAATTATTTAAATTGATAAAGATTTAGTAATCATGACTTATAAAATTTCCAAATGGCAGACATTTTTAAATTCAGAGACAGAATCAATAGATCTTGATCTGAAATGAATTTGATAGTGATCAATGTCTATGAAAAAGACGACCAGATCACCACATGATGCAGCTACCCATTTTTGGCCAGAACAACTGAGTCATAAATGCCTTTGCTTGGTTGTATTGAGTGAAATAAGTCATACAGAGAAGGAGAAACAGACTCAGAGACTGAATGAATTTATGGTTGCTGGAGGCTGAAGACTGGAGGGAAGGGATAGTTAGGGAGGTTGTGATGGAAGGGTACACACTGCTATATTTAAAATGGATAACCAACAATGGCCCACAGGGATAGCACCGGGAACTCTGCTCAATGTTATGTGGCAGCCTGAATGGGAGGGGAGTTTGGAGGCAAATGGATACATGTATATGTATGGCTGAGTCCCTCTGCTGTCCACCTGAAACTGTCATAACACTGGCAATCAGCTATACCTCGATACAAAATAAAAAGCTTTTCAAAATGCATTAGTTTGTGAGGAGTAAACTCCCTCACAAGTACACATTATTATTTGATAACAGTCAATTAGAAACTTTGGTTCTTGATGACAGCATTATGGATAAGATGTGAACTGTTCTCTGTCCATCAAAGAAAGCCCAACTACTTTCTAAAATCAGCTTGAAAGAGGCTTGTATCAGGGAGAAAAGGATGTTCTTTCCTTATATAAACTGCACGTCTAGTACATTTCCCCAGCCCGAGATCATTTTTAATACAAACGTCATCTTGTTACAGAATTCTCAGAGCTCTCAAAGTTCCATAAATCACTAATTAGTTATGCCACATGTATAGCAACTTCCAAGTTCTGTGTCTCTCCATACAGATAGTTCTGTTGGGGGAAAAAAATAAGACCAGATATTTCTGGGCCCTTGAATACCACCATCTACCCCACATAATGGCTTCCTCCACACCTCTGTCCCAGAAACACAAAAGCTCACAGTTGAAATAAGCCACCTGGGTGCCTCAGTCTGGGACTCTGACCACTAGGAAGAATGAAGCAGTGTCTTGAAAGTAATCACAGGTAGGATCCACTTTGCTCGGGCTCTGTGTCCTGAGGTGGGAGCCAGAGAGGGTCTGAATATAAATAGAGCTCATCACGGCTCCTTTCCAGCCATTCTGCCTCAAATGGCTGGCCAGTTTGGGGTGCCACAGCAAACCTAGGATGAAAGAAGATCTCAAAATAGCCTGCACATTCAGAGACAAGTTCAAGGACTGAAGAATAAAGGTGAAGTAGGAGAGAAGGAAATGCTTTTCTGTTATGGAATCAGCTGCAATAAAATGATGTAATATAAAAGCGGATTCTTAGAAAACCATGGGAAAAAACAGCATCTCCACTGCTTCTGCACCAGGACAAACCATCAGCCCTTAAAGGAATAGGACACTCGTGAGGAAGGAGCCTAGTTCTCATGAACTTCTCCAGTGGCTCAGTGGTTAACAATCTGCCTGCCACGCAAAAGACAAAGGAGACTTGGGTTTGATCCCTTTCGGGAAGATTGCCTGGAGAAGGAAATGGCAACCCACTCCAGTATTCTTGCCTAGAGAATCCCATGGACAGAGGAGCCTGGTGGACTACATTCCACTGGCTCACGAAGAGTGAAACACAACTGAGTGACTAAATAACAAAAACAATAGAAAACCAAGGTCTCAGGAGAACTCAAATTCAGCTCAAAGAAAGTGACTCTATAATCAGAGTATACCAGTTAAGGTCCCCAAGAAAAAGAAATGCAAAAAGGCAAAATGGTTGTCTGAGGAGGCCTTACAATACAAATAGCTGAAAGAAGAAGAGACATGAAAAGCAAACGAGAAAAAGAAAGATATATCCATCTGAATGCAGATTTCCAAAGAATAACAAGGAGAGATAAGAAAGCCTTCCTAAGTGATCAGTGCAAAGAAACAGAAGAAAACAACAGAATGGGAAAGACAAGAGATCTCTTCAAGAAAATTAGAGATACCAAGGGAATATTTCATGCAAAGATGGGCACAATAAAGGACAGAAATGGTATGGATCTAACAGAAGCAGAAGATTTTAAAAAGAGGTGGCAAGAATACATAAAAGAACTGTACAAAAAAGATTCTCATGACCCAGATAACCACCTAGAATGCTCACTCACCTAGAGCCAGACATCCTGGAATGTGAAGTCAAGTGGGCCTTGGAAAGCATCACTACAAACAAAGCTAGTGGAAGTGATGGAATTCCAGTTGAGCTATTTCAAATCCTAAAAGATGATGCTATGAAAGTGATGCACTCAATATGCCAACAAATTTGGAAAACTCAGCAGTGGCCACAGGACTGGAAAAGGTCAGTTTTCATACCAATCCCAAAGAAAGGCAATACCAAAGAATGTTCAAACTACCACACAATTGCACTCATTTCCGATGCTAGCAAAGTAATGCTCAAAATTCTCCAAGCAAGGCTTCAACAATACATAAACTGAGAATCCCCAGATGTTCAAGCTGGATTTAGAAAAGGCAGAGGAACCAGAGATCAAATTGCCAACATCCACTGGATCATTGAAAAAGCAATAGAGTTCCAGAAAAACATCTACTTCTACTATATTGACTCCACTAAAGCCTTTGACTGTATGCATCACAACAAATTGGAAAATTCTTAGAGATGGGAATACCAGACCACCTTACCTGCCTCCTGAGAAATCTGTATGCAGGTCAGGAAGCAACAGTAAGAACCGGACATGGAACGACTGACTGGTTCCAAATTGGGAAAGGAGTACATCAAGGCTGTGTATTGCCACCCTGCTTATTTAACTTATCTGCAGAGTACATCATGTGAAATGTCAGACTGGATGAAACACAGGCTGGAATCAAGATTGCTGGGAGAAATATCAATAACCTCAGATTTGTAGATGACACCACCCTTATGGTAGAAAATGAAGAGAAACTAAAAGAGTCTCTTGATGAAGGTGAAAGAGGAGTGAAAAAACTGGCTTAAAACTCAACATTCAAAAAACTAAGATCATGGCATCCGGTCCCATCACTTCATGGCAAATAGATGGGGAAATAATGGAAACAGTGAGAGACTTTATTTTGGGGGGCTCCAAAATCACTGAGGATGGTGACTGCAGTCATGAGATTAAAAGATGTATTCTCCTTGGAAGAAAAACTATGACAAACCTAGACAGAGTATTAAAAAGCAGAGACATTACTTTTTCCAGTAGTCATGTATGGATGTGAGAGTTGGACCGTAAAGAAGACTGAGTGCCGGAGAATTGATGTTTCTGAACTGTGGTGTTGGAAAAGACTCTTGAGAGTCCCTTGGACTGCAAGGAGATCAAACCAGTCAATTCTAAAGGAAATCAATCCTGAATATTATTTGGAAGGACTGATGCTAAAACTGAAGCTCCAATACCTTGGCCACCTGATGCAAAGAGGTGACTCACTGGAAAAGACCCTGATGCTGGGAAAGATTGAGGACAGGAGGAGAAGGGGGCGACAGAGGACAAGATGGTTGGATGGCATCACCAACTCAATGGACATGAGTTTGAGCAAGCTCCAGGAGACAGGGAAGGACAAGGAAGCCTGGAGTGCTGCAGTCCATGGGGTCGCAAATAGTCGGAGAGGACTGAGCAACTAAACAGCAACCAACTGGGGAGACATGTCCTGTTCTATGTCTTTGTGTTTTTTTCAACATGACCAACAGAAAAAAATAAAATTTTAAGAGGAATCTATATAAATACACCTACTAATAAGAAAAACATACTTTACCAGACCATCTGTCCCGATTGTGTATTTTGAAAATCCTATCATATTATTTTGATTTATACAAACAGCATAAATTGAGCACCTACTACATACAAGGAACTAAGCTGGATACAAGGCATGCAAGATTAAGAGAGCCAGTACCCCAGACCTCATAACTTTACTAGCTAGACATATAACGAAAAACTCATTGTAACAGCTGCATTGAACAGATTGCTCAGCATTTGATGGGAACTCAGTGAGTGTTTACTGAAAAAATAAATTTTAAATAGAGGAGTGATAGAGAATTATTTTTAAAAAGACAATGCCTGAATTTGATCAGGAGAGACACATCAGAGACAAGGAGATAAGCGAACTTAGAATTTACAGATAATTTAAAATTCTCCAGGAGGGTGGGCAAGGATGGAGGCAGCCTTCTTGAGAAAGCCTTATTCATGAAACTGCAGACGTGCCAGCCTTGCAGCAAGGACTCAGGTTATGGAATTGGCTGCATATTGGCAAAAGGTTGTTAAAGACAAGGTTTGGAGTGTAGGTCAAGTCCAGATCACAAAAAGCAGTCTGAGGAGTTTCGCACTTCTGCTGGAACAAATGAGGCGGTCACTGTGGTTTTGTATTGAAATAATCTCCTTCGCATCTGGAAAATAATCTCCTTCGCATCTTTTCCATCTGGAAAATGAAATTGAGTTATCAGAAGTGGATAGCAGGATGAGAGCCAAAATCAGTCACGGAAAAGAGGAGGTTTCCAGAAACACTTCAGAAGATGGAATGGGGACGGAGGCCTGGGTGGAATCTGGGGGGAAAAGGAGAGAAAGAAAGACAATATTGGGTGACTGTGAAATACACAGAAAATGGGACTTCCCTGGTGGTCCAATGGCTAAGACTCCACACTCCCAATGCAGGGGGTCCAGGTTCATCCCTGGTTGGCAAACTAGATCCCACATGCTACAGATAAAATTCCTGAGTGCCAAAACCAAGGCCCAGCACAGCCAAATAAAAACTTAAAAGAAAGAAAGAAAGAAATACGCGGAAGAGATTGGAGAGATGGTGAATGCAGAAAGCCAGGGGTTAGGGAGGTGATACAGGTCATAAATTCTGTTTGAGGACATTGACTTTCAGGTGAGTTGGAATCAGATGGGAAAATCCAGTAGGCAAAGAGAATAGATTTTGAGGCTAGGAGACATGGCTAAGATTAAGACTTGAGGGTCACAGAGTCATCAACACCAGGAGCTTTTAGGTAATCTGAAGGTAATAATTAGTATTACCAATACCATAAAAGCAAATAACATTGTTATTGATAACAATATGCCCTGCTTAGTGTTTTATTACAGATTACATGTAATTCTTATAACAAACTTTTCAAAGTAGATATAATTATTATCCAATTTTTTTTTTTCAGATAAGTCAGCTGAAACACACACAGACTGTCCTGTCCTAGGTCTCAGAGCCAGCAAGTGCTGGAGCAGAGAAGCTCTAGACAAGAGGACAAGTCCAGAATCTACCCCAAAATGTGTTTTGCGTGGCCAGCGCAGCACTTTCATGAATTAAATTTGACTTTGGCCATTGCCTGCAGCCTGCTCCACAAGTTCACCACCCTCCCCAGCATACCACTGTGTCTTAATCCCACCTACGTAATTGACGGACACTAAGATGAACTGTCCAGATCCCCTCTCATGGAAGGACCTGTCTGTCACAAGCAACTGTCAGCTCCTTCAGGGTTTGTCTCAGTGGCAGGCAGCTGCCTGTCCCTAGATCACACCTCTTCCAGGGCATCCAAAGACTGATGGAGACAAGAAGGGGAGAAAGGCCAGGCCATCTTGGCCCAACACAGGATGACTCTGATGGGTCATTCCCACTTCAGAACCCTGCTGAGTTTGGATGAGGCTCTCAGCATGCATCGTGACTCACCGTCTTCTTTCCAGTTCTGCTTCCTTTCCTTCCCTCCCTCCCATGGGTGTTGTTCTCTAGGGCACTTACCAATTAGTGTTTTGCTCACTAAATTCCATCCTAGAGTGCACATCTAGAAGTACTCAGCCTGTGACATGTAACCTGCCCATTCCTTGAACACAGTGAATTTTTACACCTACAAAAGGCACAAGCATTGTCTTAAGAGTTTCTGAATGTTTAAGATTTAGCTTAGTGTATGAACAAAAGCAAGTACAAAGGGCCTGTCACCAGTTGAACAAAAGTTGACTCAGATTCCTTTCCAGGCCAGAAAATCCACTGTGAGCTCAGTCTGGGGGTTGCTCCAACCATGGCTCCCATCTGCCTCCCCTACATCTTTATATTTGAATGCCTACTCTCCAAAGTCTCCAAGCCTACAATCTGACCTGTCTAAGGCCCAGCCCTAAGCTAGTTCAACAGGGGATAGAGCGTCAGGCTGTTGACTAGACTCACTCCTGCCCCATGCATCAACTGAGTCAATGTCTGGAAAGGGGTTAACACATATCCCTGGCACTAACTTTTTCCTTTGGCTGAGAACTTCCACCGCCTCCCTCAAGTTCTTCTGTTAAAATGCAAATAATCTAAGTATATATGTCTGTATGTCTTCATTATTTATGAATTGATAAAAAGATGAGAAGGATTCAGGCCAAAACATAAACAATGGTTTTCTTTGGGTTGTAGAATTGTTGGTATTTCTTTTTTTTATTTTTCTACAGGACTGATGCTGAAGCGCCAATACTTTGGCCACCTGATGTGAAGAGCCAACTCATTGGAAAATACCCTGATGCTAGGAAAGATTGAGGGCGGGAAAAGAAGGGGGTAACAGAGGATGAGATGGTTAGTCAGCATCACTGACTCAATGGACATTGAGTTTGAGCAAACTCCAGGAGATAGTGAAGGACAGGGAGGCCTGGAGTGCTGCAGTCCATGGGGTTGCAAAGTGTCGGACAGGACTTAAGCAACTGAACAACAACAAATTTTCTAAAATGAACCTGGGCTGTTTTTACAATAATGTTTAAAATGAGTTTTCAAATACAAAAGGACTGTACCCTTCTTCTCTGCAGATAACCTTGGAAAAGGAAGCCCATTAAGCTATGAGCATGAGAGGAAGGTATTAATACCTTGCTGTCAATGATTTGGAAAGTCAGCCAGTTGATATCAGAGCATCGAGGAAAATGAGATGTTGAAAAGTTCTATGTTAGATGAAGCTGGCCACAGTGAGAGGCCATAGTTTTCTGATTAAGGCATCTAAGGTCAACTAGAGGAGGAAGGCTTTGCAAAAATGGACACAGGAGACTAACCTTATTCCTCAACCTCCAGTCATCCATCCTTTTGCCCCTACCCCCATAGCACGCAGGAGAAGGAGCAGAAGCCAGATGCACTTCTACCCCTTATGGCAGGGGAGTGCTTCTGCCTGCCCCTCTTCCTCCTCTGATGATTTCTGAAGTCCCTTTTATCTCTCACCTGTGAATTTCAAGCCTAGGTCTTCCCTGGTGGCTGAGATGATAAAGAATCTGCTTGCAATGCAGGAGACCTGGGTTCAATTCCTGGGCCAGGAAGATCCCCTGGAGAAGGAAATGGCAACCCACTCCAGTATTCTTGCCTGAAGAATTTCACGGACAGAGGAGCCTGGTGGGCAAGAGTCCATGGGGTAGCAAAGAGTCAGATGTGACCGAATGAGTAACACAGAACTAGGCCAAAGCACTTGATCCTTTTCTCACCTCCTCCAGGCTTGGCTCTGAGGCGTCTTACTGTCCAAGATGGGGAGAAGCCTACCAAACAGGAGCCCAAACTAGAACACCAAGAAGAAAGGGCACTGAGCCCTTCAGCTTAGCCTCGTCTATGCCCGGGGATGCCTTTCAGCAAAGCCCAGCTTCACCTGCATTGCCATGCACTGGCCTTGTGACCTCGCAGCTCTCCCTGCTGCCAGGCTCCTGTGTTCACTGCAGTTCTCACTGGGACCCTGCTGTCCCCTGGGGTCTGCCGCCTCCCGGTTGCCCCCGACCCAGTGCTGTCCGCCTGTGTGTGGGAACATGCAGACATCTTCCGTGCTCTGTGGAAGACAACGGAGACCCGGCTCTGTCCTGCATGGTCCCCTCATATCCAGTTGTTACTAGAAGCACCCGCATTAAAGCTTGGCCCAGGGAGTGGGGAGTCAGGGAGAAAATCAAGGCGCCCCAGCTCCTTTCCTTTTCTTCTCTATGGAGGATGAGGTCAGCACTTTGCACAGGTCCTCTGGGGTTACCTTTATGCATTAAGACAGCTCCCTGGCTTTCACCTTCAACAGCCAGCACTGAAGGGTCTTCTCTGAAAGAGTTCTCAGAGTCCACTTCACCTGCAAGCCTAGAAAGTAGACTTGTCTGTGAATGTGTGTTCCTAGTGCCTAACCCTCTTCCCCTTAGTGGAGGATGAGGAATAAGGTTAGTGTAATGTCTCCCTGCAGTCTTTGCAATCCCAGGGACTGCAGCACACCAGGCTTACCTATCCTTCACTATCTCCTGGCATTCGCTCAAACTCGTTTCCACTGAGTCAATGATGCCATCCAACCATCTCATCATTGGTTGCCCTCTTCTCCTTTGCCTTCAATCTTTCCCAGCATCAGGGTCTTTTCCAATGAGTTGACTCTTCTAATCAGGTGGCCAGAGTACTAGAACTTCAGCATCAGTCCCTCCAATGAGTATTCAGAGTTGCTTTCCTTTAGGATTTTCTGGACTGATCTCCTTGCTGTCCAAGGAACTCTCAAGAGTCTTCTCCACAGTCTTCACCACAGTTTGAAAGCATCGATTGTTCAGTGCTCAGCCTTCTTTATGGTCCCACTTTCACATCCGTACATGACTATGGAAAAACCATAACTTTGGCTATGCGGACCTTTGTCAGTAAAGTGATGTCTTGATTTTTAATACCCTAGGTCTGTCACAGCTTTTCTTCCAAGGAGCAGATGTCTTTTAATTTCATGGCTGCAGTCACGGTCCTTAACCAATAGCTAATGGGGCAGGAACATAAGAGCCTCAGCAGCCTTGCTGTGGGTTGGGACAAACCCTCAAGTTCCCCTGGAGGGTTGGGGGTGGAAGTCCTTCCTTCTGAGGCCCCCCTTCCTTCCCCATCTCCCTGGCTACTGCCTTGAATGCATCACTTACTCACACGTGAACGCACTCTCCAGGTCTGCTTCTGGGAAACATGACTTAAGACTCTCCATTTCCCTCTCTTCTTTCGTCTTCCTAGAAGCAGTGAGCTCAAACCACTTCTATAGTCTGCTTTCCTTCTACCATACTTCAGTATAGTAGAAGGAAACCTCACTTCTTAGAGTGGTGAAATCTCTAACTTTTTTTGAAAATGTCTTTCTAAAGAAATACCAAGACAAGTGATTCAGCACAATCTTCTTTTAACAAGACAGATACACTCTGAGAAAATGGAAACCCAGGAACCCTCTTGGACTTTGCAATAATGACAGTTGACAAGAGCCTTGGGCCATTTATCTCAGAATTTTAAACTTAGAATACCCTGATCCCTTTATTGAATTTTATGTTAAACTTGTTCAATTATTTTCAACCAAATTGCAAGTTATCCTCCAGATGCTAAATTTGACCTGCTTTTTGAAAATAGGTTAGACGTTCTGTGTGCTCCTCTGAAATCTGACATTGTTCCATAACTAACATTAACTTAAAAATCGGAGTGAGCCGCCTTTGCAATAAACTGTCAATAAAATATGGTCTGCAGAGACTTGACTAAGTTTGCTTCTGATTGGTTTTAAAAGTTTAATATGAAACAAGAAGCTCCTGATATTGGGCTAATTTCTTCTTCAAATCAATCCTGCTTATGTAGTGCATTAGGAAGCACCATTAAGCTTGTGCATGGTATCACAAGGCCAAGCCTGAACTTCATTAACCATAAAATAAAAGATCAGCCATGATGTCAACCTGGAGACCTAGAGCCCCAGTTTCAGGAGGAGGAGATTTGATGCTTCTCTTTCCACCAGTCTTCTAGACTAACTTTAGATATATCATTTTAGAATCTCTAAGTGAAGATATTCCAAAGAATGCTCATGCTTAATGATATAGTGAGTCGGTTTCATCAAGCTAATTTTTGTCCTCCTGTGAATTTCATCAAACTTTTTTTGCCAAACAGAACATGGTAAAGCGAAGAATTATTACCAAAGTTGTAGGTAATTTAGACATTCAGGACCACAATTAAATCTGAAATGAACATTGCTACTAAATTAGCTAGCACACTTCTACCATTATTCTCCTCCTTGTGGCCAAATTAACAATACCAGAAATAGCAAGCAACTCTTGAAAGCAGAAAATTACATTACATGTAGAAGGGAGGTTGTTGTTTAGTCACTCAGTCATGTCTGACTCTTTGCAACCTCATGGACTGCAGCACACCAGGCTTCCCTGTCCTTCACTATCTCCTGGAGTTTGCTCAAACTCATGTCCCCTGAGTCAGTGATGCCATCCAATCATCTCATCCTCTGTCGCCCTCTTCTCCTCCTGCTCTCAATCTTATGGTATGGAAGGGTTGAGCAAATAATATTCTCTGAGGGTTTTGAGTACTTACCATGTGACAGATACTATCTTAGAAGCTTTATCATATTAAACTCCTTAATCCTCACACCAATGAGGATTATCAGTGAGATAAGTACTATTATTATCCCCATTTTCCAGAAGAGAAAATGTAGTTACCAACAGCAAGGCATTATCCCTCATGTACTGTTTTAGGGGGTGAGGAATTAAACTCAGTTTTCCTCCAAAGCCTATACTCTCACCAACTATGGGATCAAGCTGCCTCTGATAGAAGACTGACTCAATCAAAAAGCAAACAAACAAACCTTCCTCCATAATCAACCAGGAAACCTAAACTTCTTTCTGTGGGACCAATTCCATGAAAAAGGCCAGGGCCTCAGAAGGCCTGTATAAACTTGTAAACAAAAGAAGGCGGCAGCACCTAGTGACCCCGGCACCACTGAGCGGTACGGATGGGCACCATTCTCCAAGACCGCAGTGTGAGTGGCTCCCCCTGGAGGCGGGCAGCCCTGAAGCAGGAAGAAAATGACCAAGTCCGTGAATCGCTGGAGATGCTTTGGATTGCAGTGAGGTCCAAAAGACAGAAGGAGGGAAGCCTGGGGAAACGACTAGGCCAGCCAAGCAGAGGTGTGAGGCTGTGGGAATTTGATACAAAGCAAAAACGTCACCAAAATGGGAGCTGGGAGGTGACTGAAGAAATTCCTGGCCTGCTTAGAATTTTGACAGATTGGATCCTCAATTAAATTTGCTCTGAATTCTTAACTGCCCATTGGCCTCCTCTCAAATCAGTCCCAACAGAATGTACTTTGGGCATCAATCACAGCCTTATCGTGGGGAAGGGGCTTGTGTAACTCAATGAAGCTATGAACCATGCTGCACAGGGCCTCCCACAGATAGACGGGTCATAATGAAGAGTTCAGACAAACAACGGTCCATGGAGAAGGAAATGACAAAGCACCCCGGTATTCTTGCCCTGAAAACTCCATGAACAATATGAAAGGCAAAAAGATATGACACCAGAAGATAAGCTTCCTCAGTTTGAAGGTGCCCAATATGCCCCTGAGGAAGAGTGAAGGGCAATTAATAATAGCTCTAGAAAGAATGAAGCTGCTTGGCCAAAGGCAAACAATGCTTAGTTGTGGATATGTCTGGTAGTGAAAGGAAAGACTGATGCTGGAAAGAACAATTTTGCATAGGAACCTGGAATGTTAGGTCCATGAATCAAGGCAAATTGGACATGGTCAAGCAGGAGACTGGAGAAGGAAATGGCAATCCACTCCAGTATTCTTGCCTGGAGAATCCTAGGGATGGAGGAGCCTGTTGGGTGCTGTCTATGGGGTTGCACAAAGTCGGACACAACTGACGTGACTTAGCAGCAGCAGCAGCAGCAAGCAGGAGATGGAAGATTGAACATTGATATCTTAGGAATTAGTAAACTAAAATGGACAGAGAATGAGTGAATTTAATTTGGATGACCATTATATCTACTACTGTGGAAAAGAATCCCTTATTTTTTTTTAAAAAAAGGAGTACCCCTCATAGTCAACAGAAGAATCCAAAATGCAGTACTTGGGTGCAACCTCAAAAATGACAGAATGATCTCAGTTCATTGCCAAGGGAAGCCACTTAACATCACAGTAATCCAAGTCTATGACCTAACCACAGATGCTGAAGAAGCTGAAGTTGAATGATTCTATGAAGACCTATAAGACCTTCTAGAACTTACACCAAAAAAAAGATATCCTTTTCATTATAGGGGATTGAAAATGCAAAAGGAGGAAGTCAAGAGATACCTGGAGCAACAGGCAAGTTTGGCCTTCAAGTACAAAATGAAGCAGGGTAAAGGGTAACAAGAGAACATGCTGGTCACGGCAAACACCCTTGCCAACAATTCAAGAGACAACTCTCTACGTGAACATCAGCAGATGATCAATACCAAAATCAGAATTAATTATATTCTTTGCAGCTGAAGATGGAGAAGCTCTATACAGTCAGCAAAAGCAAGACTAGGAGCTGACTGTGGCTCAGGTCATCGGCTCCTTGTTGCAAAATTTAGGTTTAAGTTGAAGAACGCAGGGAAAACCACTAGACCATTCAGAAATGACCTAAATCAAATCCCTTATGACTATATAATGGAAGTAAAGAATAGATTCAAGGGATTAGATCTGGTAGACAGAGTGCCTAAAGAGCCATGGATGGAAGTTCATAATTTGTACAGGAGGCAGTGACCAAAACCATCCCCAAGAAAAAGAAATGCAGGAAGGTAAAGTGGTCGTCTAAGAAGGCTTTACAAATAGCTGAGGAAAGAAGAGAAGTGAAAGGCAAAGGAGAAAAGGCAAGATATACTCAACTGGATGCAGAGTTCTAGAGAACAGCAAGGAGAGATAAGGCTTTCATAAGTGAATGCAAATAAATACAGGAAAATAATAGAATGGGAAAGACTAGAGATCTCTTCAAGAAAATTGGAGATATCAAGGGAACATTTTATGCAAGGATGGGCACAGTAAAGGACAGAAGTGGTAAAGACCTAATAGAAGCAGAAGATATTAAGTAGAGGTGGCAATAACACATAGAAGAACTATACGAAAAAACGTCTTAATGACCTGGATAACCATGATGGTATGGTCACTCACCTAGAGCCAGAGATCCTGAAGTGTGAAGTCAAGTGGGCCTTAGGAAGCATTACTACAACAGAGTTGGGGGGGGCGGGGGGATGGAATTCCAGTTGAGTAATTTACAATTCTAAAATTCTAAATAATCCTATTTAAAATCCCAAAAGATGATGTTGTCAAAGTGCTACACTCACTATTTCAGCAAATTTGGAAAACTGAGCAGTGGCCACAGGACTAGAAAAGGTCAGATTTCATTCCAACCCCAAACAAGGGCAATGCCAAAGAATGTTCAAACTATTGCACAATTGCACTCATTTCACAGGCTAGCAAGTATGCTCAAAATCCTTCAAGCTAGGTTTTAGCGGTACGTGAACCAAGAACTTCCAGATGTACAAGCTGGGCTTAGAAAAGGTGGAGGAAACAGAGATCAAATTGCCAACATTTGCTGTGTCATAGAGAAAGCAAGAAAAGAAAGCAAGTAGATGTTTTCTACTTCTGCTTCATTGACTATGTAAAAGCCTTTGACTGTGTGGATCACAGCAAACTGTAGAAAATTCAAAAGATGGGAATACCAGATCCTCCTACCTGCCTCCTGAGAAACCTGTATGCAGGTCAAGAAGCAACAGTTAGAACCAGACATGAATTGGGAAAGGAGTACGTCAAGGCTGTATGTTGTCACTCTGTTTATTTAACTTATATGCAGAGTACATCAGGCAAAATGCCAGGCTAGGTGAATCACAAAATGGAATAAAGACTGCCAGGAGAAATATCAATAACCTCAGATACGCAGAGAATACCACTAATGACAGAAAGCGAAGAGGAACTAAAGAGCCCCTTGATGAGGGTGAAAGAGGAGAATGAAAAAACTGGCTTGAAACTCAATATTAAAAAAAAAAAATGGAGATCACGGCATCCGGTCCCATCACTTCATGGCAAATAGATGGGAAAACAATGGAAACAGTGACAGACTTTATTTTCTTGGGCTCCAAAATCACTGATGACAGTAACTGCAGCCACAAAATTAAAAGACACTTGCTTCTTGGAAGAAAGCTATGACAAACCTAGACAGCATATTAAAAAGCAGAGACATTACTTTGCCAATAAAGGTCTGTATAGTTAAAGCTGTAGTTTTTCCAGCAGTCATGTATGTATGTGAGAGTTGGACCATGAAGAAGGCTGAGCCCTGAAGAACTGATGCTTTGAACTGTGGTATTGGAGAAGACTCTTGAAAGTCCCTTGGATAGCAAGGAATTCAAACCAGTCAATCCTAAAGGAAATCAGTCCTGAACATTCACTGGAAGGACAGATGCTGTAGCTGAAGTTCCAATACTCTGGCCACCTAATTAGAAGAGCCGATTCATTGGAAAAGACCCTGATGCTGGGAAAGATTGAAGGCAAAAGAAGAGGGAGGCAGATGATGAGACGTTTAAATAGTATCACTGATTCAATGCACATGAATTTGAATAAACTCTAGGAGACAGTGGAGGACAGAGGAGCCTGGTGTGCTGCAGTCCATGCAATTGCAAAGAGCTGGACATGACTGAACGAAGAGCTGGACATGACTGAATGACTGAACAACAACATAAAGAGTAAAATGACCCTCTTCCCAGCCTCCTCCACCCATACCCCTGACTTGCCTCCCCTCCAATGACACCCACCCAGATGCACTTCAAGGGGCTGTACTTGTCTGCCTTTGCTTGGTTCTCTTAGACTTCTAACTCACCTGGGAAATGCCTGATTGTCATTTAGGACAGTTACTATATCATCTGAATAAGTGTGAAAGTGTTAGTCACTCAGTCATGTCTGACTCTTTCCAATGCCATGGACTGTAGCCCACCAGGCTTCTCTGTCCATGGATTCTCCAGACAAGAATACTGGAGTGGGTTTCCATTCCCTTCTCCAAGGAAACTTCCCAACCCAGGGATTGAACCTGGGTCTCCTGCTTTGCAGGCAGATTCTTTATCATCTGAGCTACCAGGGAAGCCCCATATCATCTACAGTGTAGACAGTATGTGGTCTGTTGTAAACAACCAGTCCTCATTAGCTGAACAAAGTGGAATTCCTCAGGGCATTGGAGAGGCCACTGAAATTATAGGATGTTAATCTCTCTATCTGGAGAAGGCAATGGCACCCCAGTCCAGTACTCTTGCCTGGAAAATCCCATAGACAGAGGAGCCTCGTAGGCTGCAGTCCATGGGGTCACTAAGAGTCGGACACGACTGAGCGACTTCATTTTGACTTTTCACTTTCATGCATTGGAGGAGGAAATGGCAACCCACTCGTGTTCTTGCCTAGAGAATCCCACGGACAGAGGAGCCTGGTGGGCTGCCGTCTATGGGGTCGCACAGAGTCGGACACGACTGAAGTGACTTAGCAGCAGCAGCAGCAGTCTCTCTCTCCAGTACTCTTGCCTGGAAAATCCCATGGACGGAGGAGCCTGGTAGGCTGCAGTCCATGGGGTCGCTAAGAGTTGGACACGACTGAGCGACTTCACTTTCACTTTTCACTTTCATGCATTGGAGAGGAAATGGCAACCCACTCCAATGTTCTTCCCTGGAGAATCCCAGGGATGGGGGAGCCTGGTGGGCTGCCGTCTATGGGGTCACACAGAGTCAGACATGACTGATGCGACTTAGCAGCAGCAGCAGCAGTCTCTCTCTCTCTCTATATATATATATACATACACACATGTATATATACACATACATACATACACACACACACCATAGCTATAAATATAGATACAGATGCCTAGAGAGCAAACATGGTGTTTGTGTGTATATGTGTGTATATATGTAGAAAGAGAGAGAGAGAGAATACATACATATTGTAATTTTAATGGCCTCTCCAGTGCCCTGAGGAATTCTATTTGGTTCAGCTAATGAGGACTGGTTGTTTACAACAGACCAGATGCTGTGCTCAGAATTCAAAGGTAGTTGTAAGTGATCCCTTGTTAATCTCTCCCTCATATAAGCCTCCTAAATACAGAACCTTATAACTCTCGGTATGTTTCAGACTCACTGGGAGGACTTTACATTTCTGCCCAGGCTACATGCTATAGAAATTCTGATTTACTGTGTTTCATCCGATCTAAGATGTCACTGCCTATTTGAAGTGTATTTTATCTACAACTAAGAAAGAAAAATGCTTCCAATTATTTCATCAATTTTAAGAAGCACAGATTTCTGAAATGTAGGGGAAAATTACATCTAAGAATAGTAGTTTGCCTAGTTTGGGGACCCAGGCATTAATGCATGGTTTTTTTTTTTTTTAATATCTATTTATTTGGCCGTGCTGGGTATTGGTTGCAGCATGTGAACTCTTAGATGCAGAATGTAGGATCTTAGTTCCCTGACCAAGGATCAAACCTGGGTCCCCTGCATTAGGAGTGTGAACTCGTCACAACTAGACTATGTGTTTTAAATGAGACTTAAATGATTCTAATAAGAATCACTGCCCTGATATCTCTGCCATATGTCTTACTATTCAGCCATTCTTCATTCAAGAAGCATATTTTAAACACTTACTGAACTGCAGATGGTCTATAATGTGTAATATTACACACACATTTTATATATATATATATATATACACACATAATATATATATAATACATAGCAGACATTAATATGGCAAGTTTCCAACCCATATGGAGCTTATCTCTAGTATAGAAGAGATAGGTAAATTAATGAGGGCATTTTCTGTCTCCTTCACCAGATCATGAAAGCAGTAACTCTTCCCTAAGTAAAATGGCTCTATTCCTAATAGAATGGGGAGAGAATATGCAAACCTTCTGTCCCATGGATGAAGAACTTCACCTTTGTTATGCTCCAGTATCTCGACTCTTGATACACCAGACCTCACACATCAGAAAACTATGAACAGTATTGCTCTTTCCAGCTAAGAAGCAACTGGGCCTTGAACAGCAATAACAACAAGGAAGGAGAGGTATACTTGGCTAGAAATAGCTGGAAAGCCGAACACACTGGCAACAGAGTCAGGAAGAAGAAAGATCAAAAAACTAAAGTAACAACTGGAACAGAAGAAAAAGAATAGCAAGCTGCAGGGGTGGCAGATAGAAGATATGACACTAGAGATTAGAAGCAGGCAAGACCACAAAAATGACCAGAAGCAAAAAGTGACAATGGAGAAGAGATCTGGTAACAAAGAATCAGAGGAGGCGAAAAAAGACCAGAACATTGGCAGTTTGAGTGCAAACAGAAACGCATAGCCAGCATCAGGTGAGGAATTTGGAGAAGGAATGAGTCAAGTCCTACCTGAAAGACACTTCATTACAAAGTAGAAGAGCAATTGACGTTAATAATCATTGAGATTAACGATTATTTTCTATTATTAAAATTGCTGCCCAACCCCATTTAAAAGCTTTGAGAGGCTTACACAGTTAAGACTGAGTCATACAGAAGATTCTCTTTTAAGGAATTGCTGATCAAACTGTTGTAGCCACGCATTCTGGGAAACAAACTCACTCAGAAGGACAATGCAGACAATGGAGTGCAGTTTATTACACCGGCGGGCCCAAGGCAGAGTCTCCTCTTAGCCAAAGACCCTGACCAGTTTTTCTGAAAACCGTATATACCCTAAGTGTACGTGCCCAAACCCACCTCCCCAAATTCCCTGAAACTAGTCTGAACAAAGGAAAAGAAAGACACAATCAAAGTTAACCCGTGATTCATATGCCTTAAGCCTAGGTAGTTAACAGTGGACAATTATCAATAGGCCTGTGGTCATACTCCAATAAGCATAATAGAATTTATGATTCTATTCAGTTACACAGATAATTAGGGTATTCTTTTAGGCAACAGAGAGTCTAGGTACGAGCCCTGGGGCTCTTCCATCCAGGGGGCCTGGTTTTCCGGTTGGTATGTCATTTCCATAGATACTGGGCATAGAGCTCAAAGCCCACAGTCTGGCCCAAGATGGAGTCCTGCTTTCAAGATGGAGCCTGTTCTGTCTGTTTCCTCCTTCAAAATCAGTAGAGCAGGCTCTCTATCCTTGCGTCAGTGTGACAGCTTTATTTCTAGAGGGATGTAATCTCACCTGGATGTTACTCATCCCTAGAAAAATAGAACTCCCCACTTAGACTTTACCTGGAAACTTTTTATTGACTTTGCCTTACAAGGGGATTCCCTGGTGGCTCAGATGGTTAAGAATCTGCCTGCAGTGCTGGAGACAGGGTTCAATCCCTGGGTTGAGAAGATCCCCTTGAGAAGGGAATGGCTACCCACTCCAGTATTCTTGCCTGGAGAATTCCACAGACACAGGAACCTGGCAGGCTACAGTAGTCCATGGGGTCACAAAGAGTCAGATATGACTGAGCAACTAACAAGTATTTATATAGTTACACTTAACATGTTTATGTCCTCAGTTCAGTCGCTCAGTCGTGTCCGACTCTTTGCAACCCCATGAACCGCAGCACGCCAGGCCTCCCTGTCCATCACCAACTCCCAGAGTCCACACAAACCCATGTCCATTGAATCAGTGATGCCATCCAACCATCTCATCCTCTGTCATCCCCTTTTCCTCCCATCCTCAATCCTTCCCAGCATCAGGGTCTTCAAATGAGTCAGCTCTTCGCATCAGGTGGCCAAAGTATTGGAGTTTCAGCTTCAACATCAGTCCTTCCAATGAACACCCAGGACTGATCTCCTTTAAGATGGACCGGTTGGATCTCCTTGCAGTCCAAGGGACTCTCAAGAGTCTTCTCCAACACCACAGTTTATGTCCTACCTCCACCCAAAATATGGAATTTAAAATATATTAATGATTAATCCAACAGAGAGTTCAGAGTAGGTTTCCATATCTAAATTATGTTCTAATTCATGTATCTCCCATTCCTTTGAAAAAACAAATAAGTATAACATATGATCTAGCATAGGCTCAACCTAAGGTGATTCCCCATCATACCCAGAGCACATCAGCAAACAACTTTCTGAAATGTTCAGAATTCTATCCGTAAAGGAACCAGAGGATACGCAAACCCAGTACCAGTTCTAAAAACTCAGTCAATAATGCATTTAATAAAAATAAAAACATAGATGGATCAAAAGGTTAAATTAGAAGACACTTCACACTACATGACTTGGGCATTGGCAAATAATCCATCAAATGAAGAGGATGTATTGAATGCCTCTACTGGGCCTAATATTGTTTCATCAATGAGAGACTTAAATTATGAATGAGATCATGATGCTGTATCATATACTCATCTATCATTTATTGAGTTGCTACTTTATAGCAGGTATTAAGAGACAAAAATCTCATAGTCCACTGAAGGAAAGAAACACAAACACACATAACTGGTACTGCGAGGAATTTGGCACAGCACCTGGTGACTCCAGATCCTGAGTCCATGTCCGCTGACCTGAAGGTGCACAGGTGCTCATGCCACCAGTAGAAGCTCAATTTGGCTGAGTGAAGTTCTCATCACGAGCAAGTACAGACCACAAGGCATTTGCGGGTCGCTCTTTGGTCTGAGTAGACCGAGACAATGCCACGTGGGCTGGGTGGTCGGCTGGGAGATTGGGCTGGAGAGGAAACATAGTAAATTGGGAAGAGGACAGAAGAGACAGCCTGGATGCTTGAACCAGTGCAGGGAGGGTTGACAACTACAAGACCTGAGCAGCATCATCCTTTATACCAGAAAGCTCGTGGGCATTATGGGGAAAAAATAAAACAAGAAGAAAGTGGAGGAGGTGCTAGAAGAAGAGGAAGAAGAATATGTAGTGGGAAAGTTTTAGACCATTGAGTAGTAAAGGGCAAAGTGGAGTATCTCCTAAAGTGGAAGGGGTTCTCAGATGAGGATAACACATGGGAACCAGAAGAGAAACTGGATTGCCCTGACCTCATTGCTGAGTTTCTGCAGTCACAGAAAACAGCATACGAGACAGATAAATCAGAGGCAGGCAAGCGCAAAGCTTATTCTGATTCGGAAGATAAGGGGGAGGAGAGCAAACCAAAGAAGAAGAAAGAAGAGTCAGAAAAGCCACGAGGCTTTGCCCAGGGTTTGGAACCAGAGCAGATTATTGGAGCTAGAGACTCCAGTGGAGAACTCATGTTCCTGATGACATGAAGAACTCTGATGAGGCTGACCTGGTCCCTGCCAAGGAACCCAATGTCAAGTGCCCACAGGTTGTCATATCCTTCTATGAGGAAAGGCTGACATGGCATTCTTACCCCTCAGAGGATGATGACAAAAAAGATGACAGGAATTAACTCTCTTGAATACCAGCCCCTGTCGCATCTGACTGGGTTTCAAGTGGGGAAAAAGTTCTCCTTGTCTTGACACCATAAAGGTGGCTTGAGAAGATGTCCTTTGAAGAGCCAGTATAGTTTCTGTGCTCTACAGCAGCCCAAGGGCTTCAAGGCCATTCCACGCTATACAGTTTGCACACCCATCCCAGTGGACGGGAAGGGAAGGAGGGTCAGTGTTTGACGGCAACCCATTCTGAACTTTCCAAAAAAAAAAGCAAATGGCCTTCTCTGAAGAACAAAACGCAGAATGGGATGTAGGAGAGCAAGAGATACTGTAGATCTTCAAAAAGCATCTCCACAATCCACACAGCCTTCTTCCCAATCGTGTTAACTCTGCATTTTTACAGAGTAGCATGTGTGTCGTTTTTGGCCATTCAGTTCAGTTGCTCAGTCGTGTCCAGCTCTTTGCGACCCCATGAATCGCAGCACGCCAAGCCTCCCTGTCTATCACCACCTCCTGGAGTTCACTCAAACTCGCATCCATCGAGTCGGTGATGCCATTCAGCCATCTCATCTTCTGTCGTCCCCTTCTCTTCTCCTGCCCCTAATCCCTCCCAGCATCAGAGTCTTTTCCTGTGAGTCAACTCTTCGAATGAGGTGGCCAAAGTACTGGAGTTTCAGCTTTAGCATCATTCCTTCCAAAGAATAGCCAGGGCTGATCTCCTTTAAAGTGGACTGATTGGATCTCCTTGCAGTCCAAGGGACTCTCAAGAGTCTTCTCCAACACCACTTACTGGTGTATTATTTGGGGTGGGTGGGAAAGAAGGGAGATGGGTTAGGATCATTTTTGTTAAAATTTGGGGAAACGGTGAAACAAAGGAAAAAACAACTAATAATGATTGGGTTCTGTGTCCAGAATATTGTATCCTTTCAAAAAATGTCATTGGCCACCTAAATGAGCACTGTGAGAGACTATTTAAAAGCTGTGAATGCCTGAAACTTAGAAGCCAAGGTATTCCCTGCTTGAGCTTAATGCTGATCCCAAAAAAAGACTAAGAAGCTACCAAAAAGATACATGCATCACAATGCTCATAGCAGCATTATTCACAACAGACAAAGGAAGCAACCTAAATGTCCATCAACAGGTGAATGCATAAAGATGAGGTACATATGTACAATGGAATATTACTCAGCCATAAAAATAAGGAAATATTGCCATTTCCAGCAACATGGCTGAAACTAGAAATTATCATACTGAATGAAGTCAGTCAGAAAGAGAAAGTCAAATACCATATGATATCATTTATATGTGAAATCTAAAAAAAAAAAGATACTAATGAACTTATTCACTAAACAGAAACAGACTCACAGACATAGAAAACAAATTTATGGTTACAAAGGGGAAAGGGAAGGGGGAAGGATAAACTTGGAGTTTTGGATAAACAGATACACTCTATTACATATAAAAAACAGAAAGGTCCTACTGTATCTTGTAATAAACTATAATGGAAAAGAATGTGAAAAAATATATATACATATATAGATATGAATCACTTTACTGTATACCAGAAACTAACACAACATTGTAAATCCATTATATTTCAATAAAAAATAAAGCATTGAGCCTGGAGCCAGGGAGATCTGTTGGAAGAATAATGGTCCCAGTGAATGATCACAAAGGTTTGAACCAAGCCAGTGGTGTCAGGGATGGAGAAAGGGATACCAAGACATGTTTAGGAACAGAATTGAGAGGACTCGGGCTGAATGACGAGTCCCTAAAAGAAAGGGCAGAATCACGAGTGGCTTGGGTAACTGCATAGAAGCTTTTTACAGAAACTGATTACAACAAGAGCGAGGTGGAGCAGGAAGGAGGGGCAGGTAACAGGTGCCGCTTCAGTCTCGTTAAAGTTAAGATGACTCTGAGACATCCAAGTTCAAATCTCTAGTAGCCACTGGGAGTACAGAAAAATAGTTGAGCCAGAGTTACCTGTTATATCTCCAAAAGCTGTAACTAAGGAGACAAGAGAGGATGTACACATGGAAACAATTAGTGAACGAAGAAATGTGGAGCATTTAAGATGCTAAAATTCCTTAAGTGGGATAATCAGGGTTCGAAGAGGAGGGAGAACCATGCCAGTTAGCAGAGTAGGAGAAAGGAAGCTTGGCTATGAGGAATGGGAAGAATTTGGAAAAGCAGAGGAAGGACACTTCAGTGGTCAGAACACACACACACCAAGTCAGAAGGCAGAAGTGGAAACTTAGGCAGAAGTTAGGTTACAGAGTACAAGCATGAGGACTAAAAACCCAGGGAAGAGCAGGTTACCAGGGGTCCAAAAATCAGGAAGAAGAACGAAGTCTCATCACAATAGGGAACAAGAGGCTGTTATACATTTTGAAGAGAAGAATGTCATGATAGAAACATTTAACCACTTAATTCAAACGTAGTCTAGCAGATTCATCCCATGCGTATTCACATCTGTGTCCAACACAAAATTATCATCTCTTCAGTAAAGCCTTTTGATCATCCACATTTATATAAAGAAATCTTAAAATGGAGAATTTCCCAAAGATATAGCGAGGTGAAGAAGCACAGTAACAGTGAAATTTCATGATGCCAAGTATCATTACAATAAATTACTCTGCCTAACGAACATGTCCACATTCTACAGATGGTCCATTATAACAGTGTTCTGTTGAGAAGCTTATAACATGCCTTCTGTCTGAGAGATCCTGTTTAACACATGCTTTCCTTTATACTTAACCATGGGGTTCACATGCAATGGTGACTCTGAAATATTCATGAGCTACCCCAAATCTTGGATCACAGATGAATGACAGGAACAGGAATTCCTTTTTTCTTCATTAACAGTTGAGTCAAGAATCTAACAAGGGTTTTCCTGCTCCTCTGGGTAGGACAGTTAGCTTAGGAGTCAGTTTGAATAATAGGGACCCAACTTCTTCCACTCGGTTCCTCTGAGTTGAGCAGACTGACAAAATACCCCTACGAACCATCAAGGCCACTACCTCCATAGCATCACAGGTAGTCATGTGACTATGGGTGGTTGCTGTGATTGGTTCAGGAATGGATACATAACCTGAATTAACCCAGTGAGACACAGGCAGATACTATCAAGGACTGAAACAGCCCACCTCTTCTTCCTTGCAAATTAAATTCTGACTTTCTATTATTGGGTGACCTTAGCAATATCCAAGGGTTCATATCTAGCCCCTAGGGGACAAATGTCAATAAGCCTAAAACTACCAAGTAATTGTATTCCATTTGAAAAGGATTGGTAAAGCATGAGTGTGCAAGGTAACTGACCCACGAGACCTAGAGAAGGAATTCTGTAGAGGTTTTTTTGCATTCTCAAAAGACACAAGCAGGGACTTACTCTTTACTACTTTTGGACACTGTCATATGAAGATGCGATATCAGGAGCTGCTACAACCATCTGAGATTACAAGGAGGAGGCCCACAGAGAAGCTGACAAAATGCCCTCACATGACTGATCCCCTACATCAACTCACTTTGGAACTGCCTCTATCTCTGGGCTTTCTGCTGTGTGAGAAAGTAAGCCCCTTTGACCCAGTTTTCCGTTACTTGTGGCCAAAACCATCCTGAGTGATTCAGGATGAAACCTGGCACTTTTGCTGCCTCTCTCGGAAAACGGAAGTTCTTCTTCCACTGATGTGACTAATCAAGTGGGATGTGACCTTTGTGCTCTTGACCTCTATCAGGGAGGCAGCAATCAGAAAAGAAAGTCAACAAGAGAAGCACTGTTTGGAGACAGACAGATGATATTATTTGAACATCTAGGTCCAGGTTTTTTCCATGAAGTTACCTCCAAATTTTTCAGTTACATGAATCAAAAAATTTCCTTTTCCCTTCTTCCTAGTTTATGTAGCTTCTCCTCCACTTGTAATTTAAAGACATCCAACGAGTCCATTCTGAAGGAGATCAGCCCTGGGATTTCTTTGGAAGGAATGATGCTAAAGCTGAAACTCCAGTACTTTGGCCACCTCATGCGAAGAGTTGACTCACTGGAAACGACTCTGCTGCTGGGAGGGATTGGGGGCAGGAGGAGAAGGGGACGACAGAGGGTGAGATGGCTGGATGGCATCACTGACTCGATGGACATGAGTCTGAGTGAATTCCGGGAGTTGGTGATGGACAGGGAGGCCTGGCGTGCTGCGATTCATGGGGTCGCAAAGAGTCAGACACAACTGAGCAACTGAACTGAACTGAACATATACACAGGTATGGAGGGAGGAAAAAAGACTGAGATAACATGGAAAACCTCCAGAAGAATGTCAGGCCATAGGCAACTGATAACAACAGTGGACCCTAAATCTATGCTTTCTGTACTTCTTTTATCCTTCAGTCAAATCATCACAACCAAGAATAACATCAAGTAAGTGCCAATACTCTCCAACTCCCTCCACCTCCCCAATCCTAAATGTCCCACAAGTTTGAAATAAGACCCAGCCAAGCATCCACACCAGCCCCAAAAACAAGGCAGAAGAAAAAGGAAGCAAGGTGGTCAATTATGTGACCTTTCCTTCCTTCCCTTCCCACTATAAAGAAAGTTCTTTTCATGTATTAGATTCTTTTACTATAAATGATTCCCAGCTGTTTCATCCTCAACTGATGCCAAATGGCTGAAAAAATTCCAGCATTTTATCAATCGTATCACATTCACAGGTCACATCTGGTTCAGTCCTCTGTCACAGCACATTTGGTTTATATGCTAATGTTTATCTGTGCTACAAGATTTCAAGTCCCTCAAGACTAGGAAGAGTCTTCTCCATCGAACACGCAGTGCCTAATACAGTACTTACACACTGAAGGCATCTAATAATACTTGCTGATTGAACAGGTGAATGAATTCCACCTCAAGTCTCCCTTAATTTATATGAGAAGGTAGGGGTGTTCTTTAAAGATGAGTCAGGCCAGGGAATACAAATACACCAGATTATTTATCTATCAAGAGCAGTTCTTAGCTGTAAGCAACAGAGGAAAACCCTGACTGATTAATTAGAAAAGAAATGTATTTAAGAGATATTGGGTAGCACAAAAATTGTTAGGAGGTCTGGAGAACCAGTGCAAGGCTTACCTTTAAAAACAAAGCCCAATTTCACACCACAGAACTGGCCAGTTGAGGAAACCAGTACCGTACTAAGCATTGGTAGAAATGCTACCTTGGCCATCAGTGTCACCAAAAATGGAGGCTCCATTCCCATTATGTTATCTTACATTCTTCACATGTGAATTGTAGACTCATCCAGGTGCATCTGATTGCAGAGTCTGGCTTCATATTTGCATTCTCATGGCAAAAAGACTTGAAATTTACATCTATTTCTATATCGAGGAGGTAAAAATTCACTATAAGAGAGGTGTCCCTAAATATAGAAAGGCCACTCAAAAGATGATGAACAGTCATGAATGTAACACATGCTCACTACTTTGGAACTTAGAATTTTAGACACAAAGTCACCTGTATATGTCCCACCCATATTTGGACCAAAGCCCTGAATGAGGCAATAACTGACTCCAAGTCCCTCAGAGATGGCTCTTCAGACTGTTCTCCAGTGGTCTGCTCTGCCATCAGCCACCTAGGCTGACCTTAAGGCAGCGAGGAAACCAGAAAGGAATGCAAGAAGAGTGTATGAGTTTAGTCTGAGAAATGTGTCTCACACAAGTGGTTGAAAGTAAATGATAAGGAATCTGCATCCACTAACTCACAATCTTGGGACGGGGATGAGAAGGCAAAAAGATATGATACCAGAAGACAGCCCAAAAGGTTGGAAGGTGTCCAATATGCTACTGGGAAAGAGCAGAGGGCAAATACTAATAGCTCCAGTAAGAATGCTAGGCCAAAGTGGAAATGACACTCAGTTGTGGATGTGTCTGGTGGTGAAAGTAAAGTCCAATGCTATAAAGAACAATATTGCATAGGAACCTGCAATGTTAGGTCCATGAGTCAAGGTAAATTGGATGTGGTCAAGGAGGAGATGGCAAGAGCGAACGTCTGTATCTTAGGGATCAGTGAACTAAAATGGATCGGAATGGGCAAATTTAGTTCAGATGACCTATATATCTACTACTGTGGGCAGAATCCCTTAGAAGAAATGGAGTAGCCATCATAGTCAACAAAAGAATCTGAAATGCAGTACTTATATGCAATCTTAAATAGGACAGAATGATCTCAGTTCATTTCCAAGGTAAACCATTTAATATCACAGTAATCCAACTCTCTGCCTCAATCACTGATACTGAAGAAGCTGAACAGTTCTATGAAGACCTACCAGACCACCTAGTGAAGAAGGAATTCATAGGGCCCGGACCCCATCTTAGGCCTGTTCATGCTGATCATGCTCGGCCACCTCTCTGTGGACTCTGTGCTTAGTGCCTATGGAAACAACAATAGAAGGATGGGACCCTCTCTGGACAGGGGAATCTTGAAGATCACATCCAGGTTACTCATCGCCTAAGAGAAAACATACTCTAATCACCCCTACCTCCGGACAGGTCATAAATTCTTTCTGTATCTATCGGAGTTTATTGATTATTAACTGTTTGAACACCTAACACTTGATAACACTTGAATAATGGAGTTATTGTGATTGTATTTACCCTTCCTTTGTTTTATGTAAGTCTCAAGGAAATTGAGGTGGTGAGTTCGGATACGTATACATGGGGTATAAAAGATTTTCACAAATGCTGGTTGGGATCCTTGGCTAATAGGAGACTCTGCCTTGGGCCCACCAGTATAATAAACTGCACTCCACTATCTGCATTGTCCTTCTGAGTGAGTTTGTTTCCCGGAATGTGTGGCTATAACACTAGAACTAACATCAAAAAAAGACATCCTTTTCATCATAGGGGACTGGAATGCAAAAGTAGAAGTCAAGAGACACTGTAGTAACAGGAAAGTTTGGCCTTGGAGTACAAGGTAAAGCCAGGCAAGGGTTAACAAAGTTTTGTCAAGAGAACATGCTGGTCATAGCAAACACCCTTTTTAACAAAACAAGAGACGACTCTACACATGAACATCACCAAATGGCCAATACCGAAATCAGACTGATTATATTTCCTGTGGCCAAAGATGGAGAAGCTCTACACAGACACCAAAACAAGACCTGGAGTTGACTGTGGCCCAGATCATCAGCCTCTTATTGCAAAAATTCAGGTTTAAATTGAAGAAAGTAGGAAAAACCATTAGGCCATTCAGGTATGACCTAAATCAAATCCCTTATGATTATATGGTAAGGGTGGTGAATAGATTCAAAGGATTAGATTCAAAGGATTAGATCTACTAGACAGAGTGCCTGAATAACTATGGACAGTTTCATAACACTTTACAGGAGGCAGTGACCTAAACCATCCCCAAGAAAAAGAAATGCAAGAAGGCAAGATGTTTGTCTGAGGAGGCTTTACAAATAGCTAAGGAAAGAAGAGAAGTGAAAAGCAAGGGAGAAAGGAAAAGATATACTCAACTGAATGCAGAATTCCAGAGAACAACAGGAGAGATAAGGCGGCCTTCTTAAATGAACAATTTAAAGAAATAGAAGAAAACAATAGAACAGGAAAGACTAGTGATCTCTTCAAGAAAATTGGAGATATCAAGGGAATATTTCATTCAAAGATGGGCATGATAAAGGACAGGAACAGTAGGACCTAACAGAGGCAGAAGAGATTTAGAAGAGGTGGCAAGAATATACAGAAGTACACAAAAAAGGTCTTAATGACCAAGATAACCATGATGGTCTGGTCACTCACCTAAAGCCAGACATCCTGAAGTGTGAAGTCAAGTGGGCCTTAGGAAACATTACTAAGAAGTTAGCAGAAGTGATGGAATTCCAGCTGAGCTATTTAAAACCCTAAAAGATGATGCTGTTAAAGTGCTGCATTCAATATGCCAGCAAATTTGGTAAACTAGCAGTAGCCATAGGACTAGAAAAGGTCAGTTTTCATTCTAATCCAAAAGAAGGGCAATGCCAAAGAGTGTTTCAACTACCATACAGTTCAGTCACTCAGTCACGTCTGACTCTTTGCAATCCCATGGACTAAAGCACACCAGGCTTCCCTGTCTATTACCAACTCCCAGAACTTGCTCAAATTCATGTCCATCGAGTCAGTGATGCCATGCAACCATCTCATCCTCTCTCGTCCCCTTCTCTTCCTGCCTTCAATCTTTTCCAGCATCAGGATAACTACCATACAAGGGCACTCATTTCACATGCAACCAAGGTTATACTCAAAATCCTTTAAGCTAGGCTTCAGCAGTACACGAACCAAGAACTTACAGATAAATGTACAAGCTGGATTTTTAAAAATGCAAAGAACCAGAGATCAAATTACCAACATTAGTTGGATCACAGAGAAAGCAAGGCAGTTCTAGAAAAACATCTATTTCTGCTTCATTGACTATGCTAAAGCCTTTGACTGTATGGATCACATTAACAAACTGAGGAAATTCTTTAAGATATGGGAATACCAGACCACCTTACCTGTCTCCTGATAAACCTGTATGCGGCTCACAAAGCAACAGTTAGAATCGACATGGAACAACTGACTGGTTCAAAATTGGGAAAGGAGTACAACACAGTTGTATTTTGTCACCCTGCTTATTTAACTTCTATGCAAAGTACATCATGTCTAAGGCCAGGCTGGGTGGATCACAAGCTGGAATCAAGACTGCCGGAGAAATATCAATAACCTCAGATATGCAGATGATACCACTCTAGTGGTAGAAAGTGAAAAGGAACTAAAGAGCATCAAGAAGCATTAAGAAGCAAAAAAAAAGCTGGCTTAAAACTCAACATTCAAAAATACTAAGATCATGGCGTCTGGTCCCATCATTTCATGGCAAATAAATGGGAAAAAAGTGGAAGCAGTGACAGATCATATTTTCTTGGGCTCCAAAATCACTGAGGATGGTGAGTGGAACCATGAAATTAAAAGACGTTCGCTCCTTGGAAGCAAAGCTATGACAAAACTAGACAGCATATTAAAAAGCAGAGACATCACTTTACCAACAAAGGTCCATATACTCAAAGCTATGGTTTTTCCTGTAGTCATGTACGTATGTGAGAGCTGGACTACAAAGAAGGCTGAGGATGAAAGACCTGGTGGTCTCAAATTGTGGTGCTGTGGTGCTTGTCTCCCTTGGACAGAAAGGAGATCGAACCAATCAATCCTAAAGGAAATCAACCCTGAATTTTCATTGGAAGGACTAATGCTGAAGCTCCAATCTTTTGGCCACCTGATGTGAAGAGCAGACTCATTAGAAAAGACCCTGATTCTGAGAAAGACTGAAAGCAGAAGGAGAAAGAGTTGACAGAAAATGAGATGGTTAGAGAGCATCACTGACTCAATGGACCTGAAGTTGAACAATCTCTGGGAGATAATGGATGGCAGAGGAAACTGGAGTGCTTCAATCCATGGGGTTGCAAAAAGTCAGACGTGATTTAGTGACTGAATAACAGCAACAACATATCAAGGAAATCAAACAGCAAAGAATGCTGTTCAACAGGGATGGAACACCATTGCTGACCCAGCTCCATACCTCCCCACCTTCTCTGATGGACCCCGTTGCATTCTGACAATATTTTTAGTTTTAAGTCCTCTGGCACTTGTGTATTTAAACCTTCTCAGCTAAAAAAACAAAGTGTTTTTATTTCTGTATCTATCTTTTCATCTTCCAAATGTTTATTATGACAGATTCTCCAAAAATGCTTCTTGAACAACAGAACACAGATTTTACAAAAGCTTAAACTGTCTATAATCTCTGCCAATATTGATCTGAACCCCGTGTATCACAATTGCTGAGAAAGCCTTGTTTCCTGTGAAATAACTTCAATAATTACAGCATGCCACATAATACATACAATGCTCTTTAACCAGCATAACTACGTTTACCCTCACAGGCACTCGTTTTCTGTAATTACTGCTTATATGAAAATAAACCTCGGCTGAAAGCAAGGGAAAAAAATCAATGCAAAATAACACCTCTAACTTGCCAACCCTGCAGAGATGTTTACCAATATGCACACACCATTTCTGTGTGCTGCCCACTGAGACAGCACTAACAGTTCACAAATTCCTCTAAGAATAATCTTATTGACAAAGGCAACAAAATGAAATTGAAAAGTGCTGTCAGCTCAGTGATTTGCTGACAAATTATCCACAATAATCAGTGATTCCTGACTTCAGGATTTCTAGAAGAACCCACTCCAGTGAATGCTGTGGTTTTTTGGTATCCCATAGTGAGGACATTGTGCATTATCATTACCTTTTGTCTTTAATTGAAGGAAGCTTTTGTTATAGCAAGACATAGGCATGAATTCTGGCCCTGTCTCTGGCTATCTGTTGGATAAATGATTTCACCCCCTCTAAGCCTCTATTTTACTATCTTAGAACTGATATATATCAGGATTTTTTGAGAGGGCCAAAATAGGCATTCACAAACAGGAAATTAATAAATGTTGATATATTTAACAAACTCACAGTGTAAATTTCCAGTAGAATTCAGTCATAGGAATAAATGTTACTTGCCAGATACACTGATGTACTTTCTTTAAACTGGACTAGGCTGCTTTGTAATAGACCAGGAGGTAATCAGATCAAGATTGCAAAGTAAGAACATGCTTCTCTCATCTCAAATCCCCATAAATAGTAAGAAAATATTTTAAATTGAAAACAGCACAAGAAAAGAAGACTTGGTGCCCCCAATAGATCAGAAATTGTAATAAAGTTCCTAAAATATTAAAGGCAGAGGAGTTTATATTGAAGGAAGAAATAATGGCCAAAACACACAAAAGAGAGAACTGATGAAGAGTGTGAGAGTATCTCAGCTTGGGCTTCAGGCTGAGAGAAAATAGATGAAAAGAGAGGATCCAGGGTCAACCACCAGGATGACTGACTGACGCAAGATCCAAGGAGATCTTCTCCTTGTGCCATGCAGGATCCGGAGAGGTTTGTGTCCCTAGACAGAAGCGATGCACAACCAGGAAGATGTCCCTCCTGGTGGTCAGGGCTTGGGACAGAATTCACTGCCACCCAGAAGAAAGGGGAAGCCTCCATAACAGAGGAGGCCACATCGCTGCCTGGAATTCTAGAGCCAAGCCAGGTAATCACATATAGCATGAGACAGACTAACCTAGGAGCCCAGATCCCATATAATCATGCAAACCCAGCAATTTGGTTTTCTTTTTTCTCTTTTGGACTACATCATGTGGCACATGACACCTTCCCCAAGCAGAGATGGAACTGTGCCCCTTGCATTAAGGAGCATGAAGTCTTAACTGCTTGACTACCAGGGAAGTCCCCAAACACAGCAAATATTTAAGGAAAAGTAACTCTTTAAAACCTTAGTGAGGCTCAATGGTAAGAATTCACCTGCCAATGCAAGAGATGCAGGAGATCCAGGTTCAATCCCTGGGTTGGGAAGACATCATCTTCTGAATGAAAGGGACCATAATCATCATATGGATAAACTAATATCCAAAGAAACAAAGTTTAAAAATGAGATTTTTTAAAAAGTATGTATGGTACATATGGGGCTTTCCAGGTACAACAGTGATAAAGAATCTGCCTGCCAATGCTGGAGAGGCCATAGACAAAGGTTTGATCCCTGGATTGGAAAGATTCCCTTGAGTAAGAAATGGCAACCCACTCCAGTATTCTTGCCTGAAAAATTCCATGGACAGAGAAGCCTGGTGGGCTTTAGTCCGTGGGGTCACAGAGAGTTGGACACAACTGAGCACATTACATATGATTAACATCCTAAGAGGAATAAGAAGATAATGTCCGTTTTAATAGAAACATATTCTAAACAACTAGGGATCTTTGAAAGGAAGGTTGTAATTATTGAAAAAGTCTGAAAAATTCAATAAATGTGCCAAGTAACAGAAAAGATATAACTAAAAGATGATTACTTAACTAGAAGATACAACTAAGGATCCTCCTAGAACACAGCTCAGAAAGGACAGATAAAAAGGTGAATATGGGTGGGAAAAAAAAAATTCAAAGGTTTCAACATTTGCCTAATAGGAATTTCAAAAAAAGAATAGAGAGAAGAAATAGAAATGAGAAAAAAAGATTTCCAGAAAAGATAAAAATCCTCAGAATAGATGGGTTGAACCAATGTCCACAACTTGCAGATACAGAGGACAAACTAGTGGTCACCAATGAGGACAGGGAAGTGGGGAGAGGCAATAGAGGGATAGGGGATTAAGAGGCACAAACTATTAGGTATAAAATAAGCTCCATGGACATATCGTAGGGGCTTCTCTGGTGGCTCAGCAGTAAAGAATCTGCCTGCAATGTGGGAGACTGGGGTTCGATCCCCGGGTCGGGAAGATCCCTGGAAAAGGAAAGGACAACCCACTCCAGTATTCTTGCCTGGAGAATTCCATGGACAGAGGAGCCTGGTTGACTGTAGTCCACGGGGTCTCAAAAGAGTTGGACGTGACTGAGTGACTTACACTTTCACTTTCAAGGATATATCACAGAACACATGGAATATAGTCAATACTTTATCCTAACTATAGATGGAGTATAACCTTTAAACACTGTAAACAAATCATTACATTATACACCTGAAATTTATACAATATTGCGAGTCAACTATGCCTCAATAAAAATCAATCAATAAAAAGTTTCTCCACTTCTTTCTTACTAACAGACAACATTATCAACCCCCAGCCCTCCAGAGGCTCAACTCCAATGCTGCAGAAACCCTGCTCAGTGGCTGAGTGTCATCAGCATGTTTTCAGAACGCTTACTGAATGGAGTTCAGATCCTGATATACTGGTTAATGCTTCCTTCAAGCTTCCTTTGCGAACTTGATCTTTGCCGTCTGTCACCCAGTGTTCCATGCCTTCCCTCAGGACCAACTTTTGCCATGTTCCGCAGTCTACAAAACTTATCCAGGCACGGAGCAGTCTTTGAAATCAAAGGCACACTGTGCTCAGACCTACTCTAAATGCTGCATGAGTTTCTGATCCAAACTTTTGATCTGCCATTTGTTCCCTGTTCCCTCCCTCCTGGAGTCCTGGTCCAGATGGCACTTTTCACTGGTGCTGTGCCCCATTCCTGTCACAGAACAACAAAGGTTTTAATTTCCAAATATGGAAGCAGTGTTTCAGGACTGAAGGTATCTACCACGTAAGGTAATGTATTCCTCAAAATATTTCCAAGATTTGGATGTCTGTTACCACAACTGATCACTCTTCAAGTCTGTGTTTGTTGACTAAACTATAAATATTTTAGCAATGGATTCATTCATGTTTTAAAGACACTATGCACTTATGAAAACACAAGGCTCATTATCCATAGAATATTTCATGTAGCTTAGGCAAAATACTTCTACATGTAGTAAGGGAATACAAAAAGGTTAACAGATGGGATGTATTTGCATTAGTGTCTTACTCATAGAAGTGAGGAGGTGAAACCTTTTTTTCTTTGGAAGTTACTTGGCAAAGAACTTGGCAAATAGATTAGAAATTATAATGTTGAGAATCCAGTAGCAGAATTAGAGCTAATTCCCATTTAAGTGCCCCCATGCAGTCTCATTTACATGAAGGGATGGGGGGCAAGTAGGAGGGGGAGAGAGAGAGAAGCCTAGTAGAAAGAAAAAGTTGTGAACTTACTATAACAAGTGACAAAACATGTGGAGACTTCCCTGTGGTCCAGTGGCTAAGACTCTGCGCTTCCAACGCAAGCGGCCCAGGTTCAATCCCTGGTCAGGGAACTATATCCCACATGCCACAACTAAAGATCCTGCATGGATCTTTTCATTGGTACATGTTGTAACTAAAACCCAGCACCTCCAAATAAATAAAATAAATATTAAATATAAGTGATATGTGACTAACATATTTTCAATTAAAACTCCAAGCCAAAACAATCTGCATGATAAATTATTGAAAGGGGCTGTCCAAGGCACCAGAAGAGATACAAAGAGTAGCCCATTTCCTAAAGATATAAGACAACTCCTCTCAAGAAACACCTGGAGTAACAGGCAAATGTGGCCTTGGAATACAGAATGAAGCAGGGCAAAGACTAATAGAGTTTTTGCCAAGAAAATGCACTGGTCACAACAAACACCCTCTTCCAACAACACAAGAGAAGACTCTATACATGGACATCACCAGATGGTCAACACCGAAATCAGATTGATAATATTCTTTGCAGCCAAAGATGGAGAAGCTCTATACAGTCAGCAAAAACAAGACCAGGAGCTGACTGTGGCTCAGACCATGAACTCCTTATTGCCAAATTCAGACTGAAACTGAAGAAAGTAGGGAAAACCACTAGACTATTCAGGTATGACCTAAATCAAATCCCTTATGATTATACAGTGGAAGTGAGAAATAGATTTAAGGGCCTAGATCTAATAGAGTGCCTGATGAACTATGGAATGAGGTTCGTGACATTGTACAGGAGACAGGGATCAAGACCATCCCCATGGAAAAGAAATGCAAAAAAGCAAAATGGCTGTCTGGGGAGGCCTTACAAATAGCTGTGAAAAGAAGAGAAGTGAAAAGCAAAGGAGAAAAGGAAAGATATAAATATCTGAATGCAGAGTTCCAAAGAATAGCAAGAAGAGATAAGAAAGCTTTCCTCAGCAATCAATGCAAAGAAATAGAGGAAAACAACAGAATGGGAAAGACTAGGGATCTCTTCAAGAAAATCAGAGATACCAAAGGAACATTTCATGTAAAGACAGGCTCGATAAAGGACAGAAATAGTATGGACCTAACAGAAGCAGAGGATATTAAGAAGAGATGGCAAGAATACACAGAAGAACTGTACAAAAAAGATCTTCACAACCCAGATAATCACGATGGTGTGATCACTGACCTAGAGCCAGACATCCTGGAATGTGAAGTCAAGTGGGCCTTAGGAAGCATCACTACGAACAAAGCTAGTGGAGGTGATGGAATTCCAGTTGAGCTATTTCAAATCCTGAAAGATGATGCTGTGAAAGTGCTGCACTCAATATGCCAGCACATTTGGAAAACCTAGCAGTGGCCACAGGACTGGAAAAGGTCAGTTTTCATGCCAATCCCAAAGAAAGGCAATGCCAAAGAATGCTCAAACTACCACACAATTGCACTCATCTCACACACTAGTAAAGTAATGCTCAAAATTCTCCAAGCCAGGCTTCAGCAATATGTGAACTGTGAACTTCCTGATGTTCAAGCTGGTTTTAGAAAATGCAGAGGAACCAGACATCAAATTACCAACATCCGCTGGATCATGGAAAAAGCAAGAGAGTTCCAGAAAAACATCTACTTCTGCTTTATTGACTATGCCAAAGCCTTTGACTGTGTGGATCACAATAAACTGTGGGAAATTCTGAAAGAGATGGGAATACCAGACCACCTGATCTGCCTCTTGAGAAATTTGTATGCAGGTCAGGAAGCAACAGTTAGAACTGGACATGGAACAACAGACTGGTTCCAAATAAGGAAAGGAGTTCGTCAAGGCTGTATATTGTCACCCTGTTTATTTAACTTATATGCAGAGTACATCATGAGAAACGCTGGACTGGAAGAAACACAAGCTGGAATCAAGATTGCCGGGAGAAATATCAATAACCTCAGATATGCAGATGACACCACCCTTATGGCAGAAAGTGAAGAGGAACCCAAAAGCCTCTTGATGAAAGTGAGAGTGAAAAAGTTGGCTTAAAGCTCAACATTCAGAAAACGAAGATCATGGCATCCGGTCCCACCACTTCATGGGAAATAGATGGGGAAACAGTGGAAACAGTGACAGACTTTATTTTTCTGGGCTCCAAAATTACCGCAGATGGTGATTGCAGCCATGAAATTATAAGACGCTTACTCCTTGGAAGGAAAGTTATGACCAACCTAGATAGTATATTCAAAAGCAGAGACATTACTTTGCCAACAAAGGTCCATCTAGTCAAGGCTATAGTTTTTCCTGTGGTCATGTGTGGATGTGAGAGCTGGACTGTGCAGAAGGCTGAGTGCCAAATTGATGCTTTTGAACTGTGGTGTTGGAGAAGACTCTTGAGAGTCCCTTGGACTGCAAGGAGATCCAACCAGTCCATTCTGAAGGAGATCAGTCCTGGGTGTTCTTTGGAAGGAATGATGCTAAAGCTGAAACTCCAGTACTTTGGCCACCTCATGCGAAGAGTTGACTCATTGGAAAAGACTCTGATGCTGGGAGGGATTGGGGGCAAGAGGAGAAGGGGACGACAGAGGATGAGATGGCTGGATGGCATCACTGACTCGATGGATGTGAGTCTGGGTGAACTCCGGGAGTTGGTGATGGACAGGAAGGCCTGGCGTGCTGTGATTCATGGGGTCGCAAAGAGTCAGACGACTAAGCGACTGATCTGATCTGATCTGCTTAAAAGAATTCAGTACCTTCCTCCACCAGGGTTCAGTGGGCCCCCATGACCCGGACACTGAGCACATAGCCTTCACCCCATAATCCAGGAATATCAATGACATTAGTATTCTTCTTTTTTTTTTTTGAGAATAAAATCACTTCATTTATTTCCAAAAGTGTAGAGGTGGGAAAGCAACATGATAAAAATTAAGTTCAGTTCCCTATGGATCCATTCTGTCTCAGGGGAGGGACAGTGGCTCTTTGGGCCAGTGTGTTCTCAGTGGGAGGGCTTCAGGTGGTTGGATCCCTCGTTGCCATGGCAACCCTCTGTCGGTCCGTCACCAGCCAGAGCTGGTCCCTCCTGCCCTGCCCTCCCCTGGAGTTATCTACGGGTTAATGGGTTAATTTCCAGATGCAGCAGCTCTGGATCCTCCCAGTGGCTCCCAGGTTCCCCACCCTCTCACTTTCCTGTCCCCTCAGCTGTCTGGCCTTCAGCCCCAACCCCTCCTTGTCCTATTGGGTACCCCCACCACCACCAAGTCTCCGGCTTCTCGGGGTCACCCTCCTCTGGAACTCCTTCCTTCTGTCTGCTGATAGTCAGGCCACAGAGGTCTCAGTGACTGAGCCCAGCTCAGCCCACTGTGGGGCCTGGGGAGGCTGCAGAGGGGGTGGGGGTGGGAACAGGCAGATCCTCCCAAGGCCCAGTCCCACTGCCACCGCCAGCAGAACGCATCCTGTAGCAAAAGGTTAAAAAACGAGTAAAAGAAACAAGAGCGTGATAGACCAGGAAAGAGCATGTCCCCACGGGCAGCCCCAACATAGGGAGGGGCTGTGACGGGCTTCTGGGCTCCAGTGCCCACTTGCTGCCTGTAGGGCCTAAGTCCGCACCAGCCAAGTGGCCAGGGACTGGCTGGCACTGCCTGGCAGTAATGGAGCACTCTAGGGGAGAGTCCAAATCCTCCAGAATCTTGGATCTCCCAACCAGAACAAACATCTGAACCTACAGGCCTGGCCATTGCTTCCGCTGAGCTCATCTGTGGCCCCACCCCTGTGGATCCAAGGTCACAGGCTCTGGACTTGGGAAGTGGCGGGATGGAACTGCTGGAGCCCTGGGTCAGAGGGCTCTGGTGGGGCCAGGACGTTTCCCTGGGCTCAGAGGCCTGAGCTGGCTGCAACATAGCCAAAGGGAGCCTGGCATCAGGGCCAGGGCCCTGGACATCTGAAGAGAATGTGGGGCCTGGAGGGGTGCCCCCAGTACTGAGCCGGTGGTGGGAAGGAGACCCGGGTAATCAAGCACATCAACTCACAGAAGGGCAGAGGGTGGGCGGCCATCTGAGGGGGTGGGGCTGACCTGCAGGCTCACGGAGCTGTCCCACCTGCCAGGTGGGACCTAGCCCTGCGGACCTCAAGAGCAGGTGAGGGAGAAAAAGAGGGTGGTGTGTGGCCTGGAGGCCAGGCTGCAGGGGGCTCATAGGCTGCACCTGTGCACATCTGGTCTGGCAGATGCTTAAGGACAGAGGGTGGAGGTGGGGCTGACTGGCCGGGGCCCAGGAGGGAGGGTGTCAGAGGGAAGTGTGAAAGCCTTGAAACCAGACAGCGAGAGAGGAAAGACCAAGCCTGAAGTCTGTGAGCCACGCGCCACAGCCTCCTGACGCCTCTTTGAACAAAACCCCACCCTCCCCTTCGCCGCCACTCCCACCTGCTCCTCCCCCACTGTCCCCGTGAGCTCCCCGAGGGCCGCAGCTTCATTTGTGGAGGTAGGCATCCAGCCACAGCTGCCCAGACTTCCTCAAGGACCCGATGATATCTTGCAGGGCCCAGAGCAGCAGCTTCTCCAGGTACTCAGTGCCGTGCTTGGCGCACAGGGACCTCACCAGGGGGGCGACCTTGGGCAGATTGTGCCGGGGCATGGTGGGGAAAAGATGGTGCTCGATCTGGAAGTTGAGGTGCCCACTGAACCAGTCGTTGAAGAAGGACTGCTCCACGTTGCAGGTGGCTGCCAGCTGGCTGCTGAACCAGTCGGGGTAGGGCTCTCGGTCAATCTCCATGACGATGTGATTCATCTGTGTGATCCACACAAACCCGTGGCTCTCCAGGAACCTGATGAGGTTGAGGAAAAGGATGGCTCCCAGGACACCACAGAAAGGGATGTAGCTGATGAAGAAACGGGTATAGTAGCTGATGACCCAGGCCAAGTCTACCCAGTCCTTGCGAACGATCACGGTCATGATCATATGGTACTGGAAGTACAAAGGGATGAGCAGCGGAGGCCCAATCAGGAAGAAGTACTCATGCTGGTGGTTGTAAGGTAGGTATTTCAGCTTCTTCATGCCGTACTCAGTGGGCTGCCACTCGCCCAGGACACACACATGCAGCATGTTCACATCCAGATCCTTGTTGAAGACGTTGGGTTTGGCGTGGTGCTGGAAGTGGCAATGGTTCCACCAGTTGGCAGAACCACCCTTTAAGTGACTGATGATGAACTTCTGTACGATATGGTTCCACATGGACTTCTTGTAAACAGAGAGGTGGCCATAATCGTGTTGCAGCCATCCAGCCTGGACCTGAGAGGTAGCAAGGACGACGGCCGTAATGACGGTTGGAATCCAGCCATTGCCAAAGTAGAAGATAGTGAACCAGGCGATGCTCTCCATGGCGATAATGTGGGCCAGGTGGAGAAGGAAGAAGAGCTGGTTACTCTTGAACAGGTTCATGTCCTCAACGGTCTTCCTTAGGGCCTGGAAGTCCTCGATGATCTGGGAATTCTTGCCGTGGTCCCGGCTGGGCTCCTCAGGGGCCAGCTCGCCAATCAATAGGGGCTTCATGAACTTGCGCACAAAACCGAGGTTGCGGTGGAAGGCCAGGAAGGCGTCTGTGGCATCTTCCCCCGGCGTAGTGCCCGATGACCCGCTGGCCCCCCGGGTGCCGGCTGGACCATTTGGTGATGTTGTAGACCTTGCGATCGATGACCAGCCACCTGTCGGGTGTGCAGGTTGTGCTTCCTCCCAGCGGAAGGTAGGCATCGGCGCCTCAAGCTTGGTGGCCCCCTCGCCCTGGTTACCCCACTTCCCCATGCTGCCTGCTGACGGGGTGCGGTGAGTGCAGTCCACTTTAGGCTTTTGTCTTCTCCTCCTCCTCCTTCCACGACATCCCCTCCCCCAACCTCCTTGCCTCGGCTCTGGAGTATCCATCCCTGCCTTTCTTCTCCGCTTCCAAGTGCCCCCAAGCGGTCCCCTCTGTCCGCGCCCCACCTCCACCCCCTCCCTCCCCGCCCACAGCTTGCAGTGGACTTTTGCCTCCAGAGAAAACTCCCGGGTAGCTCAGGGCCTCAAAGCCTCCTCTGCCCGCCCCTCCGGCTCCCCCGACTAGCCCAGGGCTCCGCATCCTCCCGCGTTCCCCTCCGCCTGGGTTTCCACAGTGATCAGCGGAGCGACTGCACCAATCTGGGCGCGTTGCCCCTCCTGCCTTTGGCCCAGGAGGATCTTTGGAAGGCCAGCGGGCTGGGGCAGCGGTTCCCGGGTCCCTGGTCACGCGGAGTCCAGAGGGACCGGGAGGCCAGTTACGTGTCCGAATTCCTTCCTCCCCCGACTCCAGCCGGGGGCGCCCGAGGAGATCCCAAGGGAGCCAGGCGGGCAAGAGGGGGCGGCGGTCACGCCGGCGACCCGCTCTCCTGGATGTGCACCTGATGCCCGCACAAAGAGGGCCGCGCGGCTCCGTGTGTTTTGCGGTGGGGCAGTATTCTTTTTTTTATAACTCTTAGATAGGTATCACATCATCTGTTTTTTAAAATATTTACTGTGGCTGTGTTGGGTCTTAGTTTGGCACACAGGATCTTCACTGCAGTACAAGAGTTATCTAGTTGTGGCATGCAGGCTTAGTTGCCCTGAGGCATGTGAGATCGTAGTTCCCAGGCCAGGGATCAGACCTGCATCCCCTGCATTGGAAGACAGATTCTTAACCACTGGACCACCAGGGAAGTCCCCTACATTAGTACTCTGTTATGTCACTTTTTCTTATCTATGTACATGCTGTTCAATAGCTTGTCTACTCAACCAATAAGTATTAAGTCATTCTTCAAAATCTGACTCAGCACCTCTCCCGTAAGAGAATTTGGAGGAGATACTTTCAGTTGGTACCACAAAAATGTGCCTTCAACAAACCATGCCCTCTTTTATCAATAAAGACTCTTCATTTGAAAGGCAGCTCTTGGCTTATTCCCAAGCCCTGGTAGAGGGTGAAAGCCTAGACCACGTAGCATCAAGTGATATTGCAATTTTGAGCTATCATGAATTAGTTGTTTATCTGATCCACCAAATTACAAAGTTGACTATATACAGCAGCATTCCATCATAAATTAGAAATTGTAGAATTGTAGGGACTTCCCTGGTGGTCCAGTGGCTAAGACTCCAAGCTCCCAATGCAGGGGGCCTGGGTTTGGTCCCAGGGAACTAGATCCCACATGCTGCAACTAAGAGTTCACATGCCGCAAATGAAGAACTCAGGAGCTGCAAATAAAACCCGGTACACAAATAAACCAACTAGAAATTCTACAATACAGATCAGACTCAGCATGTCTAGAAAGGACATCTCTCCCCCCAATCCCAAGGGGTCACTGGGAGTTTCTTGTGATCAGTTAAGAGAGGAGAAAAATGCCTAGTCCTGCTAAAAAATAAATCTCCACCATATGCCTTTCAGGTCACCCCTGCAAAACAGTGGCTAGTGTAAACCCTCCCCACAAGAAAAGCTTTGGGTTGTTTGCTTTGTGAAAAAGGAAAAGCCACTGAGATCTAGATCGACACTGACTCATGGGCAAGACCTAATAGTGCTGGCTGGCTAGTCACAGACTTGCAATCAAAATTGGGAAATGGATGGTGAAGGTGAGCGGGGGAGAGATATGTGAGTGGACTCAGAATGCACATGAGGTATGAAGACATTCACCACAAGGATCACTTTGAAGGAGGCTCTCAATCAGGTAGACAAAATGACCTATTTAATTTCTGACAGTAGCCTTTTTCCTTAGCCTCTTCAGTGTTTGCTCAGTGGGTCCATGCAAAGAGTGGTTATGGGGGACCTCCCTGGTGGTCCAGTGGTTAAGACTTTGCCTTCCAGTGGAAGGGGTGTGGGTTGGATCCCTGGTCAGGGAGCTAAGATCCTACATGCCTTTTGGCCAAAAAATCAAAGCAAAAAATAGAAGTAATATTGTAACAAACTCAATAAAGACTTTAAAAATGATCCACATCAAAAAAGTCTTAAAAAAAAAAATAGTGGCCACAGTAAGAGGGATAAAGACTAGGCATCAGCTTATCAAAGCTCATCCAGCTACCATATCTGCTGAGTGTCCAGCGTCCCAACAGTAGAAGCCAACACCAAACTCCTGATGTAAAATGATCTCCCCCCCGAAAATTAAACATATAAAATGACTTTCCCAGAGGTCCAGCCAGTCACCTGGACTTACACTGGCCTTCCTCCATGATGGAAGGGGTGAAATTTGTCCCCACACCTTAGACTCATATTCTGGATATACGTTTGTCTTCTCTGCCTAAAGTGCTTTTTCCAGCCCCTCCATGTGGACTTACAGAATGCTCTAACTATTGCCAGTGGTGTCCCACTCACATGCTCCATCCAGAGGAAATATTTTAAGGCAAAAAAAGAATAGTAAGGGTCGTGTGTATATATAGTTGATTGGTCTTTCCCTCCAAAGGTAACTGGCTTGATAAAACAATAAAATGGCCTGTTTAAATATTATCTACTGCACTAAGAGACCACTGGGAAATACTATGAGGTTGGGATGCCACCCTATAGAATACAATATATGCCTTAAATCAGTTTCTACAACATGGTTCTATGTCCTCCAGAGCCAGAGTTCATGGGTCCAGGAACCAAAGGGAGAAGGTAAACGTACTCCCTCTCACTGTTATCTAGTGAATTTTTTCATCTTCCTTGCAACTCAAAGAAATTTTGTTTCCTATCAACGTGACTTTGAGCTCAGTGGATTTAGACATCTTAGTGGCCAGGGGAAACACAGTCACTGTTCTGATGAATCCTGAGTCTGACCTCTGACCTTTCTGAAATTCTCATGCTGCTGAGTTGACAGAGGAAAAAGGTTTCTCTACTGGCCAGGGAAATTGATCCCAATTACCAGGAGGAAATTGGATTGCTGCTATATAACAGAGGTATGAAGGACTCTATGTGAAAGACTAGAGCACCTCCTAGAACTCTGGTCAATGGAAAACTGACCAATAGCCTTGATCAATGAAAAATTGCAGCAACTCAATTAAGACAGACATCCAAGGATGCAAATCCCATGGGAATGAAGGTTTGGACCACCTCACTAGGAAAAGCACACTATCTGGGTGAGACGTTAACAGAGGAAGCATTGGCTTTTTGTTCAGGATTGGCTCCTAAACAAAAGCAATAATGGCTACCAGTTAACTCTTGTGGCAATCTACAGAAGTATTAATATTAATAGAAAACATAGCAGCAATACTTTATATTATTTTTCCCTTTCTCCCCCACATCCTCATGATTTTACAGGAAGAACGCTGGTGATTGCTAACATTTTCAGCTGAGAGTACAACCAAATTGATGACATACGAATCAATGATTAACTGATGGGACAATGTTTCCTCTGTTGGGACACAAACACTTACCTGAGTGAAGGGCAAGAGTGGATACACAGGGAGGTAGAGAAATGGACTATGCCCCCCGCCCAGACCTAGTCTCCCCTCTCCTCCACCCTGTTCTCTGCTTCCAGAGGTCTCTGCTGACCTCTAAGAACCACAAGAACCACATCAGTGAACTTCCTTGCCTCCTGATGTCTGGTTGAGGAATATCAGGAGATCAGAGAACAGAAGTAGAGTGAGATGAGATGTTTATTCTCTCTACCCATTTAGTCCCTACCTGTATCACCCATCTAAGATTTCAGCTCCATCCAGGAACCCTGACTGTCTCTTTTTCTCTAGATTCCAGTAACTGCTTCCTTCCATGGACCCTTCTGAAGCCCTGCACTCTCCCTTACGGGCACCCTACCCATGGCCTGTAAAGATCTCATTATTGTTGTTGCTGTCATTTAGTCACTGAGTCATTGGATAAGGAAATGGCAACCCACTCCAGTGTTTTTGCCTGGAGAATCCCAGGGACAGGGGAGCCTGGTGGGCTGCAGTCTATCGGGTCGCACAGAGTCGGACACGACTAAAGCGACTTAGCAGCAGTAGCAGCAGCAGCAGCAGTCACTGAGTCATGTCTGACTCTTTGGCAACCCCATGGACTGTAGCCTACCAGGCTCCTCTGTCCTTGGGATTCTCTAGGCAAAAATACTGGAGCAGGTTGCCATTTCCTTCTCCAGGGGATCTTCCCGACCCAGGGATTAAACCTGTGTCTCCTGCACTGGCAGGTGGATTCTTTACCACTATTGGGTCCTCTTCAGTTTATTCAATGGCTATGCCTTCTGTTTGCTACTGTGACACTGACACAAGCCTCTTTCTCACCCACTATGATATGAATTCCTTGAGGAAAGGGGCTGAAATCCAGTCTACACAGAGTTGGCACAGAGCTATGTGAGATGAAAATATCTCCTGTGTATTAATAAACAAGAAATGTTACAGCCATCAGCGATTTCTAGCCTCCAAATGTGAATGAGGGCTTCCAAAACTACAATTCAGGGGGTGCTGCCACCCGCCAAGGTGATTGCTGAGGAGCTGGGGGAATCAAGAAGGGTGGACAAGGAAACAGGGTTGGCCCCGAGAGCTGAGGTGCACGTGAAAGGAATGAGCTCAGTGAGCCCAGAGGCTTGCATCTTCCATACTTCCAGTGCTAAATTCTCTGATGTTCAGACTGCCTGCTCCCTTTGTTGCAAAGGGAGCCTGACCTCTCCTCCTGCCTCCTCAGAGCAATTTTCTCAGAGCTACTGAGATGCTGTCTCCTAGGCTTGGAGTCCTACACATTCCCACCAAATAAAATGACTCTCTCCTTTCAGGTTGTGACTGTATTTTTTAGCCCACAGCTGTCTCAGCCTGACCCAGAGAAGGGCTACCTTTTACAGACTTAGTCCAGCCAGTGAGGTACCTCTTGATAATATGCACAAAGAGATGGTAATTCCCCACAGGTGGTCTTGTGTAAGAAAAAGAAATGACCTAAGCAATTTGGGGCAGTAAGAAAATATGTTTATAACAGCTTGGGGACAGAAATAAAGACTTCAGCTAAAGGATATCTCATGATTACATTTATCATGAGATAAAAGCATTGCCATTTGGTTTTTATATGATATTTACAATGTTTTAATATAAGAACAAGACAGGGTATTTTTAGACAAGGCTACATAACCCCAGACAAATCATAATAGGATCTTTGTTTTTTTAACTCCAGGCCAATTAGTTGAGGGCTAATTTAGCAATGAAAGATGCTTCCAAATACTTAACACATGACTCAGCTGTATAAATAAGTGGTGGCAAATGAAGCTGAACAAATTTCTCATATGTTCTGATTTGGCCACTGGTGCACACACACACAGATTTATACAAAGCTTGAGTTCTCTCCATAAAGAAGAAAAAAGAAAAAAGTCCAAAGCCAATAAATTTTTTTAGGTTACTTTGCTTTATTTGGTATATCTAGATTCATTTCAAATAGCTGTAGGAAATACTGAATCCGATTTTGCAATGATAATTTAAGCAAAACCAAATGCTCTAGTATAAGCATCTGTGAGACTCTCGGGTCCTTAGTAAAACTATAGGGTTTGAGGTTCAACGAAAGGAGGATTGGTGAGCATTCATAAAAAAGGCGTTTAAGATTTCTATGGCAAAGTGGATTAGTCAATAGAGAATTCACACATTTTTATGGTTGTATCTGACCAGTCCTATTGGCAAACAAATAAGACACTTTTGTTACTACTCTGCCATCCTGGGTAAATTCAAACCACACCTGTTTAGAAGGGTGCCTAGAAAATTTCTACAAGTTTTTACCTGCGTTTCCTCATTCAGAGTAAGCAAGAATGTGTTTCTATATCATATTTGTATCTCAGGTTTCAAAGCAGGGGAGTAGTGAGTTTGCTATTTTATGGGTCACTTCGTGGAATGAATGTCTTCTTTTACATTCTCTTCTGCCTTTTCCCTTCCTTGTATAAAGGAAACGACACTGTTTTAAGTCAGGCTGTTTGATTCAAATTCTATTAATAATATTCCCTTGATTTTAACTATGTTTTTAATGCTAAGATGCTCAGTTTCCCCATTTATAAAATTGGGGTAAGAATAACTGTTTCACACAGTTGTTATCATGTATATAAAAAATGCATAGAAAGTATCTATTTCAACACCAGGTATTTAATAAGTGGAAGCAGCATCATTATCCATGTTATTATTATTACAAGTACCCCATCAGGACTTCTAAGATACTAACGTGATTTTGAGAACCTGCAGTATTTAGGAAAGCAATTATTCAAAATTATTCAGGAAGGCAGGATGAATCACTAGTAAGTCAGTTGTATTTTATTCATTGACATGTACCTGATGATGGTAAGACAGGCTTCTCCAAGCCTTTCTACCATATAAAATGTCTGTATAATGTCTGTCTAAGTAGAATTATTTTTGAACGGCAGTCAGAGAGCCAGTGGAGGTGAAAATTTAGGTGAGGTCTGCAAAGTCTAAGATACTCCCAGAGTACTCAGAATTCAGAAATGAGTTTTTCATTTGTCAGCGTTGGTCCAGATTTCAGCATCCTCTATGAGCAACTAACAGCTTTAGCTATTGACATTTTAATATAAAACCTCCATGAAATGATTTTTGCCATTTTTTTTGCTATAATTGTTGCCATTGTTCATTTAGCCAGCATCTATATCTCTCTGTCTGATAAATAAACAAAATGTTCAAATCACTTGACAGCTATCCATGCAGGTCCTGGATAAATAGTACAATAACAGAGATGCTTTAAGCATGAAACTGTAAATCCTCAAGTTCCAGCCATATTATAATATCAGTGTTGAAATTTTTCACCTAAAGAATTAGAAAACCTTTTACAACGGGATTAATACATCACATCATTTAACATCTACCTTTTGTCACCTGACCCCGAGACCATATCTAACAACAAATAATTTGCCCCATTCTTTCAAGGTGTCAAATGACTTTTTTCTGTATGACTTTTTTTGAATGATTTGATCCAAGAGAAGTAGCTTAGAAAAGCATTAGGAGTGTCAGGTTTTATAACAAACCATGTGGGTGGAGGGTTTTGTTGGGTTGATTTTTTTTTTGGCTGACAGCAAACAAGTCTATCTGAAAACACATAAGCTCCAGCAGGTGCCCAGAGCTAATTTGGTTTGACACTATTTTTAAAAAGCACTAGCTAAGTTTTATAACAAGTCATAGTGAATGGCTGTATTGTTTCTCTGTCTTCTGCAACCCAGGGACCAGTTTTAAAACAGGACCCTAAGCAGAAGGCCATGAATCTAAAACACCCAGCTTCTTAAATCTTCTCCTAGATCCCTCGAAACAAAATGCTTAGATCCCTCGAAACAAAATGCTTAGAGGTTTACACTTGACTTTGCACTTCACACCTTCCACCACAAAATCGAAATCACTTCACTTCCTGTCAGCAGTTTTCATTTAAATCTAGTGAGTTTCAGCTCTGGCCAGCAAGGATGATGTGAAATGCTTGCCGGCAGCCAGACTCAAGATGGATTTGCCGATCCAACCACCTGCTGACGGCATGTGTTTGGCTCCCAGCATTCACAGTGGACACTCATCATGATATTCACTCTCCCTATGGACTCTCACAGCAGACACATCAGTTGGCATCTCCCACTAATACTCCCAGCTTAAACGCCCACTTAGGTGTGTTTGAAGAGCCCTTCAGTTTTAATCTCTCTGATACATGTGTTTAGCCTGGCCTTTCCTCTCTCAAACACAGAAGTCCTATTTGGATTAAGATACAAAGATTGGATTTGGAGAGTTGTTTTTCATTTGTTCTGTCTTTGTCTGTGCAAGCACAGAACTCACTAGTTTACTGGCGAGGGTCAAAATATACATTTCTACTATTGAGTTGGTAGGTGCAATGTTAAGAGTCAGTCCAACTTGGATTTGAATTCCAGCAATGTGTCATCTTAGGCAAGCGTGTCATCTCCTACAAGACAGAGATAACAGCACCTAGCTCCGAAGATTGTTAAGATTAAATGTGATGATATATGTAAAATGCCTAACATTAAGTCAGGTTTGTAATAAATGCTCAATAAATTCTAGTGGCTGGAATTTCAGTTTTTAACTTTTTATTTTATACTGAGGTATAGCCAATTAACAATGTTGTGATAGTTTCAAGTGAACAGCGAAGGGACTCAGCCATGCATACACATGCATCTGTCTCCCTGCAACTTCCCCTCCCATCCAGCCTGCCATATAACATCAAGCAGAATTCCAAGTGCTGTACAGTGGACTCCTGTTGGTTATCCATTTTGAATACAGCACTGTGTACCTGTCCATCCCAAACTATCCCTTCCCTCAATTCTCACTCCTGGCAACCATAATTCCTTCTCTTAAGTGTATGAGTCTGTTCCTGATTTGTAAATAAGTTCATTTGTATAATTTCTTTTTAGATTGACTTTAAAAAAAAAAGACAGTGAAATAACCCATCTGACTCTCAGATAGCTTTGTAACAGGATAGGGGCAGCCAGTATTAGCCTCTTCTTGCAGACTGGAAAATGGCAGTGCAAAAAGGTGAAGCAATTCTCCCAAAGCCTTACAAGAGGGAAGTAAACTAGACCCTAGATCGTCTAACCCTAAATCCAGTTCTTTTTCTCCAATTGTATTATTTGCAGTTTGACTTTGTTAAACACCCTCTGAATTATTCAGTGGAAACTGACTCTTGATAGTCTCCATTCTCCGCAGACACGATAAACAGAATTGTGAGCCTATGATAGGGACAATGACAAGCCGTTTGAATCATGTCCACCCTGGTCCTGCCAGTGCAGCCAAGGATCAAACTGGGGGAGGACATGGCTGCCTTCCATGCCATCAACTTCAAAAGACTGGGATATTAGGGCCAGAGAGGACTTGGCCTCAAGCCAAGGTTAAGACATAATGAGTTCAATGCTGACATTTTGAGGCTGAAGAGAATAGGACTTGTTGCCTGGTCCACTCCACCTTCATTCAAAAGGCTGGCAGCCCTGGGTGGTGCAGAACGGAGCTACCACGGTTGGCTGTCAGCCTTATACCCCAGACTCCCAGGTCTCAAAAAAGCTGCCCAGTGTCTCATAATTTAAAAAAAAAATTTTTTTTATAATACTCAAATTTTCCTATTTCCCTTGACTTTCACTTTCCAGTCATACTGGACTGTAGACAAATCAAGTATTTAGTGAGGAGCCCGAGGTTCAGACATGATAGCTGGTAAGACAGGGCACTGAAGGAGCAGCCAGGCCACCTAATGCCTCATCCCGAATTCTTCGCACCACCTCCTGCCTCCTGTCGTAGCCATGGGAACCCAGCCACTCTGCCTCTTGGTCTCCCACTAGGAAGCATAAAGGGGATTCTATAAACATTTGCTGCATGGATGGTACAACAAAGGGATAATGAGGAGCTATGTGTTCCCGTTTCTACACATTCTGCCTCTCTTTTATTGTGCATGAGATGCCCAGCAAACACAGCTGAAATAATCAACTCATTTTTGTCCTGTCACTCCAGTTTGTCATGTTACCACCAGCCAAAGCAGTAATGCCCCAGGTCAACAAACCCGGAGCACTCCTGTGGAAGAGATTCTCAACAAGGGAAGGCTGCATAAAACATCCTGAAAGGACAAAGAAAAAACCCACAAAGCTAAAAGACCACAAAATTAATGCACCCCATCTTAGCAGGCACTTCCAGTCTCTTTCTCTGCTGCTGACCTATTGTTGTTTTTGTTTTTTGGTTGCTAAGTCATGTCCAACTCTTTTGTGACCCCATAGACTGCAGCCCACCAGGCTCTTCTGTCCATGGGATTTCCCAGGCAAGGATACTAGAGTTGGGTTGTCATTTCTGTCTCCAAGGGATCTTCCTGACCCAGGGATTGAACCCACAGTGGAAGCCCCCTGCAGTGGAAGCACAGAGTCGTAACCACTGGACCACCAGGGAAGGCCATGTAAATATAATTATAGAGCACAAAGGTCATGAGACCGTTTGGTCAGCTCAGCTAAGACGTCAGACTCATCAAGTTTGAAAAGCTGGAACGTGAAAAAACCTAAGAAAGAAATGATGAGAGGTCTGAAAAAGCAAAAGAGAGACAAAGATGGAGAAAGAGAAAAAATGGGTTCAAGGACCATGCCAATGATAACCAATACTGACAGAGCATGTTCCTGTTAGCATGTCTATCTAAACTCGAGTCAGGTCAAACAGAATTGCCATTAAGAATCCTTAGATTGCATTGTTATTGTTTATAACAGATTCGTTAATCAGGTTATCAAGGCCCTCTTTTGTCAAAACATCCTTGATCACTCAGATTAGCAGCAGTCTGGTGCTTCACTATTGGACGGCTGGTCACCCAAGCACTTGTTTATAAGATTTCCTGTTTCATTGTGACAAGACAGTGCTCGCTTCGGCAGCACATATACTAAAATTGGAAGGATACAGAGAAGATTAGCATGGCCCCTGCACAAGGATGGCATGCACATTCCTGAAGTCTTTCTTATTTAAATTAAAAAAAAAAACAAACAATGTAACAAGACAGCCTTCCCAAATCAGACCTCCTGTTATCTAATCACATTTCTGTTCCAGATTTCAATCCTCATTCAGGAACACACTCAGTGGCAAAAACTTTTATAATGTAAAGACACCTGCAAAATTTGATGGGGAAAAATGTGTGGAACATTTAGAGCCTCGATATGAGTTCTAGGAAACGTCTCTTGTCTTTCTGATCTAATTGAAGGGGATGTTAATCTCTGTATTCAACCCCACAAAGTGGTCAGTTGGGTAGGTCGTGCTATTTGATATTGTTCTCCAAAACCTCAAATCAACACATTATGTATCTATGGAAATATAAAAGTCTCATGGGTCCCAAGACCTATAAGATGCAATAGAGAATTCTAAAGCAAACAGGTGAGGGATGACAAAATTACCACAGAATGCTAAGAGGAAAAAAACAATATATGGGCTGCTGCTTAATTTATTTTTTTGATGGAGGGCAGCAATCTGTGCTTATGAGAAATCTTAAAACAGTGCTTCTCAACCAATGTCACCACCTCCAAGGGACATTTTGGACATTTGTGGGGTTATTTTATTGTCTCAATGGTAAGAGGACCCCAAAGCCATCCAGTGGATGCAGACCAGAGATGGAAAATGTCCCGAAGTGAGCAGGCTGGTGCCACGGGGCAAAGCACCCTTCTACACCCTATACGATATCATATACATCCAAGGCTCTCGCCCCACATTCATGTAGGTGAAACCCTATTTACAATCATCTAAATCCTATGCATATGTTTTAGATACCACATCCAACTTCTTCAATGTGTCCTCTCGTGAAGAAGTACCAACGCATTCACATACTGAAATGCATATTACTTTTTTTTATAAATCACTATTCTTCCATCTCTTACATTACAGTTGAAATTATGTATCTGTAGGCTAGATAAATCATCTATAAAATATACTGTAGGACAGTAGAGTGTCGCACATGATCTGGGATAAAATCCGTTTTCATTTTCTGTCTCCATCATTTCATCTACATTTATTAATGACATGACGGAATTGGGAAATTATCTGTAGATGCTAACATGAGTGGCTGCAAATTTACTATCAAACAGGAGATTTATGCAGTTGTAAAGCATCTCCTCACAAACTGTTTAACTGCAAAGAGAAAAATAGTACTTTACAGTGGCAAAGCCTGGCAAACACCACCTTAATCAAATGATCAAGGTTTAGAAAAATATATGTAATATTTGTTTGTGTGTATATATAGAGATATATCAAGAAAGAGAAGCAGAGGAGAGTAAGAAGAGGAGGAAGGGGAAGACAGCAAGAGGAGGAAGCAAAATAAAAATGAAATGAAAGGTAAGAACTGAAGTAACAATTTTTAAATAGTTATGATTCTGTGTGTTATATAAACAATTAATGTTAATTTTCTATTTCATAGGTGTAGATAGACTCACGGAAATATCTAAGAAGAGAACAGTGGGAGAAAGCAGTGTGAAGAAAAAGAATAGTACAATGTAATAAGGGTCACAATTTTTAAAGACAAATGGGGGTGTGGACATACATTAACATATGTAACTTTTATCCTGATTTACAAAACTTTCATAAATTCAGTGTGAGATGTGAATATAAGAGAAGCTGATAGAATTTTATACCAAACAATACCAAACAAACAAAAGCAAATCAAACACCTCACTCTAACCCTGTTCAGTCCACCGTACGGATCCTCCCAGCAGTCGCTGACCGCAGCTTTGCATGTGTCCCCAAACTGCAGCAGAGAGCAACAGAGTATGTTCTTTATGTGCCCATAATCATATGCTCCCAAGTACAAAATGTTAAGTCAATGATTAACCTACCAAAGCACTTTTTTGGAAAGATAGTCAGACTTCAAAGATTTCAAAATCTTTCTTGTAACCCCTGATCTGGCCTACATCTTGGGAACAGGGGTACGAGGTACAAGGAGGGGCATTTCCCTCTGTGGGAGCCCAGGAACCCCTGCACTGACCAGCTGTCCACCCCACCCCAGCCAAGATGGTCAGAGCCCAACGCAGTGAGCACGCAGGAAAGGGTTATATCTCCTTTGCAAGCAGTTGTCTTTTTCCTGGCAAACAAGCCAGGTGCCAGAAACTTTACCCAGACGGGGAGGAAAAGAGAGGAGAGGAAGCAGAAGGGGAGGGGGAGGGCATGAAGGAAGAAAATAGAATCATCAGGAAAAAAAAAAAATGAAAGATGAGGTCAAGATGGTTACAGTTTGAAACAACTTCAGAACAGCTACATATTTTTTCAAAGCATTTAAAGCCTCTCAAAGCTCTCAAAAGGTACAAGCCTGCAGGGAGGTGACTTCCCTCGACCTTGAAATCTTTCACTCAGCTGTAGAAAAACAGAAAAGAGATCTCAGACTCAGAAGTTACAGAAGTACATGTGCAAGCACTATTGCTAGTTGGGTTTCATTTCTTTGTCTAAACAGAAACTGTTCTTGCAAGTTACCACCAACCCCAGGGACGCCTTGCCAGTGTACTTCCCGGGGCTTACATCATCCCATGCTTTCATTACACCTGTTTCTTTCTATTTGTCACACATTCCTCTCCCTTTCACCTGAACAACGGAGACACCATTTCCAAGTTCCTTAATTAAATCTTATTTTATCTTGCAACTATCAGGAAAAAAACAAAGTCATCCAGGGTCATCTCTTGAAGGTTGAGAAGCCTGAGCCACCCACCTGCTCCTGCTTGTCAAAATTAAATCTGCCAAGTGCTGAGTTGCTTGAAAATGTCCTGTTAAGTCATTTAAAGACATAGCTCTTCATATATCTAGCAAGGCATAGCCTTAATTTGAGACATACGCCCTGCCACGATCACAGAACCTCTCCACCAAATGTTTTCTTTTGAAAATACAATAAGTTCCCATCTGAAAATGTTATTATCCATGTTTCATCTTCATATTTCTTATTTCCTTAACAAATAAAGCACTTACACCTAATGAACCATGAAATCTTTCTTAATAGAAAAGGATGTTTTTTGAGGAATAACTGGCATAACATTGTCTAGTTTCAGGTGTACAACATAATGATTTAATAATTGTATATATTATTATTTTTATAACAGCCATCCTGATCAGCGTGGGGTAGTGTCTCGAGGAGCTTACCACCTGTTTTCTTCCAGGAGTTTTATGGCTTAAGGTTTCACATCCAAGTCTTGAGTCCATTTTGAGTTAAAGTTTGTGTATGGTGTAAGATAGTGATCTGGTTTTTCTATTACCATTTACTGAAGAGACTATCCTTTTTCCACAGCATATTCTTGGCTCCTTTGTTTTAAATTAATTGACCACATAGGCATGGGTTTTTTTCTGGGTTCTTATTCTGTACCATTGATCTATGGTGTCTGTGCTTTTGTTTTGTTGCCAATACCATGCTGTTTTGATTACTGTAGCTTTGTAATATAGCTTGAAATCAAGAAGCATGATACCTCCAGCTTTGTTCTTTCTCATGACTGTTTTGACTATTTGGGAGTCTCAGTGGTTCCGTACAACTTTTAGGATTGTTTGTTCTATATCTACGAAAAACACAATTTAAAGTTTGATAGAGATTGCATTGAATCTGTAGGCTGCTTTGGGTAGTATGAACAGTTTAACAATAATTATTCTTCCAATCCAAAGCATATATTCCCACTGATGTGTACCTTCAGTTTCTTTCATCAGTGTCTTGTAGTTTTCCTACAATGAGATATCGCTCACACAGGTCAGAATGGCCACCCATCAAAAGGTCTACAAACAAATACTGGAGAAGATGTGGAGAAAAGGGAATCCTCTTGCACTGTTGGTAGGAATGTAAATTGATACAGCCACTATGGAAGACAGTATGTAAATTCCTTAAAAAACTAGGAATAAAACCGCCATATGACCCTGAAATCCCCTTCCTAGCCGTATACCCTGAGGAAACCAAAACTGAAAAAGACTCATGAACACTAGTGTTCACTGCAGCACTATTTACAATAGCTAGAACATGGGCGCAACCTAGATGTCCACTTACAGATGAATGGATAAGGAAGCTGTGGTACGTATATACAATGGAGTATTACCCAGCCATAAAAGTGAACGCATTTGAGTCAGTTCTAATGAGGTGGATGAACCTAGAACCTATTATAGAGAGTGACGTAACTCAGAAAGAGAAAGACAAATATCATATACTAACACACATATATGGAATCTACAAAGATGGTACTGATGAAATTATATGCAGGGAAGCAATGGAGACATAGACATTGAGAACAGACTTATGAACACAGAGTGGAGGGGAGGAAGGAGAGGCTGGGATGTATGGAGAGAGTAACATGGAAACATGCATTACCATATGTAAAATAGATAGCCAATGGGAATTTGCTGTATGGCTCAGGGAACTCAAAGGGGAGCTCTGTGACAGCCTAGAGGGGGAGAGGAGGGAGGTGGGTGAGAAGTTAAAGCGGGAGAGGCGAGAGAAGTTGAAGTGAGTATACCTATGGCTGATTCATGTTGATGGTTAGCAGAAACCAACACAATACTGTAAAGCAAACATCCTTCAATTAAAAATAAATAAAGTTTAAAAATATATCTTATAGTTTTCAGAGTACAGATCTTTCACCTCCTGGATTAAATTTATTCCTGGCTATCTTATTATTTTGATGTAGTTGTAAATGAAATTGTAAATTAATTTCTTTGATTGCTTATTATTAGCATATAGAAACCCAACAGATTTTTTAATTTGGTTTTGTACCCTGAAAATTTACTGAATTTATTAGTTCTAACAATTTTTTGATGGAATCATTTGGGTTTTCTACATATAATATCATGTCATCTGCAAAGAGTAACAGTTTTACTTCTTCCTTTAGAATTTGGGTGCCTTTTATATCTTTCTATTGCCTGATTGCTCTGGTCAGGGCTTCTAATAGTATATTGAATAAAAATGATGAGAATGGACATCCTTGTCTTGGTCCCTAGAGGGAAAAGTTTCATATTTTATTATGTTGTGATACCTTCCCTCTAACTCATTTGTTGAGAGTTTATCATAACGGATGTTAAATTTTGTCAAAAGCTTTTTATGTAGATATTGAGATGATTTTTATGTTTCATTTTGTTAATGTATTGTGTCACATTAATTGATTTGCAGATGCTGAACCATCCTTGCATCCCTGGGATAAATCTCACTTAATGGTGGTATACAATCTTTTGAATGTACTGTTGAATTCAGTTTGCTAATACTGTGTTGAGAATTTTTGCAGCTATGTTCATCAGGATATTGGTCTGTAATCTTTTCTTATGGCATCTTGTCTGGTTTTGTTATCAGGGTTATGCTGGCCTCATAATATGAATTTTGAAGTGTTCTTTCCTCTTTTATATTTTATATATTTTGAATATTTTGGAGAATTTACCAGTGAAACCATCTGGTTCTGGACTTTTGTTTGTTGAGAAGTTTTGACTACTGATTCAATCTCCTTACTAGTAATCAGTCTATTCTGATTTTCACATTCTTCATGATTCAGTCGTGGTAGGTTGTACATTTTTAGAAATTAATACATTTCTTCTATGTTTTCATATTTGTTGGTGTATGATTATAATATTCTCTTATGATTGTATTTCTGTAGTATCTGTTATAACATTTCCTTTCATTTCTGATTTTGTGTCCTTTTTCTTGGTGAGTCTAGCTAAGTCTGCCAATTTTATCTTTTCAAAGAATCAGTTCTTTGTTGTATTAATCTTGTCTATTGTCTTTTTAGTCTCTGTTTCATTTACTTTTGCTCTGATCTTTGTTATTTCCTTCCCACAGTAAAAGATATTTTAAAGTTAACAGATCACTTGCAACTGCAGTGCCTTATAACAGGTTTCTATCCTTCCTTCCTCAGCAAGCATGTGAGATTACCAGAATTAGCATTTTAATCATTTCAAGTTCAAGAACTAGGCTGTCAATCTCTCCATCACATCACCGACACAATCATTCATTTTCCTCTTTCGCTGAGAGCTGCTGACTTGTCAGTGTCTTCTCTGGGCATCTCCATCTAATCCACTTGCCTTAAAAACCCACACCCCTGTCTGTCAAATAATCTAGGATATAATATTACCCTACAATCTAAGCCTTGAATAAATGCCATTGTAAACTGTGCCCTTACCAGACTGTGATTGCTAAGATTTTTTTATCACATTCTTTTTCAAAATGACTTCCAAAGAATCATTTTACAAAATAAGTTTAACATTATCTGTGTGTGCATGTTAAGTTCCTTCACTCATGTCTGACCTCTGCAATCCCCATGGACTGTAGCCCGCCAGGCTCCCCTGTCCATGGGATTTTCCAAGCAAGCATACTGGAGTGGGTTGCCATGCCCTCCTCCAGGCAATCTTCCCAACCCAGGAATCAAACCCACGTCTCCTGCATTGGCAGGTAGATTCTTTACCACTAATGCCACCTGGGAAGCCCTTAACATTATCTACAAAGTTCTTACAGTGTTTCTGGAAACTGTACTGCTCTAATTATCCATTCTGCCAGGTGAAGTCAGCGTGGTTACCTTCTGCAAAGGCAGAAGCTTTGCAGGTTTCCTGCTCACTGTGGCCCTTTGTTCTGTAAACACAGTATCTCACTTCAGTGAGGAAGGACCCAAGCTCCCACTGTGAGTCCCCTTGATCCAAACCAGATGGATAAGTCAGTTTCTTCAGACATCAGTTTTTGCATGTGAAATTAGGGAGTTTATTACATGATCCCTTAATTTCTTTATGAATCTAACTCCTGCATCTCTGGGGGTCATATGACCATGACTCAACAAGGACACCTTGATAATGGTTAACCCGGCTGTCACTCTTAAAGGCTTTGCATCTTCCAGAGCTTTCTCTCATCATCTACCTCACAGAATTTTAATAAGAGTCTCATGAGGTAGCACTGGCAATTCTTTCCTCACTTTGCTAATATTGACCCGGAGCCTCTGAGTGTGACTTGTCCAAGGCATAACAGCCACAGATAAGCAGGATCTTGATTCAAACCCCAACTCAAAGTGTTAAATTCCCAGCCAGGTCCCCTTTCTACTACATAGTAATATTCCTCATAAAGTTTCTGTAAACTACCATTAAATCAGTTGTACAGAAGACTCTCATTCTCTACCCTTCCAAGTAAATTAATCTGGATACCATCACATGCAGGTGTCTTCATTCTGAGATTTCTGTCCTGCGCAGTTAATATTCTTTCCCTTAGGAACTGTGACAGACCAGCACCATTTGTTTCTTGCTTTTAAAAAATTTTAATTAAAGGATAATCACTTTACAATATTATCATGGCTTCTGCCATCCATCAGCATGAATCAGCCTCAGGTATACATACGTCCCCCTACTCCAGAACCTCCTCCCACCTTCCGCCCCATCCCACCCCTCTAGGTTGTCACAAAGCACCAGCTTTCAGCTCCCTGTGTCATGCATCAAACTCCCACTGGCTATCTATTTTACACATGGTAATGTATGTTTCAATGTTATTCTCTCAAATCATCCCACCCTCTCCTTATCCCCCCGTGTCCAGAAGTCTGTTATGCCTGCATCTCCTTTGCTGCCCTGCCAATAGGATCATTACTACCTTTTTAGATTTCATACATATGCATTAAGTGAAAGTGAAGTCGCTCAGTCATGTCCAATTCTTTTCGACCCCATGGACTGTAGTCTACCAGGCTCCTCCATCCATGGGATTTTCCAGGCAAGAATACTGGAGTGGGTTGCCATTTCCTTCTCCAGGAGATCTTCCCCACTCAGGGACTGAACCCAGGTTTCCTGCATTGTAGGCAGACGTTTTACCATCTGAGCCACTAGGGAAGTCCAGATATGCATTAGTACATGATATTTATCTTTCTCTTTCTGCCTTACTTCACTCTGTTTAATAGGCTCTAGGTTCATCCACCTCATTAGAACTGACTCAAATGTGTTCCTTTTTATGACTGAGTAATATTCCATATTATCTGATCTCCTGCAAGGAGATCAAACCAATCTTAAGGGAGATGAACTCTGAATATTCACTGAAATGACTGATGCTGAAGCTGCCGCTCCAATATTTTGGTCATCTGATGCAAATAGACGACTCACTGGAAAAGTCCCTGATTCTGGGAAAAGATTGAGGGCAGGAGGAAAAGAGGACAACAGAGGATGAGATGGTTGGATGGTATCACTGACTCAATGGACATGATTTTAAGCAATCTCTGGGAGTTGGTGATGGATAGGGAAACCTGGCATGCTGCAGCCCGTGGGGTCTCAAAGAGTCAAACACAATGGAGTGACCGAACAACCACCCTCTCACTGTGCACCTGATGTGGCCTATCTTCTATGTGTACAGAGAGAGAGCTCTCAGCTGTCTCTTCCTCTTCTAATAAGGACATGAGTCCTAATGGATTAGGGCTCCACCCTTATGACCTCATTTAACCTTAATTACCTCCCCCTAAAGGTCCTACCTCCCTATACAGATGCATTGAGGGTTAGGGCTTTAAGATATGAATTTGAGGGAACACAATTCAGTACACAGCAAATAATCTTGAGCCAAACCAACATGAGTCAAGACTACCAACCAGCCCAAGAAGTTTGACCTCCATTTAGTTGCTGGTAGAAAGATGTTGGAAATCTCAAAAGTGGTCATGGACATGTTTTCAAGAAAGGCACCATCCTTTTCATTTTTCTGGTCTATAAAATAAGAGCTATTTTCTAGGATCCCTTCCAGACTAGTAGACCATGATTACTGACTGCATTTTACAAGATTAATCTTTTAGAATTTGTTGCTCTTTCTGATATATAGCCTATGAAGCAATTATGTCACTGAAAGATAGATCATTTTAAGGGCCATTGTTTTTGTTCTAAAAAGGTTAATGATTACTTAAGTAGAATAGCTTCTACCAAAAGCACCCAAATCCTACTGGTTCTTAGAGTGCTGTCAAACAAGACATTAAAACAGAGTAAGATGCACCTGGAGGATTTAGAAAAGACCAGTCCCTCTGGTATGGTTAGCTTTCACCACAAGAGTATTTGTGAACATTTTTCCAAGGCTGTACTCTTATCCAGTTTCCAAAAGAAATCCTAGTCTTCTAAAACTCCCTATCAGTAAAGAATCTGCCTGAAATGGAGGAGACCCAGGTTCGATTCCTGGGTTGCGAAGATCCCCTGGAAAAGGAAATGGCAACCCATTCCAGTATTCTTGCCTGGAAAATCCCATGGACAGAGGCGCCTGGCAGGCTACAGTCCACGGGGTCACAAGAGTCGGACACGACCTGGCAACTAAACCACCACCATTCAGTAAAATATGAATTGATAAGGAGCACCAAATCCCAGAAGGCCAGAGCTGGCAGGTTGCTTCTGAAATGACTCATTTCTGACTGTCACATCACAGATGAGGACGCTGAAGCCCAGAGATGTGCCATGAAGGGCCTGGGATCCCACAGGTGCTTATTAATACTAGAAAAGCTTGCTTGACACAGACATGAAGTATGTTTCTAACCGGTCCCAAAGCAGAATTGCTCCAAAACAAAACCAGCATCGGGTAGTCTTTGGTTATGTCCCAGCCAGTGCTTGAAGTCACTGTTTCTGGGACATCGGTGTGCAAGCAAAGACCTGGGGAGCTTGTCAGAAGGCAGATTCGGATTGGGCAGGTCTGGGTGGGGTCTCGGAGTCTATTACTGACCAGCTCCCCAGGTATCACTGATCATGCTGGTCTGAAGATGACAGGGAACAGAAGGGTTCTAAGAGCAAACTCTCATTTCTGCAGAAGAACCCTGTTTCTGTGACAGAGCCAGGTACTCTCCAGGCACTGGCACTGCTGCCATTTGACAGAGGAGGAAACTAAGCATGAGTTCAGTGAAGTGCCTCATGTCACACAGCTGGGAAGGGCTGGAGCCAGGGTCACCCAGAGGACCAAACTCTAGCCAGTCCTCTTAACTGTTATCTTACCCTTAGGTTCTTGAAAGCGATCCAAGGAACTTCCCTGGTGGTCCAGTGGCTAAGACTCCATGCTCCTAATGCAGGGGGCCCAAGTTCAATCCCTAGTAGAGGAACTGGATTCCACATACTGCAACTAAAGATCCCGCATAGTGCATGGAAGTTCGAAGATCCTGCATGCCATAACGGAGACCCCATGCAGCCAAATAAGTAAATATTTAGGGTTTCTCTGGTGGCTCAGTGGTTTGAAGGAAAAAAAGAAAAAAAAAAAAAAAAAAATCCGCCTGCCAGTGCAGGAGACACATGTTCCATCCCTGATCCAGGAAGATCCCACATACTGTGGAGCAATTAAGCCCTTCCTCCACAATTACTGAGCTCTAGAATACTCTTGGCTGGAGAATCCCAGGGACGGCAGAGCCTGGTGGGCTGCCGTTCATGGGGTCGCACAGAGTCGGACACGACTGAAGCGACTTAGCAGCAGCAGCAGAGTTCAAGAGCTGCAACTACTGAAGCCCTCGGGCTTGAGCTCCATAACAAGAGAAGCCACCACAGTGAGAAGCCTGTGCACTGCAACGAGAGAGTAGCCGCCACTCGCCGCAACGAGAGAACAGCCCTCGAAACAATGAAGACCCAGCACAGCCAAAAGTAAATAATTATTTTTAAAAATAATGAAAGCAAGAGACATTTTTAAAAATAAACATTTAAAAGCAATCCAAGATCACCTCCATGCTTACACATGTCAGCTTTTAAGGCTGAGTCATTAGGACCATATTTTAAATATGTAGCACTTAAAATATATTCATAAAAAGCAGAAAGAAAGAAAAGAAAAAGTGGGGCAAGTACTCATGAGATAATGTTAAGTAAAAACATCAGAATACAAACTGTATCAGACCAGGCCAGGCCTGCTGATTACCTGGCTCCATCACTCAAGCTGATACAAGCCAATGCATTATGGCAATAGCAGGAAAGGCTTTCCCTTCTCTTTTTTCCTCCTCCTCCCAGAAACCATCCCAAGGGAGACTTCACTCTAGCCCCAGCTCCCACAACAAACACTTCAGAAAGTGGGGTCTTAAGGGGAAAAAGGCTTGACAGAACAAGTCTCAGTACGTGGGAGAAAGCCAGCCCACAGCTCCCAGCATCCACAATTTTCTCTTATTCATTCAGCATATAGCTACTGAGAACTTGTGCCATCAACCACACCAGACTTTAGGACAGAAAACAGCCAAAAGCCCCTGTGCTCATGAAGATTGCATTCTAGTAGGAGAAGCTGACAATAAAAAATAGGGTTTCTCTCATGACTCAGTGGTAAAGAATCTGTCTGCCAATGCAGGAGACACAGGTTGGATCCCTCATCCAGGAAGATCCCACATGCTTCAGAGCAATTAAGCCTGTGCACCACAACTACTGAGCTTGCACTCCAGAGCCCAGGAGCCTCAACTACAGAGCCCACACGCAGCAACTACTGAAGCCCGAGTGCCCTACAATGAGAAGCCCACACACTGCAGCTAGAGAGTAGCCTGCCCAGCAGCGGAGACCCAGCACAGCCAAAAAGAAAGAACTATTCTTAAAAACAAGCATAGTAAATAACCATACTATATGTTAATAGATGATAAGTGTTACAGAAAAATTAGAGGGGGATAAGGAGTGCTGGGGTGGAACAGACTGCATTAGTCATTAGGGTCATGAGGAAGAAGGTGACACTGGAGAAAGGGCTTGAAATGAAGGAGTTAATTACACACATGTCTGGGGAAAAGACATCTGCAGGCAGATGGAACACCAGGTGCAAAGGCCCTAAAATGGAAACAGACCACATCTGGAATGTGTAAGGAAAAGCAGAGGCCACTGTACCTGCAGTGAAGGATTTAATAGGAGAGGAAGCCAGGGAGGTAATGGGTAGGCAGAAAGGTCTACCTTACAGAGCCCCTCAGGTCTAGAGAAGGACTTTGGCCTTTAAGGGAAACTGGGAGTCGCTGAGGGTTTGGAGCTGAGAAGTGACGTGACCTGACTGATGTACTGAACAACCTCACGCCAGTCACTCTCTGAGCCAACTGAGAAGTGGGCAGAAGCCTGGAGACCAGTTACAAGGCAGCTGCAATAACCCACGCAAGGGGCAGCGGTGGGTCAGACTAGAAGGGTAACAGTGAGGTGGTGAGAAGTGTAATAAGACCTGGGTCTCATGATTTCTCGAAGGCTTAGAGTAGAATGTGAGGGAAAGGGAGGAGTCAGGGATGTTTCCTGCACTTGGAAGAATGAAGTTGTCCTTAATTGATACAAATAACTCCAAGGGAAGCGGACTTGAAGGCCAGATCTAGAGTCTGCATTTAGACAGGTGATGATTGAAGTGTAGACACACAAAAGAGATGAGTGACTGCATGGGTCTGGAATTCAGGGACGTGGGCCAGAGACGTCCACATGGGAGCTGTGAGCACATGAGACCAGATGAGGTTTCCAGGGAAGGGAATCAAGTTGAGAAGAACAGGCGCTGTAGGGTCTGAGTCCTGGGCGCATCCACGAAGAGAAAATGAAGCAGCAAGCGTCTGGGAAAGAGTGACCCATGAGTGAAGTCAGAGGGAAACCAAGGAGTTGTGAGGGCCTGGGAGTCAAGAGAAGGACGTGTTTGCTAGAAGAGAGTCATCAAGTATGTCAACTCTGCTGAAAGGTCAACTTAGACCAAAGCAGAGAGTTGAGCTTTAGATTTAGCAAAGTGGAGGCCATAGGTAATGTTCGCAGCAGTTTCAGGGGAGAAAGGCAAGAAGTTTTACCTACTGAAAGGACAGGAGAACATCAGTGATGAAATGAAAAAAGGAGGGAGGGAAGAAGTGATGCACCTTTGGCGTTTAAGGCACAGACTTGTGAGTAAGGCAAGCAGAGCTGTTCTGTGTGTGCACAAGTCTTTATTTTCTCATGACTCAATAGACTATGCTGCTGACTTACTGACTCTTTGTTCTCTCTCCAACTCTGTCCTGAATACAGCTTAATCTTTTAAGTGCAAGAAAAAATAATAATAAAAGGTCACCTACCAGCTATTAAGCCTTCCCTCATACGAAATCAGGACTTAATTCATTACCTGAAAGCCATGCTTGAAGGCTTCAACTTGAGGTACATTGTTCCAGCAATGAATTTTTGCTTTTGATATTGTTGCCACACCTCTGGAACAACAATATGGGGAAACGCACACTATTCTTTCTTGGTGTTAGGTCCAAAGAGGCCAGATTTCCACGTTTAAGGCTAAGCTCACTCTTATCCCACACACTGTCTCCCATAAAATCATCTATTGCCAGTGTTCCTGCCAAGTTACCCACTTAGAACCACCTTGTTCTTTCTCACACAAAGCCATATATGGAATGCAGAAGAGATGATCTACTTAATCCCATCAGAATTTACCTCAAAAATGGAAGGTCACCTCAAAAAAGTCCTGAATAGTACCAACTCATTAGGAATTACCAATTGCTTATTTTTCCAGTTGCACCAGAAGATGAAATATTTTCTAGGAAAGTACCTAAGACATGATTATTTATACTGCTTATCTTCTGCTTTGTTCCAACTTGATGGAAAGAACTATCATTAACTTCTATGGCTAAAAAATAGGAAAATACCAGTAAAGCCTCATTATTTCAGATCCAACTGCTTTGAAAATAACAGTAATTAAACCTTGATTGAAGATTACTTTTGTAACACGTTTGAAAAGGGAGCACTGCAAAGAAAATTAATAACATAAACAGTGTTCAGGAAAGATATCTAACTCACTTAAAACATAATGTGTTTCAAATATTATGTATTTGTTAAAGGAGACCTATCTGTACACTAACAGTACAGAAAGGCAGTATATATGTTTGCTTATGATGGATGTGTATTCATGAGTTATGTCATTTCACAATTTTTCTAAATTTAAAGGTTGTATTGTACTTTCTGATCTATACACACACACACTCTCACTCACCTACAGTCATGTAAGTATATACAAACAACTCACCAACCCACATGCTTTATCTGCCAATGCACACACCCACGAGCAAGTAGGTTTCCCAGATAAAATAAAATAAAATCACCAATTTGGGGGGGGGGGGGGGTGGAATCCACAGCTCCCTCTATCCCTGAGTCTTAAATGAACTACTCCCAAAACTGCTTTTTCACAATTATATAATTGCAATTTTAGCTGTGTGAAATTAAAAGAAAAAAATGTTATTTCTTGGCTAAGAAGTAATCTATAAAAGAGATCTGCCTCTTCTCCATGCCAGGTACATTTCCTTACCATGGCAGATATGATCAGAATCCATGCTTACTAAATCCAATACACCAAGATTTACTTACTCGACTTGAAATAAATAATAAGCTTTCTTAAAATATTACTTTTAGGTGGGTTGTATAAGCAACCTGCAGAAAATGAAAATTGAAGGCAGTCCCTCCCAAGATGTTAAGTTTGAGAGGCGTATATTAGGAAGCTTCCCAGCCCAAGACCAGCAGATGATGAAACCTGACAGATTGGCTGGCATTATCTCCCCCATTCTGGGTGTCTGTCTCATGCAATCTGCTCCCACGGGGCTGAACCATTGCCTTGTTCTAAAAACACCACCACACACACACACCACCTCCAATCCTGGAAGCTGAAGAGCTCTCCATTGCAGTAAACACTTGTTCTCTGAAGTTTTCTTAACTGAACTGTTAGGATTCATACTGACCACACATGTACCAAATGCACAACATTCAGAAAACCTCCTCCACTGCTATCTCCCAGGAGTTAAAAAATACTTGTTTAACAAACATCTTCAGAGCACCTGCTATGATGCCAAGCCCTGCAACAGCTATTAAAAATGTGAAGCTACATCACAGGCTGGTTCTTAGAGGAGATGGATGTGGAGGTGAAAAACAATGTCACAAATGTGATACCAACAGTATAAGAGGGGAAAAGGCAGCTGCATGAATCGGTTTGCGAGAAACCACCCTGGAGAGGTTATTTCTGACCTGGGTCCATAGGACAAGAAGGAGGTCACTGAGGCAGAAAGGCAGGACAAGCGTTCCGAACACAGCAAAGCCTTGAGATCTCTCTGGGAAACGGGAGACCTTGAATCAGAAGGGCAAGAACACCGAGCAAACGTGATTAAAGCGACGGGTTGGGCAGGATGCAATTCAAATGCCATGCTTCAAACAATAAGAAACCATGAATGCCTTTTAGTCAAGGCGAACAATCAAGTTACATAAAGATAACCGTGGCAGTTTGGAGAGTGGACTGAAGTGGAGTGAGGAAAGCAGGAATTGAAAGGAAACTCATGCTTGTGTTCATGCTCAGTCATGTCCGACTCTGACACTAAGAACTGTAGCCCGCCAGGCTTCTCTGTCCTCGGGATTTCCCCCGCAAGAATACTGGAGTGGGTTGACATTTCCTACCCCAGGGGATGTTCAAAACCCAGGAGTCGAACCCAAGTCTCCTGTGTCTCCTGCACTGGCAGGCAGATTCTTTACTGCTGAGCCACCAGGGAAGCCCTGAAGGGGAACCAGGTCTATGCAAAGGGAAACGAGAAGGTGAGGTGAGAGTTATTTTCAAAACAAGATGAACAGGACTCAGGGACCTTTGTGTGATGGAGGTTAAAGAGACGCAGGAGCACAGGATGAATCCAGTGATTCCAGTGACAGATGAGACAGACTTCCAAGACTCTCACGCAGGCATGCAGGAGGAGGAAGAGGGCAAGCCTGAGTGAAGATGTCTGCCCAGCACTGGCTCTCCTGTGGGTAGTAGGTGCAGGAGGAGGAAGAGGGCAAGCCTGAGTGAAGATGTCTGCCCAGCACTGGCTCTCCTGAGAGCAGTAGGTGAGGGAGGAGCCAGGGGTGAACAGGTGATCGAGGTTAAGCAACTAACGCTAAGGCCAGGAGTCGCTGATGCTGCACTTAAAGGCAGCGACAGAGACAGGAGGGAGATGGTGGCCCTAGAGCGAGTGGATGCAACAAAATGACATGAATTTTCACATGTTATGGCAGCTTGTGTAGAAGAATATGATCCAACTGGAGAGAGTGGCCCCTGGGGCAGATGTTTGCGGTTGGCTAAGTCAGAAGCCCTAGTGGCTCAGAGGGTAAAGAATCTGTCAGCAATGCAGGAGACCCAGGTTCCATTCCTGGATCAGGAAGATCCCCTGGAGAAGGGCATGGCAACCCACTCCAGTATTCTTGCCTGGAGAATCCCACGCACAGAGGAGTCTGGCGGGATACAGTCCATGGGGTCACAAAGAGTCGGACACAACTGAAGTGACTTAGCACGCACACAGATCACAATACATCATTCACCTTATTTCATCTTATCATATAGACATTTATTCACCTCACATCATCACAAGAAGGGTGAATATAGTACAATAAGACATTCTGAGACACATAGAAAGAGAGAGACCATATCACAAGTTTTACTACAGTATATTGTTATAACCGCTCCATTTTATTATCCATTACTGTTACTAATCTCTGAAATATGCCTAATTCATAAATTAAACTTTATCATAGATAGGTATATAGGCTTCCCCAGTGGCTCAGATGGTAAAGAATCTGCCTGCAATGAAGGAGACCTGGGTTTGATCCCTGGGTCAGGAAGATCCCCTGGAGAAGGGAATGACAACCCACTCCAGTATTCTTGCCTGGAGAATCCCATGGACAGAGGAGCCTGACAGGATACAGTCCAGGGGTCACAAAGAGTCAGACATGACTGAATGACTTTTACTTAAGTCAGGAGCCATTCCCAAACCTCTTCTTCCCAAAGCCGGACCCTTATTTTCCCAGTATTGCTTTTAGTTTGAAGTGGTGAAACAGTGATGGGGAAGTCCACTGGGAGCCGAAGGTAAAGCCCACTTCTCTGATGAAAGAAACAGGCATAGCTGGAGCAGCCCCGTTTGCCTTGAATGAGGACATGAGGCCTAGAAGTTCTTAGAGCCAGTTTGTCACCCATAAGACGGCAAAAAGTATGTTAATAATGGGGTGGGGGCATGAAAAGATAGGATGCTGTCTAGCCCTGGATTGTGGGAAACTTAGGCAAGAAACGAACACAAACAGTACAAGAAGAGGAAAATCAGACTACAAATGAGTCCAGAGGAGGGACACATCAAGGCATATGCCTGGCACATGGTAGGCTGTGAAGAACATGGTTCCATCCTTGGAGGCCCACAGCTCCACTAACACCCGGGGACTCTCCAGGGGACACCAGCCATCTTGGAGGGGGATGCCTGACTCCGAGGAAAGCCATGGGTCCACTGGAATCTTTCATCATCTGACTCTTCAAGTCTAACAAGACAGGAATCTCAGAATGTCTGACTTTAGCCAGGTTTCATCTGGAATGACCAACTCCCATGGCAGGAAGGTGGGCACGGGATAAGAAGAACCAATCAGCTTCACAGCCCCAGGGGAAGCAGTCTTGCAGGGTGGTATGGCCTCAGCAAGCTTTCTGGGTGGAGAAAGATGGCCCAGCAGCTTAGAAGGCCCACAGCTGGAGGAAACTTGCCATCTGAAAAGCGCTCATAGAATTTCCCATGATACCCCACAGTTTCTTAAGTTTTACTGCAGCCTCATCTTCCCCTGAATATCCCTTCCCTACACCATCCCTTTCTGTACTTCCACCTCCCTGCACAAATTCAAAATGGAAAATAAATCTAATGATACTTTATGTGGTCTTAACAAATAACAGCCCCCTCAAAATATATACATGTGGGTCTTCCCAGGTGGCACCAGTGGTAAAGAACCCGCCTGCCAATGAAGGAGACGTAAGAGATGAAGATTCCATCCCTGGGTTGGAAAAATCCCCTAGAGGAGGGCATGGCAACCCACTCCAGTATTCTTGCTTGGAGAATCCCATGGACAGAGGAACGTGGCAGGCTACTGTCCATAGGGTCACAAAGAGTCAGACATGACTGAGGTGACTTAGCATGCCCATATATATGAAATACGTACATACACCAGAATCGCATGGGAAAAGACTTAAACTGCCATCAAGCAGTGAAGGTCTCTGTAGCATGTGAGCACTGCTGTATTTCCAACATTGAGATGAATTTTTGATCCTTTATATAATATCTAAGTATTCCATTAAGGAAGAATGACTTTTTCAAATGTTTGTCTTGTACATATAATTTCAAGAGAGTCTTACCAAATTGTTGGAGAAGCTAATCTAATTATCTATAGACCAAGTATAAAGTTCAGTTAAAATTGCATTTAACACTCAACCTTATTACCAGAGAGAAGGGTGAAGAGAGAGTGAGTTAGGGAGTTTGGAATCCACATGTACACACTGCTATATTTAAAATGAATAACAAGGTCCTACTGTAGAGCACAGGGAACTCCACTTAATGTTATGTAGCAGTCTGGATGAGGACGGAATTTGGGAGAATGAATACATTAATATATATGAGTGAGTCCCTTCACTGTTCACCGGAAACTAACACAACATTGTTAATCAAGTATGCTCCAATATAAAGTTTTTAAAGAAAAAACAGAATAAAAAAGAGCTCTTATGAAAACAAAATAAAACACTCTACCTTAGTGCCCTTGCACGCATGACCTGGTGGAGAGGAAGCCCTAACAAGATGCAGCGTCACCTACGGACCACACACTAAAAATAGTCTTACTGTCGATTTTAAAAGCATGTTCAGGCAGACAGGCTATATCACCTTGAGACATGTAATTTATTTCATCTGAACTGACCTTTAACATTTTTGAAGACTTCATTGAAGCACAGTGGGGATAAAAACTTCTAAAATACTAGCAAGGCTTCCTGCCTCTTTTCATTCTTTAAATATATCTTACAACTCTATTATAAGAAATTGTGTTAAATTGTATTAACTCATTAAACACATACTTGTTGGGCACCTACATGGGCCAGACCATCTGTCTGGCAATAGGATTAAAGTGATAAACAAGTCCAACCCGGCCCCTTGTCCTTTTAAGATTACAATATTTCTAGAATCTGGCCATTTTTCATCACCTCCACCAGGAGCAGCTTGGTCAGAGCCACCTGGATTATTACTGCAAGAACCTCCACACTGGCCACTCACTCTTCTGTCCCCACAATCTCTTCTCAACAGAGTACAGAGGAAGCCCTTTAACCCAGCAGCCCCCAGCCTTTTCAGCACCAGGGACTGATTTTCATGGAAGAAACCAGTGCGGCGAGGGGCAGGGAGGAGATTTATTATGCACTCTATTTCTATTATTATTACATCAGCTCCACCTCAGATCATCAGATCCTGGAGGCCGGGGACCCCCGATTTAACCTAAGTCAGATGATGACCCAGCTTTGCTGTAAACACCCAAAGCTTCCATCTGATCCAGAGTAAAATCCAGAGTCTTTAGTGCAACTCCCTTTTCCAACTGCACAGCCTCCAAACCCCCGTCAGCCATACCGGCCAAGCTGCCCTCTTGTTCTTCCTCAAATCCGACAGGCCTCAGGGCCTCTGCACTTGGCAGACCCTCTGCCTGAATGCTCCCCTTCTCAAGTACTGCGTGACTCCCTCCCTCCAGGCCTTTACTCGAATAGCCCCTCTCAGACACCATCCCTTCACGTTGACGCCCATCCCTGCTTGCCCTGCTTTCCTTCTCTCCAAGGTGCTTGTCAGTATCCAACATGACGTGCGGGTGTTTGCCTGTTTGTTGACTGCTGTCCTCCCCAGTTAGATTTCAAGCCCCATGAGGACAAGGACTTGTTTACTGCAGAATCTCCAGAGCCTAAAACAGTGTATGTCCAGTATTTGTGGAGTAAGATCTCACACACTTTCCCCCATGTATCTCTCTCACTCTCTAGGACCCTGGTTCCTGGGGACGGGAGAGAAGTCAGATGTGGGATGCCCTCACACAGATCCCCTGGGTCAGGACAAGGAAGAGCTTTTCCTTCGTATGTTTGGGGCAGAGACGACATCATGGGTATGTGACCTGCAGGCCAGTCACAGAGGGCTCCATGCTCAGAGCGGCCTTGTGCTTGGTTCAATGCTCTGTGATCATGGATTTGAAGTTCTTAATAGTCTTTGAACAAGGGGACCTATATTTTTATCTTGCACTGGACTCCACAAATTATGTAGCTGGTCCTGAAAGACGGACAATTCTCAGAATGCACAACCCTTGGGGCGGGTCATGGTGACCAGCTATCCCATCAGTACTAACGCAAGGATAGGAGCTTGGTCCCTGAGGCACATGGGATCTTCGCTCTCTTCAGACGAGGACAGCGAAGCCCTTTGGCAGGTCATGGGATGGTTCCAGCAGTTCTCTCCTCTGCACCTTTCTCATCCCCAGGTCTCCCTCCCTCCAGGCCACAAGCTGGACTTCCCCACCACTAACGTCAATGTCAGTGAATGGCAAGAGAGAAGCCATAGCACACTCACTCGGATAAAACTGTAAAATTAGTGACTGTAGAACTTCAAATTTAAAATAGAACAGCTCCATTCCAGCGGAGGAGAGAGATGGTTTATGGTGTTGGCTTAGATGCTGATGGGAAAGTGTACTGAACCCAGGGAAGGCTGAACGCTTAGGGATACGTGGTACAAAGTGGAGGGCAGTGCCAAAAGGTAGAAGGCACGTAAAACATCTCCGAAGACTTAGCAAGGGCTTTGTCTCAGCTCAGGGAACCAACAAGTGCCTCCTTGTGCCGTCCTGGTCTTGGCAAGAGAAGTGGCCAGAGCAGCCAGTGTTCCGGCTGACCCCTGCTGGCTCTTGAAGGAAATGTCCATGCGCATAGGGCTGGCAAGGCCTCCAAGAGATTTTCCAGAATGATGGATGCACACACAACAAGCCAGATTCCTGGGGGGGCCGGGGGGAGCAGGGGGAGGGTGCAAGGGGTGCTAAGATAAGGGTAAGGAACACTTTCCAGCCTCTTTCTCTTACCAGAGTAATGACATGGTGATCCATATAGACAGGAGAACAGAGCAGCTCCTGTTTTAGAGAGGGGGCACCCCACTCCAGTACTCTTGCCTGGAAAATCCCATGAACAGAGGAACCTGGTGGGCTGCAGTCCATGGGGTCGCAAAGAGTCGGACATGACTGAATGACTTCACTTTCACTTTTCACTTTCACGCATTGGAGAAGGAAATGGCAACCCACTCCAGTGTTCTTGCCTGGAGAATCCCAGGGATGGGGGAGCCTGGTGGGCTGTCGTCTCTGGGGTCGCACAGAGTCAGACATGACTGAAGCGACTTAGCAGCAGCAGCAGAATCTATTATCATCATCTCTTTGAGACCCTTAAGTAGTGACTAGAGAGCTACCGTTTGTAACGTGGAACAGAAAAGCATCAAACTTTTAGGATGCTAACTTTGTTTCTCAGTTTCCTTCTCTCCTCCTTCTCTGAGTGAAGGCAGTCACAAGAAATGGCCACATAAAAAGGCACATTTTGCATTCAAAGCAACACAACATTGTAAATCAACTATACTCCAATCAAAATGAAATTTAAACAAATGTGCTGCGCTAAGTAGTTATGAGTGAATTCTCTCTAGTCAGCCCAGCAACATTAAACACAGGGTGAAACTTAGATCTCATTTTCATTAGAGCCAAAGAAACCTATCTGGACAGATTTTTTGCAGAACACCGTTTAAACCTTTTTAGGATGGAACAAGAAAATTTATATAACCTTATCTATGACACAGAAACCCTTTTTCAATTTCTTTGTAAAGGTTTCTGAAAAGCCCTGCCTCATTTACATCTAAAAAGCACTATTTCATAAATACAAATTTGGTACTGCCTCACTACTAAACTTGAGGAAATAAAAGCATAAAGATTTATGCTCCTAGGTAAGACCTGCTTTTTAAACATATTAGGTAGACTAATAAGTCTACATCTGCCAAAAATCCATTCTCTAAATATTTATCAATATAAACCAGAAACTTTGTAATGTTTCCTCTTGAACTTTGCTCCTTCGAGCTGGGGCGATTAGACCGAACCCACCTGGATCCAATGCAATCGTTCTGCAATTTTCACCTAAGGACCCAATCAACCTGCCCTCAGGTGTTTACCAAGCTCTCAAAAGCAGCTTCAGGCTCTGCCTTCTAATTGATTCCACAGGAGAACGCAATTAAGTACTAAAGCCTATGGTACATCTATTTTGGGAATTCAAGGGAGGAAAAAGGCCTGTGGTAGAGGGGACTTAAGTGGATGAAAACAAACTTGAATTTGTTCCTGAAAAATGAGGATTCAGATGACCGGGGGAAAAAAAGAAATTAGTGTTAGGGGGAAAATCTTTCAGAGAAAGACCCATAGAAGAGCCAACACAGGAGAGAGTTGTCTGAGGCCAACTATTATTTTGAATATTAAACAATGTTTACATCAAGGTGAAGATCAACTATGTCTTTTCTCCGTAACAATAGAGAGGCAGCATCTAAAAAAGCAAAGGAGGTTCTTGACCAGGGGAAGCCTCTAGCAATGTTTGGAGATATACCTTTGGTTGGTCAGGAAGTCTCACTTTTCACACCCCTGTGCAATATAGTAGTCCCCCTACACAAGAACAAGTTCCATTCCGAGAGCACGTTGGTCAACCCAATCTGCTCTGAAGTCCAACAGTGTTAGACTAGGTACCTACCTAACACAATTGGCTATATAGCGCTGTACTGTGCTCCATACAGTATACTTTATAAAGTATACAAAAGTACCACCGCTTGCAGAGGATTCACACACGTGACAATGGAAGCCAGACCCATTAAAGCAAAAGTGAAGTTGCTCAGTCGCATCCGACTCTTTGCAGCGCCATGGACTGTAGCCTACCTGGTTCCTCCATCCATGGGACCTTCCAGGCAAGAATACTGGAGTGGGTTGCCATTTCCTTCTCCAGGAGATCTTCCCGACCCAGGGATTGAACCTGGGTCTCCCACATCATAGGCAGACGCTTTACCATCTGAGCCACCAGGGAAGCTCCCAGACACATGAACTAACCTTCAAAAGTTCGCAACTTGAAGGTTCATACATACAGGACTAACTGTAGAAAGTAAGCAGGCCAGAAACAAAAACCACAGTGTGAAATGGCAATGTGATTGAGGCAACTTACCTCAGGTTCCTCAGGATAAGCAGGCTGTGGTAAAGTCCAATCTCACTTCTTAACGACATGCATGAGCTTCAGTCATGTCCAATTCTATGAGACTCCATGGACTGTAGCCCGCTGGGCTCTTCTGTCCATAGGATTCTCCAGGCAAGAATACTGGAGTGGGTTGCCATGCCCTCTTCCAGGGGATCTTCCCAACCCAGGGATTGAACCGGAGTCTCTTACATCTGCTGCGTTGGCAGGCGGGTTCTTTACCACTAGCACCACCTGGGAAGTCCTTTCTTAATGACAGCGGTTCTTGAACTTAATGGCAAGTAGGCTACACCTGAGTACTTGTCAAAATGTAGCCTGCAGGCCCCACACCCAAACATACTGAACCAGCAGCTCTGATTGTGGTTTAGTTAGCAACATTTAAACACCTTCTCCCACCCCATCCCACCAGGTGATTGATACAGATGAAGCTAGGACTATACTTAGTACTGCCCTGTGAACTGTCTCCCAAGCCACTGGTTAACTCTGAGCAAACTTATCCATTTCCAGTTTAGTTTCATAGACCATCAAGAGCTTTCACCAACCAACTTTGGGAGAATGTCTGAGGTGCTTCCATCTGTCATAGTTTTCTTTCACCGAGAAGCACTCAAGGTTTCCATCAAAAAGAATCTGAGAGATGCTATTATGAACTGAATGTTTATATCCCTGCAATGTTCATACACTGAAGTCCTAACACCCAATATGACTGTATCTGGAGGTGAGATCTCTGAGAGGTAAAAAGCTTAAGTTGAGGTCATGAGTGTGGAACCCCCATGATGGGGTTTCCTACCTTATAAGAAGACTCCAGAGCTCCTTCTCTCTGCTTTATGAGGACACAAGACGACAGCTGGCACCAGAACTGAATTTGCTGGAACCTTGATCTTGGATTTTTAGCTTCCAGAACTATGAGAAACAAATGTCTATTACTTAAGCCACCGGTCTAGGTATTTTGTTATAGCAGCCCCAGCTGACTAAGATAGATCCCACATGTCAAAACTGAAGAGTGAGATGGCTATGCTATAAAATGTGGCCTAAAAACATGTTCCCCCACCTCTGTCCTTTTCCCAGAACAATTTATGTCAGAGGAAACAGACTAGCTCGAGCAAACAGGTTTCACTTAAAATATGAATCATCTTGGACCTCAGCCTAATTCATAACTAAATAAATCTGGCTGTTTGTGTTAGCTATGGTTTTAAATAAGAAAGGCAGAAACCTTTGACTTTGTAGATGGAAGAGTAGATTATAACAGCTGCGGCAGTTCTGGTGATTAATTGGAACCAGTGGTGATGGATTTGGGCTAGGAAGGCCTCCACGTAGGAGGCAATGAGCAAAGGGTGCCTGAACTGACTCATTTGTTCAACAAAGGCTTCTTGAGTGCCTACCATGTGGTGGGCTCCAGAGTCCCAGTCATGGACAAAACTGGCCATGTTCTCCATACATTCTGGAAGCCAAAGAGGGAAGGTACTTTTCAGTGGTAATAAGAGCTAGAAAAGACCCTGAGAACTGGGAAAGAGAGAGTGACTGGGGGCTAGGGAGTGGCTTCTTTAGAGAGGATGGTCTCTTCTTTAGAGAGGATGTCAGTCTCTGCAAGACTGACATTCAAGCTAAGACTAAAGGTGAAGAAGATAGATCCAGGGGAAGAACAGTAGATGTGAGATAGGCTGGGACCTGGAACCCTTTGCTGCAGTGCTTGGACCTGGACACATCTCTTCTCCAGCAACAAAATACAGAGAAACTATATGGGACTAAAACTAACTAGCAGTTGGGGCAAATTCTGAACCCAAGAGAGACAAAGGGACCAAAAACCCCAACTGACACTTCTGAAGAGTCTGTAGCCAAAAAAAAAAAAAAAGGTGCTGGAAGCAAAAGCAGGGTACTGAGCATGCCCCCTGCACACAACAGCACCTAAGGGGTGGGCAAAACACCCAAGCCACCCCTCCAGCCTGACCCCTGGACACAATCTGAGCCTCACCCCATATAAGGAACAAGCTTGTCCCCCCTCTGGGAGACAGCGTACAAGCAAGGCCGTCTGCTGTTTGTTCTCACTGCCCTCTGCTGCAGCAGGGGTACCAGTGAAGCCTTGCCTGAATTTCTTGTCATGCCTGTAATCAATTTCTATTGATTAAGGAGGCCAAGAGCCCTGGTGCATAACAAGCAAATCCCAGAGACCGAAAGGAGCTTGGCATGTTTGAGGAACAGGAAAAGGGCCACTTTTCCTGTTAGGGCTGGACCAAGTGAACAAGATGGAGGAGAAGCTGAAAAAGTAAATAGGATCCTCGGGCAGTGGGACAGGCATCATTACTGCTGCTGCAACGGCAGAGAAGCAACCCCACGTTAACATTCCTGAGGGGAGAAATCTCTGGTTTTGTGAGTGACTGCCAGGCTCTGCCTTACACACTAACACAGTGAGTAACTTGGCTCCTTCATATTGCGGATTTTGATCTTAAGAAGCCCTCATCTCCCTTAACCCCTCCCTCCTCCTGTTCAATTTCATGCCTGAAATGGGATTGAAAAGGCAGGTTCAATACTCTGGCTTTGCAGCCACACAACTCAGGTTTTATTTTCACCTCTGCCACTTTTCAGCTGAGGCTAAACAACCTGAGCCTTGTTATTTACATCTGTAAAATGGGGGAGGGGACATGAACACCTTACAACATATGTAAGTATTTACCAGAGTAGCAGACACAATATTTAGCACATACAAATGCTATTCTTATCCAAGAAGCGTCATTTCATTTCTCTAATTTAAGACATTGATACAAGTTCAATAAAAAATCTGATATAGTCACACTAAGTTATTGGTCATTTATACTTCAGTGTGAATAAGCCTGCAGTTCTTTCCCAAATCCCTTCAAAGTTGGATGAAAAAGAGGAATTATGAAGGAGAGAAATTCTAGATGTCAGAGGAACCAAAGGAAGGAGGAAAAAGTTAGATAAGGAGGGCCATAACTTCTCTCTATGAGGATTTATATATTTTCACATTATTTAAATTCTTTAAAAATTGTTAATAAAAGAATCAAGCCTTTATTTTCCCATACAAGTACATTTCAGAGTAACCAAATGTTGATGAGAGAAGTTTCTCTTTTCAATAAAAAGTATTCTAGTTAAGCCATAAGAAGAGATGATAGAACTAAAATAATACTATTCAGCAACCTCTTCCCAGGTGGCTCAGGAGTAAAGAATCTGCCTGCCAATGCAGGAGATGCAGGTTCGATCCCTGGGTTGGGAAGATCCCCTAGAGAAGGAAATGGCTACCCACTCCAGTATTCTGGCCTGGGAAATCCCACGGACAGAGAAGCCTGGCGGGCTACAGTCCATGACAATCCATGAGGTCACAGAGTCAGATACAACTTAGCAACTAAACAACAAGCTAATGGGTTGTGATGATGGCCATGAAGCACTGCTCACATCACAAAGTATTTTGTGCCTCCTGATAGAAGTGTCCATGCCACCACTTATGAAGCATTTCTGCCCTAAACTTTGCCTAAAATGTTTAGCTCTAACTATCAGTTTTAAGGAACTATCGAGAATAGAGGAATATGTTAAAAATCAAGGGGAAGCAAAATCCAGGCTATCAAAAACCCTTTTGGGAGAGGAATCCAGTTTCTTCAACAAATAAATTGTGAGGAAAAATAAAGAACACGAGGGGAAACATGCATATTAAAAAATATATTTAAGAGGTACCTCAACATAAGGGCTTATCAAAAGATCCTGATTCAGAGACACCAACTGTAAAATTAAAAGCTGATGATAAAATCAGATAAATTTGACTGGATATTTGATAATGTTAAGAAATTATTGTTCATTTTTAGGTGTGATAATGGTAGTGAGGTTACTTTTTAAAGAGTCCTCATCTTTCAGATATATATAATGGTTTATATATCTATATTTATATATATATATTTATAAACATTTTGTGTGAAATACATTTTAGAATATCTAAGATTTGCTTCAAATTAATCCAATAAGGGGGCTGTGTTTTTTTTTCTTAACTAATAACTAAAATAAGAAAAACTAAAATCAGAAATATCTGCTTCTGCTGCAACTTTATCATTTTCCTTAAGGTTCCTGTTCTCTACACACATTTTACTGGTAACCAAGAGCTCTGGGAGTTAGAGGCATTAAAGCTTTTGACGCGGGGCATGATGACAGTAATAATGACGACTAACATTTCTTAAATAATCTATACATTTGACTAAAACCAGTCCAGGAACATGCTAGGCCAAAAAACTGATGCAATCACCCTGGGAGAAGGGGAGGAGGACCCCCTGAGGACCAGAAAGAAGGTAAGGAAGGAGTCACTCACTGTGAGCTGCTCACATTTCTGTCTCCCCCAGATCACTGTGAGCTGCTGAAACCAGGGAACCACGTTTTATTCATCTACCCATTCCTCTGTCCAGTTACCACACCTGGCAAGTGCAGCATCACTAATTGAGGAGGAAGGCAAAACGCAGAGATACAGAGTAAGGGAGGGATTCTGATGTCTAAAACTGGGAGAGGGAAGCTAAGACCAGTCGGTTTAGACTTGCCACAGAACAGCAAAGGGACACGACTCCCCTCAATCTACTTGAAGAAAACCACAAACCAAAAATGTACGAAAGTCCATAACCAGAGGAAGTGGGCTGTGACTTGAAACGGGTTTCACCTCGCTTCTGCTCATCCCCAGGTGAGTCTGGGCAGTAAAGGACTGTGATGGAAACGAAACCTACACCCACAGGAGGCAGCAAAGAGCTAACATTCTAAGAGATGCGAAACCCAGATCAGAAAGGTGGAGCCTCAGCACTTCCTGCTGGGAACTTCCAGCCTTGGCTTCAGGGTTTACCTCTCACGGGACAACAAAAAGCGCCTAAGTAGCTTTTTGGAAGAATGTTGGGAAGCAGTAAATCAGTAGCAGTGTGGGAGGGATAGGCTCTGCTGTGATGAAGTGATAGCGGATACAGTAGAGTATTCCCAGTGGAAAGTTTTTCCTATAAACATCCTGAAAACTTACACTTAGCTAAACCTCATGCCAAAGTGTTCTGCAGGTTCCCTCTTGACACATGCTCAAAGCCACGTACCTGCATTTTAAAGATTAATTCCTAGCCCCACAACTGCTCAGAGAAATCACCTGAAAGCACTTTAAGTGTCACTTTATTATCGAAGGTCTCCTCCCTGGATTCCTTAATGCTGTCATCAGCAGGCCATCAGCAGCAACAAGAACAAAAAGTCTTCTTATGAGACACTGAGGCCCCTGGGAATAAACCAGTGTTGATCAAGTTAAATGCAGAGCCACTTAGGCACAGATCTTCCAGCTTGCTCTGAAACCCTGAGCCCTGTCCCAGGCAGATCCAGAGCCCTCACCCCCCACCCTGACCCCACTCTGATGCAAGAAGGGCCTGCTTTCATACAGACTAAGTGGGCTTGAGCAATACTTCTGACATCATCTGCAGAAATGGACTTTCCCTTCACTTCAGGTGCACACCCTCTGTTCCTTCCTCCTTCTCATTGTATGTAAATAGTGATGGGCAGGAATTTGAAGAAAGCTGCCCTCCTTGATTTTTCTCTTTCTGGTTGTCCCCAGCTGTCCTCACCTCAGAGCCCACACCTCAAGGTAAGGCACACCTGGGACCCTTTGCTGCAATGCGGGCACCTGCACACATCTCTGCTCCAGCAACAAAATACAAAGAAACTACGTGAGACTAAAAATAACTGCGAGCACGTGGAGTTGGGGCAAGCTCTGGACCCAAAGATACAAAGAGACCCCCGCCACCCCACCCCCCCACAAAAAAAAAAAAAAAAAGAACTGAAACTTTTGAAGAGCCTGGAGGGAAAAACAGTGTCAGGAGCAAAAGCCAAAAAACAATGGCAACAAGAAACAGAAAATGCTTCCAGAGAAGAGGGAAATCTCACAACTTTTTCTGATTAGGATTCAGAATACTATCTTTCTCTGTCTTCTCATCTAATTTTTCTAGATTTGGGAAATATGGAGTGTCATGAGCAGAGAGGATGATGCCAGACAGTGGAAGGTCTGGCCAGGAGCCTAGTAGACAAGGGAGGTTGTGTAATTCTTGCATTTTCTAGAAGGGAGAGTCTGCTGCTCCAGGGGATTTCCTCCTCCAGAGGATCTTCTCAACCCAGGAATAGAACCCATGTCTCTTGCATCTCCTGCTTTGGCAGGTGGATTCTTTATCACTCAGCCACCTGGGAAACCCACCCTATGAAATTACCCAATCCATAAAAACTAACAGCATCCCACCCCACACCACCAAAAAAAAAAAAAAAAACAGCCCCATACCCTGAGTCCACTCTCACCTTCTGAGACTACATTCTGCCTGTGGGATGTGTATCTCTCTAAATAAATTTGCTTCCGCTTTACTCTTGAATTCTTTCCTGCACAAAACCAAGGACCATCACGTGGTGGCCTATCCCAGGAACTTGCCCAAGACCCAGGACATGACCATTCTCTTTCTCCCTCTTCTCCTGCAGCACTGCCAGATGTCAGGAATCTGAGAAGTGAACAGCTCTGAACCCCAGTGGCCCAGTGCAAGGGCCTAGAAACCAGACACCGCCTGACTTGGAATTCCCTACCCCAGCACTTGGATGAGCTCACACATTTCTAAGTGTTAATACTCTAATTTGCGAAATGAGACTCATACCCTGGAAAATCTTGAACAATAGCATAGGGTGGTACCGTGAGAATTCAAGGAGAGGAAGTGTGGAAAGCACCTAGAACTGTGGCTGGGCACTCTCAGAATTAAATCATTTTCTGTCTCCCTTTCCTTCCTGCCATCCTATTATTTCAGTCTCTCCTTTCCCAGTTATGCATTTGGCCTCACTCAACAAGGAAATCCTCAAACGCCACTGAAAGTTTTCAGCTGACATTGCAGGATATTTGGTTTCTGAACAGGGCAGATCAACATGATACTCAAATTTGACTTCTTTCTGGATTCATTTGTCTAGCTCTAGAATATGAGACACCCAATAACATATGCCAACTCTATGATAATTCTTTTACCAAGAGAAAATTGCTTCTTTGTAAATGATCTTTGTTATGCTTAAAATTTTAAATACAAGCATAGAATGCTATAAAATACCTCCGTGCGCCCATATCTAGCTTTAATGTGTGTGTGTGCTCAGTTGCTCAGTTATGTCTGACTCTGTGCAATCCCTATGGACTGTAGCCCACCAGGCTCCTCTGTCCATGGGATTTCCCAGGCAAGAATACTGAGGTGGGTGGTCATTTCCTCCTCCAAGGAATCTTCCTGACCCAGGGATCGAATCCACATCTCCAGCATTTCCTGCATTGGCAGGAGGATTCTTTACCACTGAGCCACCTGGGAAGCCATTGGAACTTTAATGGTTTTCAACAATTGAGCATTTTTGTTTCACCAGCAATCCTTCCACTGTTGTTGCTGTTATTGTTTTTCTAGATGTCTTATTATACCACTATAAATGCTTCAAGGTATGTCACTAACAGATAAGGACATTTTCTGTCATAACCATAATACCATTATCAAACCCAATAAAATTAATAACAAATCCTAACTATCATTTGATACCCAGTCTATATTCCCCTCTTGTTTCAAAGATACCTTCTTATGGTTGTTTCTTGGATTCAGGAATCCCCTGCATGTGGTTAATATTCCTTAAGTCTTTTAATATCTGTAACAGGTCTGTGCCAGCCATGGAGGAGCACCACCCAGATCCCCTCAAGGAGCAGCTGCAGCTCATTTGCAAAGCTTGACGTTGATGCCAAAGCCCCTTCACCCAAGGTCACACCCTTCCCAAGCAGCCCACATTCGAGAGTAGGTAGAAAGCCCAGCTTCTTGGCCTGACACAGGACAGACAACTCCAGTGGCCAACATTTGCTCCAGAGAGTCCTAGGCATTGTCCAAGACTCTGCCATGCCTTATTGACTATACCAAACCCTTTGACTGTGTGGACCACAATAAACTGTGGAAAATTCTGAAAGAGATGGAAATACCAGACCACCTGACCTGCCTCTTGAGAAATTTGTATGCAGGTCAGGAAACAACAGTTAGAACTGGACATGGAACAACAGACTGGTTCCAAATAGGAAAAGGAGTACGTCAAGGCTGTATATTGTCACCCTGCTTATTTAACTTCTATGCAGAGTACATCATAAGAAATGCTGGACTGGAAGAAGCACAAGCTGGAATCAAGATTGCCAGGAGAAATATCAATAACCTCAGATACGCAGATGACACCACCCTTATGGCAGAAAGTGAAGAGGAACTCAAAATCCTCTTGATGAAAGTGAAAGTGGAGAGTGAAAAAGTTGGCTTAAAGCTCAACATTCAGAAAACGAAGATCATGGCATCCGGTCCCATCACTTCATGGGAAATAGATGAGGAAACAGTGGAAACAGTGTCAGACTTTATTTTTCGGGGCTCCAAAATCACTGCAGATGGTGACTGCAGCCATGAAATTAAAAGACGCTTACTCCTTGGAAGGAAAGCTATGACCAAACTAGATAGCATATTCAAAAGCAGAGACATTACTTTGCCAACAAAGGTCCGTCTAGTCAAGGCTATGGTTTTTCCTGTGGTCATGTATGGATGTGAGAGTTGGACTGTGAAGAAGGCTGAGCACCGAAGAATTGATGCTTTTGAACTGTGGTGTTGGAGAAGACTCTTGAGAGTCCCTTGGACTGCAAGGAGATCCAACCAGTCCATTCTGAAGGAGATCAGCCCTGGGATTTCTTTGGAGGGAATGATGCTGAAGCTGAAACTCCAGTACTTTGGCCACCTCATGCGAAGAGTTGACTCATTGGAAAAGACTCTGATGCTGGGAGGGATCGGGGGCAGGAGGAGAAGGGTACCAAAGAGGATGAGATGGCTGGATGGCATCACTGACTCGATGGACGTGAGTCTGAGTGAACTCCGGGAGTTGGTGATGGACAGGGAGGCCTGGAGTGCTGCAATTCATGGGGTCACAAAGAGTCGGACACGACTGAGCAACTGATCTGATCTGCCAGGCCTGTGTCACGTGGGTTCTTTCTTGCTGCCCCCTGCTTCCCAGCCCCTTTCTTTTACAGGTGTTGATCCTTTTTAATCACCTTGCATCCCGACTGTGTGGCAGTATCTGCTCCTAGAGAATGCAATGTGCATAGCTCTCCTCCCTTTCCATACCATCAACTAGTGGAAGAAACTAGGACTGACTTTATGTTTTAAAACACTGTTTACTAGACTTACTGTGGTGGTCATTTTGCAATATGTGCAAATATTGAGTCAGTATGTTGTACACCTGAAACTAATATAATGTTATATGTCAATTATATAAATAAAGTAACTCTTTTCAGCATCCACACATTTGTTTTTTTCCAGAATGGAAATGATAAGCCAAACGTACTCATTTTCAGTAAAAGAAACTTCCCGTCAACTAAAATCAAAAGAAATCGAAGATGAATACAGTGTACATTAACCCTTCTATTCCATTTTCTTTAAAAAGCTAAACTATTTCATCTACATTTCTACTAAATTGCTGACACTCCCAAAATAAGTCACAAAGTAAAAAGGTCTAGATGTCTATTAAAACTATTTTAGTATAAATTATAATATGCTCATCAGTCTTTCTTTCCCCTAATAGAGCAAGGGCCTACTTGAGCAACCACAGGCTGTAGGGAAACTGCACGTATTATAATTCCTAGAGGAACAAAAAACCCTCCTAGAGCACTTGGTCATATCCATGAAAACTGGCTGACCCAAAGCAGTCTCAACTCCCTGTCCCCCTGGAAAAATGAGAAAGCCTCTTTGCCTCCAGAATCTCATATGACTCACCTGTGAATTAGACACAGCACTCTCAACTTCATAGTACTGTTATGAAGGCTGATGGGATAATGTACAAGAAAGCACCTTTTTACACTGTTACATGCCAGCAGCTACAAACCCTTGCTTACACACACACAACACACATACACACATGTTGCAAATCTCCTGATTCACCTTGTAGTTGGGAAGCAGCACACATACACACACACACACACATTGCACATCTCCGGATTCACTTTTTGTTGGGAAGCAGCAGCTGGACCTGTGAATACTCCACCCTCCTCCTCCCACCTTCAGGGTCTCTGATCTTTGAGCCAGGTGTGTGTGTCATGTTTAGGTCCTTGACAAACATACAAGGAAGGCTCAGGTGAGAAGCCACAAGAACTCACATGGGTTCAGTTCTCACTTATGCTTGTGGGACTCAGCCCTCCCACACTCTCCCCATCTTTCCATCTATCTTCAATTTCTGACTGCCTGTCCCCTAGCCTGCAAGCTTCCAAATCAGACAGACCAAAGACAACAGCCTTATAGAGACCACACGACTAGTCCCCCTGACTGGTCAGGGCCAAGTCTCTGTCTGCCTCTGCTAGTAGTTCTGCTCCTCTGGCCGGACCAGGTCTGATGGGGCCACGCTCTCACCTCCAGACTCATGCTTGCTCCCTACCTTCCTCAGCACGGCTTCACCCCCTTCCAGCACTTCCCAGGACTTCCCTATACCTTCAAGCTTTTCCAGTTTTAAAACAACTTTGTCAAAAGCCATAAAGCTGAAAGGGTTTTTCACAGGTTTAAAAGAAAAATCTCTCCATGTAGATGGCCACCATTTCACAACATAATGTCAGCATGTACCAAATCCTTTTCAAAATGAGGGTATCTGCCACTTCAGCCTGCTCCACTTTTAGAACTTATTTGAAAGATATACCTTGGATGTATAGAAAGGATTATCATGTCAGTTTAATTCATCATGATGAACTATTGAAGAAATAGTAAAAGAAATATTAAAATTCAATTTTAACCATATGGTGAATTATTATGCATCCATTAAAAGTAGTCATGGGGAATTCCCTGGTGGTCCAGTGGTTAGGACTCCACACTTTCACTGCCGAGGGCCCAGGTTCAATCCCTGACCAGGGAACTAAGATCCTGCAAGCCATGCAGTGAGGCAAAAAAAAAATATATATATATATAGTCATAGAAAAATAAATTGCAAGAAGCAGGCTTTTCATAGAAGAGGAAAAATTCATGGCCTATAAGCTCATTTCATTAAGAATGACAAAAAAGCAAACCAAGATTTCAACAAGATGTGATTCTATACCTATGAGTTTAGCAAAATTCAGAAGTTTAACGAGATCAAGCTGTGGATCAATGGCTGGTAAAGGTGTAAAACAGCACAACCACTTTGGAAAACTGTTTGGCATCATCTTGACAAGTTGAACTCTCACATACCTTCCAACCCAGTAAACGCATTTCTGAGTCTGCATCCCAAAGAAATGTTTTCACTTGGCACTTGTATACCAGAGGCATATATAAGATCAGAGCAGTGTCTGCAATAACCACAATGAAAAACTAGCAACAACCCAAGTGGCCACCAACAGGAAAATAAATCAATAACTTGTGCATATCCACACAATGCAACGTGATAATGGCAGAGAAATGAACCACTGCTATACATATTGTGGATAAATAATAAACATTATGTTGAGAAGGGAGAGGTAAGTGACAGAAGGCTATGTGCCATTCACACAGTGCACAAAACAAGCAAAGACAAACGATAGGGCTTTTAAACAGATACAGGCGCGTGTGCGTGCTAAGTCGCCTCAGTTGTGTCTGACTCTTTGTGACCCCATCGACTGTAGCTCTGAGGCTTCTCTCTGCATGCAATTCTCCAGGCAAGGATACTGGAGTGGGTTGTCATGACCTTCTCCAGGGGTTCTTCCCGACCCAGGGATCCAACCCATGTCTTATGTCTCCTGCATTGGCAGATGGTTCTTTACCACTAGCGTCACCTGGGAAACCCAAACAGATACACATTAGAACTAAAGCCATATTCCATTTAAAATGGTGGGCCTGAGGATGAGAGGTAGGAGATTCAGGTAGGGGAAAGCAGATACAACTTTTTGGTAATATCCTATTCTTGAATTAGGTGGAGGATACACAGTATTCATTATATTTTTATGCTTGAGAACTAACATCAAACTTACATGTAATCTTTTGAATATATCATTTTTTCTTATTACAAGACATTCTGGAGTCAAGTGGGTTCACTTTTGAGAGCAGCCAGAGGAGGATTGTTTGACGTGCCATAACCAGAGAGTTAACTCTGTTGGCAATACTGAGAGAAGAAGGCTATTTTGGATGAATTTCCAATTCTACAGAAACATCTTTATCTGTTTCTTCTAACCTGTTTCTGCTTATTTTGTAAGTTTTGCTTCTCAAAAAAAAAAAATTCTTGCCAAGCAATTAATGCCATGTAAGATACTTCCTGCCAAGTCCTCTGTGAGTAACACTTCTGAGCAGCTGAATAGCATCCTAGCGTGGTGGTAACAAGCCCATGTTCCCAAGTCCAACTGCCTAGTCCCAAAGGCCACCCTGCCATGTACCTGAGGTACATCACTTACTTTCAGTCTCACTTTGTCATCTTTAAAATGAGCATGATAATAAGAGTCCTACCATACGTCACCGATGTGATAATTAAATATTTGTGTAATAAAATGCTTGACAACTGATATTCAGTAAGGAAATTCTCATTTCTGGCAATATGGCACACTAGTACCCAGAACAACACTCCTGATAAAAAGAAATTTTATAATGTGCTGTATAAAATATTTTAATTTTTTAAATGCACCCTTAAACCAACAAGAAAATAAAACAACTTATATCCTGATTTTGGTCTCTAGAACCCTTTCCCATGAAAAGAGATCAGGATTCCTTGGAGAAACACCTGGTTCCAGGGGGAACCAGGAAAGATACAAAGGGAAGGAAGGAATCAGGAAGGATACAAAGTAAGCCTGTCACATTTTTGTAGCGCTTGAAACAAGGAAAACTTTCAAAGATTAATGGAATCATAACAAAAAGACATAGAGGTAAGTCTAAGGGGATCTTAAGGGCCTGATAGTGATAATATAGGAATCAAAAAGTAATTATTATAGTTTAATGGCACACATTGACTATATTAAAACCAAAAATTCCAGTGTATTTAAAAAAGATATAACTGGAGGGAGGAGGAACTCATTTACCACCATCTAAAGAAGTTATTAAACCAAATTCTTACTGTGAAAATTGGTAAAGGGGAAGAATTAAACATTTACCCTGGTTTTCTAGTATAAAATATATTTCAGTAGAGCCAAATGGCTCTATTTTATAGAAAAAAAAAAGCCAGCTAATAAATACAGAAGGAATAAGAGTACTAATTTAAAAATCTTCATTTCACAGCCTCAATAAAATTTTTTATTTTTTTTTCAACAAATGAATGAATTAACTGCTGACTGATCCAACCAGTCCATTCTAAAGGTCAGCCCTGGGTGTTCTTTGGAAGGAATGATGCTAAAGCTGAAACTCCAGTACTTTGGCCACCTCATGCGAAGAGTTGACTCATTGGAAAAGACTCTGATGCTGGGAGGTATTGGGGGCAGGAGGAGAAGGGGACGACAGAGGGTGAGATGGCTGGATGGCATCACGACTCGATGGACGTGAGTTTGAGTGAACTCTGGGAGATGGTGATGGACAGGGAGGCCTGGCGTGCTGCGATTCATGGGGTCACAAAGAGTCGGACACAACTGAGCGACTGAACTGAACTGAATGGAGGTTAAAAGCATTAGGAAAAAGGTTGATAAGGAACTAAACAGTTATATAGTGCTAAAGGAATATCATTTAGAGAATTCCCTGGAGATGCTGTGGTTAGGTCCTTGCTTTCACTGCAGAGGGCCCAGGTTCAATCCCTGGTGGGGGAACTAAGATCCCTCAAGTTGTGCAGTATGAACAGAAAGAAAGAAAGAAAGGAACATCACAGAGACTCTTCTTGGTTAAGGAATGTCACTGTGCACTCAAGAGATCAGCCTGCTGTCCCTCCAACATCCATGTCTCTGATGATATGGATACAAAGCTCACAACAATTCTTCTGACATAAGCAAGCCACAAAATGTTCACTTCATACCAAGAATAGCTTCCATCTCAAGAACCATTTTCTTTGCTCATTCACAAGAAGGAACTTCTCATTTGTTAAATTTTTTTCAGGAGAGTGTAGCAATTCAGTTACATCTCCATTTCTAATTCTCATTCTCTTGTCATTTCTGCCACATCTGCAGTTACTTCCTCCCCTGAAGTCTTGAACCTCTCAAAGTCATCCATGAGGGTGGGAGCCAATTTCTTTCAAACTCCTGTTAATGTTGATATCCTCTTCCCATGAATATTCATGAATATTCTTAATAGTATCTAGAATGGTGAATCCTTTCCAGGATGATTTCAATTTACTTTGCCCAGATCCACCCACTATCTACTGCAACTATAGCTTTTTGAAAAACAGAGTTCTTAAATAGGAGTTAAAAGTCAAAAGTACTACTCCATCCATGGGCTGAAGAATGGATGTTTTGTTATGATAACATGGCATGAAAACATTAACTTCATTGTAAATTCTATTAGCGCTCTTGGGTGACCAGGTGCATTGCCAATATGCAGGAATATTTGGAAAGCAATCTTTTTTTCTGAATATTAGTTCTCAACAATTGGCTTAAAATATTCAAGTAAACCCATGTTGTATACAGATGTGCTCTCATCCAGGCTTTGTTGTTCCATTTATATAGAGTACAGGCAGGGTGATTGAACATAATTCTTAAGGATTATGGACTTTCATAATGGTACATGAGCATTGGTTTCACCTTAAAGTCACCAGTTGTATTAGCCCCTAACAGAGTCAGCCTGTCCTTTGAAGCTTTGAAGGCAGGCACTGACTTTTCCTCTATAGCCATGAAAGTCCTACCTGACCTCTTCTTCCAGTTTAAGGCTTTTTTTTTTTTCATCTACGTTGAAAATCTGTTGTTTAGTGTGGCCACTTCTGTGAGTTATCCCAGTTAGATCTTTTGGTTAACTCACTATAGCTTCTACATCAGCACTTGCTGCTTCACCTTGCACTCTGATGTCATAGAGATGGCTTCTTTCCTTAAAATTCACGAATCAACTTCTGCTATCTTCAAACTTCTTCTGCAGCCTCCTTACCTCATTCACACTTCACAAAAATGAAGAGAGTTAGGCTCTTGCTCTGGATTAGGCTTTGGCTTGGGAGAATGTTGTAGCTGACTTGACCCTCTATCCAGACCGCTCAGACTTTTCTCCATATCAGTAATAAGGCTATTTCACTTTCTCAACATTCGTGTGTTCACTGGAATAGCACTTTTAGTTTCCTTCAAGAACTTTTCCTTTGCATTCACAACTTGACTGGTACAAAACACACAGCTTTTGGCCTATCTTGGTTTTCAATATGCCTTCCTCACTAAATCATTTTTAGCTTGTGATTTAAAGTGAGAGACGTGCAATGATTCCTTTCACCGGAACACTTAGAGGGCACTGTAGGGTTATTTATAGGTTTATTTATTTATTTCTGTTGGCTGTGCTGGATCTTTGTTGTCACCTGGGCTTTTCTCTAGTTGCAGTGATCAGAGTGTACTCTCCAGTTGCAATGTGCAGGCTTCTCGTTGCCGTGACTTCTCTTGTTGCAGAACACTGGCTCTCGGGCACTTGGGCTTCAGTAGTGTGGCTCTCCAGCTCCAGAACACAGGTTCAAAAGCTGTGGTGCACAGGCCTAGTTGCTCTGGGGCATGTGAGATCTTCCGGGACCAGGGATCTGACGCGTGTCTCCTGGATTGGCAGGCAGATTCTTTACCACCAAGCCGCCAGGGAAACCCTATAGGGTTATTAATTGACTTAATTTCAGTGTTGTTGTGTCACAGAGAACAGGGAGGCCTGAGGAGAGGGAGAAAGATGAGGAACAGCTGGTCAGTGGAACAGTCAAAACACACACAACACTTATCAATTAAGTGTGCTGTCTTATATTGCATACTTCATGGTACCCTAAAACAATTCCAATAGTAACATCAAAGACCACTGATCACAGATCACCATAACAAATATAAATCATAATGAAAAAGTTAGAAATACTCTAAGAATTACCAAAATGTGACACAGAGACACAAAGTGAACAAAGTCAATTGGAAAACAGCACCAATAGAAGTGCCCAAAGGAGGGTTGCTATAAACCTTCAATTCGTAAAAAAAAAATGCAGTATCTGCAAAGTTCAATAAAATGAAGTGCAAGGACGTCCTTGATGGTCCAGTGGTTAAGAATCTGCCTGCCAGTGTAGAAGACATGGGTTCAGTGCCTGGTCCAGGAGATCCTACATGCCACGTGGCAACTAAGCCCATGCACCACAACTACTGAGCCTGTACTCTACAGAGTCCACAAGCTGCAGCTACTGAAGCCCACGTGCCTAGAACGCATGCTCTATGACAAGAGACGCCACTGCAAGGAGAAGCCTGTGAACTCAAACAAAGAATAGCCCCAGCTTGCTGCAACTAAAGAAAGCCCGTGTGCGGGCAAGGAGACCCAGCATAGGCAAAAACAAATAAATAAAATGAAGTGTAATAAAACAATGTATGCCTATATATCTTTATGATGGAATACTATTCATCAAAAAAAAAGAAATGAACTCCTGTTACACTCATCATGGATGACTCAAAAACGTTATACTGGGTGAAACAGCACAGTCTATATAATTCCATTCATATGAGACCTGGAAAAGGAAACTCATTTATAATGACAGAGAACAGACCATTGGATTGCCAGAGCACCAAAGGACACCGACCAAAAAGAAAACAAGGAACTTTGTGAGGAGGGTGGGTAATGGAAATATTTTATATCTTGGTTTTAGTATCGGTCACACAAACGCATATAGTTAATCAAAGCTCCTCAAACTGTATACTTGAAATGGATGTATTTTACATAAATTATTTCTCAATAAAGTTGGTTTAAAAATACTAGCAAACTGAATTCACCATTGAAAAAAAAAATTCATTCAAAACAAAGCAAGAAGATTCTCAAGACCAAGTTAGTTGTGGTATGTGAGTAAAAATTAGCTTCAGTTCAGTTCAGTCGTTCAGTTGTGTCTGACTCTTTGTGACCCCATGAATCACAGCACGCCAGGCCTCCCTGTCCATCACCAACTCCTTAAGTTTACTCAAACTCATGCCCATCGAGTCGGTGATGCCATCCAGCCATCTCATCCTCTGTCGTCCCCTTCTCCTCCTGCCCTCAATCCCTCCCAGCATCAGAATCTTTTTCAATGAGTCAACTCTTCGCATGAGGTGGCCAAAGTATTGGAGTTTCAGCTTCAGCATCAGTCCTTCCAATGAACACCCAGGACTGATCTCCTTTAGAATGGACTGGTTGGATCTCCTTGCAGTCCAAGGGACTCTCAAGAGTCTTCTCCAACACCACAGTTCAAAAGCATCAATTCTTTGGCGCTCAACTTTCTTCACAGTCCAACTCTCACATCCATACATGACCACAGGAAAAACCATAGCCTTGACTAGACGGACCTTTGTTGGCAAAGTAATGTCTCTGCTTTTGAATATGCTATCTAGGTTGGTCATAACTTTCCTTCCAAGGAGTAAGTGTCTTTTAATTTCATGGCTGCAGTCACCATCTGCAGTGATTTTGGAGCCCAGAAAAATAAAATCTGACACTGTTTCCACTGTTTCCCCATCTACTTCCCATGAAGTGATGGGACCGGATGCCATGATCTTTGTTTTCTGAATGTTCAGCTTTAAGCCAACCTTTTCACTCTCCTCTTTCACTTTCATCAAGAGGCTTTTTAGCTCCTTTTCACTTTCTGCCATAAGGGTGGTGTCATCTGCATATCTGAAGTTATTGATATTTCTTCCAGAAATCTTGATTCCAGCTTGTGCTTCTTCCAGTCCAGCATTTCTTATGATGTACTCTGCATAGAAGTTAAATAAGCAGGGTGACAATATACAGCCTTGATGTACTCCTTTTCCTATCTGGAACCAGTCTGTTGTTCCATGTCCAGTTCTAACTGTTGCTTCCTGACCTGCACATAGGTTTCTCAAGAGGCAGGTCAGGTGGTCTGGTATTTGCATCTCTTTCAGAATTTTCCACAGTTTATTGTGGTCCACACAGTCAAAGGCTTTGGCATAGTCAATAAAGCAGAAATAGATGTTTTTCTGGAACTCTCTTGCTTTATCGATGATCCAGCAGATGTTGGCAATTTGATCTCTGGTTCCTCTGCCTTTTCTAAAACCAGCTTGAACATCTGGAAGTTCACGGTTCACATATTGCTGAAGCCTGACTTGGAGAATCTTGAGCATTACTTTACTAGTGTGTGAGATGAGTGCAATTATGCGGTAGTTTGAGCATTCTTTGGCATTGTCTTTCTTTAGGATTGGACTGAAAACCGACCTTTTCCAGTCCTGTGGCCACTGCTGAGTTTTCCAAATTTGCTGGTATATTGCACTTTCACAGCATCATCTAGTGTTAGTTGAACAATTAAAGTCATTTACCATATTAACAAATTAAAGGAGAAAATATATGATTATCTATAGAGAGGTCACAATAAAATTCAACAATCATTCAGTGTTTTTGGCCACACCACATGGCTTGCAGGATCTTGGTTCCCCAGTCAGGGATCGAAATCAGGTCCTGGTGGTGAAAGCGCAAAGTCCTGACCACTGGACACCAGGGAATTCCAAACAATCATTCATAATTTTTTTTAAGTTTGGTGACCTAGGAACAAAAGGGAGCATCTTTATTCTGATAAAGTGGATTCACAAAAAACCAACAGGAAGTTTTTAGTTAGTATCAGCCATAAATATACATGTGGGGGCTACCATTTTATAGTTAATGTAATTTGCTCTATAATTCAATAAGCATTATTGGACCTACCAAATTCCAGATCCAGGGTTCAAGGAAATATAATTTATAGATCCTGACTTCAGGGATAGAAAAAAAATCTGGTGATGGAGTCTTAAGCAAAGTCATTTAAGAAACATCCTCATTTGGAGTGAGATTTAAACATATTCACTTGATTTATATTTTTAAATTAAAGTGTAATTGACTTACAATATTATACACAATATATTACATATACTCAATTGTTCCACATAGTGATTTGATAGTTTTTACACAACAAAATGACAGCATGAGAAGTCTCATTACCATCTGTCACCACAGAAGTTATCACATTACTGACTATGCTATACATTACATCCCTGAGACTTATTTAAAATACATCCAGAAATTTTATTTGATCCTCCCAGAGAAACATGCACAAAAATGAATCAACACATCCACACAAAACTTATTCATTTTAAATGCAAAGCAACATGTGATTAATACCAAATGGTGATGACCAATATTTATCTTGTGCCAGGCAGTAGAATGAATCCGAGCTACAACAATGAACCAGAGTTAGGAGGTTTTATTTAATGAAATCATGTCATGCTTCAGGGATTCAGTTTGTCATACAGGAGAGGTAAAATTGTCTCCTTAATTATATTTTATTCTCTACATTTTGTGTTTATCACTCAAGATTTGTATTATTGAATAGGTTTTCCACAATGCACAGTCTCATGAAAAATTCAGTAGTTCATTAAAAGCTGAGAATTTTCACATCAAAATTTCTGACTTAGGATATAAATGTATTATTTATAGAGATGCATAAAATTGTTTTCTCAGAAGAATATTCAGAAGAGGGAAACAGAATCAGTTGATTTTGTCACAAAATGGGGAGAGACTGGCTAAACATGCACCAGCCTCTCATTCCAGAACATGACCTAAAATGAGTTTAAGGAAATTGTCAGCTGCGGTCAGTTGTGAACAATCACATTGTTAATCACTCAGCGTCTCTCTCCTTTGAGTCTCTTCTCTGTTCAAAAAAGCATGATCTCTGGGCCCCAAGCATTTTGCATTTATCTTTCCTTCTGGCTTCTGCTTTGCAACACTAGGCTGAAATTGTTCTCTGTAAGATCGCCAGTGGGGGCATCCCTGGTGGCTCAGACTGGGAACCTGCCTGCAATGCAGAAGACCTGGGTTCAATCCCTGGGTTGGGAAGATTCGCTGGAGAAGGGAACAGTTACCCACACTCCAGTATTCTTGCCTGGAGAATCCCATGGACAGAGCCTGGAGGGCTACAGTCCATGGGGTCGAAAAGAGTCAGACACGACTGAGCAACTAACAGACACACACAAGATCACCAGCAGCACCCTAGCTAGCCAGTGGTCTCTTTTCAGCCTAACCTCTGGCTAATTTCATAGCTGGCTCCCCTTTTGTTACGCCTTTCCTCACTTAGTGATAGCTTCCCAGGTCCCTCTCTGGTTCTTCAAATATTCAGCTCAGGTTCTTCTCTCCCAGAGGGAATCTCAGGGACCCTGTGGCTTCAGCGACATTGGACAATGATGGTTCCCACCCCTAATCCCCAACTTTCTCCTGCTTCTGTTCCAGGAAATGCCACCTCTGAATGCCCAAAACGGAAGGCACTCTCTCTCGCCAAATCCCTTCTTTCACCTATGCCTCACCATGGTTAATATGGCAGCGTATCTGAATGCCAAGGCTCTGGGCTCAGAATCCCCGGCGACATTTCCATCTCCCTTACCACCAACAGATCCAAGGGCTCTCAAGTTCTGCCAGGTGGGCTCCTGAGCGTAACTAAGTCTGGGTGCTCCTCTTCTTCCACTGTTTCTTTTCCTTTTTCTTTACTTACTTCTTTGGCTGTACCGGGTCTTGGTTGTGGCACACAGGATCTTTTGTGGCACATGGACACAGGCTCCAGATCGTTCAGGATCAGTAGTTGCAGCATTGGCTTGGTTACACTACAGCCTGTGGGATGTTAGTTCCCCGACCAGGGATCAAACCCACATCCCCTGCAATGCAAAGCAGATTCTTAACCACTGGATCACCAGGGAAGTCTCCACTGTTTCCATTAAGCCTCCATCCTCTTACCCAGACTGCTTGCCTAGACTGCAGCTGCTGGTCACCCTGCCCCCAGCTTCTTGGCTTCAACCCCTTCTGCCTCCAGAAAGACCTTTTAACACAATAATCTGAGTACCTTCTTGGTGCAATGGGCAGCACATTAGTCTCATAATGCAATCATCTCTTCTTGTTCCTTCACTGCTTTGCTTGAATCTCTCAATGCTTCTCTAATGACAGCAGGTTAAAGTACAAATTCCATAGTATAAAATATGAGGCTTAAAAAACCTGGATTCCACCTCTTTTTCAGCTTCGCTTCATGCTTTTGTCCTCCACACGTCACCCCCACATGAAATACAAATGCACATCTACCTCTGCCACCCCATTATGGTGCTGCTGCTACTGCTGCTAAGTCGCTTCAGTTGTGTTCGACTCTGTGCGACCCCATAGACGGCAGCCCACCAGCCTCCCCAGTCCCTGGGATTCTCCAGGCAAGAACACTGGAGTGGGTTGCCATTTCCTTCTCCAATGCATGAAAGTGAAAAAATAAAGTGAAGTCACTCAGTCGTGTCTGACTCCTAGCGACCCCATGGACTGCAGCCCACCAGGCCCCTCCGTCCATGGGATTTTCCAGGCAAGAGTACTGGAGTGGGTTGCCATTGCCTTCTCCCGCCCCATTATGCTAGGCCACACTGAACTCTGTGATACTCCCCAAAGTCAGCTTTCTCCTTCACGCCTCAAGCGCTCTTCCCTAACATCCAGGGTCGCCAGATTTAGCAAATAAAAACCTAGGCTACCCAGATGGATTCGAATTGTCCTATATGTCTAAGTATTTCACATAAACCATGTTAACAATTTCACCTTTGTACTCACCTTTATATCCCCTATGATAGGTAATATTGTCTACCTCATACCAGTCAGAATGGCCATCATTAAAAAGTCTACAAATAACAAATACTAGAGAGTGTGTGAAGAAAAGGGAATCCTCCTACACCATTGGTGGGAAAGTAAGTTGGTGCAGCCACTATGGAAAACAGAATGGAAGTTCTACAGAAAACAGAATTACCGTAAGATCCAGCAATCCCATTCCTAAGCATAAACCTGGACAAAACTATAATGTAAAAAGATACATGCACCCCTATATTCACAGCAGCTCTACTCACAATAGCCAAGACATGGAAATGACCTAAATATCCATCGGCAGATAAATGGATAAAAAAGGTGTGGTACATATATACAATGGAATTCTACTCAGCGATAAAAAAAAAGAATGAAATAATGCCATTTGCAGCAACATGGATACAACTAGAGATTATCATACTATGTGAAGTAAATCAGAAAGAGAAAGACAAATGCCATGTGATATTGCTTATATGTGGAATCTAAAATGTAGCACAAATGAACTTATCTACAAAACAGAAGCAGACTCACAGACACAGAGAACAGATTTGTGGTTGCCAAAGCGGAGAGGGTGAGGGAGAGGGATGGAATGAGAGTTTGGGGTTGGTAGAGGCAAACTATTACATTTAGATGGATAAACAGCAAGGTCCTACTGTATAGCATAGGAAACCATATCCAATCTCCTGGGATAGACCATAATGGAAAAGAATATGAAAAAAGAATGTATATATGTGTATAACTGAGTCATTTTGCTGAACAGCAGAAATTAGCACAACAGTGTAAATCAACTATACTTCAGTAAAAAAAATAAAGAAAAAGATAAATAATGTTACTAAAATTCATTTTATAGACAAGGAAGCTAAGGCATAGACAAGTTACAGAACTTGGCCAAGGTTGTATAGTAAGTGAGGAGCACCAGAATTTAAACCCAAATAGTCTCACAGCAGATCCCATGCGATTAATCTTTCTACTTTGACAGCTGCTTCTGTCTGCACGGTGGAGGTGGTTTATGTCTGCATGGCGGTGATTTAGTCATTCAATCGTGTCCAGCTCTTCCAACTCCATGGACTGTAGCCCACCAGGTTCCTCTGTCCATGGGATTTCCCAGACAAGAATGCTGGAATGGGTTGCCATTTCCTTCTCCATCTGTTGGTATAGTACTTTGCAATTCTCTTTTTTCTTGTCCTTGTGTGATATCTTAGGAAAAGATAAAATATGACCAAGACTCATGCACCACTGTACACAAGAAATACAACACTTAAATAAAGCTGAAACCCCCCAGCTGCATTTCCTTCCCCTGGTAAACATCATGTTTAGTTGGTCCTGATCCTCACAATTTGTGTATATGTTGTTTACAAAATATAATATTATTTTGTATTTTTAACATATGGTCATGTGGTATATATTCATCAGTAATTTGCATTTTTCTCTCCTATTGTATTTTTGGGACTTAGCTGTGTTGACACATATAGTCTTATTCATTAATTTTCACTGCTGCATAATTTTTCATTGAATGACTATATCACAACTTATTCATTCTCTTATTAATGGATATTGTTGCCAATTCTGGGTTGTTTTTTTTTCTTGCTTTGGCTTTTATTTTATTTTGTTTGTATGAGTGTTTGGTTGATTCTGATTGCTTTGGTTTTTATTGACTAGCAACAAAAGCTTTTATAAACTTCTTGCACATAGCTCCTTAGGCAAGAATTTCTCTTTAGTAAGTACTTAAGAAAGGAATTTCTCTTAAGAGTGAGTATGTGCATTATTATATTGGAAGTCCTAGCTAACAGAGGGAAACAAGAAAAAGAAAAGCCACAGGGAATAAAAAGGAAGAAACCAAAAAGCCAGTATTTACGGTCAATCTAGCTGACTATACAGAAAATAGAAAATTTAATAAGAGAGTTCAACAAAAATGGCTAGCTCGGTCATATCCCACCCTTTGCCACCCCATGGACTATACAGTCCATGGAATTCTCCAGGAAAGAATACTGGAGTGGGTAGCCAGTCCCTTCTCCAGGGGATCTTCCCAACCCAGGGATTGAACACAAGTCTCCCACATTACAGGCAAATTCTTTACCCACTGAGCCACCAGGGAAGCCCAAGAATACTGGAATGTGTAGCCTATCCCTTCTCCAGGGAATCTTCCTGACCCAGGAATCAAACTGGGGTCTCCTGTATTGCAGGTGGATTCTTTACTGGCTGAGCTACCAGGCAAGCCCAGAATTTAATAAAAGAGTTCAACAAAAATGGCTAGATATTAGCTCAATGTTTTAAAATTTATTATATTATTATACTATAGCCAAAAATAATTAGAAATATAAATTTTAAGAATAGGAATAAATTTTACAAAAGATGTATAGGGCCTTTAGTGAAGAAAATCATAAAAATTACACGATGCATTGTATAGCTAAATAAATAGATACACTTCCCTGGTTGTTCAGTGTTAAAGAACTCACCTGCCAATGAAGGAGATGAGGGTCCGATTCTTGAGTTGGTAAGATCCCCTGGAGAAGGAAATGGCAACCCACTCCAGTATCCTTGCCTGGGAAATCTCAGGGACAGAGGGCCCTGGAGGGCTACAGTCCATGGGATTGCAAAGAGTTGGACACCACTTAGCTACTGAGCATGAGCATGAAACAGATTCACAATATTCATGAATAGAAAGACTCAATAGTATAACGTTAGCTTTCCTCAAAGTAATCTGTGAATTCATTGCAATTCCAATCATACTTGCAACAGATCTGGGAGAAAACTTGTGCAGTGCATTTATTCAACAAAGAATGGTATATCTGAAGTATATAAAGAGCCACACAAAATAGACATAGTGTTGTAAGTAAATTATACTTCAAAATTAAATAAACAAACAAACTTATAGAAAAACTGATTAGATCTGTGGTTACCAGAGGGAAGGGGGAGATGCATGAAGGCAGTCAAAAGGTACAAACATCCAGGTATGATGCAAACAGGTACTAGGGATGTAATACACAACATGATATAGAATTAACACTGCTGTATGTTATCTAAGAAAGCTGCTAAGAGAGTAGATTTTAAGAGTTCTCATCACAAGGGGAAAAAATTTGTATGTATGTGAGATAATGGATGTTTACTAAACTTATTGTAACAATCATTTCATGATGTACATAAGTCAGATCATTATGCTGTACACCCTAAAAAGTGCTGAATGTCAATTATATCTCAATAAAACTGAGAAAATTTCTAATTAAAAAAAAAGAATCACACAAGACAAAGTAAATAGACAAACAAAATCTTAGGAATATAGACAGTATATGTGGTGGTTTAAAATCTGCTCCCAGATTCTGTCTATATTTCCTTCAAAAAGTAGAGCTAATTTCCTTCTCCTTGAGTGTGAGTTGAGTTTGATAATGCATTTCAAACAAAAAGAATAAGATGGGAATGAAGGGAGGCTTGTGTGTTATTTCCATGACTAGGTCATAAAAGGCATCACGATTTCTCTGTTATCTCTTGGGTTACCTGATTTGGAAGATGCTAACCACTGTATCAGAACTGGACATGAAACAACAGACTGGTTCCAAATAGGAAAAGGAGTACGTCAAGGCTGTATATTGTCACCCTGCTTATTTAACTTCTATGCAGAGTACATCATGAGAAATGCTGGACTGGAAGAAGCACAAGCTGGAATCAAGATTTCTGGGAGAAATATCAATAACCTCAGATATGCAGATGACACCACCCTTATGGCAGAAAGTGAAGAGGAACTCAAAAGCCTCTTGATGAAAGTGAAAGTGGAGAGTGAAAAAGTTGGCTTAAAGCTCAACATTCAGAAAATGAAGATCATGGCATCCGGTCCCACCACTTCATGGTAAATAGATGGGGAAACAGTAGAAACAGTGTCAGACTTTACTTTTCTGGGCTCCAAAATCACTACAGATGGTGATTGCAGCCATGAAATTAAAAGACGCTTACTCCTTGGAAGGAAAGTTATGACCAACCTAGACAGCATATTCAAAAGCAGAGACATTACTTTGCCAACAAAGGTCCGTCTAGTCAAGGCTATGGTTTTTCCTGTGGTCATGTATGGATGTGAGAGTTGGACTGTGAAGGAGGCTGAGCGCCGAAGAATTGATGCTTTTGAACTGTGGTGTTAGAGAAGACTCTTGGGAGTCCCTTGGACTGCAAGGAGATCCAACCAATCCATTCTGAAGGAGATCAGCCCTGGGATTTCTTTGGAGGGAATGATGCTGAAGCTGAAACTCCAGTACTTTGGCCACCTCATGCGAAGAGTTGACTCATTGGAAAAGACTCTGATGCTGGGAAGGATTGGGGGCAGGAGGAGAAGGGGATGACAGAGGATGAGATGGCTGGATGGCATCACGACTCGATGGACGTGAGTCTCAGTGAACTCCAGGAGTTGGTAATGGACAGGGAGGCCTGGAGTGCTTCGATTCATGGGGTCGCAAAGAGTTGGACATGCCTGAGCGACTGTATTGAACTGAACTGAACCACTGAGTCATGAGGACAATCAAGCAGCCCTAGGGAATGGTCCATGTGGCAAGGAAGTGAGGCATCCATCCAATAGCCATATGTGTGACCCATCTTGAAAGCAGATTCTGCAGCCCCAGTCAAATTTTCAGATGACCACACTCCCAGATGACATCTTGACTGCAACTTTATGAGAGATCTTGACACAGAACAACATAGCTAAGCTACGCCCAGAATTTTGACACTCAGAAATTATGAGTTAATAAATTTTTGCTCTCTTAAGCTGCTGTATCTAGTAGTAATAAGTTGTGTAGTAATAGATAACTAGTACATGAAGTTATATAGTAACAGCATAGTGACTACAAAGCCAAACACCGAGTCAAACTGTCTAGATTCAAATTCTGGCTTCACTGCTGACTAATTATGTGACTGTGGGAAGTGACTAGCCATCTAACTACCTCAGTTTACTCATCTGTAAAGTGGAGATAATGCCAGCATGCCACACAGGACTACTGTGAGGATTAAGTGAGTTGATGCAATAAAGCATCTGGAAGAATATCTGGCACACAGGAAGCATTCAAGAAGTGTTAGCTGCTGGTATCAATTTACAAAAGAGTAAATCTGAATGTAAATTGGATAACCAACCTCATTAGGAAAACAAAGTAAAATCACCATGAGACTTCCTTGTTCTGCATAGAGTTAGCAAAAAGCATACTCAGCCTGAGTGATGGTAATTGGGCATCTTCACCGTAGGATAATTTACCAAGATGTCTTACTCTGGTGTGAACACATTTTTTGTGAGCACGTTATACTTCAATTCAAAATTTTAAATTAATAAATAACACAATACACACACAAAGCCAATACTCTCCCTCACTCTACCCTTACCCCCAGAAATGCTCTGTTAATATGGGCGAATATTGGCAAAGATATGGAATACAAGAACTCTCACATCTTACTGGTGGAAGTAGAAATTGGTATAGCTATTTTAGAGAGCAATTTGGCAATACTAGCAAAGCTGAAAATTTACAAGTAAGGTTTTACCTGAGTGATAGGATACAGGCTTTCACTATCCATTTTTCTGTATCTTCTTTAAACTTTCATTCCTGTCAAGATGTCAAAGTGGGGGAGAAGGAAAATATTCAACCCAGCCATAAAATTCTGTGACCTGGACCCATTTATATTCTTAAAAAGCCTAACATAACAGAGAGGAATGGTTATTGTGCTGCCAGCCTCCAGGACAGCATGTAAAACATGCCTGGCATGCTGAACACTTTGTTATGGGCCTCTGAAAAGGAGAATTCCTAGATAAAACAGTAATCAGGGATTTTTTAAAAAGCAGAAGGACTCAAAACCTGAAAAGAAATTAAGAATGAGTTGTATTAGGGGCAGGAAAGAGAGTAGAAAAAGAGGTTGTCTTATAAGTAATTCAGTATTTAAAACAATTTTTTTAATTGTGGTGAAACATATAAAATTAGCCTTTCTAACAGTTTCTTAAGTGTACAGTTCAATGCCACTAATTATATTCATAACGCTGTGCAACCGTCACTACTATCTATTTCCAAAACTATCCATCACCCCAAACAGAAACTCTTAAACATTAACCATTAAATAATAAATTCTCCTCGCTTCTCTCCACAGCCTCTAGAAACCTCTGTTCTACACTCTGTATCTATGAATTTAATTACTCTAGGTACCTCACATAAGTGGAATCATGAATTATTTGTCCTTTTGTGTCCAACTTATTTCACTTAGCACATTATTTTTAAGGTTCACCCATGTGTAGGCAATGGCAGCCCACTCCAGTACTTTTTGCCTGGAAAATCCCATGGGCAGAGGAGCCTGGTAGGCTGCAGTCTCTGGGGTCGCGAAGAGTCAGACATGACTGAGCAACTTCACTTTCCCTTTTCACTTTCATGCATTGGAGAAGGAAATGGCAACCCACTCCAGCGTTCTTGCCTGGAGAATCCCAGGGACCGGGGAGCCTGGTGGGCTGCCGTCTATGGGGTCGCACAGAGTCGGACATGACTGAAGCGACTTAGCAGCAGCATGTGTTCAAAGGCAAGCTCAGAATTCCTCCTAATGGTTAAATAATATTTCACCTGTGAAGTGAAGTTGCTCAGTCGTGTGCGACTCTTTGCAGTCCAATGGACTGTAGCTTACCAGGCTCCTCCTTCCATGTGATTTTCTAGGCAAGAGTACTGGAGTGGCCTGCCATTTCCTTCTTCAGGGGATCTTCCCGACCCGGGGATCAAACCTGGGTCTCCCATGTTGCAGGCAGACGCTTTACCCTCTGAGCCACCAGGAAGCCCAGCAGGCCACATTTCGTTTATTCTAGTGAGAACCTACTGTATAACACAGGGAGCTCAGCTCAGTGCTCATCTATCGATGGACACTTGGGTTGTTTACACCTTTGGGCTATCATGAATAATGGTGTGATAAACATTGGTGGACAAGTGTCTGCTTGAGTCACCTGAAGTAAAGTTGGTCATGAGTTCCACCTAGGGGTGGATGTTGAAGACGGGTGAGCCTATGAGGTGCTCAGGGGTCAAGGACGGACTCAACTTTATTCATTCAGTTGGTCAGTCTTGGAACAACTAGTTATCAAACACCACAATGCAAGAAACTGAGGTTCAAAAGTGGGGGAAATCAAACACTGTTCCCTCCTCTCAAAGACTTTATTCTCTAGGTACTAAACAAAAAAAAGATGATTTAAGAGTGAAAAGTAGAATAATTAGTGATGCTGAGCATCTTTTCATGTGACTCTTAGCCACCCGTATGCCTTCTTTGGAAAAAGGTCTATTTAGGTCTTCTGCCGATTGTTTTATTGGGTTGTTTCCTATTTTAATATTGAGCTACATTAGCTATTTGTATATTTTAGAGATTACGACTTGGTCAGACACTACCTTTTGTAAAACAGATAACTAGTGGGAACCTGCTGTATAGCACAGGGAGCTCAGCTCAGTGCTCTGTGATGACCTAGAGGGGTGGGGTGGGGTGGGAGGGAGGTTCGAGTCTTTATGACCCTAAGGACTGTAGCCCAACAGGCTCCTCTGTCCATGGGATTTTCCAGGCTAGAATATTGGAGTTGGTTGCCATTTCCTTCTCCCAGGGATTTTCCCAACCCAGGGATTGAACCCATATCGCTGTTGTCTCCTGCGTTGGCAGATGGGTTCTTTACTACTAGTGCTACCTGGGAAGTGCCAAGAGGGAGGGAATATATATATACACACAGCTGATTCATTGTACAGCAGAAACTAACACAACATTGTAAAACAATTATACTCCAATTTTTAAAAAAGGAGTGAAAAGTATTGTTGTGATATAACAACCAAATTGAGGGTCAGGATGTCTGGGGGTAGTAAATTTTAAGCCAAGACCTGAAGGCTGAGAAAATTCCCAAGAGAAGCAGGTGAAGGTGAACGTTGTGTCCAACTCTTTGCAATCCCATGGACTGTAGTCAGGCTCCTCTGTCCATGGAATTCTCCAGGCAAGAACACTGGAGTGGGTAGCCATTCCCTTCTCCAGGGGATCTTCCCGACCCAGGCATCTGTTGTCTCCTGCTTTGGCAGGCGGGTTCTTTACCACTAGTGCCACCGGAAAATCAAAGAGGGGTAACATAATGTTTCAGACAACAGGACAATAGGAATAGGAATTATTCACATAGTACAGCAGGCAACAGGAATACCTTGTGTGAACCGGAAGGTAGAGAGAGCAAGGTTCTTCAGAAGAACGTTCAAAGGCTCACCATGACTAAACACTGAGAACAAAGAGTAGTGGTGGCAAAGATTCCAGAAACAGTAGATGCAGATCAAAATCTGGGGCTTAGGTGAGTGGAAAAGCACTGAAGGACTTGAAGGTAGAAGGATGAGAACCTGATCTGTAAAGCAGAGATGACTGTGAAGGCTGAGCCCCAAAGGAAGATGTGGCTGCATATCTGGCTTGGGCAAGCAGGTCACAATGATCTCCTTCCCCGTTGTCAGGATTGGCCTGGCTGTGGATGGGTGACCAAGTTCTGCCCAGAGAGACACAAGGCAAAGTCTCATAGGGGAGCTTCTGAGAAAGATTTCCTCCCACCGGGGGGAAACAACGACATGTTCCTGTCAGAATTCATCACCTGAAACTCATCATGAAGAACATTGGAAAAGCCCAAATCAAGAGACATGGGAACAACTGACCTATATCCAGGGATCATCTGGAAACAAGTGTGAAGAGGAAAGCTAACGTGCTAAGGAATGGAAAGATGGAAATCTTCTGGGTTCCTAACAACTGTGTTTTGCTACTGAATTAACCAATCCTAGAATCTAACTTCAATCAGAATTTATGCGGTTTAATGTTTAAGCCAGTCCCAAACTTTTCTATTTCATAGTACATATTAAGAAGTGATGCTCATGTGACACACTTGGGTAGGCAGATGAGGATGCTCGTGGCTAGAGGTAACTGTCTCCAGGGTCTCCAGGCCGCCCCAGGCTGCCACCTGGTTGCCCCAAGGACTAATTGGGTCAGTATTTCAGAGCATCTGGAACACACTTGCTGTGCGCTATTGTTCTAGGCACACTGGTTGGCAAATACTGTCTTAAGCCACTATTAGCTGGTCTTTTTATTCCTTGCAGCTCAAAGCATGACACTATCTGGCTGACAAATACTAAGCATTATCCTCTTAGCAACCCAGCTTAAAAACTCGAGAGTCATCCTGCACTCATTCCTGTCCTTCACTCTCACTTCCCTTATATTTTTTGTCCGGGTGCCTCCTTGAAATCTCCACCTTCTGCCCCTCACTTCACCCCTGCTGCTATGGCCTTCATCCAGGTTACCACAAGACTCAGTTGTCCCCCCTCTAATCTCAACGCCCTTTCATCCATTCTAACATGGCCAATGATCGCTCTAAAATATAGGTTACAACTCTCCTTTAAATCATTGCTTAGGTCCCATCAGTCTCAGTCTTATGTCATGTTCATTTGTGATGAGGGCCATAGATAATTTGTTAAGAGGGAGAATACTGAAGTATGGTGATGATTTGCTATTTAACATGACTTAGAATGTATTCCAATTTGTCCCAGTTCTGGTATTTGTTTTACTTTCTGACATGCTCTCCTGAGTTACTAGAAGAACACTGAGAATTTCTGCAGCAACTGTTTACCTTCCCAACACCCACGCTGGAAGAAGGGGTGGAAGTTAGATGAAGAGAATGATTTTAACCTTGAAAAAGAGGAACACTTTCTGTGGGCTATGAGTGAAAGAGAAACAGGATGGATAAATATCCAAAGATTTGAAAAAAGAATCAGAAACATCTAAACTTTGAAAGGCTTAATCTTTTCAGAAAAAAACAGGTCTTTGTTGGGTCGAGAGAAGAAACACTGGATATCTTGTTTGACCTCCAATCTTCTCCACCTGCTCTGAGCCTGGGAGGCTGAACTGTGTAAACTCAGTCAGCAACACTTGTCTCCAAATAGGGATGGGGTCAGCCAATGACAGACCTTGCCAGGAGATGCAGGGGTGGAGTAGACTGAAGGTGGTTATGTTTCCCCCAGCTCTCTCCCTGCCTGGTACTGCGTGTGGGCTATGTGCCTGTACCCAAGGCCATATATGTTGCCAGGCTGCCTCTCCATGTAACTACCCTCCCAGTGTTCCGGTAACCATTTCTTATGGTTGTATCTTCAGGATTAAGGTGGCAATAGCTCTCCTACTCTCACTACCTCTGAGATTCTGCACTCTCTCCCATTGGTTTTCTTAAATCTTGCACACGGCTTCTATGAAAATCCTTTTGTTAAACTTTTAGAGTTGGTTTGAGAGTATTATCTGTTTCTTGCTGGGTCCACCAGTGATTTTAAGTCACATAATGGGGTTTGGGTCAGGCTGGAGGGGAGTGGAAAGTTTTGAAATGGTCATAATAAAGAATCTTATAGGAATCTGCTAAGCAAGCCTTGTGAATGCTTGACACACAAGCCTCCTATCTTTGGGGAAGGAAAATATTTAAGAAACCAGTGGTTTGCTGACTGAAATAATCAATTACCAATAAAAATTAAATTTTATAATTATTAATCAATATTATTCGTCACATATTATTATATATGCTGCTGCTGCTGCTGCTAAGTCGCTTCAGTCGTGTCCGACTCTGTGCAACCCCATAGACGGCAGCCCAACAGGCTCCCCCGTCCCTGGGATTCTCCAGGCAAGAACACTGGAGTGGGTTGCCATTTCCTTCTCCAATGCAAGAAGGTGAAAAAAGAAAGTGAAGTCGCTCAGTCATGTCTGACTCTTAGCGACCCCATGAACTGCAGCCCACCAGGCTCCTCCGTCCATGGGATTTTCCAGGCAAGAGTACTAGAGTGGGATTATTATATATGAATGACCACCAAATGAGCAATAGTTTTCACTGTATGCCTACTGAAGTTAGCTGTGTTGACACACTTTTCTCTGATTGTGTTTCCTCATCCATAAGTAGATGATCTCTAAGGTTCCTTTTAGATTTCAGAATTCTGTGATGATATGATGACAGCATTGAACCCGGGAATAGACGAAAACAAGGGAGAGAGATGAGAAAGAAGTGGAGGTGGCGAGGAGGAACCAAGAGCATATTCCTCGTGTGTATCCATGAAGCTGCTGACAGCCAGTCCCAACCCTGGATAGTTTCTCTTCTCTACATGTTGATAGCACATGACCTGTATCACAAAATCTCACACTCCATCATGTGACTTTATGCCACTGTTTCATCTCTAAACAGTATAGACATCAGTTTACCCTTGCCTCTGTGCTTCCCCAGGCTTCCCTGGGATCTCATCTGGTAAAGAATATGCATGCAACACAGGAGACCCTGGTTCAATTCCTGGGTCAGGAAGATCCACTGGAGAAGGGATAGGCTACCCACTTCAGTACTCCTGGGCTTCCTTGGTGGCTCAGATGGTAAAGAATCTGCCTGAAATGTGGGAGACCTCGGTTTGATCCCTGGATTGGGAAGATCCCCTAGAGAAGGGGACAGCTACCCACTCCAGTATTCTAGCCTGGAGAATCCCCATGGACAGAGGAGCCTGGCAGGCTACAGTCCATGGGCTCCCAAAGAGTTGGACACGACTGACCAACTTTCACTTTCACTCTTCACTATGCCTCCCCACTCAGCCACAAGCTCATCAAAAGTAGAGACTACATAATATAATTCTGTATCCAGTGCTCCCAAAGCGCAATATATTTTTGCAGATATTCAATATATGTTTAATGAGCTAAAAGGATGAATACACACTGACTGATTTCCATGTATTTCTGCCAAGAACTTTTCCCACACACTTCCAGCTTCATTTAATTTTTGTTTTCATTGTAATGTTTTTATAGGAGAAAAAAGTAGATGGCATTTGGGGGCTATTTTGTAAATATTTATATTTACAAAACTAGTACATTAGCTAGGATAAGCTAGGAACTGGTTACAGGTGTGTGTGTACATGTGCTCACTCATGTCCAACTCTTTCTGACCCCATGAACTGTAGCCTGCTGGGCTCCTCTGTCCATGGGATTCTCCAGACAAGAATACCGGAGTGGGTTGCCATTTCCTCCTCCAGGGGATCTTCCTGACCAAGGGATCAAACCCACATTTCCTGCATTCTTTACGGCTGCACCACTTGAAAAGCCCAGGAGGTGGTTACAAGTAAACTCAAAATTCCAGTGGCTTAACACAAAGGAGCCCATAGCTCAAGTAACACACATGTGCTGCTGTTAAGTCGTTTCAATCGTGTCCGACTCTGTGCAACCCCATAGACGGCAGCCCACCAGCCTCCCCCATCCCTGGGATTCTCCAGGCAAGAACACTGGAGTGGGTTGCCATTGCCTTCTCCAAAGCATGAAAGTGAAAAGTAAAAGTGAAGTCGCTCAGTCGTGCCCGACTCTTAGCGACCCCATGGACTGCAGCCTACCAGGCTCCTCCGTCCATGGGATTTTCCAGGCAAGAGTACTGGAGTGGGTTGCCATTGCCTTCTCCAACACACACATTTATTCCCTCACAATTCTGTAAGTTAGTAGACCAGTGGGCTCAGCGACTTCCCTTCTCTGGGTCTCTCAAGGCCAAAATCAAGCTATCAACCAGCCTGAGCTCTCACCTGCAAGCTCTGGGGGAAATTCGCTACCAGGTTTATTCAGAACCCTGCTTCCTTACTAGCTGTCAGCCAGCATCACCTTTTAGATCCTGGGGGCTTCTCTCCATTTCTTGAGCATGGACCCCTACCTTTCAGGGTCAGCAATAGTGCAGATTCTCAGGTTTAGGGTGCCACTGATTTCCTGTTCTGCTGCTACTATTCTGCCTCTAGCTAGAGGAAGTCCTCTGCTTCAGGGGCTTCTGTGATTCAATTGGACCACACTGGACAAACCAGGATAATTTTCCCTATTTTAAGATCTGCCACCATCACGTCATGGGAAATAGATGAGGAAACAGTGGAAACAGTGTCAGACTTTATTTGGGGGGCCTCCAAAATCACTGCAGATGGTGATTGCAGCCATGAAATTAAAAGACACTTACTCCTTGGAAGGAAAGTCATTACCAACCTAGATAGCATATTGAAAAGCAGAGATACTACTTTGCCAACAAAGGTCCATCTAGTCAAGGCTATGGTTTATCCAGTGGTCATGTATGGATGTGAGAGTTGGACTGTGAAGAAAGCTGAGTGCCAAAGAATTGATGCTTTTGAACTGTGGTGTTGGAGAAGACTCTTGAGAGTTCCTTGGACTGCAAGGAGATCCAACCAGTCCACCTTAAAGGAGATCAGTCCTGGGTGTTCATTGGAAGGACTGATGCTGAAGCTGAAACTCCAGTACTTTGGCCACCTCATGTGAAGAGTTGACTCATTGGAAAAGACTTTGATGCTGGGAGAGATTGGGGGCAGGAGGAGAAGGGGATGACAGAGGATGAGATGGCTGGATGGCATCACTGACTCAATGGACGTGAGTTTGAGTGAACTCCGGGAGTTGGTGATGGACAGGCCTGGTGTGCTGTGATTCATGGGGTCGCAAAGAGTCAGACACGACTGAGCGACTGAACTGAACTGAACTGAACCTGGATTAGAACTGCCAAGTCCTTTTTGCCACGTGACACGCTCCAGGCATGAGAGTGTGGACACAAACCATACATGGTGTGGTTTATACATGTGCCACACACTGTCTTGGTGTTTTACATACATCAACTGATTTGATCATCACAAAAACCAGACGATGTGGCACTTTGAATATCATAACCATCTTGAAGGTGGGGACTAAGGCAAAAAAGTTTAAATAACTTGCCTAAGGTGACACAGCTTGTCGGTGGCACTAGTGAGTCTAAAACACCAGGGACCCTGACTCGCAAGGCTGTACCCTTTACCTGAAACCACATTCCCTCTATCTGGGATATATAAATGTATCCTCTCTTTGTGTCTACATCCATGAACATGTGTTGTCACAAAATGTCAGAGGACCACATGGATGGTTCAGATTTCTAAAATCATCCTGGGCTCAGCCAGTCTCCTGACTGGCTTTTCTTGGTATATTCAACAAAATTATATTTTTCCTAAAATTCTTAATACAGTAGTTGTTTAACTAAAACTATTGTACATCAAACTTACATTTACAAATAGCCAATTTGCCCAGAATGGCATTTATTAAAAAACTAAATAAGATAATTACTCATTTGTGCTTGCTGCGTGCTAAGTCACTTCAGTCGTATCCAGCTCTTTGTTGGCCTATGGACTGTACTCCACCAGGCTCCTCTCTCTGTCCTTGGGATTTTCCAGGCAAGAATACTAGAGCAGGTTGCCATTTCCTCCTCCAGGGGATCTTCCTGACGCAGAGATCCAATCTGGGTCTCCCACGTTGCAGACAGATTCTTTACCATTTGAGCCACCAGGCAAGCCCCAACTAATCACTTACTTAATCTTAAAAGAGCAATTCCCTAAGAAATATATGCTGATTGTAAAGAGATTATAAAATTTGGCTTTTAAATACACGTATATTAAGACTTCCCCCAAATTAAGGAATCTATTTCTAGTGTCAAGGAAAAAAGTTTTCTAAGGCTTACATATGGTCATAAAAGATTCCTGGATGTCCTTTCAGTGGAATTCTGGTGTAGCATATTCTTTTCATTATCTATTAGTGAGTAACACGTGACCCCGGAATTTAGCAACTTAAAACACCTATTTTTTTTTTTTTTCCTGTGGGTCAGGAACCCAGGAGAGGATTACCCAGGGGGTGAGAGCTCAGAGTCTCTCATGAGGGTCCAGGGAAGATGCTGCCAGGACTTTGATTATCTGGAGACTTGACAGGAGCAGCAGATCATTTTAAGATGGCTCATCCATAAGCCTCCCTTTAGAGCTGCCTCAGCATCTTTATAACATGGTGGCTGACTTTTCCAAGAGAGAGTGACCTGAGAGGGACAGAATCAGGTAGAAGCTCCAGCTCCATCAGAGAAGCATTATGGCTCCAACTACAGGAAAGACCCAGAACAGACAAATCCATAGAGACCAGAAGTAGCTTAGTTGTTGCCTGGGGCTGGGAAGGTTTGAATGAAATGGGGAGTGATTGGGTACAGGGTACAGGGTTTCTTTTTAGGGACTGATGAGTATGTTCCAAAATTTATTGTGGTAATGATTGCACAACTCTGTGGATATACTAAAACCCGCTGAACTGGATATTTTAAATAAGTTAACTGTGTAATGTGTGAATTACAAAATTATATGTAAATAATGCTGAGAAGGAGGAGGAGGAGAAAAGAGACAGAGGAAGAGGAGGAGGTAGAGGACGAGGAAGAGGAGGAGGAAAAAGGAGAGGAAGAGGAAGAAGACAGTTGCAATGTCTTTTATGTCCTGACCTCAGAAATTACACACTATCACTTCCATCGTGTTGGTGGTCAAATCCAGTCCACACTCAAAGGGACGGGAATTAAGCTCCACCTCCTGAAGGAAGGAGTATCAAAGAATTCATAGGCATGTTTTTAAACACTATATAGACCCTCCCTAGATAATTGATTCTGTATGGTCATCTGTCTATTGATTCATCTATCTTTCAACTCTGTAGAAATAAAAGTTAAGATATAAGGCACATGTTCCTGTACATAGCAATGCAAATGAATTTTGCCAATAGAGGTACAACTGATTTCCCCTCTGTAGAAAGGATGACCCCCAATTATTTCAGTTTATTGGCCTTTAGTTTTGCATCCTGTACTATACTCACTTCAGAAGTCCCGATTGCCTCTGCATTTCTGTCCTTCAAATTCCCTTTGAACTGGTTACAACGTCTTACTGGTTCTCTCATTAATTAATGTATTGAATAAAATGTATCACATATTTATTTTACATTTGCACAAAAGCCATACCTTGTAACCTTTTGAAAATTATAATTTAGTTTTACTATTCATGTATGCACCCAGCTCTTTCTGCCAAAATTATCGTGGAGGGGCAGAGACTGGAACACTCTCAACATTACACAACACAAAAGAAAACAAGAACATTACCTTGGCTAAGAGGTTACACATGTCCAAGTTCCTCTATTCCTAATCTTCATTTAATGTGTATCCAGAGCCATACACACTTTCAGAGCTTATCAGATGTTTGGGATGATAAAATTGCTGAGAAAGAAAATACAATACCCATCTTAGGGTCTCAAGTTTGAGAGGAAAAGTAACTTACCACAACTGTTATTTTGTCTATAATTTACTTCCAAATGCTTCAGCATAAATAAGGTAAAACATGAGTGTTTTTATTATTCCTATTAACTTTTGCTAGCTACAATTCTTGATTGTTTCTATATCACATGATTTTCATTTTGAACAAGCTCAATATATGAAAATCTAGGTTTTTCTGAAAAATAAATGGTATAATGAGAATTTGAGATTCTTCATTTTGCAAAGGATCTAACAAGATTTGATTCCCTTCAAAAGGAAACTCTAGCTTCATTTACAATGTGATTTAACTCTCAAAAAATTAATATAAAGAGAATATGAGCAAAGAAAGGAAGTGAGAAGGATGAAATGTTCAAGGAATGATGAGTAATCCAATTTGGCTGGAATGAAATGTGTATGTTGGGGAGTGCTAGAGATAAGTCTGTGAAGGTAATTTCATTATAATTAATCATATATAAAACTCACACATGATTGTGTCTTATTAGGTTACATCTGCTCAGTCTCAGAACTACCTTATCAAAAACACAGATGCAAATCCAATTACGAATGTACTGATAAGTAAAGTAGGATTTTTTTAAATTGCTTTGTTGCTATAACTCAGATATAAAGGGCACATATCTTAATTGTACAAAGATTTTAAAATATGTTTACTTCCTTATAGTCCCTACTCAGATTGAAATACAGAACATTACTAGCACCCCCAAACCCCTCTTCATATACTCCAGTTAACACTCTCCCATGAAACAAAAAACAAACAACCCACTATTCTGACTTGTATCACTACAGATTAGATTTCCTGTTTGTTCTTGAGCATTGTATAAATGGAATAACACAGGGTATACCGTTCCATGTCTCCTTTCACTCGCTTTTCTGTCTGTGAGATTCATCTGTGATGTCGCAAGCAACCAGTTTGGTTCTTACTGCTGTGTAGGCACTCTGTTATATTAAAAATATGTGTTTATACACATATACACACTCAAGCACACACACACAAGGGGCTTCCCGGGTGGCGCTAGTGGTAAAGAACCTGCTTCACAAAGTAGGTAGACATCACAGACCTGGGTTCGATCCCTGGGTTTGGAAGATACCATGCAGGAGGGCATGGGCAACCCACTCCAATATTCTTACATGGAGAATCCCATGGACAGAGGAGCCTGGCGAGCTACAGTCCATAGGGTCACAAAGAGTTGGACACAATGGAAGCACCTTAGCACATACACACACAAATACATCATAAATTATTCTTCCATTCAGTGGTTATTGATATTTGATTGTTTCCAGTTTGAGACTATTATAAGAATATTTGATTATTTCCAGTTTGGGACTATCATAAAGCTGCAATGAATACATGTCTTTTGCTGAACTAAACATTCATTTGTTTGGGGCATATACCCAGGAGTAGAGTAGAACTGCTGAGTTATAAGTTGTACATGATTAGCTTTAAAGGTATTCTTACAATATACTTCCCGCCAGTAATATGAGAATTCCAAGTGCTTCATGTCTTCTCCAACACTCATAATTGTCGATAAGTTTCATTTTAACCATTCTGGTGAAGTTATAATGGTATCTTATTCTGGTTTCAAGTTGCATTTCCTAAATATGGCGAGCACTCTTTTGTGAAGTGCCTGTTCATAGAATGTGGATTTTACGCAAAGTTTCCTAAAGAAATAAAGGTGTGAGCTACGTTATACAACATAAAGGTAATTGACAAGGAGATGGAAAAGCAAATGTTTGGTCAACCAATATTTGCTGGGCCAGGCAGGGATAGTGGGACTCAGAGAGGAATTTTAACAGACCTTGCTAGGTTCCTCCCTGTCCATACACCTAGTTCATATATATATTAATAGTATGTATATATATGATATATATATACCATATATATATATGGCTCCCCTTTTTGGAACAAGTCCTCTATCCACATTCTCTAGGCAGTTAGAAGGAAGGTCAAAGTTTCTTCTTGAGTCCGTTGGGCCTTGATTGTTCTCAGCTTGAAATAATCTGCATATCAATACAACTTTGGGGGGCAGCAAATTTTGCTCCCCTACAGTAAATTGATAGCATATTAAAAAGCAGAGACATTACTTTGCTGACAAAGGTCTGTATAGTTAAAGCTATGGTTTTTCCAGTAGTCATGTATGGATGTGAGAGTTGGACCATAAAGAAGGCTGAGCGCCAAAGAACTGATACTTTCAAATTGTGGTACTGGAGAAGACTCTCTTGGACAGCAAGGAGATCAAATCAATCAATTCTAAAGGAAATCAACCCTGAACATTCATTGGAAGGACTGATGCTGAAGCTGAAGCTCCAATATTTTGGCCATCTGATGCGAACTGCCAACTCACTGGAAGAGACCCTGATGCCGGGAAAGATTAAGGGCAAGAGAAGGGAGTTACAGAGGACTCATGGTTAGATAACATCACTGACACAATGGACATGAATTTGCGCAAACTCTGGGAGATAGTGGAGGACAGAGGAGCCTGGTGCACTGCAGTTCAAGGGGTCTCAAAAAGTCAGGCATGACTTAGGACTGAACAAAAACAACAGTAAATTGTAATTGTCCTTGTGTTCTTCTATTGACAATAATCACACTGCTCGCTATTATTTTACATGCTACAGGCCCTCTTCAGGATCTGAATTTACAATGCTTCATGCTGATGCAATTGATGCCAGAGAAGTAAGTCTCACATGAATCAAGCTCCCATCACTCCCAGGTAACTCATTTTCTAGGTGCGTTCCTAGAACCATGTGGAGCCCTTGCTACCACTCTCTTTCCAACTGTAGTTGAACTTAATGCTTCAAGTCTGTCCCAGAAAGAATGCCTGGTTTCCAGGTCCCACTGCCTAGAAACAGCATTTTCCACTTCTTGTCTTTTTAGCCCTTCTTCCTTCCAATACCAGAGGAGTAGTCTTCCATCAGTCTAGGAAATGAAGGGTCAGAAATGGATCAGCCTAGTCAGGGCAAGCTGGGCTAAACTGGAAGAAGCTAGTTACAGCTTTCCAGGTACATCTATCTGTTTATGAGGGGCTGCAGCCAGTGCTTTAATAATATTGTGATGGAGGCAGTTATGTCACAAGTCTCTTTTCTTAGCCCCTTTTATGTGCTACCTCCACTACCCCCTGCCCTGGTGTACCACACACACACATTCCGATGCACATGTTCATGTGATTATCCTCTTATTGGCCAAAATTGCCCATCTACCAAAATCTCCTCCCCATCTCTGAAATAATCTTCTCTCCCCAACCATATTACCAAGTCTTTTTTTTTTTCTTTTCCCTTTCTGCATATTCAGCCTCTCTAAACATCCACATGAGTAAACTTTACTCAGTCAATAGTTGAACTTCAAAACCCAGTTATTTGAATGGAGAAGTGAGCAAAATTGAACCCTGCTAAGATTTTGACATTATGAAAGAGAAGCTTCCTAAACTACATGACTAGTGGGAAATACAGGCTCACTGGGTCATCTACAGTTAGGCATGTTTCTGAGCAGCCACTGAACAGTTTATTAAGAGGTCACTCTCTGTGGTGCCCAACTTACAGCAGGAGCAAACTGCTGAGCTCCTGAGTGCTGATGTTGTACTAGGTATCTGCACATAGAAGCCTGGCTCCCACTCTTGTCTGAAAGCATGCTGTTCTCATCAGCAGTAATGTCAATACCAGACCTGCTCCTGAACACTAAGCAAATAGAAGCCTGTCACTTCCCTTCCATGGAATTATTGCTTCCTCTCTTGGCCTTCAGAATTATAATTAAATCTTATACAGGAAAATGTGTCTTCCGCACATCAGCCACATTTGTACTCATATTTAGAACAACCTCTCTTCTTCTCTCTGTTACCCATAATACCTTATAAGTCTTGTATGTGTGCGTGATTTTTTTTGGCCATGCCGCATGGCTTGTGGGATCTTAGTTCCCCCACCACAGACTGAACTCTGACCATGGTTTGAATTCAGGCCCTGACAGCGAAAGTGCCGAGTCCTAACCACTGGACCTCAGGGGATTTCCCAGGTCTTGTGTATTTTTAAAAGGACATTGCTAATAGAATTGATGGTGGTGGTGATGTTTTGGTGATGGTAATGGTGCTATGATTTCATTAGTAATTAATTAATTAGTAATTAAATTAGTAATGAAATTCATATTTCATTAGTAATAATATGGCAACAATATTTTTTAAATGTTAAAATAAGGACTTCCCTGGAGGTCCAGCGGTGAAGACTCCATGCTTCCAGTGCAGGGAGCACCAGTTGGAACCCTTATCAGGAAACTAAGATCGCACATGCTGAGCAGCCCAGTCAAAAAAAAAGTTAAAATAGTAGTACTAAAATCTAAATCCTACCACCCTTGATTATTTCCATTTTTTTCATATAGCTTCATTCAGTGTGTCCATATTAAATATAGCATTTTATATTGTTAATACTTTTATTTATTTCTTAATAGATGAAAAGTAAAACATCTGTATCTAGTATTGGGTGGTGTGGGGATAGGTGATTATGGGTAAGTTGGCTGTCGTTCACACCATGTCTTAGTTAGACTTATTCAGTGATCAGTACAACATTTATCTTTACTGACTGCTGAAACACATGGATATTCCTTCAAATAGCAATTTAAAATACCATCCCCAATGTGTGTGTTTCTTCCACACCATCAAGAAACTAATTTAATTCTCAGAGGACACAGACAAAGTAGCCCACAAATTTAATTCAGTTCTAACACTATCTGCCTGGAGAGAGCATCAGATTCCACAGGTTAGTAGCCAAGTCCAACCAGACTGCACCCACTTCATATGCCACTTATATATCTAGCTTATTACCTGTGCTTCTGACCAATGGCTGTAAATCAGAAGTTCCCACAACCTCCTCCTCAGTTTGGGTTAACTTGCTAGAGTACCCCAGAAAACTCAGGAAGCCAGTCTACCTACTAGATTACAAAGGATATTAATGGTTTTTACAAAGGATATTAATGGTTTTTACAAAGGATATTAATGGTTTTTACAAAGGATATTAATGTATATGAATGAACAGCCAGATGAAGAGATTACACAGGGTGAGGTCACCAATCCAGGACCTTCTGCCCCTACAGAGTTTGGAACTTGAAATGTAGATGAGTTCTGGTTCAAAAACCTAAAAAGTTCTTGGAAGCCCTTCTTTGGCATTTTTATATGGTTTCATTACTTCAGTTCAGTTCAGTTCAGTTCAGTCACTCAGTCGTGTCTGACTCTTTGCGGCCCCATGAACCGCAGCACACCAGACCTCCCTGTCCATCACCAACTCCCCAAGTCCACCCAAACCCATGTCCATTGAGTCAGTGATGCCATCTAACTATCTCATCTTCTGTCATCCATTTCTCCTCCTGCCTTCAATCTTTCCCAGCATCTGGGTCTTTTTCAATGAGTCAACTCTTCGCATGAGGTGGCCAAAGTATTGGAGTTTCAGCTTTAGCATCAGTCCTTCCAATGAGTACCCAGGACTGATCTCCTTTAGAACATGATTAAGTCACTGGCCACTGGACCTTGGCCAACCTCCAGCCCCTCTCCCCTCCTTTCCAAAGGCACTTCATTAACATAAGCTCAGGTGTGGTTGAAAGGGGCTTTTTATGAGTATCAAGACACCTTAATTGCTCTTGTTGTTGTTGTGTTGTTCATGTCTGACTGCAACCCCATGAACTGTGGCACACCAGGCTTCCCTCTCCGTCACTATCTCCCAGAATTTGCTCACATTCAAGTCCATTGAGTCAATGATGCTATCTAACCATCTGATCCTCTGTGACCCTCTCCTCTTGCCTTCAATCTTTACCAGCATCATGGTCTTTCCCAGTGAGTTAGCTATTTGCATGAGGTGACCAAAGTATTGGAGCTTCAGTTTCAGCATCAGTCCTTTTAATGAATATTCAGGGTTGATTTCCTTTAGGATTGACTGGTTTGATCTCCTTGCAGTCCAAGGGACTCTCAAGAGTCTTTTCCAACACCACAGTTCAAAGGCATCAATTCTTCAGTGCTCAGCCTTCTTTATGGTTCAGCTCTCACATCCATACATGACTAGTGGGAAAAAACCATAGCTTTGACTATACAGACCTTTGTCAGAAAAGTGATGTCTCTGATTTTTAATGCACTGTCTAGATTTGTCATAGCTTTCCTTCCAAGGAGCAAGCGTCTTTTAATTTCATGGCTGAAGTCACCGTCCGCAGTGATTTATTTCTTTTAATTGCTCTTAACACTTAGGAAATGCCAAGGGTTTTAGGAGCTCTGTGCCAGAAATGAGAGGAAGACCAAATATATTCATAGATTTCTTATTATAAATCATAACATCACACCAACTTTCGAGATTCTAAACAGGAAATGTAACCTTTAACTCTTTGCTACTTAACTCTTGTGGAAAGCTCAGATTTGTGAAATAGCATTCAGGTAGAATTGCATGAAAGCATTACAGTTTACTCCTCATCAAGTGAGTGCCTGAATCTGCTGCCTAACTTTGACTAAAATCTACTGTGTTAAACTCTTAGTGCACTTCAAAGGATATTGTTAGAATTTGTCATTTCAAATCTCAAAACAGGAAGTATAAATGGAAATACATGAAAATGTATGTAATCTCAAAAATCAGAGAAATTTCAACAGTGAGATGAATATTTTTACTTACTATATTAGCAAAAAAAAATTTTTTTAAGTAGAGAATGAATTAAGGAAATTACAAGTGGTTTGGTCTGGCTGGAGTGTCAGATGTGACACGGGAAATAGCAAGAGGGAGTCAGAAACCCAATCTCTTAATTCATTCAGGCAGTCAACAAATATTTATTAAGACCTTCCTATATATCAAACACAGGGATAGATGATGAGAACAATGGTGAACAAAAACAGATATGGTCTATGCTCTTCTAAAGATTATGGTCTGGTGGGATAGACGTCAATCAAATAATTGAAGTAATTAACGTAGCATTGAAGTCAAGGTTGGGTGTTATGCCATGGGGACCACTAGGTGGCCCCATATCCATTCACTCCATCTATAGGAACAGATCTCCAGGTTCATCACCAAAGCATACGGCAGCCAAAATAAAGGCTACTTTCCCCAGCCATCCTTACACCTAGGCGTGGCCACATGACCAAGTTCTGATCAGTGAGAGGTAAGGAAAAGTAACAAGGGCAACTCCTGAGTCATGCACTTAAAAAGAGTGATTGTACCCTCCCCGCCTTCATCTCCCTTCCAGTGGCTGGAATGTGAGATGGTGGTACATCATTTTAGAGCAGGCTGGTAGCTAACAGTCTAGAGACATCAGCGCAAGGAGCTAGAATGATCCTGGGATCCCGAGAACATGGAGCATCTAGACAAGTCCTGGGCTACATAGGCACACGCTGTATTGTAAGCAAAAAATAAACTTCTATCATACTAAAGTCATCAGAATCTCTGTTTCAGCAGCAGATCTCAATCCTAACAAATATGTGTTCTAGAAAAAAGAGACTTCCCTGGTGGTCCAGTGGTTAGGACTCTGCGCCTCCACTGCTGGGTGTATGAGTTTAACCCCTGTTTGGGGAACAAAGATCCCATGTGCCAGTACAGTTCGGCCAATAAAAAATAAGCTGAAAAAAATAAAATAAAAGAGAGTTCTCTGAGGAGACATAGCCAGGACCTATGCAGGGTCTGAGAAGGTGGGTTTATATGAAGAGTTGAGGTGAGAGCTTAGGTTGATGGATGGGTGGATTTAACCAGCTGGGGTGGGGTGGTAAAAGTGACCTGGGCAAGGCTCGTTTAAGACACTGGAAGAAGACCACTGTAGCTGCAAAGCCTTGAGAAAAAAATGGGTAAGAATGATGGCGAAAGCTGATACTGGGTTTTATAGGGCTTGAAAGCTGTATCAGAAATATTGATCTTTAGCCTAAGAACAGCTGGAAGTCATTAAAATGTTCTAAGCGGGAGAATAAGATGATCAGATTTGTGTTTCAAGCACATTGCTCTAGTTGGGATTAAGGTTAGTCTTAGTGTTTGGGTAATATTTTAATAGTTGAGGGAATTCCCTGGCAGTCCAATGGTTAGCACTCAGTGCTTTTGCTGCCGTTGCCCAAGTTCAGTCTCTGGCTGGGGGACTAAGATTCTTGTAAGTAGTATGGCACAGCCAAAAATGGAAAAAAAAAAATTTGCAATAGTTGAGAGGGAAATTATGGTGCCTTTGCCTAGTGCTGCAAACCCTGTGAGCCCAGGGTTTGCACACAGAAGACTGTTCATGGCAATGTTGTTTGTAGTATGCAACATGAACAAGTTACAGTTGCTTGCAGCAACGAAGTGAAGGGGTCTCAGAAACATCCTGCTGATCCAAGAACAGACAGAGGTAAAAGAACACGTACAAGGGAGCTCATTGTGTGTTCTGTGATGGCCTAGAGGGGTGGAATGGGAGGGTGGGAGGGAGGCTTTAGAGGGAGGGGTTATACATATATGTATGTGACTGATTCACAGTGTTGTACGGTAGAAACTAACACAACATTGTAAAGCAACTATATTATTCCAATAAAAAATAATAAAAATGAAAAAGAACACACACTGTATAATTTCAATCATATGGTTCAAAAATAACCTACATCAAATCTAAGGTACCACTGATGGTAGTACACACCATTACTTTATGCTTTTGTATTTTTATTTTATATTTCTTCTCCTAGGAAAGAAAAAAAAGCGCTGCCAATTAAACCTTGCCAGGGCATCATTATAAGCACATCTCCACTTCAGATATTCTCAAATACTGGATTCAGTAGTGTGAGGTATATGGTCTAGTGGTTCATACATAGGTGGCAAAGCTAAAAAGGAAAGCAAAAACATTATCACAGAAGTCAGGATAGTGGTTCCTTCTTGGAGAGAGGGTGGGTTTTGTAACCAAGGAAGGGCACATGGGAGTGTGGAGGGTGCTGGAGAGCAACAGCATTGCATTTCTTCATCTAGAGAGTAATTTATGAGCGTTCCTTAAACTGTGTACAGATTTTATACATTTTTCTGCATGTGTGCTGTATTTCACAAGCAAGAAGGAAGGAAGGGAGGGAGGGAGAAAGAAAAAAGAGCTAGAAAAGTGGGTAAGACAGATGGAGAATTAGAACTACATTGAAAGATGCAGTAAGTAGGAAGGGCATGAGAACAAAGAACCTGAGGCTGCAGAGCGACGGACAGGTAAGAGGGGTCAAGTCTAGAAGCAGAAAGACCAGTTAAGCAGAGAGAGATATTTAAGCCTGGTCTAAGTAGGGCTTCCCTGGTGGCTCAGAGGGTAAAGCGTCTGCCTACAATGTGGGAGACCCGGGTTCGATCCCTGGGTCGGGAAGATCCCCTGGAGAAGGCAATGGCAATCCACTCTAGTACTCTTGCCTGGAAAATCCTATGGACTGAGAAGCCTGGTAGGCTACAGTCCATGGGGTCACTAAGAGTCGGACACGACTGTGACTTCACTTTAAGTAGCAGCATGAAAATAGAAGAAAGGAAGCAAATGGGAAAGATGCCTGAGATTTTAAATGGACTTGACTCTGACTCAATATATTGGTTGACTGAATTATCTTGATTATCAGAGCCATCCTCACAGCCATCATTTGTGGGGAGATTACTGCATCTCAAACAAGGGCACTTTAATGCATTGCTTTGTTAGTCTTCACCACCACCTGTGCTGGTCAATATTATTATCAGCTGTATTTCAGAGTTGAAAATGGAGGCATTTGTCACACAGTTAGTGGCTGAGCCAGGATGCGCAGCCAGGCCTGACCAGTACTCCCAGTTTCTTTACCAGTTCTCTTACTGGACTCAGGGAGCAGAAAGCTTTTCTCTGTGTCTTGTGCACAAAGATCATGTTACCCGGCATGATGCTTTACCCAGCTTTCAAAACTAGGCCAGCAATTTGATCCGCTGAGATCGTCCATCCTTCAGTCACAACACACTGAGTCTCCCTACTATTTCTAGTGGAGAAAGGCGCCTGGTCAGCTCTGTGCTCACGCATAAGCTATGGGGCCAGAAGCACTTGTGAGGGCAGACCGTTTGACTTGCCTCTTCGGCTGTGTGGAGAAGTCAAATGGTAAAATACAACTAACACATCTAGACTTATTTAAGTCATGATATATAAGCAATAGTGAGTATTTTTAAACGCATGGTCAAAATCAAAACTTCAATGAGATACCACCTCACACCAGTCAGAATGGCCATCATTAAAATGTCTACAAATAACAAGTGCTGGAGCGGGTGAGGAGAAAAGGGAAGCCTCCTACACTGTTGGTGGGAATGTACGTTGGTACAGCCACAATGGAAATCAGTATAGAGGTTCCTCAGAAAACTAAAAACAGAGATACCATATGATCCAGGAATCCCACTCCTGAGCATATATCCAGGCAAAACTATAATTCAAAAACATACACGTACCCCTCTCTATGTTCAGAGCAGTACTATTCACGATGGCCAAGACATGGGAACAACCTCAGTGTCCACTGACAGGTAACTGCATAAAGAAGATGTGTTACATACATACAGTGGAATACTACTTAGCCATAGAAAGAAAATAATGCCATTTGCATCAACATGGATGGACCTAGAGATTGTCATACTAAGCAAAGTAAGTCAGAAAGACAAAGACAAATACCATATGATATCACTTACAGGTGGAATCTAAAATACAATACAAATCAACATATCTACAAAACAAAAATAGATTCATAGAGAGAGAGAACAAACTTGCCAAAGGGGTGCGCAGATGAGAGGGAACCATTGGCAGTTTGGGATTAGCAGCAGCAAACTATCATATACGGGATGGATAAACACTGTATAACACAGGGAACTATATTCAATATCCCGTGACAGACCGTAACGGAAAACAACATGAAAAAGAATAGATGTATGTATAACTGGGCCACTTTGCTATATAGAAGAAATTGGCACAACATAGTAAATCAACTATACTTCAATATAAAAACTTTTAAAACATAAAAAATAAAAATAGAATGCGTGGTCATAGACAGTGGATACTCATTAAAATGAAAAAAAAAAAAACAAAACAGTGCTTATCTCAAAAAAAGAGGCCAAATGATGTTGTTTAAACCCTCTGATTCTGTGCTGTTGTTCCAGGGGGCTCCTTAGGGACAGGAACTGGGGGAGAAAACTGGTTCTTCCATTAAATTAGAACAAAATCTTTTCATGTAGAAAATCCCCAGAGGATGAATGGGTCAGGAAACATGCTCACCAACCCCAAAAGCCCACGAATTTCTAACACACAACAAACACACAAACAGCCATGTAGGAAAGGAGACAGAGTATTGCTGAAAGAAAAAAGGTTATGAAGGCAAATTCGTAACTTGCCCTTCACCATTTAGCAAAGCCTTCTTTAAGAACAGGCTTCCCTGATGGTTCAGGCGATAAAGAATGTGCTGGCAATGCAGGAGACCTGGGTTCCATATCTGGGCTGGGAAGATCCCCTGGAGAAGAGAATGGCTACCCATTCCAATATTCTTGCCTGGAGAATTCCATGAACAGAGGAAAGAACAGCCTGACTTTCTTAGTAAGGGTTTCCTGGTCTTTATTATTGATCATACAGTACGAAAAATACATTCAGGAGAGCTTCCTGTCTATTGTTAGTATGGAAGTGGTTTTTCTCACATGTTCATGGAAGATACAAATAGAAAACACTTCCTTGGCTGCCACATCTTCACAGCCTTGTCAGTTCAGAAATTAGGATAAAAAAGTGATGCAAGTTAATGTGGTTAATTCATGACTGTTAAATGGAGTCTGTGCATCCTTTTTCTTTAAATCACCCTGCCTTACTGACTAGGGAAATGTGCCCCTAATACGTGGCAGAAGTTCTGGTGGATGTTCTGGCAAGGTGTGCCATCCAAATTCAGTAACCATGAAATGACCCATCCTATTAATAGGATTTTGTCAGACGTTGGCTAGGAAGGTGATCCCTATCTGTCAACGCTGACATGCAAGTTCCTATCATGGAGTTGTTCTGGACATCTTCCGCTCACCTCTCCCTTCTCCACCCTCCTCTGTGCCCTGGGAGCTGACCTGTAAGGATGAAGACAGCTTGCTTCCTTGCTTTTTGGTTCCTCTGTGTTCAGCCATCAGGGAGCCCCACTGGGATCTGAGGGAGGTAGCAGGGTGCAGCCCCTCCCTGTGGGATTACTTCTGGCTAGTCTCGCTGCAGAAAGGATGTAGGGGAATCTCAGCTTACATCAGACAGAACTCTGCCCCCCAGTTCCTGTCCCTGGTCCCCTATCCTTAACCTAGAGCTGTAACAGAGCCCATCTTCTTCTAGCCCTGGAGTCCTACACTAATCTCCATGGTCTCCCCACACCTGGGCCTCTGTAAACTGTTTCTTTACTAAATTATCCTAATTCAAATGCATCAAGTTTTCCACTGGGACCCTAGCATAAGCGCTAAAGGCTTTTCAAGTTTCTCATTAATTTATTCACACTTAGATAACATGTTCTGAATAATAGACCTAGAAATGCAAGTGTCTATGTTTAATTTTGAGTCACTGTGCTACAAATAGAAAGGAACATTCTCTTTATTCTTGTCATTGGCATTTTTGGTAGCCTTTGTGTTTTTATTTGTTTTCATTTTCGCCTGTTGTTCCCCGAGGGATTTTTATTTTTAGGTAGTGTTAGTGCATCAAGCCACTCTTTCCCATTTGATCTTTGCTTGATTCACTTTTTATCCTCTCTAATTTCTGAACTGACAAGACCCGTGAAGGCATGGCAGCCAGGGAAGTGTTTTCTATTTTTATTCTCCATGCACAGCACTTGGCACTGAATGGAACTCAGGACAGATATTTTGAATGAATGGAGAATCACATCTATTCCTGATAGCAGTTATTAGGGAACAAAGATCACCAGACAGTACTCTTCTTAGAAAGATGAAGAGGTGTGTCTGGGTAGAGGGCAACAAGCATATAACAGCTTGTTCAGGGATGATCCAAAGCTGAGACACTCTTGGACTTATGCAACTGGCCTTGGCAGGCGGATTCTTTACTGCTGAGCTACCAGGAAAACCCCATTGCCTTGTAATTCCCCTTTAAAAATGCAAAGATGACCACTTTTTCCCCCTCTTTGCAAATTACTCCACTGAGCAGTCATGAATTAACCACATTAACTTACTTTTAATAAAAAAGAAGAAATGGCTTCTGTCTCCTGTATTTCAGCTGTCTTACACTCAGTGGATTGTCAGCTTGAAAAATTTCTTTTACACTTTTAACATTCTGCTATTCTCTATGAATAAAACTTTACTTTAAAATGGAAAGTGAGGGTTTGGGTTCATCTCTAATTTTGATTCATATTCTATAAACTCTCTATGTATAAGAACATTTAATACTCAAGTTAAAATTAGAAACTATACAATTCTTTAAGAGGTTAAATCATGTTTTACGTTTTCCTGTGCATCAAGCATACTCTACATACATTTAGGAACTTGCTTCTTTTTAAACTTCGGGTTGCCCTGGGTCTTCGTTGCTGCACCTGGATTTCCTTTAGTTGTGGTGAGTGGGGGCTACTCTTTGTTACAGGCTTCTCATTGCAGTGGCTTCTCTTGTGGAGCACCGGCCCTAGGGGCCTGGGCTTTAGCAGTTGCAGCACACAAGCTCAGTAGTTGTGGCACACGAGCTCAGCTGCAACTTGCCTTTTACTCTTAATATATCCTGCAAATCACTTCCTTTCAGTTCATAGAAATCCCTTTCATAGAATTCTGTCATATGTATATACCACGTTTATTCAACCAGTCTTCTATGTTTGGTTACTGAGGTAGTTTCCAATATTTTCCAATTACAAAGGATGCTGCAACGAATCACCTTGTGCATTTATTCTTGTATTATTGGAGACATGTTTATATTGAATCTACCCAGAAGTAGATGGCTGGGTGTGTTTCTCCTGTGCTCTGTTGCTAAGTCATATCTCTTTTCAGCCCCAGGGACTGTAGCCTGCCAGGTTCCTCTGTCTTTGGGATTTCCCAGGTAAGAATACTAGAGTGGGTTGCCATTTCCTCCTCCAGAGGATCTTCCTAACCCAGGGATCAAACCTACATCTCCTGCATCGGCAGGTTGATTCTTTACCACTGAGCCACCAGGGAAGCCCCTGCTGGGTTTGTTAGATATTGACAAATTCCCTTTTGTAAGCCTGGTGTCATTTGCCTTCCCAGCAGCAATGTTTCCTCCTAGCCTCACTAACAGAATATATCATCAAGCTTTTGAATCTTTGCCAACCTAAAAAAGGGAGAAATAGTATCTCAATACAGTTTTATTGTAGGAAAGGAGACCCCTCCCCAGGCCTAAAACCGGGCTCTTGTCTAAAACTAGGAAATGAACTGTCCGAGAAGACACATGTGCTGACAAAGCAAGAGATTTTATTGGGAAAGGCCGCCAGGGCAGAGAGCAGTAGGGTAAAGGAAACCAGAACTGCTCTGCCACATGGCTCGCAGTCTCGGGTTTTATGGTGATGGGATTAGTTTCCGGGTTGTCTTTAGCCGTTCATTCAGACTCAGAGTTCTTTCTGGTGGTGCATGCCTTGTTCAGCCAAGATGGATGCCAGCAAGAAGGATTCTGGGAGGTGGTCAGACATGTGCTGTCTCCTTTTGACCTTTCCTGAACTCTTCCAGTTTGTAGTAGCTTATTAGTTCTGTTTTCCTTACCAGGATATTCTGTCTTAAAACAACTCATGCAAATGGTTACTATAGTGCCTGGACTGGGTGGGCGGTTTCAATCAGTGTGCCTACCCTAACATCAGTTCTCCTGGGTTCTCTTACCCTGCTGCTCTCTGCCCTGGCGCCCTTTCCCAATAAAATCTCTTGCTTTCTCAGCACATGTGTCTCCTTGGACAATTCATTTCTGAATGTTGGACAAGAACCCAGTTTCGGGCCCTGGGAGGAGTCCCCCTTTCTGCAACAGTTTTAACTTCAGTCTTCCTTATAAGTGAGCATGAACATTGTTTTATATCTTTATAGGCTTTTTTATATATGTAATTCATGAATTTATTCCTAAAAACTTGAAGCACCCTTTTATGTGGATCACAACAAACTGTGAAACATTCTTAAAGAGATGGAAATACCAGACCACCTTACCTGCCTCCTGAGAAATCTGTATGCAGGTCAAGAAACAACAGTTAGCACTGGACATGGAACAATGGACTGGTTCTAAATTGGGAAGGGAGTACATCAAGATTGTATATTGTCACCCTGCTTATTTAACTTATACGCAGAGTACATCATGTGAAATCCTGGACTGCATGAAGCACAAGCTGGAATCAAGATTGCCGGGAGAAATATCAATGATCTCAGATATGCAGAGGACACCACCCTTATGTCAGAAAGCAAAGAGGAACTAAAGAGCCTCTTGATGAAAGTGAAAGAGGAGAGCGAAAAAACTGGCTTAAAACTCAACATTCAAAAAACAAAGATCATGGCATCTGGTCCCATCACCTCATGGCAAATAGATAGGGAAACAGCGCAAACAGTGATAGACTTTCTTTTCTTGGGCTCCAAAATCACTTCAGATGGTGACTGCAGCCATGAAATTAAAATACACACATTCCTTGGAAGAAAAGCTATGACCAACCTAGACAGCATATTAAAAAGCAGAGGCATTACTTTGCCAACAAAGGTCCATTTAGTCAAAGCTATGGTTTTTCCAGTAGTCATGTATGGATGTGAGAGCTCAACCATAAAGAAAGCTGAGCGCCAAAGAATTGATGCTTTTGAACTGTGGTATTGGAGGAGACCCTTGAGGGTCCCTTGGACTGCAAGGAGAGCCAACCAGTCAATCCTAAAGGAAATCAGTCCTGAATATTCATTAAAAGGACTGATGCTAAAGCTGAAGCTCCACCTGATACGAAGAACTGACTCATTGGAAAAGATCCTGATGTTGGGAAAGATGGTGAAGGCAAGAGGAGAAGGGGATGACAGAGGATGAGATGGTTGGATGGCATCACCAACTCAATAGACATGAGTTTGAACAAGCTCCAGGAGTTGGTGATGGACAGGGAAGTCTGGCGTGCTTCAGTCCATGGGGTCGCAAAGAGTTGGACACAACTGAGCAACTGAACTGAACTGAACTGAACCATCACCCACAGTGGGACTTCCCTGGCAGTCCAGTGAATAAGATTTCACCTTCCAATGCAGGGGATGTGGGTTCAATCCCTGGTTGGAGAAATAAGATTCCATATGCCTTGCAACCAAAAAACCAAAACATAAAACAGAAGTGATATTGCAACAAATTAAATAAAAACTTAAATAAATATATGTCCCTGTAAAAAGCATACTGTATACTTGGTAGGTTTTTTTCTTTTACTTTTCTTAATGTATCATACCGTATACGTCTGTCTGCAGCATAAACATCTTTTATGAAGAAGTAGAATACCAACACTATTTCCAATGTTTTAAATTACAGTGTACTAAATAAATATGAGTTTTACTATTTTTGCATTTGCATATATATTTATAAGCCACAAAATTTTCAATGTTTTGATTAAAAGTTCTTATTGTGGTATAAGACACAAAACATAAAGCTTACCATCTTAAACACTTTTAAGTGTACAATTGGGTATATTCACATTGTTGTGAAACAGCTCTTCAGAACTTTTTAATCTCACGCAACTGAAAATATACACATTAAACAATTCTCCTTTTCCCTTTGCTAAACTCCTGGTAACCACCAATTCCCTGGATTTTAGTTACTTTAGATACATCATATAAATGGAATCATAGAGCATTTTTCTTTTTGCAATGGGTTTATTTCACATAGCATGTCTCAATGTTCATTCACGTTATAGCACCTGGAAGATTTCCTTCCTTTTTAAAGTTGAATCACATTTCTTTGTATGTACATACCACATTTTGCTTCTCCATTCATCTGTTGAACATCTGAGTTGCTCTTGCCTATTATGAATTAATGTTGCTCTGAATGTAGGTGTGCAAATATTCTCTTTGAGACTCTGCTTTCATTTCTTTTGGATACATACCCAGAAGCAGGATTGCTGGATTATATGATAGTTCTATATTTAATTTTTTAGGAACTTCTTTACTTTTTTCCATAGTAGTTGTTACCATTTTATAATCCTGCCAAAAGTGCAAAAGGATTCCAGTTTCTTCACATTCATAAATAATGTCACAAATAACACATTTTTTTTTTGTTAGTAGCCATCCTAGTGGGCGTGAGGTGTTCTCTCAGTGTGGTTTTGACTTACATTCTCTGATGTAATCCCGTTGACCATCTTTTCATATGCTTGTGGCTATTTGTATGTCATCTTTAGGGAAATATTCAAATCCTTTGCCCATTTTTAAATCAGATTGATGGAGTTTTCGTTGTTGAATTGTAGGAGGGAGTACTTTGTATGGGTTTCCCAGGTAGCTCAGTGGTAAAGAATCCACCTGCAATGCAGGATATGCATTTTCAGTGCATGGGTCAGGAAGACTCCCTGGAGAAGGAAATGGCAATCCACTCTACTATTCTTCCCTAGAGAATTCTATGGACTGAGAAGCCTGGTGGGCTACAGTCTATGGAGTTGCAGAGTCAGATACAACTGAGTGACTAAACAACAACAATAACAACAGCAAAAACAGTACTTTACATATTCTGACTATTAACCCCTTGTCAGAAATATTATTTGCAAATAGTTCCTCCCATTCATAGGATGCCTTTTCAGCCTATTGACTGTGTCTTTTGGTGCACAAAGGTTTTTAAGATTATCCCATTTTTCTATTATTGCTTTTGTTGCTTATGTTTTTGGCATCTTATCCAAAAAATCATTGCCAAGTCCAAAGTAACGAAGTTTTGCTTCTACGTTTTCTTCTGGTAGTTTTATAGTTCTAAGTTTTGCATTTAGTTCTTTAATACATTTTTAATTTTTGTCTATGGTGTAAGGTGTGGATCTAGTTTCATTCTTTTACACGTGGACGTCCTGTCCTTTCCTCTTTAAGTAGTTTTGGCATCCTCATTGAAGGTCATTTGACTGTATAGACAAAGATTTATTTCTGGGCTGTTTATTCTGTTCTACTGGCTGATTTATCCATCTTTATGCCAGTACCACTGGAGAAGGCAATGGCACCCCACTCCAGCACTCTTGCCTGGAAAATCCCATGGACGGAGGAGCCTGGTGGGCCGCAGTCCATGGGGTCGCTAAGAGTCAGACAAGACTCAGCGACTTCACTTTCACTTTTAACTTTCATGCATTGGAGAAGGAAATGGCAACCCACTCCAGTGTTCTTGCCTGGAGAGTCCCAGGGATGGGGGAGCCTGGTGGGCTGCCATCCATGGGGTCGCACAGAGTCGGACACAATTGAAGTGACTTAGCAGCAGTAGCAGCAGCATGCCAGTACCACACTGTTTTTATTACTGTGGCTTTATAAATCATTTTGAAATAAGGAAGTGTGGAGTCCTCCTATTCTGTTCTATTTCAAAATTATTTTGGCTACTCAGGAACTGTTAATATACCATATAATTTCAGGAGAAATTTTGCAGCTTAATTTATTAATATTTCTTGGAGATTTATCCATATTAGTACATCTATGTCTACATCAATCTCATTCTTTTAAAATGCTGTATAATACAAATAAACAGAGCCATGATTTACTTCAAACATTATCCATAATGATTGTCACATTGTTTCTTTCACTGCTTTTGACTAGGAGTGCTTAAGAGTTCCTTAAATTTAAAATAAGTCAGTGGGCTTAGGTGCTTATTAATGAAACAGTCTTTTTAATGTCATTTTTATCTGAATATAAACATCAATTCATACTTTTAAAATTTTATTTATTTTTAATTGGAGGATAATTGCTTTATAATATTGTGTTGCTTTCTGCCATATATCAACATGAATTGGTCATAGGTGTATGTATGTCCCCTCCTTCTTTAGCCTCTCTCCCACCTCCCACCCCATCCCACCCCTCTAAGTTATCACAGAGCTCCCTGTGATGTAGGAGATAGATACAACTGGCCTCCTGTTTACATTTCATGGGGCACAAAGAAATAGGCTTCACCCTGGATACTTACAACTGTTAGCATTTCTTGAGACAAGAGATAGGTGGGCTCCAGTTAAGGCATTTACAATCAGCCTCCTGTTTGCCCTCTGAAATGGAAGTAACAACAGAAACCGGGTAAATAGCCAGTGTTTGTCTCTTGTAAACACCTTAAGTAATAGTCATGGCAAGGACAAAGAGGGGCAAAATGCTGTGTGAGTAAAGGATTAAGAGATCTCCTCCTCTTTTAGGACAAGGGAGACACTACACATGCGCAGAAAGGCTCCTTGTGGGTCAAAAAGTCAAGGGATAACACCAGGCCATAATGAGCCTTGCTCCTCCCAGAAGCCTTTGCTTCGAGATCCATCCTGGCTGAAAGGTGCATGTGCAACCAGGGGAGGGTCCCAGGGTAGGTCAGATGTGGAAAAAGAAACCAGATAATTGGCCTGAAGGAAGGCAAAGACCCAGAAGAACTCACCTTACATAAATGACTTAGCCTCTTCTTCACTGCACTCCTCTTCACTTGGGGAGATGCCCACACTCTTTCTCTCTGGGTGTGCATCTCTGCCTTGCTTTTATCTTAGCTAAACAAACCATTTCTCTGTATGCTTTCCCACTTGTTGTTGTGCTACATCTCTAATAATAAACTTTGCACCTGCATTTACAGTTTCTACTTCTGTGATAAATGCACTTTTCACTAGGGGCAGAGATCCAGGGAAAAATAACTCTAGCCTCTAGCCCTTGCTGGTCTGGTGGTTAGGATATCTGGTTCTCATCCAGGCTACCCAGGTCTAATTTCTGAGCTGGGAATTAAGAACTTGTTTTATTCCACTACTCACTGCTGCCTTGCTGAGATCACCTGTGTCATACAGTAAATTTCCACTGGCTATCTAAATTTACATATGGTAACAATACATACTTATTATAGAAAACTATGTGCAGAAAGATACAAAAACAAAAAAAATCTAAAATATTCATAAACCTACCAAAATGATAGGCAACACCTCACAGATTTGGGAGATTTACAATACAGAGATTAAATCCTAGATCTTCCATCTACTGTGCAACCCTAGGCAAGTTACTTAACTTCACTAAACACAGTTTCCTCACCTATAAAATAAAGACAATCTACCTCTTGGGATTTTGTGAGAATTAAATGAGATAAGAATTTGTTTAGGGTTTACCACTATGTTCTACATCTATGCTATATCCTATACTATTGAATCTCTAGGGAAATGAGTAACTAAATTATGGTACATCCAAACAATAGAAACTTATTCAACCATTAAAAATAATGAGGTAGCTCTCTATATATACTGACTTGGAAATATTTCCCAGATTCAAATTAAAAAACATATGTAAGTAATTTCATATTTAAAAATGTGCATGTTTATATAGTGAAAGTTGCTCAGTTGTGCCTGACTATTTGTGACCCCATGGACTACACAGTCCATGGAATTCTATAGGTCAGAATACTGGAGTAGGTAGCCTTTCCCTTCTCCAGGGGATCTTCCCAACCCAAGGATTGAACCCAGATATCCTGCATTGCAGGCGGATTCTTTACCAGCTGAGCCACAAGGGAAGCCTGCATGTTTGTACACACATATATATATAAATGTATATAAGCCTGAATATTCATTGGAAGGACTGATGCTGAAGTTGAAGCTCCAAAACTTTGGCCACCTGATGCGAAGAGCTGACTCACTGGAAAAGACCCTGATGCTGAGAAAGATTGAGGGCGGGAGGAGACAAGGATGACAGAGGATGAGATGGTTAGATAGCATCACTGATGCAATGGACATGAATTTGAGCAAACTCCACGAGAAAAGAGAAGGACAGGGAAGCCTGGCATGCTGCAGTGCATAGGGTCACAAAGAGTAGGACACGACTTAGCAACTGAACAACAATATAAAAATAGTTTGCATAGAGTAATATACATATAAAACTAAAGTCTAAAATGTGACCCACTAAACTGTAAAAATGGTTTTGGGGAAGCAGTGAAGAGAAAGAAATGAAAAGAGAAATTTCACTTGCTTTTTGCATTTATGAACTATGAAACTGTTACAATGATACACACTATTTTGCAATAAAGAGGCTTACTTTTTTTGTTGTTTTTTTACTCTAAAGAGAAATTCTAACTGTAATAAGAATTAATATCTTTCAATTATAGAATTGCTTCACAGAACATTCCACCTGTTGTTTTTTGAAATTTGACAATTCCTTATGAAGAACAATTTAAATTAAATACAGCAAATAGGTCATCTAAAACCTTCTAACTAGGCTCATCTTAAAGTAATATCAGGAGAGGTTTACATTAATGCGGCTCTGCAGGAGGACTTGTGAGACTGACCTGAATCTTCTGACCTACCTCAAGAAATCAACTTTGCATAGGGTGAGCACCATCTAAGCCTCTCCTGGCTTTTGTTAACCTGGGCCTTCTGGCTCGTTTGAAATGAAGCAGAGCAATCCATGTAAATCTCCTAACCTCAGGTGCCCAGGGCCATACAAATTAACCATTACGATCATGGTCTTTTCTTAATCCTAAAGGAAATCAACAGTGAGGGAAAGGTTACTTCCACAAACTGTGGGACTTTCCATTGAGAAATGAAATATTTCCTGCCGTATCAGTAAATAAGAATGTCAGAGTCATCAGCGATTTCAGCCCTCCAATATGAGCCTAAGAGCACTCAGGAAGGAGAAAAATACCTGCAGTCTAACAGCCATCAGATTGCAGCCACTCCCAACAGTGAACCCAAGGGAGTTCCAAAGGGAGCAGAGGATACCGGCCCCAGGATAGTTGAAATGCATATGAAAGAAATGATTTTGGTAACCCCAGAAGCCTGCCTCTTCCCATACTTAGAAAAGCGCTACATTTTTTAAACTGGGATATATGAAATGAAATGAAAGTGAAGTTGCTCAACGTGTCCAACTCTTTGCAACCTCGTGGACTGTGGCTTAGCAGGCTCGCCTGTCCATGGGATTTTCCAGCAAGAATATTGGAGTGGGTTGCCATTTCCGTCTTCAGGGGATCTTCCCGACCCAGGGATCGAACCCTGATCTCCCACATTGCAGGCAGATTCTTTACCATCTGAGCCATCAGGGAATCCCTGGAATATATGGTTTTCTTTAATTAACAATAATCTTTCAATGTTCAGATTACTTGCCCTTTGTTGCAAAACTTCCATATAACCTGCCTCCTCCCCTCACCTCCTCTGAGCATTTCACTCAGGGTTACTTGAGATGCTTTTAGGATTTTAAGTCCCCCACACTTAAAGTCCTAAAAATTCCCACCAAATAAAACATATCTCTCAAATTTTAGGTTGTGATTATTTTTTAAGACAACACCATAAAAGTTACGATGCTGTCATAAATTAATAAAAGAATTGTCATTTTCAGTATTTCCTTGAATTATGTTTGTAGATCAAGAAGAAGTTTCTAAAAACAATTACATTTATGCACTGGAGAAGAGATGAAAATTAAGAAGAACCAAGAGCATCTTTTAAAATAACTTCAGAAAGCTAGCACAATGTAATAGCTGCAGATTACTTTATAACTTTACAAATGAAATTTACTCTTTCACAGGCAACATGGAAATCTCCAGGAATAATTCTTATAAAACTCAATTGAGGAATTCATTGGAAAGTGAAACCAATCAGTTGAAGGGGGCAAGGGAGAAGATTAGTAGGAGAAATATGAGCTCATAAAATAGTTCAAATGCAGGGAAAAGTTCAGCCTCATAAACTTTTATTAATCATGGAACATATGGGACAAATTGAAATCTGAGACCAACTAAGCCAGTTTGTTGTTGTTTAGTAGCTAAGTTGTGTCCAACGCTTTTGTGACTCCATGAACTGTAGCCTACCAGGCTCCTCTGTCCATGAGATTTCCCAGGCAAGAATATTTGAGTAGGTTGCCATTTCCTTCTCCCGTGGATCTTCCCAACCCAGGGATCAAACATGCCTCTCCTGCATTGGCAGGTGGATTCCTTACCACTAAGCCACCTGGGAAGTCCAGCTAAGACAGTTGCTGCTGCTACTGCTGCTAAGTCACTTCAGTCATGTCCGACTCTGTGTGACCCCATAGACGGCAGCCCACCAGGCTCCCCCATCCCTGGGATTCTCCAGGCAAGAACACCGGAGTGGGTTGCCATTTCCTTCTCCAATGCATGAAAGTGAAAAGTAAAAGTGAAGTCGCTCAGTCGTGCCCGACTCTTAGCGACCCCATGGACTGCAGCCTACCAGGCTCCTCGGTCCATGGGATTTTCCAGGCAGGAGTACTGGAGTGGGGTGCCATTGCCTTCTCCGACTAAGCCAGTTAGGATAGTATAAAACACAATGAAGAAATTCAAAGGACAATTATACTGAAAATCCTAAAATGACTCCAAGAGAAAGAATAAAAAGTCAATATCTAAGCAATGTTCTTACAAGTCATTTACTTTTTATGAGCAATGAAATAGCAGTGATAAGCAAAAAAAGTGATGTCTGATGACCTTACAAAATTTTCTTTTAAATGGCATTGCTAATAGAAAGGTGCTATCTGGTTGACAGATATAGTGAAGAGTTGTTTGGACCACTCTGACCATCCAGGGCCAGCTGGATGGTTCCTGGGTCGTCAGGGTGCCACATTGGTCCTAGATGAGAGACAAATAAGCTTCTATCTGACTAAACTCACTGTTACATAGGGTCTTTGCCCAAGGAGCCAATCTTGGATCCCAACTAGTATTGATGAAGTCTGATTTACTGAAGAAATTGAAGGGTTATTTCACCTGTAAAACAAAGAATTGTGCTCCCAGAACATGGTGTTCTTACCAAGACATTACAATCCAATTAGCTGGACATTTCTCTTCAAAGTTATCATCCATGCTGCAAGAGAGGTTTGTAAATGAGCTGTCAGTAAAATCAAGGTGACTCCCCAGCATCCATAACTCAAACTGAAAGACACCTAATGACTTTATATATATATTTATATTTATATTTAAAATAAATATGCAATGTACCAGTAAGGGATTTTATATATATTATTCCTTACTAGTCCATTAAAATTAGCTCCTCTCTTAGATTGTCCTATTTATGTTTGGGGCACTGTGATTCTCCCTCATCACACAAACTTGAAAACTCAATGGTCTTTGAATTCTTCTCCTTATGCCCTTATAATAAGCAGTTGCTGCATATGTTAAGACTGTGTTTGGGTTTGGGTTACATGTAAGTGAAAGTGAAAGTCATTCAGTTGTGTCCACTTTGTGACCCCATGGACTATTCCATGGCCATGGAATTCTCCAGGCCAGAATACTGGAGTGAAGTAGCCATTCCCTTCTCCGGGGGATCTTCCCAACCCAGGTTTCCTGCATTGCAGGCAGATTCTTTACCAGCTGAGCCACCAGGGAACCTTGGCTACGTGTAAGAGGAACCCAACTAAGGTCTTCAAAACCAGAAGACAGGAGTGGGCAGTCTAGAGCTGCTATGACATCCAACTCCATAACAGTATCAGAAACTCAGGCTCCTAGTTGTCAGCTGCACAGTTATTAGCATGTGACTTTCATAGAGCTTGAAAGATGCTGCTTCCTATCTGATACATTCTGTGTCTGTCTTAGCCTAGGAAAGAGAGAATGAAGCAAGATAGAATTGCTCCTGCGTTATTAGGTTCTATAAGCCCAGAGCATAGAACAATAACCAAAACAAAACTCCTGCCCTCAGTGAGTATATTTTAGTGGCAGAATCAGATGATAAACTAGTAAATAGATATTATATGCTGTGAAATCTAGAGAAGGTAGCAGAAAGTGAGTTCAATATTATATGGACTGATCAGGGAAAGCATCTCTGAAGAAGTTAAATTTGAGCAGAAAATTGAATGAAAAAAATGAATACATTATGTGACTATCTGGTAGACATTCCATGCTCAAGGGAGGATGATTGAAAAGATCTGAGATTTAAATGTGTTAAACATTTTGGAGGAAAAGAAAGGAAATCATGCGGCCAGAATCAAATGAAAGATGCCGAGAGAAGTAGGCCGTGAAGTTGGAAGGGTGGACTTGGAGACAAGAAGATGTCAGGTCTTATGGTCCATATGGAAGGGTTTCATTCGAAGGATGACTAGATGGTCCACTGGAGGGTTTGGGGAATGAGAGACAAGAGTAGAATAGTAGATGTCAGTTAAGAGGGTGATTGCAATGGCCCAGGAGAGAAGATGTGATGGATGTGGTGAGACAAACATGGAGGTCATGAAGGAGCAGGGATGGGGGTCAGGAGTACGACAGCACAGCAGTGCAGTACTGTCTCCTGCCTCACCTCCATCAATTCTCTTTTTTACCTTCTACCTCCCAGCTGCACCT